>NC_087344.1:213053386-213693554 GCF_030014295.1 Loxodonta africana | reverse complement strand
AATTTTCCTGAATACAACCGAACATTTTGAGGGACAGAGTAGCAGGGGTGGAGGTCTGGGGCCCATGGTTTCAGGGGACATCTAGGTCGACTGGCATAACAAAGTTTATTAAGAAAATTTTATGAATCCCACATTGGCGAGTGGCATCTGGGGTTTTAAAATCTAGCAAGCAGCCATCTAAGACGCATCCATTGGTCTCAATCTCCCTGGAGCAAAGAAGAATGAAGAACACCAAAGACATAAGGAAAATATGAGCCCAAAAGACAGAAAGGGCCACATAATCCAGAGCCTCCATCAGCCTGAGACCGAAAGATCTAGATGGTGCCCAGCTACCACCAATGACTGCCCTGATGGGGAACACAAGACAGAGTCCCCGATGGAGCACAAGAAAAGTAGGGTGTAGAACTCAAATTCTAGTAAAAAGACCAGACTTGATAGTATGACTGAGACTGGAGGGGCCCCAGAGGACATGGCTTCCAGACTCTCTGTTCGCTCAGAACTAAAACCATTCCTGAAGCCAGCCCTTCAGACAAAGATTAGACTGGACTATAAGACATAAAATGATACTGGTGAAGAGTTTGCTTTTTGGCTCAAGTACATACATTAGACTAAATGGGCAGCTCCTGTCCAGAGGCTAGATGAGAAGGCAGACGGGGACAGGGGCTGGCTGAATGGACATGGGAAATACAGGGTGGAGAGGAGGAGTGTGCTGTCACATTGTAGGGAGAGCAATTAGGGTCGCATAACAATGTGTGTATAAGTTTTTATATAATAAACTGACTTGAATTGTAAATTTTCAATTAATGCACAATAAAAATTAAAAACAAAAAGAGACCAGACTTACTGGTCTGACAGAGACTCTAGAAACTCCGAGAGTATGGCCCCCAGACACCCTCTTAACTTAGTATTGAAGTCACTCCTAAGGTTCACTTTCAACCAAATATTAGACAGGATGATAAAACAAACAATAATACACGTAGCTTGGCCATGTATACAAAACTAAATAAGCACACCAGCCTATGGCAAGGACTAGAAGGCAGGAGGGGACAGGAAAACTGGATGAATGACAACAGGGAACCCAAGGTCGAGAAGGGGAGAATGCTGGCACGTCACAGGGTTGGTAACCAATGTCACAAACAATATGTGTATTAATTGTTTAAAGAGAAACCATTTTGATCTGTAAACCTTCATCTAAATCACAAACAAAATAAATATAAGTGTGAGAGAGTCCATATATACCAGACCAACCCTACAAAAAATACCAATGGGATTTTTGCACATGGAAGAGAAATGACCAATACTGGAGGTGTACCCATTATCTGAGCACCCAAATATATAAAACATACACAGATATAATTGAAGGGGAAAATATACAGCACTACAATAATAGTTGGAGACTTGAATATGCCACTTTCAATATTGGACAGAATAGCTAGAAAGAAGGTCAACATGGAAACAGAGGACCTGAATGACACTATAAGCCAACTAGACTTAACAAACGTATATAGAACACTTAACAACAAGTCAGTATACATTCTTCTCCAGTGCACGTTGATCATTCTCCAGGATAGAACACATTTAGGTCACAAAGGCAGAGCCAAGACGGCAGCTTAGTCACAAGGACCATAATGTTCCCCTGCACCAAAAACTCAAAAAAACAAATGAAATAGAAGCAGATAACAATCTAGAAATTCTAAACACTGAACCGAATACTGATTGGAAGGAATAAGGATAGCAAAAAAAATGGAGTAACATGGCTCAGCCAGCCATCCTAGCCCACTGCAGCTAATTTAGAGCAATGCCCGCAGTGACCCTGGGTGAATAAAACAACACGGCAACTTCACAACTTTCCCAAAAGGGATAGAGAGCCTCTACAGACTTACATGGAAAGAAGCCAAGACAGGGAGGATGCCAAGTCCAGAACTGGAGATACTGAGATGTGGTGACCTTTGACCTCAGAGGGCCAGTGTTTGCAGGAGGCAGTGGACTTGTGAAGTGTTTGAGGAGACTCTCCAACCCAACCAGTCTCCAAGTGGCCCCACCACTTTGCACTTGAGAAAGGACAAGTCCCTCTTGCCAGCTGCAACACACACAAGGTGCCCTGGTACCCACATATCCTAGCCAGAGAAACAAACTCCCCCACAACCCATCCTCCTGATTAGAGGTGGCAGAGGGCCCCATTAACTGATTGCCTTGTCTGACTGAGAAACCAGAACACAAACCTATCCTCTTCCCCCCACCCAATCCAACCCCGTTCATGAGTCCCCCTTGCCCAGTGGATGAGTGAGACTAGTCACACACCCCTGTGTGTGCTTAGCCAGCACCTACTCCCCAGCCCATGGGCCTGGTGGTGGGCAGCAGTGAGACAGCAAGAGAGCTCACCAACTGCTCTCTCTTCCTCCCCCCCATCCAGCGTGAGGTGGCACGTCTATGGATGCATCCACCAGGTGTGACTCCATCCATTAATCTGCACAATGAGTGGTAAAAGAGTTGTGACTGTGTGTTCATCCCCCTGTTGTCCCTTCCTCCCTCCTCCCATCTGGTGCAAGGAGAAGAGGACCACACCCCACTCATCCCACACCCGACACTTCAGCCACTCCACCTGCGTGGAGAGCATCATTCCTGCTCCTGAGCCAGCAAACTAAGGACAGATGGAGGACAGACCCAAACCAATCCACCCTTAGCTGCCTTGCAAGATCAATAAACAGAAGCCTGAGCTCCCATGCATACCAGCCAATCTACCCCCCCCCAAAGAAAGGGTGGACTCCAACATACCTAGTTTAGAGACCAGAGCCCCATTCCAGCCACGCCTGCCAGGAATTAGCAAAACAAAGAGCAAAAAAAACTAGCAAACAATTACACACACACACACAAATAACCCCTTAATGTCTCGGAGACAATGGACAATAGCAATCCATCTAAAGATGCAGGGTAAAATAACCTCAGCAAGTACCCATAATAAAGAATCAGAAATAATCCTTGAGAAAGAAAAGGTAATGGCACTTCCTCATAAGGAATTCAAAAGGCTTATGTACATGGTCCTCAAAGGGATCAAGGAAAAGACAGACAAAACCATGGAGAACACAGTCAAAATCAAGGAATACAGAGACAAAACACTAGAAAATTTCAGGAAAACAATACAAGAATAAAAATGACAAAATATAGAGATAATTGGAAACGATACAGAAGCAGAAACTAGATATCTAGAAACTTAAAATGCAGAAATTGACAACTCAGTTGAAAGTCAAAGGAGTAGACTGAAGCAATGGAAGACAGGATCAGTGGAATAAAAGACTAATCTCTTGACACTAAACTGGTTGAGGAACAATAAAAAAAAAAGAATGAAGAGAAATAAAGAAAGCTTAAGAGTTATGTGGAACATCATTACGAGGAATAACTGATATGTGAATGGAATCCCAGAAGTGGAAGAATCAACAAAAAGTACTCAGAGAATTTTGGAAGATATTTTGACAGAAAATTTCCCTAATATCATGACAGATGAGAAGATAACCATACAAGAAGCACAACAAACCCCACACTGGATAGATCCCAATAGAAGAATACTGAGACATATCATAATCAACTTTCCAAAACCAAAGGCCAAACAAAGAATTGTGAAAGCAGCTTGGGAAAAACTAAAGCTCACCTACAAGGGGGCTTCGATAAGACTAAGATCTGATTACCCAGTGCCGTCAAGTCAATTCCGACTCATAGCGACCCTATAGGACAGAGTAGAACTGCCCCACAGAGTTTCCAAGGAGCGCCTGGCGGATTTGAACTTCCGACCCTTTGGTTAGCAGCTGTAGCACTTAACCACTACGCCACCAGGGTTTCCAAGATCTGATTACTCAGCAGAAACCATAAAGGCAAGAATGCAATGGGATAATCTACATAAAACCTTTAGAGAAAGAAAAAACAAACAAACAAAAAACTACTGCCAACCAAGAATTATATACCCAGCAACATTATCCTTCAGAAATGGGTGAAATTAGGACATTTCCAGATAAACATAAATTAAATCAATTTATGAAAACAAGACCCACCTTACAAGAAATATTACAGGGAGTCCTTCAGACAAAAAACTAATATTACACCAGACAACAACTTGAGATAGAATCATGTGACATCAGACAGATATCGACCCAAAATAAAGAACTCTCAAAAATAAAATAAAGCTAAAAGATGGAAAGCAGGGAATGAGAAATGTTAATCTGAAGCTGATGACCACTTCAAGACATAAATGGGTAATAAAGGCAATAGGTTGAGAACTTCCATATGGGGAAGAAGTCAAGGGAATATCAAGAAATAAATTACAGCTCTAAACTTAGGAAGATAAAAGTAATTTTCAGGGTTCCCACAAAGAAGGTCAGTAAACCAACTCATCAAAATAGAAAAGAAGAAAATCACACACAAAACCAAAAACAACAAAGGAAATAAAATGATAAGCCAGAATAAAAAAAAGCACAGAAAATTAATTGTGAAAAAAAAAAGTTAACACTACAAAAAAAAAAATCATAAGAAAATGACAGCAATAAATTCATACCCATTGATAACCACACTGAATGTAAATGGCCTAAATAATCAGTAACGAGGTGAAGAGTGGCAGAATGGATTAAAAAAGCATGACCCATCAATGTGCTGTCTGCAAGAGACATTCCTTAGACATAAAAATATAAACTAAAACTTAAAGGAATGGAAAAATACATATCATGCAAACATTGACCAAAAAAGAGTAGTAGTGGCAAAATTAAAATAGATTTTATGGCAAAATCTACTATAAAAAATGAGTAAGAACATTATGTAATGATTAAAGGGCCAATCCACCAAGCGAACATAACCATAATAAATATAAACGCACCCAACGACAGAGCTCCAAAGTACATAAAAGAAACTCTAATAGCGCTGAAAAGAGAAACAGACACTTCCACAATAATACTAGATTTTAACACACCACTCTCAGTGAAGGACAGAACTAGAAAGAAACCCAACAAAGACACAGAAGATCTAAACACCACAATCAACCAACCTGACCTCATAGAAATATACAGAGCACTTCACCCAACAATGGCGAAGTACACATTCTTCTCCAAAGCTCATGGATCATTTTTCAGAATAGACCACATTTTAGGCCATAAAGCAAGCATCAACAAATTCAAAAACATTGAAATAAAACAAAGCACTTTCTCTGACCATGTTAGGTCACAAAGCAAAGGTAAATATATTTTAAAAGATTGGAATCATACAGAGTATTTTCTCTGATCACAAAGAGTGAAACTAGAATAGGAAATAGAATAATAATAATATAGAAAAAACTTGAAAACTTACAAACATATGGAAATTAAATAACACTCTTAAAATATCAACATGTCAAGGAAGAACCAAAAGAGAAATCCCAAATTACTTTAAGCCAAATGGAAATGAAAGCACAAAATACCAACACTTATGGGATACAGCGAAGGTAGTACTCAGAAGGAAACTTGGAGCAATAAACGTCTACATGAGAAAAGAAGAAAGATCTCAAATCGACAGCTTAGCTCTACAAACTAAACAAGTAGAAAGAGTAAGCTAAGCCTAAACCTATCAGAAGACAGGAAATAAAAAAGATCAGAGCAAAAATAAATGAAATCTAAAACAGAAAGAACAAATAAAACAGAAGTTGGTTCTCTGAAAAGGTCAGTAAAATTGACAAATCTTTAGCAAGAGTGACAACGAAAAGAGAAAAGATGCAAATAAACAGAATAAGAAGTGAAAGAGGAGACATTAAAACTGCCTGATAGAAATAAAAAGAACTATGACAGAGTCCTATGAACAAATGTATGCCAAAAAACTAGATAACCTAGTTTAAATGGACAAATTTCAGAAATATACAACCTATGCAAACCGGCTCAAGAGGTAATGGAAAACCTCGAAAGACCCATGACCAGTGAAGAGCTCAAATCAGTGATCAAAAAGTTGTCAACAACAACAAAAAAAAAAAGTCACAGGGGAATTCTACTTATCATTTAGGAAATAACTGACACCAATCCTGTGTAAATTCTTACAAAAGATAGAGAAGGAAAGAATACACTCTAATTCATTCTGTGAAGCAAACATAACCCCGATACAAAAACAAGACAGACACAAGAAAACAAAACTATGGTTAATATCCCTTATGAATACAGATGCAAAAATACTCAGCAAAATACTAAAGAACAGAATCCAAGAGCATATTTAAAAAGTCATATTCCAGGAATACAAGGATGGTTCAACATTAGAAAATCAATCAGTGTAAGACACATTAACATGACAAAGGAAGAGAACCACATGATCATATCAATTAGTGCAAAAAACGACATTTGATAAAATCCAATACCCTTTCTTGATGAAAGCCGTCAACATAACTAAGGGCATATATGAAAAATCAACAGCCAAAATTATACTTAACAGAGAAAAACTGAGAGCTTTCCCCTTGAAATTGAGAAAAGACCAGAGTGTCCTCTCTCACCCCTCCTATTCCATATCATATTGGAAGTCCTGGCTGGAGAAATAAGACAAGAAAAGGAAAAAATACATATATATTTATCTAAGTCAGAAAGGAAGTAAAATTATCCCTATTCACAGATGACATGAGCCTCTATCGACAAAATCCCAAAGAATCAACAAGAAAACTTCTAGAGCTAATAGAGGAATTTAGCAAAGTTGCAGGATACAAGTTCATCACACAAAAATCAGCTGAGTTTCTATATACCAGCAATAAGAAATGTGAAAGGGAAATTCCATTTACAACAGCAACTAGGAGAATAAAATGCTTAGGAGTAAATTTATGCAAGGATGTCAAAGACTTATACAATGAAAAATATAAAGCCCTACTGAAAGAGATTAAAGAAGACTTAAATAAATGGAAAGATGTTATGTGTTCTCAGATTGGAAGACTTAATATTATGAAGATAGCAATATTACCCAAAGTGATCTGTATATTCAATATGATCTCAACAAAAATTCCAACAGCCTTCTTTAAATAAATAGTTAAACAAATCCTCAAAATTATATGCAGGTGAAGAAGGGCTCACACTTCCTGATTTCAAAACATTATACAGCTAGACTAATCAAAACAATCTTGTCTTGGCATAATATTCAAAACCTAGAAGAAGGGAATAAAACTGAGAGTCTAGAAATAAACCCACACAGCTATCACCAACTGATTTTTTACCAGGGTGCCTGGGTTCTCTTGAGAATCAAAACCAGAAAAGTGTATAAATATAAATAGATATTTGTATCAAGGAAATGGCTCACGTGGTTGTAAAGACTGGAATGTCCCAAGTCCTTGGGTCAAGCTGGAGGCTTCTCCTAATTCACATAGCCACAGGGCTGGTGAACTCAAGGTCTGCATGTTAGAGAGCAGGGCTGCTGCTCACAGGCTTTGAAGATCAACGAATCGGGAGATCAGCAGGCAAGACTGCAAGTAAACCGCTATCTTAAATCCCAAAAACCGGAGGTCAGATTAACAGCAGCCAGCTGCAGGATCCAGATTGAGCAAAAACCCACAAGCCTCGCCAGAACGCCCACTTATAATCGATGCAGGCCACATGCCCGAGGAAACTCCCTTTCAACTGACTGGCTATTCACAACAGATCCCATCATGGGGGTGATCACATTATATCAAATCTCAACAAGGAAGTGATCACATCATAAGACTGCCAAACCACTGAGAATCATGGCCTAACCAAGTTGACACACAATCCGAACCATCACAAGTGCTGAGTCCATCAGGTGGGGAAAAAAGAGTTTCTTCAATAAATGGTGCTGTCATAATTGGATCTCCACATGCAGCAAAATGAAACAGGATTCATGCCTCACATCATACACAGAAACCAATTCTAAATGGATTAAAGAGCTGAATGTGAAAACTAAAACTATAAAATTCTTAGATGAAAATGCAAGGGCAAGGCTGGCGGGCCTAGCTTTTAACAATGAATTAGCTGATATAATAACAAAAGCATGAACAGCAAAATTCAAATTAAATCAATGGGATCTCATAAAAATCAAAGAGTTTTGTTAATCAAAAGACTTTACCAAAAAAGTGAAAAGACAAGCTATAGATTGGTAGGGTATCTTTGGAAACCATTTACCCAGTAAGGATCTAATAACAAAATTATATATAAACCTTCCACAACTTAACAACAAAAAGACAAATATCCCATTGAAAAATGGGCAAAGGATTTGAATAGATATTTCACCAAAATGACCAGTAAACACATGAAAAGATCCTCAACATCATTAGCCATCAGAAAGACGCACATCAAAACTGAAATGAGATACCATTTCAGTCCCACTACAAGTCCTGGTGGAGCAGAGGTTAAGAGCTCAGCTGCTAAGGAAAAGGCTGGCATTTCAAATCCACCAGTAGCTCTTGGGAAACCCTATGAGGCAGTTCTACTTTGTCCTATAGAGTGGCTAAGAATCAGAATTGACACTTATTTATTTATTTGGTTTAGTATTGCTAAGATTAAAAAGGAGCCATGGTGGCATAATGGTTAATAGCTCAGGGTACTAACCAAAAGTTTGGTGGTTAGAATCCAACAGCAGCTCCTTGGAAACCCTAGGGTGTAGTTCTACTCTGTCATATAAGGCCACTATGAGTCAGAATCAACTCAATGGCACACAACAACAACAAGATTTTTTTAAAAAAGAAAAGAACATAAGTTGGTGAGGATGTGGGGAAATTGGAACCACCATCCATCACCGGTGGGAAGGCAAAATGGTACAGATGTTATAGAAATCAGCGTGATGCTGCCTCGAAAAACTAGAAGTAGAACTACCATAACCCAAAAACCAAACCCATTGTCACTGAGTTAATTTCAAGTCATAAAGACCCTACCATATGACCCAGCAACACCAATGCTAGGAATGTACACAAGGGACTTAAAAGCAGTGACAGGAAAAGACACATGTACACTGGTGTTCATTGCAGCCCTATTCACAACAGCCAAAATGTGGAAACAACCTAAATGCCCATCAACAGATGAATGGATAAAAAAAGCATGCTACATTCATACGGTAGAATACTACTAAGCCAGAAAGGTAAATGAAGTTTTGTTACATGCTACAACGTGGATGGAGCTTGAAGAAATTATGCTGAGTTAAATATGTAAATCACAAAAGGACAAACATTGTATGGCCTCACTTATATAAAAAAAACAAGAACAGGCAAAACGTATAGAGACCAAAGTTTAGTGGTCATTAACAGGGATAGGAGGAAGGAAGGAAGGGGGTTACTGTTTATGGAGCACTGAACTTTGGGGATGGAAAATTCACATTAATTAAGGCTGTCTTGCATAAGTGGTTAATGCAATTAATGTCAATAAGTTTCCCACCTGTAAAAAATTGAATTAGCAAATATGTGGTAGATGTATTTACAACAACAACAAATGAAAACAGCAGCCTCTGAGGCTATTTATACACAACCAAACACCTTGTGGAACTTGGTTTCTGTGTTTGAAGGTTTAGGGTCATGGTTTCGCTAGGCATCCTAATTAATTAGCCTAATATCGTGTTTAGCGCCTCTGTTCTACCTACAAGTTTATTTTGTAGTGCCCGAGGTCTGAAAACTTGAGAGCAGCCATCCAAGTAACCACAATTGGTTTCTATTTGCCTGGAGCAACAGAGGAAAGAGTCAGGAATAGCAGGAGGAAATGTAACTCACAGCTAATTGTCTCCAAGAACAACTACCTCCTTTGCCATGAGACCAGAAGAAATGGATGGTGCCAGACTACCGTTATTGAAAATTTTGATCAAAGATACTATAGAAGAATCCTGATCAAAAACGGGAAAATGCAGAATAGAATTTGAAATTCTCATGGAATTCAGAATTTCTGAAGCCACTGAGGCTAGATGAATCCCTGAAACATTGCGCTGAGATCTTTAAACCTTAAACAAAAATATTCCCTGTAGTCTTCTTTAAACCAAACAAGAGTTCAGCTTAATAAGGAATGTCTGCTTTGAGCATTGTGCTCTTTTAAAGAGCAGTGTACATGAGATCAAATTGACAATTGAGAACGGAACTTGAAGTGTTCAAAAGGAAACTTAAGGGGCAGTGAGATTATGTTAGTGAGGAACAATTCAGAAAGAGAGGGTGAAAAATGGCTGTGCAATTTTTTTTTTTTTTTAATCAATGTCACCAAACTAAAAGAAGCAGAAATTGTTGCATTGATGTATGTTCGGTTATGTATATTTTCAATAACATAAAAATAAAATATTTTAAAAAATTAGTGAGTCTTGAAGGTAAAATGAACATTTTATCAAAATTTAAGTGGCTCTCTTTATTTCCAGTAATATTTTTTGGCCTTAGATTTTATTTTGTCTGCTATTTATATGGCACATCACCCTTCTTTTAGTTAATTCTTAATTGATGATACTGATTTCTATCTGCTTGTGTTTTTGAGGTTAGCCTTGTCAAAAGCACATGGTTGAATTTTATATTACCTAATCTGACAGTCTTCATTTTTACATTTGATTGTTTTGTTCATTTGCAATCAAAATAATTACTTATTTATCAAGATTTATTTCTACCATAACAGGTTTTTTTAGTTTGTACTTACCATCTATTCATTGTTTCTTTTTCTCTTCTCTCTTGTTAGATTAGCTGATATGTTTTATTATTACATTTTCCCTTTGAAATTGCTCATATTGTTTCTATTCTTTTTGTAGTTACCCTAGAAATTAAAGCATGTGCAATCAACCTAACAAGGTCTAAGCATAATGAAATCTTTACTCACCTCTGGGGAAACCATGATCTTAAAAATAAGTAAATAACAGCTACAGCATAAACACCCACCGCTGCATTGCTGTGAAGTCAATTCCAACTCATGGTGGCCCCATGTGTTAGAGCAGAACTGATCTCCATAGGGTTTTCTTGGCTATAATCTTTACAGAAGCAGACTGTCAGGCCTTTCTTTTGCAGTTCTGTTACCCTATGCAGGTCTTGCTTGGTGCAGCTTCTCTTCAGTAAAGACACACGAGGTGAGGAGGAAGGAAGCCCATTTATTGCACGCACACAGACAAGGAGCAAGGAGGTGTATACCTCAAATCAAGCTCTCCCAACAAAGGGAGGCAGAACCTTTTATAGTCTCTCACAAGGAAGTACATGCAAACATTATGGACTACACAGGTTATTATGGTGTGCAGGTGCAGTAAGACAAATTTCATTTTTTCTTTGGCATGTGGGTTGGTAAACCGTGTTTGACTGGCTTGAGGCACACCCAGTGCCTTGAGGACCGTGGACAGGAGGGGGCAGATTCCTCTTGGTGTGAGCAGTTCCCAGTTGAGCCATGCCCATCACTATCACTTAAGGTTTTGTTTGCTAATGGACGGGAGGAGCAGGTCTTGCTTGACAATGGCCAAGCAGCTCCTGGCTGCTTAGGCTGTCATCTCCACCAGCTGGGTTTGAACCACCAACGTTTTGGTTGGTAGCTGAGTGCAAACTGTTTGTCCCACCCAGTGACTTTTTCAAGAGTCTTATCCCTTAAACTGTAGCCACTGAGTCGAGTTGGACTTACAGAGACCTTATAGGGTAGAGAAGCACTGTCCTATAGCGTTTCCAAGGAGCAGCTGGTGGATTCGAACTTTTCAACTTTTGGTTAGCAGTTGAACTCTTAACCACTGCACCACCAGGGCTCCTACAAGGATCTTAGAATACCATAAATTCATTCCCCCTTCTTCCAAATTAAATGTTATATCTCCATTATTAACACTGCTTTATTCAGTGTTAAGTTACATTTGCTTACACACCACTTTCTTTGTTTTTCTCTCATCTGAAACCCACAATTTAGGATCCCTTTCTTTCTGCCTAGGTGCAATCTTTAACATTTTCTTTAGTGAGAATTTTTGCTGACAGGATCTCCCTTTAGTTTTCATCTGTCGGCAAATATCTTTCTTCCACCTTCATTCTTGAAAGATGTTTCTTCTGTGTGTACATTTCTGGATTGACAGTTATTTCCTTACAGCACATTGAAGATAGCTTTCCTTTTCTAGCTTCTGTTGATGCTGTTAAGGAGTCAGATATTACTCCAACTGCTATTCTTTTTAAGGCAGCGTACCTTTCTTTCTCCGTATGACTTAGAGATTTTGTTCTTTATCTCTTCCTGCAACTTCACTGTGTATCTAGGTGCAAATTTATTTTCTTTACCTTATTTGATTCTGTGGATTGAGTCCTGACTCTGAAGAAGTCTCAGCTATTATGTTCTCACCAATTACTCTGTTCTCTCTACTTACGTATTGGAACTTGGATCAATTGCTAGTTAGACACACTCACCATACCTTTTGCTCTATGTTCTGCTATTTTCTCTCTCCATCCTGCCCCTGTTTAATTTGACTTCAGAGCCACTGATCTCTCCTCTGCTATGTCTATTTTGCTGCCAATTAAGTGCGTTGAGTATTCTGAATGCGTTTATCATTTCTAGAAATTCTATTTGATTCTTTTTCAAATATTCCATGCCACATTTTATTACCTCTTCCCTGTAGTTATTTTAAAGTCTGTTATTTTCCATATTTTATGAATTCTAAGATGCACTTTTTTTTTTTTTTTACATTTTGAATACAGAAAGCTGGGCAGCCCTTCAGAGGCTTTGGTTGACCCTCTTCTAAGCTTCTAGGTTCTGATGTCCCAACCCCTTCATTTTGTTTCTCCAACCTCAGGAATGGTAGCTGTTCTTGCAATTGCCGCCTCAGCACTACCTCACTGTCTGCGTTTTGCCTTTCTAGTCCACCAATGGCTATTTCAGCAGTTTTGTCTTCCTAACCAATGCCTCTATTAAGAGAACAGGTATAATTCCTGTTTTCTTAACTGGAGCTTGATATTTATCCACGAATAGAATGGATAAATAATTTGAAGTATGTTCACACAGTGGAATATTATGCAACAATACAATTGAACAAAACTATTATTTGCTGCACATGGAAACCCTGGTGCCATAGTGGTTAAGTGCTACAGCTGCTAACCAAGAGGCTGGAAGTTCGAATCCACCAGGTGCTCCTTGGAAACTCTGTGGGGTAGTTCTACTCTGTCCTATAGGGTCGGTAAGAGTTTAAATCTACTCGACGGTAGTGGGTTGTTTTTTTTGGGTATTGCTACACATAACATGGATGAAATTCATAAACCTAATGATAATGACACAAAGGAACACATGGAGTATGATCACATTTATATGTATTCTAAAATTAAATCGTATTGTATAGGGATGCATAGATAGTAAAAAAAAGAGGAAAGTTGGAGTGTCATCCCCATGAACATCAGGGAACTGCTTTGCTCTAGTGGAGAGATGTGATCACGAAGAGACACACTTTTGGTGTGTTAGTCATGTTTCTTTTCTTGACCTGAGTGGTGGTTACAGAAGGGTTTTGTGCACATTTCTGTACATACATCATATTTCACAATGTAAAAATCTTTAGTTATTTTAGTTGTACTAGAGATGTTTTTATGAGTCGCAAAAACTCTCAGCCTTTCTTCCCACCTGCTTCATTCTTATGTGTTTATATCAACTCCTTTAACTGGATCGATATTAAAATGCCTTTCGTGCAAGAGGAAAGTGCTGTTTTGAGAACACAGTGATTTCTGAAATGACTGTAGAACACGCTCAAAAAGCTTTGTACTTACTTTACATTGATCCACAGGGTTTGGTAGGTGTATTAAAAAGTGCCAAGGGGGACAAACTTGTCTTGTTGCACTATACCTAGAAGAAAAAAAAAAAAAAAAAAAAATTTAACCTGGAAAACTGAAAGTAATTGTCCTGCTTTTTCAGTCTTCATCTACTTAATGTTGTTCTAGGACCATTTTATTTCAGAACTAATCTGATTTATCAAACATATATATTTAAATCAAAATACATTTAATATACCTTAGCTTCCTGCACATCTAATGAAACAATTTTTACCTAATTCATGGTAAACTGATAATGAAAATGCATAAGTAAATTGTATCAGTATTTATGAATTATTTAATTCTTGTGTGTCAAATCATTGCTTTCTTTTCCCCAATAGTTTACATTTAAGTAAAACTTAGAACATTTTTGGAAGACCTAAGAGGGATTTCAGAAAAAGGGTCATGCCAATGGTGTCTGCTTTTCCTATGCTAGTTTCTCCACATTCCAGTTATCAGCTCAAATTACTCCTCCCAGGTACATGGTATGCACTGGGTTTTTTTTTTTTTAGGTACATGGTATGCACTTCTTGACCTAAGTTATCTGTAATAAGAACATAGTCCATAATAAAATAAATACATTTAATTATACTTTAAAATTTTTATATCATCACATTGATTCAAGCTATTATTTATTTAGACAGAATAAAGTATCCAACTACAGTTTCTCCCCTCAGAGGAATAGTAAAGAAAATACCATACACAATCATCTAGCAATTGTGCTAACTTTAAATATATGGAATTGAAAATAAAGTATTAAGATATGGCTATAGATTTATCAAAATATGAGAGAACAAAAATCACACATTTTCATTTCTCTAACAAACATAACTTTAGGAATTGACATTGACAGAGGTGAGAGTTGTTCAGATATAAATCACTGATATGATTGCTTAATAATCAAACAAGGCAGTGTGTTCAGATATGTCTCATAACACTGCCAAAGCATTTTATTGCTCTTCCGAATTCAAAGAGAAAATAATAATAAAACTCTGGATGAAATGTTAACTTCATCAAGCATTATGATAATATACGGTCTTTCTCTTTTAGGTTAATTTTAAAAATAATTTCAAGCATCCCACTAATTAGTGTTTTTTAACTCAAAGAATAATCATTCACTGATGATTTGTAACAAGAAATACTCTAGCCTTAGTTTCTTTTCTGGAACATTAGCCACTGGGCAAACAGCTACCTCAATGCTCTACATAACTTCCATTCTACCTTCAGTACCTCTTTATACCTCTCTTGAATTAGAACCTATCTGAGCAAGGGTAGCTATAAAAGTTGTCTTTAATTGTTTCTCCTATTGTCTATGAAAAAGTCAACCCACAAATAATTACTGGACAGCCACTGCTTTCCAGGCTTTCTCATTCTGAGTTCTTTATTATCCTACTCTTTGCCCTCCAGAATTTTCATCAGCAGGTCTACCTCACTCTGATCCAGTCTAATGTGTACCACAGAACTGTCAAATGAAAGAACAGGGGAATGTATAAATGTAGACAGCCATTAACTAATTTGTAATTAAGTAACAGAAACCCTGGTGGCGTGGTGGTTAAGTGTTACAGCTGATAACCAAGAGGTCAGAAATGCAAATACGCCAGGTGCTCCTTGGAAACCCTATGGGGCAGTTCTACTCTGTCCTATAGGGTCGCTATGAGTCAGAATCGACTCGACGGCAGTGGGGTTTTTTGTTTTTTTTTTGTTTTTTTGGTTTTTAATTAAGTAACAACCTCTGTTAAAAAAAATACAATATCACTTCATTTAAAAAATAACATTCAAGATGAGGCCAAGATGACAGAGTAGTCAGACGCTTCCATGGTCCCTCTTACAACAAGACCCCAAAAAACAAGTGAATCAATTATATACGACAATCTGGGAGCCCTGAACATCAAAGGCAAGGTTGAGGAATCAGACTGAGTGGTGGGGGAAGGAGAGATGGTTCAGAATCAGCAAGGAGTTGCCAGACATGACCTGGCAGGAACCAGCACCCTGCAGCCCAAATCAGCTGTTGTGCACGGTGAGACAAGAAGTGGCGTTTGGGATGCATTTTCCACATTGGGAGAGACTGAGTGGCAGAGAGCCTGCTAAAGCCTTCAGAACCAATGAGAAGTGGCCCTCAATTGGCAAAAGATAAATACATGCCTATAACCTACCATGTGGATCAAAGAACACCCTGTTTTGGAAGAACCTCTCTCCCATTTACCTGCTCCTTCCCCACTGTGCACCAGGATCCGGACCAGCTTCAGCAATTGAAGCTTCCCCTGGACTGGAAGTAGGACCTATCATATGCCCTAAGCCATTCTCCCTGCCTGGGAGAGGAAACAAATTAACAAACAGGAAAAAATAATCTGACAGCTCCCCTAAGCCAAGAACTCAGGGCAAGTACAGATCCTTTGCTAGGGCACAGGCATAAGGGGTCCACAGAATTTGAATACATTATACAAACCTGTGTGGGCCAATTTCAACAGTGTGGACTCTGAATAACAAAGACAACGGGGTATATACCTGAAGCCTACCTTCACTGTATCAGCTATATGGTGGAGTGGCAGGCTCATGACATTTAACACTGCTCTGCCCATTAAGCAGGGTCCTCACCTACACACACCAGGGGCCTGAGGACTGGTGGCTCCACCCACACAAAGTAGCAACTTGCAACATGGGTCCAAGAATAAGTGGTGCCCCCCAGTCCTTACAGCCAACAGCATTGGGTACCTGTAGTCCGGCTGAAAAATCCAACCGCCTATGCACTCTAGGGAACAGGGACATGCTTTCCTCCCAGACACTCAGGGGCAGCCATCAGCCCCCTGGCTTGCTGAGCGTGTGATCCCCTACTGCAGCCAGATGCCTGTGCCTACTCCAATCACCCCTTACCATTTAGGACTATAAGTTAAAGCCTGCACCACACGCTTGGTGGCTGACTCTCTGGACACCTGAGCTGAATCCATACAAGAAAACTAAACGGTCTTATGGGCTCATATACCTAGTAACAAATCTAGCCACCTGGTGAGAGGAAGTGAGAGCTTAAAAGGTGTTAATAATCAAACTAGCTGACACAAGCAGCCTATTTGAGCATATGAAAATAAAACAAAGCAAGAAGCTAGGATAGAGTAAGCAAACATAAAATAAACACAAAAACTTATCGATGACTTGGAGACAACAGTCCATATCAAATCACATAAAGAGGCAGACCATGATGGCTTCTGCAAGCTACCAAAACAAAGATTCAAGAAATCTTCCAGAGGAAGATAACTTCTCTAATTACCAGAGTTAGAATACAAAAAATTAATATACAGAACTCTTCAAGAAATCAGGCAAAATGCAGAACAAGCCAAGGAACAGGCAAACAAAGCAATAGAGGAACTTAAGGTTTTAAAACAGCACAATGACAAATTGAACAGGCTGCAAGAATCCATAGGGAGACAGAAAACAGAAATCCAGAAGATTAACAATAAAAAAAAAAAATTTTTTTTTTTTTTTTACAATCTCAGAATTAGACAACTCAACAGAAAGTCATAGGAGCAGAATTGAAGCAATGGAACTCAGGGTTACTGAGATGAAGATAAAGCCCTTGATGCCAACTTATTTGAGGAAAATCAGATAAAATAATTAAAAATAATGAAGTAATGAAGAGACCCTAAGAATTCTCTGCAGCTCTCTCAAGAGGAATAACCTATGAGTGATTGAAGTACCAGAACAGAGGGGGATAACAGAAAATTCAGAGAGAATTATTGAAGATTTCTTCATAGACAAATTCCCTGATACTGTGAAAGACGAGAAGATAACTGTCCAAGATGCTCCTCAAATCCCATACAAGGTAGATCCCAAAAGAAAGTCACCAAGACATATTATAATCAAATGTGCCAAAACCAAAGATAAAGAGAGAATTTTAAGATTGCCTAGGGATAAGCAAAAAGTCACCTAAAAAGGAGAGTCAATAAAACAAAGCTCGGGCTACTCAGCAGAAACCACGTAGGCAAGAAGGCAATGGGATGACATGTATAAAGCCTTGAAGGAAAAAAAAGAAGAAAAAAAAAAACTGCTAGCCAAGAATTATATATCCAGGAACACTGTCTCTCAAATATGAAGGTGAAATTAGTGCATTTCCAGATAAACAGAAGTTCACTGAATTTGAAAAAATCAAACCAAAATTATAAGAAATACTAAAATCAATAACATCAGATAACAACCCAAGACTAGAACACAAGGCAGAGCAACCAGGTATATAAACTCAGATAGGGAAGTCACAAAAATAAATCAAGGCTAAAATGCTGAAAACAGGGAAAGAGAAACATCAATATGCAAAAGACAACAACATTAAAACAAAAAGGAGGGCCTAAAAAATGGATCCATAGATATTTCACATGGAATGGAAGTCAGCCAGGGTGATACAAAGAAATAAAAGATTGGTTTAACCTTAGAAAAATAGGGGTAAATATTAAGGTAATCACAAAGGAAACTAACAATTCTACACATCAAAATAAAAAAGAAGAAAAACACAAAGATGCAGCAGATACAAAATAAACAACAATGAAAAAGATGGAAAGAAAGCACATTAAAAAAAATCTCAGCACAAAAAATTAAGCAGAACAAAGAAATTGTCAACAACACACACACACCGCGAACGATATCAAAATGACAGCATTAAACTCGTATCTATCAAAAATTACGCTGAATGTAAATAGACTAATTGCACCAATAAAGAAACAGAGTGTGGAGGAATCCAATCTGTCTATATGCTGCGTAAAAGAGACACAACTTAGGCTCAAAGACACAAACTAAAAGGCAAAGAATGGAAAAAATATATATCACTCAAACAAAAATAAAAAAGAGCAGGAGTGGTGATACTGATCTTTGACAAAAAAAAAAAAAACTTTAAAGTAAAATTCACCACAAAGGATAAGGAAGGACACTTCATGATGCTTAAATGCTCAATGCACCAGGAGGATGTAAGCATATTAAATAGTTACGTGCCCCAAAACAGGGCTCCAAAATGCACAAAACAATCTCTAACAGCATTGAAAAGTGAGATAGACAGCTTCACAATAATAGTAGGTGATTTTGAAACGCCACTTTCAGTGAAGGACAGAAGATCTAGAAAGAAGCTCAATAAAGACACGGAAAATCTAAATGCCACAATCAAACAACTTGATCCCTCAGGCATATACAGAACACTCCACCAAACAGCAACCAAGTATACTTTCTTTTCTAACGCACAGGCAATATTCTCCAGAGTAGACCACATATTAGGCCACAAAGCAAGCCTTAACAGAATCCAAAACATTGAAATATTAGGAAGCATCTTTTCTCACCATAAAGCCATAAAAGTAGAAACCAATAACAGAAAAAGCAGGGAAAAATATCAAACAAATGGAAATTGAACAACACCTTGCTGAAAAACTACTGAGTTATAGAAGAAATTAACAACAGAATAAAGAAATTCACAGAATCAAATGAGAATGAAAACAAATCCTACCAGAACCTTTGAGACAGAGCAAATGCAGTCCTCAGAGGTCAATTTGTAGCAATATATGCACACATCCAAAAAGAAGAATGGGCCAAATTCAAAATATTAACCCTACAACTCGAACAAATAGAGAGCAGCAAAAGAAGCCCTCGGGCATCGGGAGAAAGCAAATAATAAAAATTAGAGAAGAAATAAATGAAATAGAAAATAGAAAAACAATTGAAAGAGTTAACAAGACCAAAAACTGGTTCTTTGAAAAGATCAACAAAATCAAGAAGCCATTCGCCAAAGTGACAAAAGAAAAATAGGAGAGGAAGAAATTAACCCAAATAAGAAATGACATGGGTGATTTCACAACAGATGCAACTGAAATTAGAAGAATCATAATACTACGAAAAATTCTACTCTAAAAAATTTGAAAACCTAGCAGAAATGGACAAATTCCTAGAAATATGCTACCTACCTAAACTAACACAATCAGAGGTAGAACAACTAAATAAACCTTTAACAAAAGAAGATGTTGAAAAGGTAATTAAAAAACTCATCCCCCATGCAAAAAAAAAAACCCTGGGCCTAGACTGTTTCACAGGGGAACTCTACCAAACTTTCAGGGAAGAGTTAACACCCCTACAGCTAAAGGTATTTCAGAGCATAGAAGAGGACAGAATACTCCCAAACTCATTCTATGAAGCCAGCATAACTCTGATACCAAAACTAGATAAAGACACCACACACAAAAAAGAAAATTACAGACCTATACCTCTCATGAACATGGACACAAAATTCTCAAAAAAAAAAAAAAAAATCTAGCCAATAGAATTCAACAGCATATCAAAAAAGTAATTCACCTTGACCAAGTGGGTGTCATACCAGGTATGCAGAGATGGTTCAAAATTAGAAAAACAATTATTGTAATCAATTACATAAATGGAAGACCAGAACCACATGATTTTACCAACTCATGTGGAAAAGGCATTTGATGAAGTTCAACACATATTCATGATAAAAACTCTCAGGAAAATAGGAATGGAGGAGAAATTCCTTAACATAATAAAGGGCATTTATACAAAGTCAACAGCCAACATCATCCTAAATGGAAAGCATTCCCCTTAAGAACAGGAACCAGACAAGGATGTCCTCTGTCACCACTCTTATTCAACATTGTGCTGGAGGTCCTAGCCAGAGCAATTAGGCTAGAAGAAGAAATAAAGGGCATCCAGATTGGCAAGGAAGAAGTAAAATATCTCTATTTGCAGATGACATGATCTTATAAGAGGAAAACCCCAAAGAATCCACAACAAAACTACTGGAACTAATAGAAGAGTTCAGCAAAGTATCAGGATACAAGATAAACATACAAAAATCAATTGGATTCCTCTACACCAATAAAAAGAGCTTCAAAGAGTAAATCACCAAATCAATACCATTTACAATAGCCCCCAAGAAGGTAAAATACTTAGGAATAAATGTAACCAGAGAAGTAAAAGACCTATAGAAAGAAAACTACAAAGAAAGCTGCAAAAACCAACATAAGTGAAAATAAAATACCTTGGTAATGAATAGGAAGACTCAACATTCTGGAAATGTCTATTCTACCCAAAGCAATCTACGGATACCATGCAATCCTGATCCAAATTCCAAAGGCATTTTTTAATGAGATGGAGAAACAAACCACCAACTTCATATGGAAAGGGAAGAGGCCCCAGATAAGTAAAGCATTACTGAAGAAGAACAAAGTGGGAGGCCTCACATTACCTGATTTTAGAACCTATTATACCGCTACAGTAGTAAAATCAGCAACAGATACGTAGACCAATGGAACAGGATTGAGTGTCCAATTCTGTTGAGATGTATATTCATTAACCTATGAACAGCTGATATTTGGCAAGGGCCCAAAGTCTGTTAATTGGGGAAAAGACAGTCTTTTTAACAAACGGTGCTGGCATAACTGGATATCCATCAGCAAAAAACTGAAACAAGACCCATACCTCACACCACACACAAAAACTAACTCAAAATGGGCCAAAGACCTAAATATAAAATCTAAACTGATAAATATCGTGGGAAAAAAATAGGGCCTACACTAAACCCAACAAACCCAGTGCCGTCAACTACACTAAAAACCCAGTGCCATCTACACTAGGAGCCCTAATAGGTGGCATAAACAGCTTAGAAGCTGTTACTAACAATGCACAAACACCAGAAGAGAAACAACACAACCGGGGGCTCCTAAAAATCAAACATTTATGCTCATCAAAAGACTTCAAGGCAGAACCAAGACGGCTGACTAGGCAGAAGCTTCTGCTGAACCCTCTTGCAAAAAAGACACAAAAAAACAAGTGAATCGATTACATACATGACATACTATGAACCCTGACCATCAAACACATAACTAAGGAATTGACCTGAGTAACAGGGGAGTGAAAATCTGCGTGCTGAAGCAGCAAGCAGTCCGGAGACTGATATGCCATGCCCCAGCCCTGAGCCCTTGGGGGAGCGAGACGCTGTGGGCTGCAGCAACAACCAGTTCCAGAGCCCGGCAAGCCACACCCCAGACCTGAACCCTTGCAGAGCCTTGGGGTTAGAGCTGCGGTGATGATTGTGGCTTCCTGAGACAAGGCAAGGAGAGACGTAGCCCCAACCCCCTGGGGCAATCTCTGCAGGGACCCAGCCAGTGCACGCAGACCACACACCCCTCTGGAATCTCAGATAAAACAGTCCTCACCAAGCAAGATAATTGATGTTGTCTATTTTACTGCACTACTCTCTCCTAGCTATCTGATCCCTCCCCTCCCTGCCCCAGCCAGCTTCATTAACATTGGAATTCCCTGGGCCAGAGAGTGAAGTGCTCTGAGGGTTTGTTTGTTTTTTTTTTCCTAACCCATTCTCCTGGCCTGGAAAAGCAGCAATTAACAATCAGGGGGAAAATCCTTTCCTGATTTCTCTAGACTGGAATAACAATACAGAACAAGTTCCATCCAGGCATAAGAGATCCACAGTCTTTGGCTTTCACCCCTACATGGAACCAGGTGGCTATTTTAATGGAAAGGCTATTCTTTTAGAGATCTGACTGTAATTGTTGTAGCTGAGCAGTGGGAAGGCAAGTTTTGGAGGTCTGATGCTGCTCTACCTATTAAACAGAGCCCTAACTGATCCACAGCAGGGAACCGAGAGCTGAGGCTCCATCCACACCACCTAATCACCTGCTAAAGGGGTCTGAGAATAGTGACACCTACCAATTTTTAGAGGTACAAGCATTGGTGCCTAAGGTACAGCTGCAGAGCCCACCCACCAGAGCACTCTAGAGAACATAGATGCTCCTTCCTCACTGCCACTTGGGGGAAGGCTGTCAGCACCCTGCCCTCCTTGAAGTGTGACTCCCTGCAACTACTAGAAACTGGTGCATACAACCATTACCACTACTACTCTAAGATAGTAGGTGAGAGCCTACACCACACAGTAGGTGACCCACTATCAGTACACCTGAGCTGATTCTATTCAAGAATAGAATTTGGACTCATAGGCTCATATACTGGGTAACAGGTCAAACCAGCTGGTAGCAAGACATAAGTGATTCAACGCCTCCAACAATCAAGTTAGTGCACTCTAGTAGCCCATCTGGGTGTACTGAAACAAAACAAAATGAGAAGATAAGACTCAGTAAGCAAATATAAAATAAATCATTACAATAACTTATAGATGGCTCAGAGACAGCAGTTGATATCAAATCACTTAAAGAAGCAGACAATGATTGCTTCTACAAACGCCCAAAGCAGACAATCAAAACCTTTCCCAGATGAAGATACATTCCTGGAATTGTCAGATGTAGAATATAAAAAACTAATATACAGAATGCTTCAAGACATCAGGGATGACCTCAGAAATGAAATAAGACAATCTACAGAAAAAGCCAAGGAACACACACAGATAAAGCAGTTGAAGAAATCAAAAAGACTATTCAAGAACATAGTGAAAAATTTAATAAGCTGCAAGAATCCATAGAGAGACAGCATTCAGAAATTCAAAAGATTAACAATATAATTGCAGAATTAAACAACTCAGTAGGAAGTCAGAGGAGCAGAATTGAGGAATTGGAATGCAGAATTGGGAAGACAGAGGATAAGGCAATTGGCACCAATATATATGAAGAAAAATCAGACAAAAGATTTTTAAAAAATGAAGAAACCCTAAGAATCATGTGGGACTCTATCAAGAAGAATAACTTGCGTGTGATTGGAGTTTCAGAACAAGGAGGGATAAGAGAGAATAGTTGAAGATCTGTTGGCAGAAAACTTCCCTGGCATCGTGAAAGATGAAAGGATATCTATCCAAGATGCTCATCGAACCCCATACAAGATAGATCTCAAAAGAAAATCACCAAGATATACCAAAACCAAACATAAAGAGAAAATTTTAAAAGCAGTCATGGACAAAAAAAAAGTCACCTACAAAGGGGAATCAATAAGAATAAGTTCGGACTACTCAGCAGAAACCATGCAGGCAAAAAGGCAATGGATGACTGAAGGAGAAAAATTGCCAGCCAAGAATCATTTATCCAGCAAAACTGTCTCTCAAATATGAAGGTGAAATGAAGACATTTACAGATAAACACAAGCTTAGAGAATTACTAAAGGAAATTCTTTGGTCAGAAAATCAATAATACCAGATAACCAACACAACACAAGGTCACAGAACAGAACATCCTGACATCAAGTCAGACAGGGAAATCACAAAAACAAAATAAGATTAATTTTAAAAAATGCTCAAAACAGGGATCATTGATGTCATTATGTAAAAGATTACAAGAATCAAAAAAGAGGGACTAAATACAGGAGGCATAGATCATCCATATGGAGAGGAAACCAAGGCGATATAGGGTGATACAAGTTAGGTTTTTACTTAAAAAATAGGGGTAAATATTAAGGTAACCACAAAGAGGTCTAACAATTCCATACTTCAAAATAAAAACCAAGATAAACATAACGACTCAGCAAAAATAAATTCAACTACTATGAAAATGAGGAACACAGAATTTACAAAGAAAAACTTCTCAGCACAAAAAAGTAAGTGGAAAAATGAAATTGTCAACAACACAAAAAAAGGAGTCAAAATGACAGCACTAAACTCATACTTATCTATAATTATGCTGAATGTAAATGAACTAAATGCACCAATAAAGAGACAGAGAGTTGTAGATTGGATAAAAACACACGGTCCATCTATATGCTGCCTACAAGAGACACAGATTAGACTTAGAGACACAAACAAACTAAAACTCAAAGAATGGAAAAAAATATATCAAGTGAACAACAATCAAAAATGAGCAGGAGTGGCAATACTAATTTCTGACAAAACAGACTTTAAAGTTAAATCCACCATAAAGGATAAAGGACACTACATAATGATTAAAGGGACAATTTACCAGGAAGATATAACCATATTAAATATACTTGCACCCAATGACAGGGCTGCAAGATACATAAAACAAACTCTAACAGAATTGAAAAGTGAGATAGACACCTTCACAATTATAGTAGGAGACTTCAACATACAACTTTCAGTGAAGGATAGGACATCCAGTAAGAAGCTCAATAAAGACAGAGAAGATCTAATTGCTACAATCAACCAACTAGACCTCATAGACTTATACAGAACACTCCACCCAATAGCTGCTAAGTATACTTTCTAGTGCAGATGGCACATTCTCTAGAATAGACCACATATTAGGTCATAAAGAAAGCCTGTGCAAAATCCAAAACATTGAAATATTACAAAGCATCTTCTCAGACCATAAGGCCATAAAAATGGAAATCAATAACAGAAAAACCAGGGAAAAGAAATCAAATACTTGGAAACCAAACAACACCCTGCTCAAAAAAGACTGGGTCATAGAAGACATTAAGGAGGGAATAAAGAAATTCATAGAATGCAATGAGACTGAAAACACTTCCTATCAGAACCTTTGGGACACAGCAAAAGCAGGGCTCAGAGGCCAATTTATATCAATAAATGCACACTGTAAAATCTCAACAACAAAAAGACAAATAGCCCAGTTAAAAAATGGTCAAACGATATGAACAGGCACTGCACTGAAGAAGACTTTCAGGTGGCTAGCAGATACATGAGGAAATGCTGTTGATCATTAGCCATTAGAGAAATGCAAATCAAAACTACCATGAGATTCCATCTCACTGCAACAAGGCTGGCATTAATCCAAAAAACACAAAATAATAAATGTTGGAGGGGGTGTGGAGAGATTGGAACACTTATACACTGCTGGTGGGAATGTAAAATGGTACAACTGCTTTGGAAATCGATTTGGCGCTTCCTTAAAAAAACTAGAAATAGAACTACCATATGATCCAGCAATCCCAATTCTTGGAATATATCCTAGAGAAATAAGAACCTTTACACGAACAGATATATGCACACCCATGTAGCACTGTTTACGATAGCAAAAAGTTGGAAGTAACCAAGGTGCCCATCGACGGATGAATGGATAAATAAACTATGGTATATTCACACAATGGAATACTATGCATTGATAAAGAACAATGTTGAATCCATGAAACATTTCATAACATGGAGAAATCTGGAAGACATTAAGCTGAGTGAAATCAGTCAATTCCAAAAGGACAGATATTGTATAGGACCACTATTACAAGAACTGGAAAAACAGTTTAAGCAGAGAGGAAAATACTCTTTGATGGTTATGAAATGGGAGAGGGCAGGAGGGAGTGAGAGGGGTATTCACTAATTAGATAGTAGATAAGCTTCCTTTTAGGTGAAGGGAAAGACGATACACAATAAAGGAGAGGTCAACACAATAGACTAAACCAAAAACAAAGAAGTTTTCTTAAAAAACTGAACACTTCAAAGGCCAGCATAGCAGGCCCTGGGGTTTGTGGACCACAGTTTCAGGGGACGTCTAAGTCAATTGACATAAGAAAATCTATTAAGAAAACATTCTGCATCCCACTTTGGAGAGTGGTGTCTGCGGTCTTAAACACTAACAAGCTGCCATCTAAGATGCTTCAATGGGTCTCAACCTACCTGGAACAAGGAAGAATGAAGAACACCAAAGACACAAAATAATTATGAGCCTAAGAGACAAAAAAGGACCACATAAACCAGAGACTACATCATCCTGAGACCAGAAGAGCTAGATGGTACTTGGCCACAACTGATGACTGCCCTGACAGGGAACTCAGCAGAGAAATCCTGAGGGAGCAGGAGAGCAGTGGGATGCAGATCCCAAATTCTCGTAAAAAGACCAGACTTAATGGTCAGACTGGGACTGGAGGAACCCCGGAGGCCATGGACCCCAGACCTTCTGTTACCCCAGGGAAGGAACCATTCCCAAAGCCAGCTCTTCAGACAGGGATTGGACTGGAGTAAGGGATGGAAAATGAGACTGGTGAAGAACAAGCTTCTTGGATCAAGTTGACATATGAGACTATGTTGGCATCTCCTGTCTGGAGGGGAGATGAGAGGGCAGAGGTGTCCAGAAGCTACCCAAATGTACATGAGGAAAGAGAGGGGAGGGAAGTACTGTGCTATCTTATCAGAGGGAGAGCAATTAGGAGTGTATAGCAAGGTGTATGTAAATTTTTTGTATGAGAGACTGACCTGATTTGTAAACTTTCAGTTAAAGCACAATAAAAAAAAAAAAAAGACTTCATCAAAAAGACTAACTGGGCAGCACATGTCTGGAGGTATGAGGAGAAGGCAAAAAGGGACAGGAAGTGGTTGAATGGACACGGGAAATCCAGGGTGAAAAGGAGGAGTGTGCAGTCACATTACAGGGAGAGCAACTAGGGTCACATAACTATGTGTGTATAAATTTTTGTATGACAAGCTATCTTGAACCGTAAACTTCCACTTAAGCACAATAAAAAGAAAAGGAAAAAAAAAAGACTTCATCAAAAGAATAAAAAGACAACCTGCAAACTGGGAAAAAATTTTGGCTACAACATATCTGATCAGTGTCTAATCTCTGAAATCTACAAGATGCTGCAAAACCTCAACAACAAAAGACAAATAACCCAATTAAAAAATGGGCAAAGTATATGAATAGGCACTACAACAAAGAAGACACTCAGTCAGCTAATAGGTACATGAAGAAATGCTCACAATCATTAGCTATTAGAGATATGCAAATCAAAACTACAATGAGATGCCATCTCTCCTCAACAAGGCTAGCATTAATCCAAAAAGCAAAATAATAAATGTTGGAGAGACTGGAACACTTATACACTGCTGGTGAGAATGTAAAATGGTACAACCACTTTGGAAATCGATTTGGCACTTCCTTAAAAAGCTGGAAACAGAAGTACCATATGATCCAGGCATCCCACTCCTTGGAATATATCCTAGAGACGTGAGAGCCCCCACAAGAATAGATATATGCACACCCATGTTTACTGCAGCACTGTTCACAATAACACACAGATGTAAACAACCTGGGTGCCCATCAGTAGATGAATGGATAAACAATTTATTGTATACTCACACAACGGAATGCTATGCAATGATAAAGAACAAAGGTGAATCCTCAAAACATCTCATAACATAGAGGAATCTAGAAGGCATTATGCTGAGTGAAATTAGTCAGTCACAAAAGGACAAATATCGTATGAGACAACTATTATAAGAACTCAAGAAATGGTCTAAACACAGAAGAAAATATTCTTTGATGGCTACTAGTTTAGGGTGGATTGGAGGAAGACTCATTAACAACCTGCGTTATGCAGATGACACAACCTTGCTTGCTGAAAGTGAAGAGGACTTGAAGCACTTACTAATGAAGATCAAAGACCACAGCCTTCAGTATGGATTACACCTCAACATAAAGAAAACAAAAATCCTCACAACTGGACCAATGAGCAACATCACGATAAATGGAGAAAAGATTGAAGTTGTCAAGGATTTCATTTTACTTGGATCGAAAATCAACACCCATGGAAGGAGCAGTCAAGAAATCAAAAGATGCGTTGCATTCGGCAAATGTGCTGCAAAGTACCTCTTTAAAGTGTTAAAGAGCAAAGATGTCACCTTGAAGACTAAGGTGCGCCTGACCCAAGCCATGGTACTTTCAATCGCATCATATGCATGTGAAAGCTGGACGATGAATAAGGAAGACCGAAGAAGAATTGATGCCTTTGAGTTGTGGTGTTGGCAAAGAATATTGAATATACCATGGACTGCCAAAACAATGAACAAATCTGTCTTGGAAGAAGTACAAGCAGAATGCTTCTTAGAAGCAAGGACGGCAAGACTGCATCTTACATACTTTGGACAAGTTGTCAGGAGGGATCAGTTCCTGGAGAAGGACATCATGCTTGGCAGAGTACGGGGTCAGTGGAAAAGAGTAAGACCCTCAACGAGTTGGATTGACAGAGTGGCTGCAACAATGAGCTCAAGCATAACAACGATTGTAAGGGTGGCTCAGGACCCGGCAGTGTTTCATTCTGTTGTGCATAGGGTTGCTATGAATCAGAACCGACTTGACAGCACCTAACAACAACAACAACAAGCTTAGGGTGGGAGGGAGAGGAGTATTCACTAACTAGACAGTAGATAAGAATTATTGTAAGTGAAGGGAAGGACAACATACGATATGGGAGAAGTCAGCACAACTGGACTAAACCAAAATCTAAGAAGTTTCCTTTACACTATCAAACACTTCAAGGGACAGAGTAGCAGGGACGGGGGTCTGGGGACCACTGTTTAAGGGGACATCTAGGTTAATTGGCATAACAAAGTTTATTAAAATGTTCTGCGTTTCACTTTGGTGAGTGGCGTCTGGGGTCTCAAAAGCTAACAAGTAGCCATCTAAGATGCATCAATTGGTCCCAACCCACCTGGAATAAAGGAGAATAAAGAACACCAAAGATACAAGGAAAATATGAGCTCAAGAGACAGAATGGGCCACATAAACCAGAGACTCCATCAGCCTGAGACCAATTGCCCTCACAGGGAACACAACAAAGAGTCCCTGGTGGAGCAGGAGAAAAGTGGGGTGCAGAACTCAACTTCTAGTAAAAGGACAGGACTTAATGGTCTGAGACTTGAGGGACCCCAGAAGATGTAGCCCCTGGAATCTCTGTTAGCCCAAAACTAAAACCATTTCTGAAGTCAACTTTTCATTTTTTTATAAGACATAAAATCATACTTGTGAAGAGTGTGCTTCTTAGCGTAAGTAGATACATGAGACTAAATGGGCAGTTCCTGTCAGAAGGCCAGATGAAAAGGCAGAGAGGGACAGCAGCTGGTTGAATGGACACGGGCAATAGAGAGAGAAAAGGAGGAGTGTGCTGTCATATTATAGGGAGAGCAACTATGATCAATGTGTGCATAAATATTTTACATGAGAAACCGATTTGAACTGTAAACTTTCACTTAGAGCATTAAAAAAGTAACATTCAGACACAGATATGTGTTCATTCCAACACTACTATATTTTCCACAAATACTGTGCACCTTCTAGGTTTGGTTGACAACCTCCACCTCCCCCCATGAAGTATTTTTGTAACCATTGCCATGCCATTTTTTTTTACGTGTTGCTGCATAAAAAGAATTAGCACAGCATGCTTATGAAAATACCTTGCTGGGGGACGGCAGGGTTGGCAAACAAACTTAGAAGGCAGCACTATTTGCATAAAAATATGATTTTCGAAACAGCCAAAGGGTGGAAACAATCTAAGTGTTGGTCAACAAATGAATGAATAAGCAAAATGTAGTATAGCCATACAAGGGAATATTAATCAAGTATAAGGAGAAATGAAGACCTGATACATGGTACAACATGGATAAATGTTGAAAACATTATGCTGAGTGAAATAAGTCAGACACAAAAGGACAAATATTGTATGATCCCACTTACACGAAATATCTAGAACAGGCAAATGCAGAGAGACAAAAGTTTGCTAGTGGTTTCCAGGGAATGGGGTGGGCGGGGATGGGAGTTATTGCTGAAGGGGCCCTGAGTTTCTGTTTGGGGTTATGTAAAGATTTTGGAAATAGTGGTGATGGTAGCACAACATGATGAAATTAGCAAATGTCACTGAATTGTACATGTCAAAATGGTTGAAATGGCAAACTTTTTGTCGTATATATTTTATCACAATAAAATTAAAACAAAAAACTCCAAAACAGAAAATATTTAGAGTTTTGTTTTATTAAACACCCATATCATTATGAGTGAAAATTTTAAGAAATTCATATATTAAAAAGTGTGACATATTCTTAGCTTTCAGGTTCATGGGAAAATATTCAGGAAAGCTTAAAGGGAACCCAAAAAATCTTAATAGTTCAAAGTGGCTTAAAGCAGGCACTCCAAGAATCAAAAGATCATGAGAATCCCAGTCCAATTCTTAGTAAATCTCTTCTAATCACTGTTTCCATGAAGGTCTCCTCAGCTATGCCTCATGACCCTCAAAAGCGTGCCACTGTTTGTTTCTTGTTTTGGCACCTTCCTGCCCTCCACAGTCTTGGACAGCACTGATCGTAGAAACATGTCTTCATTCACTGGATCTTAACCAGTGTGAACATTACCAGACACTCACATTGCCAGAGGGGCTTTGTCTCATTTTGAGACTCACAAGAGTAGTCAAAAACTGGGAAGTGATAACCTGTGTGAAATAAAAAGTTTTGAACAATTACAAAAGTTGTATGAAATATTTCCTTGCCCTGAAAAAAAGGTAGTTCATTGAAAGAAAGTACTTTGCTTTTAGTATGATGGAAAAGGGGGAAGTAGTGGTTCAGTTGTAGAATTACCTCCTTCTGTGCAGGACACCATGTTTGATTACCGGCCAATGAACCTCACCTTCAGACACCAACTGTCTGTCAGGTGGAGGCCTGCATGTTGCTACGATACTGAACAAGTTTCAGTGGAGTCTCCAGGCTAAAACAGACTAGGGAGAAAGGACTGGCGATCTACTTCCAAAAAATCAGCTAACAAAAACCCTATGGATTACAATAGCCCAATCCTATTGTGCACAGGGTCACCATGAGTTGGGACCAACATAATGGCAGCTAACAACATGATAGAAAAAAATCTCTAAACTGTACTAAAAAACAAACAAAATGGTTTTCTAAGCATATTACCAAACACACACTCAAACCATGGGCTCTGAGTGGGCTCATGAGACTTATTCTAACACCTTCATAGAAAGCTTTCTCTCCTGTGCCCATGAGGACCCACGCAAAGGTGGTGCAATAGGTCCTGATTTAGCCTCATACCCTTTTTAGATCTGAGCTCCTCACCCTCACTCAGGTGTTCAATTTCTAACCACAGGTCGGATTAGTATTTCTCTTTGACTTTCATTTCACTGAAAGGGGCAGAAAAAAGGAAAGATGTCATTAAGTGCTGGAGAACCAATCTATAATCTGTTCCACATAATTTGAACGTGGAGCCCTGGTGGCACAGTGGTTAAGAGCTCAGCTGCCAAGCAAAAGGTCAACAGTTTGAATCCACCCGTGTTCCCTGAAAACCCTGTGGGACAGTTCTACTGTGTCCTATAGGGTTATTATGAGGTGGAATGGAGTATATAGCAATGGGTTTTGTTCGTTTGTTTGTTTAATTTGAATGTGGGACTAATGTGGTTAAGATCAAGCTGGATTTTGTATTTAAAACAACATTCAAAATGAAAAAGCAGATTTGACAATTGCACTGAGACTTGTTTCGTATGGAACCAAAATAATGGAACAAATCAATGAACAGTTATACTATTTTCAGTTCAATGTACATACTTGCCTTTGATTTCAAATGCCCTGAGCGTAAGATGAAATAATATGGTTATTCTGAAATACTACATGTAAAATCTTATTTGATTGCTCTTCATACTGTATCGCTCGCATACTGAGAAATGTCTTTTCCTTTTCAAGGCCACCCAGCACATTTAAGTAAAGAATACTTCTCAGGTGACTGGATCATTTGTAATATGTAAAGCTTCTGGCGCTAGGTAATTCAACTTCTTGCATTTAAATTGATCCAAATGTTAAAGACTAGTTAAGTGAGTAAGACTTCAGGCACAACTTCATAGGCTTACACTTCTTCTCATCTCACTAAATGACTCTTTTTAAGTAGGCTCACATGGGAAAAAAAAAAAAAAAAAAAAAACAAATTGCCATAGAGTTGATTCTGACTTCTGGTGACTGGAAACAGATGTTTATATTTATATTTTTACTCAGGCTTGAATTTTATTTTATTTTTCCTTAACTCTCCGATATTCCATCTCGCCTACATTGATGTATTCATGAATCATGTTTATTGACTATTTGCATGATTACAGTATTATCAACCACATTTTTAGAGTTTAACTTGCTCTATTTTGTAGTAAAAAAGGAAGGAAATGCTCCACTAACGAGGAGACAGATAGGAGAGGCAGCTTCTTAAAAAAATACACTTATTACAATATATGTTTTAAGCTGTAATTTTAAAATGCCATATTAAACCCAACATCAGTACAGTCTTCAGAAGTTATATGAGAAAAGGCCATAATTTTAGTTTTTTTTATTTTAATTGTATTTTATTCATAAACAAGGTATTCCTCACAAGGAAATTGTGGATGCTTGTGAGTCAAGGAAATTTTGCAGATAAGGACAAAAGAAAAGAAACTTCATTCATAGATATACAGGTTTTCATTATTTTTCAGTATTATGCAGTATTATTGATACTATTTTGTGGAGAATACAGAATTAAAACCTATTGAAAGTACATAGTTAAAAGCAATAATCACTTTTTCATAACTTTTCATTTCACAGGAAAAAAATGATTATTTTTAGGGAAGCTAAACCTTATGCCATATGAAGAAATTGAACACATGCTTTGTGACCAGCTGAAAAATGTTCTACTACAATGGCATCCTTCAGCCTTACCAGGGAGATGCCTTAGCAAGAAGCTGTATAAGTCCTCTCTCTGTCCAGAGCTGACTCCTAATTAAGCATAACTAGTTTATCAAATCGATCCAGGGGATCATCCCCCCTGGCCTTTTCTAAACAAGCACATAACTAAGGTTTAATTTTCATCTTGTATATACAGCATTGAAATTATATCCAGAAAAAAAAAATATTAAGAAGTACTCCACTATTAATTTTCTTGAATATTAAATAGAAAAATCACTTCTAAAATATATTTAATTTCTTTAAATCTGAGGACAATATTAAAGACTGTTTCATATGAGAAGTCTCGTTTTTATACTTCTAAACATTGTCAAAAAAAAAAAATCCAAACCCATTGCTGTAGAGTCAATTTTGACTCATAACAACCCTATCAGACAGAATAGAGCATCCCCATAGGGTTTCCAATGCTGTAAATCTTTACAGAAGCCAGCTGCCACTTCTTTCTCCCCAAGAGCGGTTGGTGAATTTGAACTGCCAAACTTTTGGATAGCAGCCAAGCGCTTTAACTACTGTGCATCCAGGGTTCCTCATCACCATGATAAACCCATTGCCATCGAGTTAATTCCAACTCACAGCGACCCTACAGGAAAGAGTAGAGCCTTCCCACAGAGTTTCCAAGGAGTGCCTGGTGGATTCGAACTGCCAACAATTTGGTCCGCAGCTGGAGCACTTAACCACTACAAAACCACGGTTTCCCATCACCATGATAGTTGCCCTCAAATCACAACCAAAGAGCTTTTTTATGCAGCACAGACTGTGGAAGAGCAAGGCTCTCTGATTCCTCATAAAAAGCTTTTTTGTAGGTGAAAACCTATATAAATTGACATAATAAGTCAACTTCATCATAGTTTTCAGCTTTTCTTTTTTTTCCATTCTATGTCCTATGATGACATAAAAAAAAAAATTGTTTTTTTTAATGTCCTGTGATGACACTCACTCTTGCTCCTGCAGCCAAGTTGGAATTTCTTAAAGATCCCATTTCTTTGGTTATTTCTGAGGTCAAACCCTCAGCATCATTTTCTTCCCTGATGCTAGAATAAGGAAGTAAAAAGCAGGTACGAAACACAAATGTAGAAAAGAATAAAAAACCTAAATAAAGATGTACGAATGGGTCATTGCAGGAAATATTAACATAAGACTATTTTAGGACTCATAAAAAATCACTTACTATCAACAGAAAAGAGTAAAACATGGAGATACTTACAAGTGTATTAAAAAAAAAAAGTTGCCATTGAGTTAACTCTGACTCCTGGAGACACTGTGTATCAGAGAAGAACTGTTCTCCATATGGTTTTTAATGGCTGATTTTTAAGAAGTAGATCACCAGGCCTCTCTTCCTAGGTGCCTGTGAGTGGACTGAAACGTCTAGACTTTTGATTAGCAGCCAAGTGCATTAACCATTTGTACCACTCAGTTGCTCAACCAAAGTGTATAGCCCTGGATTTTCTTAGAAAATATGAAGTGTCTGGCTAGATTTAAGACACTTTGGGTCACAGTAGGCAAATTTCTAGATTTGGGTCATAGTTAGAGAAATCATTAATCCTTTAAAGGGCAAAGCATGTTTTATATTGACTTGACTAAGGAAAGTCACTATTCCAAGCTTTTATTTTTAATTATAAATTAATTTAAAGATTAAAGTAAGCATTTAAATTCTATACTATGTCCATTTTTGAAATTACTTACATGTAAGCATTGTGTGTACAATGTACACCATTTGTCAGTGTAACAGCACTAAGCTCCCATTCCTAGAATGATCTTCTAGTCACTGGGATGGTTAGTGCCATCACATCCTAGAAAGTTCTAAGGCCAACAAATGAGAAAACAGATGAAAAAGCAAATTAAAAACACTTTTGAACATACAAAGAGATAAAAAGTTCACTACACACACACCTTTCTGAAAGAATTCCTTCAGGATGGTCTCCAGAACAACACAACAACCGAATTTAAAAAAAAAAAAAAGAAGGAAATGTGAGACATGGAAAAGTAGCAACGTAACAAATAATTTCTGGTTAAGCATAAAATATTGTCTACAAATTCTAACAATCTGCAACTAAAATTCCAGATGATAGGAACATTATGCCTGGGGTGGAGACATCAGAGTAGAAGGTAGAAGACAAGGAGAAAATCCTTTCAACTTCTTCACCAGCCATGCAACTTTTTGACGGTAGTAATACTCAGAATAGTGATTGTTCTGTATGAACATCAACTTCTACTAGGACATAAGCAAGTTTCTTGAGCATCTTAGAAAAGATGTGCTCCATAGAGGTTGAATATAAAATTTAGAAAATTTTTTTATTGACAAAATGAAAACCTACAGCATCTGTGTCTTTAACACAGGAGGAAAGATAACAGATTGTCATACAACTCAACTTCGTGTACTTAGAAAATACATTTCTTTGAATTTGATCTACAGAGATTTTTGTGGGCTCTGTTATGATGCTTTTATATTACATGTAAATATGTATATATAATTATTGCAGCACTTGTTGAAATTAAGAGTACATCTCAAATATACTTTTATGTGACACATAATATGATGGGCTTTCAAGAGAAAAAATACTTTCTAGTATGGAATTTTCTGTACATTAATAATCAAAGAAGTAAACTGGGTTCCAATGCTTTGAACAAATTCTTAGGGGATTAAAAAGGAAATAACTGAAGGTTGTGAAACATGATAATCTAATTTATGTTACTGAATGGTACTTGTGAAAAATGTTGAATTGCACATACATTGTTCATATATGTATATATATACATATGCAAACACACACGTATTTATGTGTATGTATGTATATGCGTATATACACATATATATCTTTGTACCACAGTATTTTTTAAAAGGAAATAACTGCCTAGGATCAAATAACAATTAAAATAGCTTAGACAAGACAAACAGAAATCAAGATATGTGCAGAAAAGAAACATCAATCCCATTGCTGTTGAGTCGATTCCGACTCATAAGCATAAAACCAAACAAACCCAGTGCTGTCGAGTCCGTTGCAACTCATCAGCATAGCAGAGTGAAAATAGCACAGGCATTGAGGTCATTTAGTCCTGGGATCATCGCTCATCTGTCAGTTTGCTTTACAGTAGTGGCTTGCATGTTGCTGTGATGCTGGAAGCTATACCAGCAGTAATTTCAAATATCAGCAAAGCCACCCATAGTGGACAGTTTCAGTGGAACTTCCAGACTAAGACTAGGAAGATGGACCTGGTAATCTACTTCTAAAAGAATTGGCCAGTGAAAACATTACAAATAGCAACAGAATATTTTCTTGTATACTGCCTGAAAATGAGTCCTCAGGTTGGAAGGCACTGAAAATGTGACTGGTGAAAAGCTGCCTCCTCAAAGTGGAGTCCAGCTTAGAGACATGGATGGAGTCAAACTTTCAGGACCATCATTTGCTAATGTAGCATGACTCCAAATGAGAAAAAATAGCCACAAATATCCATTAATATTTGGATATTTGTGTTGAATGTATGAAGTATGAACTAGGAAAATTGTAAGTTGTCAAAAATAAAATGGAACACATAAAGGTCACTATCCAAAGCATTAGTGAGTTGAAAGGGACTGGTATTGGCCATTTTGAATCAGACAATCATATGGTCTACTATGCTGGGAATGACAACTTGAAGAGGAATGGTATCATATTCATTGCTAAAAAGAACATTCCAAGATCTGTAGTGAAGTACAGTGCTGTCAGTGATAGAATAATATCCATATGCCTACAAGGAAGAACAGTTAACATAATTATTCAAATTTACGTACCAACCACTAATGTTCAAGGTGAAGAAATTGAAGATTTTTACTAACTTCTGCAGTCTGAAATTGATCAAACATGCAATCAAGATGCATTGATAATTACTGGTGTTTGGAATGCCAAAGTTAGAAACAAAAAAGAATTGACAGTTGGAAAATATGGCCTTGGTGATAGAAATGCTGCTGGAGATCCCATGATAGAATTTTTCAAGACCAACGACTTTATCATGGCAAATATCTTTTTTCAGCAACATAAATGGTGGGTATATACGTGGACCTCACCAGATGAAATATGCAGCAATCAAACTGACTACATCTGTGGAAAGAGATGATGAAGAAACTCAATATTATCAGTCAGAAGAAGGCCAGGGACTGACTGGGGAACAGACCATCAACTGCTCCTATGCAAGCTCAAATTGAAGCTGAAGAAAATTAAAAAGTCCCACAAAAGCCAAATTATGACCTTAAGTATATTCCACCTGAATTTAGAGACCCCCTCAAGAATAGGTATGATGCACTGAACAATAATGACCAAAGATCAAACGAGTTGTGGGATGACATCAAGGACATCATACACGAAGAAATAACAGGGTCTTTAAAAATGCACGAAAGGTATAAAACACCAAAATGGATTTCAGAAGAGACTCTGAAACTTGCTCTTGAATGTAGAGTAACTAAAGGAAAAGGAGGAAATGATGAAGTAAAAGGCTGTAGAGAAGATTACAAAGGGGTGGCTCATGAAGACAAAGTATTGTAGTGAAATGTGCAAAGACCTGGAGTTAGAAAACCAAAAGGGAAGAAGACGCTCGGCATTTATCTAGCTGAAAGAACTGAAGAAAAAACTTAAGCCTCAAGTTGCAATACTGGAGGATTCTATGGGGAAAATATTGAATGATGCAGGAAGCATCAAAAGAAGATGGAAGGAATACACAGAGTCACTATACCAAAAAGAACTGGTCAACATTCAACCATTTCAGGAAGTAACATATTACCAAGAACCCATGGTACTAAAGGTAGGAGTCCAAGCTTCACTGAAGGCAGTGGGGAAAAACAAGGTTCCAGGAATTGACAGAATTTCAATTGTGTTGCTTCAACAAAGGGAGGCAAAGCTGGAAGCACTTATACATCTCTGCCAAGAAATTTGGAAGATAGCTACCTGGCTAACTGACTGGAAGAGATCTATATTTGTGTCCAAATTGTGTAGAAATTATCAAATACTATCATTAATATTACATGCAAGTAAATTTTGTTGAAGATAACTACAAAACAATTGCAGCAGTACACTGACAGGGAACTGCCAGAAATTCAACCAGGATTCAGAAGAGGACAAGGAACAGGGATATTATTGCTGATAGCAGATGGATGTTGGCTGAAAACAAAGAATACCAGAAAGAGGTTTACCTGTATTTTATTGACTTTGCAAAGGCATTTGACTGTGTGGATCATAACAGATTATGGATAACATTGGGAAGAATGGAAATTCCAGCACACTTAATTGTGCTCACGCGGAATATGTACCTAGGCCAAGTGGCCGTTGTTCAAATGCAACAAGGTGATACTACCCCAGTAAAGTGGTTTAAAATCAGAAAAGATATGTGTCAAGGCTGTATCTTTTCAACATAGTTATTGAATCTGTATGCTGAGCAAATAATCCAAGAATCTGGATTATACAAAGAATGCTGCATCAGAATTGGAGGAAGACTCATTAACTATGTGCCGCATGTAGATGACACAACCTTGCTTGCTCAAAGCAAAGAGGACATGCAGCACGCACTGATGAAGATCAAAGACTATAACTTTAGGATTACACCTCAACATAAAGAAAAAAGAATGCTCACAAATGGACCAATGAGCAACACCATGATAAACAGATAAAATACTGAAGTTGTCAAGGATTTCATTTTACTTGGATCCACAATCAATGCCCATGGAGGCAGCAGTCAAGAAATCAAACGAAGTATTGCATGGGGCAAATATGCTGCAAAAGACCTCTACAGTCTTAAAAAGCCAAGATATCACTTTGTGAACTAAGGTGCACCTGACTCAAGCTATGGTATTGTCAATCACCTCATATGCATGTGAAAGCTGGACAATGAATAAGGAAGACCAAAGAAGAATTGATGCCTTTTAGTTATGGTGTTGGCAAAGAATATTAAACATACAAAAAGAATGAACAATCTGTCTTGGAAAAGGTACATCCAGAATGCTCCTTAGAAGTGAGGATGGCAAGAATTTGTATAACGTACTTTGGATATGTTATCATGAAGGAGCAGTCCCTGGAGGACATCATACCTGGTAAACAGAGGTTTGGTGAAAAAGAGGCAAATCTTCAAGAGGTGGATTGACACAGTGGCTGTGATGATGGGCTCAAACACAGCAATGATTGTGAAGATGGTGCAGGGCCGGTTACTGCTTTGTTTTGTTGTACATAGGGTAGCTACGAATCAGAACTGACTTGATGGCACCTAAAACAAGAACAGTCTTGGGAACCAATTCAGGCTTAACTCCTAGGAGATGTGTGAGCCTAACCAAACCAAACCAAACCCTTTGCTGTTAAGTCGATTCCTACTCATTGTGACCCTATAGGACAGAGTAGAAAGACCCCCAAAGGTTTTCCAACGAGTGGCTTGCAGATTCAAATAGCCTACCTTTTGGATAGCAGCTGAGCTCTTAACCATTGCGTCATCAGTTGTGACAACCATTGTGTCCATGTGAGCCTAGACATGTGAATAAAAAAAACATTTCTTAACTGAAGGTATGATATGAGGCTATTCATACTATTTTCCTGGCAAAGTAGTTAGAAGGTGCCAAAATTTATCTATATCTATATATGTATGTATGTGTCCATATATGCACACAAACACACATACATACATATATACATATACATACATACATATACACACACATACATATATATATATATATATATAAAAACACATCTGTTGCCTGATACATTGTGGGCACAGAAAAAGTCTTTTTGTTAAGTATTATTAAGTTCACAAAAAAAAGAGTTACAGAAAGTGTCATTGTTTTAAGTCTCAGTCAAAACTTTAGAATGGATATATTAGGAAAGCGAATTGAAGAAAGTTAGGAATTATAAACCCAGTTAATTTTGTGATTTAAAAAACTATGATGGGTTTTAAACATAGTGGTACCTGTATTTCAAAGTTCGATTTCCTTTTATAAGTTTTAAAGGAGAATAAAAATTTATCTAATAAAAAGAAACATTCATTTGAATGCAAAAGCCCTGAATAACACTTCCAATTATAGACTTTATTTATTTATTAAAAAAAAATCACCACTGAGCTATTATTTGTCTATGAATAGGAACAAACTGAACACGTGAGTTTTACATACCTTACTGAGGTATTCTGCAGGGGTTAATAATAGTTCAACCTACAAAATCAGGAAACTCTGTTTTTGTTCGTGGTGACAGGAACACTCCAAAGGTTTTGCCTCCTGGAGAAATGTAAAAAAAAAAAAAAAATCTTGGCAGGGAAGAGAAGACTGGAAGTGTATTTCCTAGTACTCCAACAGTCAAAAGGAGCTGTTGGTGTTAGGCCAACTGCTGCTCCGCAGAGACTGAGAAGATTCCAAGAATAGGCTCAAGTGACAGTTAAATGTAAGGACTCAGCTGGGCTGGGTTGATGAATACCAATCTATAATAACCCGGCTTTGTGGGAAAGGAGGAAATCCTATCCTAGATTGTAAGATGGGAAGATTTGGTAAGTAGCATTTTGGTGACACCATTTAAAACATCCATTTTGGTACTTGATCATTTGAAATATTTCAATGATTGGCTTTCATAATGAACTTTCAGCTATATATATTTTTTGGATAAGCAGGAATTGTTAAAAGATTTTTTTCTGTTTGTTTTGTAGAGGTATTTCCATCAGTTTTGGAGAAAGTACAGCCAGAATGTTCCTTAGAAGCAAGCGTGAAGAGAAAGGAAAGACCGATTGCTAGAAAAGGACATCCTGTTTGGTAAAGTGGAGACAAAAATAATGGAGACCCATCATGAGATAGATTGACATGGTGGCTGCAACAATGGGTTCAAATATACCAAAGATAGTACATAACTGGACAATGTTTCATAAGGTTGCCGTGAGTCAGAGCCAACTTGATGACAACTACAACAACAATAATTTTGTTATAATTTCAAACACACAGAAAAGCTACAAGAATAGTGCAAAGAGCTTCCTTACATCCTTTGTCAGAGTCACCAATTTTAAAATTTTGCCCCATTTACCTTCTCTCTCTCTTCACGTATGTATATTTCTATGCTCTGTCTAAACAGTTTGAAAATAAGTTGCAGACACTATGCCCCACTACCCTTAAATACTTAAAACAAAGACATATCTCCTATGTAACTACATTAAAAAAAATAACTACATTACAGTGATAAAATCTCGGAAATATAACATTGTTACAACACTATTAACTAATCTACAGTCCATATTCAAATTTTGTCAGTTGTCCTAATAATGTCCATCATAATGATTTTTCCCTATCGTTAGGATCTAATTTAGGATCACTCATTGCATTCAGTTGGTGAATCCTAGAATTAAGAAATGTTTCTTAGTCTGTCTCTTCTAGCCATGACGCATTTGAAGAATGAAAACCAAAACAAAACCCATTGCCCTCTAGTCTATTCCAACTCATAGCAACTCTATAGAACAGAGTAGCACTGCTCCACAGGGTTTCCAAGGCTATAATCTTTTTGGAAGTAGACTGCCACATATTTCTCCTGCAAAGCAGCTTGTGAATTCCAACAGCCCACCTTTGTGTTAAGGGCCCAGTGTTAACCACTATGGCACAATGACTCCTTAACAGACCAATTATTTTCAATTTGGGTTAATCTGATGTTTCCACATGATTAAAAAAAAAGATTCACATTAATCAGTTTTGAGAGAAATACTATAAAACTCAAGTTGTGTCCTTCTCAGTGCACCTGGTCAGGATCACATGATTTAGGTTGTCCCATATTATCTTTGTTCATTTGGTTATGGTGGTGTTCAATAGGTTTCTTCACTGTACATTTACTTTTTCCATTTGTAAATAATTAATAAGCAAATTTGTGGGACGGTATTTCAAAACTAAGTACATATCCTGTCTCTTATCAGACTTTCATCCACCAGTCATTGCTACCTGAATTATATGTTGTTGTGACACTTATAATACTGGGCTCTAACTCCATTGTTCCTTCTACATTTATTAGTTGGCATTCACTGTAAGGACATCTTTTCCTTTTCTCTCACTTATTACTGATTTATTCATTTATTTATATTAGTATGTACTTGTAGGTTCCTATTTTATTTTATTACCGTCATTGTTTATTTTGATGTTCAAGTGCCTCCTATTTGGCTAGAAGGAGACACTTCAAGCTGATTCCTTGTCCTCTTCACAAACTCCAATCTTATTTGAGCACTTATTACTTTCTGGTATAAGATATTAAAGGCTCATTTTGTACTTTCTCTGCCTCTCACCTAGAATTGGGCATTTTCCAAGGACCCCTGTTCCCTTTGGTGGGAATGGTATTTAGAAAACAAAATATTCATGCTACGTGCGCTCACCGCTACTGACATGTCATTGTGTCTAGGCTCTCTCAGCAGAAAGAGTTAGGTACACACACAGATACACAGACACACAGGCATACATGCCAGTATACACTCATATACATTTGCACAAGCACAGACAGGTACCACATGCACACAGACACCTACACATGCATATAAACTATTCAAAATAATCAAATGATGCACAGGAGACACACTTTTCATCTCATTCTTGAGCCTGACACTGTCACAGAACCTCATCTCTGAGGAAAAGAAGTAGGAACGAGGCAATAGGCAGACCAAACCCTTGACTTTGAGTCGAATCTGACTTATAATGACCTTGCAGGGCAGAGTAGACCTGCTCCATAGGATTTCCAAGGAGAAGCTGGTGCATTCAAACTATTGGGTTAAAGGGTTTGTATGGAGCACTGGTTGCACAGTGGTTAAGAGCTCGGCTGCTAACCAAAAGTCAGCAGTTCAAATACACTAGCCGCTCCTTGGAAACCCTGTGGGGGCAATTCTACTCTATCCTACAGGGTTGCTGTGTGTCAAAAGCCACTCTACAGCAATGGGTCTGGTTTTTGGTTTACATGCCTACATAAGTAAAATTTGTGTTTCTCAAATCTGTAAACTTAGCTCTCATCTGAGAATGAAATTGCAGCACTTCTCCATAAAGGTTTGTATTTAAGACATCAGCATAAGCCTGTACTAATTTCTTGGATCCTTTTGTGAATTCTTCATCAGTTATATTCCCATTGTTTAAGGAGGAAAAATTATCTGAAAGAGCTTCATATACTTTCACCCTTCATTTCATGAAAGATTCAAGTGTGTCAATGATGGTGTAGTATGAAATCGATCCCTGGCACTCGATCCTTCTGCAGCCCTTCTGTCGTTCACCTGTTTCTTTCTAAATCTTCTGCAACAGTGAACTCCTTGGGTCAGGACTTTGCAGTATTTGCTTTGTCGTGTTTTCAAAATCTTCTCTTAAATTATGTAAATACTTTGTTAATGACTGGTAGAGATCTGTGCATATGTTTAAATTTACTTCTGAATCTTGGAGAACCAGATTCATCCAGTGAAAATGATGCAATACGTTACCACACATAACAAACCTAAATACATGTTCTCGTGTTTGCATTTTGATGATGATGTTTTCATCTTCTCTTTGGTATCTCCTTTTTGTAGCTGGTCTTCAGCAATATTCTCTAAGGCACCTGGAATCTGAGCGTGATTCCAAGATTGTACTCATTGCTACAGCATACGCTTCCCAATGTGTATTAGTAGGACATTTTCATACTCGATCATTGCCTAAATATATTTTAAGAACAGCTCATCGGTGTATAGAGGTGGCAACAAATGTGTAGGGTAACTGAATAGCACACACACACAAAAAAAAAACTGCTTTCAGACAAAAATCTATTGCAATATATCCTATAAGATTAAGTGAATGCACAGCACATGGTATGAAAGTGGCATATTCATTACATCCTAAAATTTTCTGTTGCCTGCCTTTATGATGCCCTGACGTATTGGCAGCATTGTCATAGGATTGGCCTCTGCACTTACAAAAGTCAATTTTGCAAACTTCACATAAATAGTGAAATACTTGGTATGAAATTTCTTCACCAGTATGACTTTTTAAGCTAGTAAATGTGATAAATCACCTCATAGGTTTTCCATCTGTTGGAGATATGGATCTTAAAACAATACTTAGCTGACCCGTATGAGAAGGATCAGGAGCAGAGTCCACAAACTGAAATATCAACCTATACTTATTTCACTGACAATAAATAGTCAAATGTTATCACTTATCAAGTTTATAAATTTTCACACATTGTTTTAGATTTATACAATGGATTGCCCTTTCCTGTGTTACCATATTTTGAGATGCAACCTGGTAAAAATGGATTAAACTGGGCAACAAGTTCAAGTAAACTAAAAAAATTTCCATTTTGTGGGGACTGAAAGACTTCATTTCTTCCTCTAAAAGATAGTCCACATTCAGTGATTGTTATGACAGCAAAAGCACATTACAAAATGACTTTCCAATACTGATGTTCGTTAATTTGTGATTCCAATTTATGAATTAAGCCAAAACCATGTCTTCAGTTTAAATATGACACCATGAAATTTCTGTGAATTGAACTATTTTCATGTTTATCAGTCCTATTCGATTTGTACCAATTGCCTAATTAATCCATAACAAATTGAGAATTAAATCAGGAAAATGGGCTTGTTTGTTTGTTTGTTTTTGGTTGGTTTGCAAACAAAACAATACACAGGACTGACTGATGGAGAATAGAGTAGCCAGTCCCCCTTATAATGTTCACTGTCATCTCTGCACCCTAGAAAAATATTCTGGCTATAGAACCTTGCTTGCTTACCATCCGGAAATTTTCAAAACAGATTTACAAAGGGACAACTGTGATGTTCACAATCACTTGGCCCATTTTTGATCCAATAGCTTATGTCATTAGAAGAAAAACTACTCTACGAGGCAGGATCTGCATTTGAATTATTTATGGGATCTGCAGATGTGACAATTTCATGTTCTAAGGTAGTTTCTATTTCTGGGCCATTATTGTTTTTACTACAGCAAGGAATGGATGCAGAATTTGGAACAAATTCTGTTATATTTGTATTGCTATTGTTCATTTCAGCACTAGCAGTACTGGTACAATAATTTGCACCCATTAAACACAAATGTTTAGTGGAAGAAATCTGTTCTGATTTATTACATTCTAAAAAGGAAGTTAAGGAGGCAGGGCCAAGATGGCAGAATAATCAGACACTTCCAGAGATCACTCTTACAGCAAAAACCGCCCCCCCCCCAAGTGAAACGATTATACATATGACAAGCTAGAAGCCCTGAACATCAAAGGCAAAGTTAGGAAATCAGACTGAGTGGCAGGGGGAGGGAAAGATGGTTTACAAGCAACGAGAAGTTGCTGAGACCTGACTCGGCGGGAATCAGCACCCCTCAGGCATGATCCCCTGGAGTGACTGAGGTGAAGCTGGTAGTAGTGTTAGGAATGCAGTTTCCTCAGGGAAAGGCAGTGAGCCACGCAGTCTACTCACAGCTCCAGAAACGGAGAAGAATGGCACTCTCAGCAAAAGTTAAGTACTTGTGTTTATTTTACCACGCCCCGAGCCCCCAAGCCAGCTTCAGTGGCTGTTGATTTCCCTGGGCCTGAGATAGGTTCTACTGCACACCCTGAGCCATTCTCTCAGCCTTGGAGAAGGAGTAAATTAACAATTGGAGGAAAAGATAATCTGCCAGCTCCGCTAAGCTGGGGAGCTCAGGACAGAAGGGGTTCCTGTTCAGGCACAAATGGTCTGTGGACTTTGACTACTTTTCACCCCTGCATGGACTTGTGTGGGTCAATTTCAGGAGATTACGTCCTCGTTACTGCAATGGTGTATGTGCTTGAGACCTGATTTCAACTGTTTCAGCTGTGCAGTGGAGAGGTGAGGTGAGTTTTTTGATGTTTGACACCCCTTTGCCTATTAAACAGGGTCCTCACCTATCCATATCAGGGGCCTGAGGACTGGTGGCTTCACGAACATCACCTAGCCACCTGTGACAGGGGTCCAAGGATAAGTGGTGCCTCCCAGTCCTTTCAACCAAAAGCATTGGGTGCCCATCATCCAGCTGCATAATCCACCCACCTTCGTGCTCTGGGGAACAGGGACACGCTTTCCTCACACACACTTGGGGAATGGTTGTCAGCCCCCTTCCTTGTTTAGAGTGTCACCCCCTACTGCAACCACACACCTGTGCCAAAAGCAATCATCCCTGCCCGTCTAAGACTGTAGGACAGAGCCTGTACCACACACTTTATCAACTACCTAGACACCTGAGCTGAATCCGTACAAGAAAAATGAATGAACTCCTAAAGGCTCATATACCTGGTAACAGCTCTAGCCATCTGGTGATAGGACCTTAGAGCTTCAAGGGTGCAAATAATCAAGATAGCTCACTCAAGCAGCCTATTTGGGCATATCAAAACAAAACAAAGCAAGAAGCTAGGATACAGTAGACAAACATAAAATAAATACAATAACTTATAGATGGCTCAGAGACAACAGTCAATATCAAGTCACATAAAGAAGTAGATGACGATCACTTCCACAAGCTTTCAAAACAAAGAATAAAGGAATCTTCCAGATGAAGATATCTTACTTGAATTACCAGATGTAAAATACAAAAGATTAATATACAGAACTCTTCAAGAGATCAGAAAGCAGATCGGCCAAAATGCAGAACAAGACAAGGAACACACAGATAAAGCAGTTGAAGAAATTAAAAAAGGTTATTCAAGAACGTAAAGAAAAATTTAATAGGCTGCAAGAATCCATAGAGAGAGAGTAATCAGAAATTCAGAAGATTAACAATAAATTTACAGAATTAGATAACTCAATAGGAAGTCAGGGGAGCAGAACTGAGGAACTGGAAGGGAGAGTTAGTGAGATTGAAGATAAAACACTTGGCATCAATATATTTGAGGAAAAATCAGATAAAGGAATTTTAAAAAATGAAGAAACCCTAAGAATCATGTGGGAGTCTATCAAGAGAAATAACCTATGAGTGATTGGAGTAGCAGAATAGGGAGGGATAACAGAAAATACAGAGAAAACTGTTGAAGATTTGTTGGCAGAAAACTTCCCTAATATTGTGAAAGATGATACGATGTCTGTCCAAAATGCTCATCGAACCCCACATGAGGTAAATCTCAAAAGAAAGTCACCAAGACATATTATAATCAAACTTGCCAAAACCAAAGATAAAGACAGAATTTTAAGAGAGGCTTGGAATAAATGAAAAGTGACCTACAAAGGAGAGTCAATAAGACAAAGCTTGGACTATTCAGCAGAAACCATGCAGGTAAGAAGGCAATGGGGTGACATATATAAAGCCTTAAAGGAAAAAAAAAAAATTGTGAGCCAAGAGTTATATATGCAGCAAAACCGTCTCTCAAATATGAAGGTGAAATTAGGACATTTCCAGATAAACAAAAGTTTAGGGAATTTGTAAAAACTAAACCAAAACTAAAAGAAATACTAAAGGGAATTCTCTGGTTAGAAAATCAATGATATCAGGAATCAACCTAAGACCAAACACAGGATAGAACAACCAGATATCAAGCCACATAGGGAAATCACAAAAACAAATCAAGATAAAAAAAAACAGGGAAACAGTGATGTCATTATGTAAAAGATGATCACATTAAATCAATAAAGAAGGACTAAAAATGTGGTCATAGATCTTTCATATGGATAGGAAGTCAAGGCAATATAAAGAAATAAAAGTGGGGATTTAAACTTAGAAAAATAGGGGTAAATATTAAGGTAACCACAAAGAAGACTACACACCAGAATAAAAAACAAGAAAAAAACAAAGACTCAGCAAAAAGAAAATCAACAATGAATAAGAGGAAGAAAATATATATAAACTACTCAGCACAAGAAATTAAGTGGAAAAAAGAAGCTGTCAACAATACACAAAGACATCAAAATGACAGCACTAAATGCATACCTATCCATAATTATGCTGAATGTAAATGGACTAAATGCACCAATAAAGAGACAGAGAGTGGCACAATGGATTAAAAAACACAATCCATCTATATGCTGCCTACAAGAGACACACCTTAGACTTAAAGGCACAAATAAACTAAAACTCAAAGGATGGAAAAAAATATGTCAAGCAAACAACAATGAAAAACAGAGCAGCAGTGGCAATATTAATTTCTGACAAAATAGACATTAAATTTAAATCCACCACAAGGGATAAGGAAGGACACTATATAATGGTTAAAGAGACAATACACCAGGGGGATATAACCATATTAAATATTTATGCACCCAATGACAGGACTTCAAGGTACATAAACTCTAACAACATTGAAAAGAGAGACAGGCAGCTCCACAACAATAGTAGGAGACTTCAACACACGACCTTTGGTGAAGGACAGATCATCCAGAGAGAAGCTCAACAAAGACATGGAAGATCTAAATGCCACAATCAACCAACTTGACCTCATACACATATACAGAACACTGCACCCAACAGCAGCCAAGTATACTTTCTTTTCCAACGCACATGGAACATTCCCTAGAATAGACCAAATATTAGATCATAAAGCAAGCCTTAACAGAATCCAAAACATCAAAACATTACCAAGCATCTTCTCTGAACACAAAGCTGTGACCCCCAGTGTTCCTCAGCATGTTTTCTCCTTTTCAAAATGGGCAACTGCGAGCTTGACATAACTAATGCCATGATGAACCTATGAGTTTTTCTCCTTCTCTGCCTGCCTCCTCCTTCGCATACCTCTGTTAATAACTTTGTTTTGACCTAATGTTAATGACTTTGTTCTTTGTTTTAACCTGAAGCAAATAAGCTTGTTTTTTTCTGTCAGACCACCTGTGACTTACAACCCCCCAGAAGAAAATCAGAGCCCAGGTATCCGATATGTGTCTCTTTAGTCTGATAAAGAGACTTTTGTCACTATCACGTAATGAATAACTCCTTCGGCCAGGCCATCTGCGGACTACAAACACACTTCTAGCCTTTGTAAGATTCTAAATAAACTCTAATGTAAAATTGTTCTTTGGGACTCCATAGAGACAGACTGTGTTGCTGTAGGGTCCCTGGTGGTGTACACATCTCCTTAATAAACTACCTCACTCTTCCTGACTTACAATGCATTTTATTGGCTCAACTGCTCCAGGGCAAGGACTCTAATCTGGTAACAAAGCCATAAATCAGAAATCAATAACAGAAAAAGCAGGAAAAAGAAATCAAACACTTGGAAAGTTAACAATACCCTACTCAAAAATGACTGGGTTACAGAAGAAATTAAGGATGGAATAAAGAAATTCCTAGAATCCGATGAGGATGAAAATACTTCCTATCAGAACCTTTGGGACACAGCTAAAGCAGTGCTCAGAGGCCAATTTATATCAATCAATGCACACATACAAAAAGAAGAAAGGGCCAAAACAAAGAATTATCCCTACAACTTGAACAAATACAAAGAGAGCAACAAAAGAAACCCTCAGGCACCAGAAGAAAGCAAATAATAAAAATTAAAGCAGAATTAAATGAAATAGAGAACAGAAAAAAAAAAATTGAAAGAGTTAACAAGACCAAAAGCTGGTTCTTTGAAAAAATTATCAAAATTGATAAGCCATTGGCCAAACTGACAAAAGAAAAACAGGAGATGACACAAAAAACCCAAATAAGAAATGAGATAGGTCATATCACAACAGACCCAACAGAAATTAAAAGAATCATATTAGCTTACTATGAAAAATTGTACTCTAACAAATTAAAAAATCTAGAAGAAATGGATGAATTTCTAGAATCATCCTACCTACTTTAACACAAACAGAGGTAGAACAACTAAATAAACACATAACAAAAGAAGACATTGAAAAGGTAATTAAAAAACTCCCAATGACAACAACAAAAAAGCCCTATCTCTGATGGCTTCACTGGAGAGTTCTACCAAACACTCCGTGAAGAGTTAAAACTAGTACTACTAAAGTTATTTCACAGCATAGAAAAGGATGGAATACTGGCAAACTCGTTCTATGAATCCAGCATAACCCTGATGGAGTTGGAGAGCAGTGGGATGCAGACTTCAAATTCTTGTAAAAAGACCAGACTTAACGGTCTGACTGAGACTGGAAGGCATGGTCCCCAGACCTTTTGTTAGCCCACGACTGGAACCATTCCCAAGCCAACTCTTTAAACAGGGATTGGACTGGACTATAAGATAGAAAATGATACTGGTGAAGATTGAGCTTCTTGGCTCAAGTAAACACATGAGACTATGTGGGCAGCTCCTGTCTGAGGGGTGAGATGAGAAGACAGAGGGGGACAGAAGCTGGCTGAATGGACATGGGAAATACAGGGTAGAAGGAAGGAGTGTGCTGTTTCATTAGGGTGAGAGCAACTAGGAGTACATAGCAAGGTGTATATAAATTTTTGTGTAAGAGACTAACTTGATTTGTAAACTTTCACTTAAAGCACAATAAAAATTAAAAAAGAGTAATGACTGTAATTTACTCAGTGTCTTAGTTATCTAGTGCTACTATAACAGAAATACCACAAGCATTTAACAAAGAGAAATTTATTCTCTCACAGTCTAGGAGTTTAGAAGCCTGAATTAAGGGTGCGAGCTCCAGAAGAGGGCTTTCTCTCTCTGTTGGCTCTGTGGGAAGGCCCTTGTCATGAATCTCTCCCGGTCAAAGAACTCAGCACAAGGATCCCAGGTCCAAAGGATATGTTATGCTCCTGGCTTGTGATTCTTGGTGGCATGAGGTCACCCTGTCTCTCTGTTTTATATCTGAAAAGAGATTGATTTAAACAAATTCTACTCTTGTAGACTGAGTCCTGCCTCATTAACATAACTGTCACTAATTCCATCTCATTAACATCATAGAGGTAGGATTTACAACACTTAGGAAAAATCACATCAGATGTCAAAATGGTGGACAATCACACAATACTGGGAATCATGGACTAGACAAATTGACACATATTTTGGGGGAACACTATTCAATCCATGACACTCATTGTCTCATATTTAGGAGGAAACTATAAAAATTATAACCATATTTTATTTAGGTGTGAAAACTGTCATTTACTAAGTCAACCTAGTGTGGCAACCACAGAATAAAAGATGCATTTGGTTCACATTCAGTGATAGACAACGTCTCATGCTAATGTTTGCACATTAGCTGGCTGCTGAACATTTGCTAAAATAGATCTATCCCCGAGTCAGTGCTGCCAGGTTATGTTATAATAGGATTATATTTTTAGAATTGTTTCGGGTTAACATAAAAATTCAGCAGATAGTACAGAAACTTCTCATATCCACCGACTTCCCTTCCCTAGCATACTGTTCCCCCTATTATTGAAGTCTTTGATAACTATAGTTTGTTTTTTGCAATTAAAGAATCAATACTAATATATTATTATGAATGTATAGTTTACATTCAGGTTCATCTTTTCTGTTGTACAGTTCCATGGTGTATTAGTTTCCTAAGATGCTGTAACAAACTACCACAAAATTGGTGCTTACAAGAACAGAAATTTATTCTCTCACAGTACTGGAGGCTTGTTGTCAGGTGCTGGTGAGTTAGTTCTTACTCATGAGGACCCTGTGTACAGCAGAACAAAACACTGCCTGGTCCTGTACCATCCTCACATCATTACTAGGTTTGAGCCCACTGCTTCAGACACTGTGTCAGTCCATCCTATTGAGGGTCTCTAATGAGGGGGTGTCGGCCATGTCGATTCGTTCTGGGGGCTCTGAGGGAGAATCTGTTCTGCGCCTCTTCCAGCTTCTGGGAATGGCCAGTGATTCTTGGCATTCCTTAGCTTGTAGATGAATCACTCCAATCCTTGTGTTTGTCATCACCTGGCCATCTTTCCTCCGTGTCTTTGTCTCTTCTTTTTTTAAAGACGCATACCAGATTAGGACCCACTCTTCTCCAATATGATCTCATGTTAATTTAATTGATAACATCTTCAAAGACCCTATTTTCAAACAAGGTCACGTTCACAGGTACTGGGAGTTAAGACTTCAACATATCCTTTCAAGAACACAATTTAGTCCCTAAGATATGGGTTTTGACAAATGTATAATGTCACATATCCACCAATACAACATCATAGAGAAAGAATGGTTTCACTGCCCTAAAAGCCCTCTGTGCTTCACCTACCGATCCCTCCCCAGACATCATAAAGCAGAAATGACCCATCCCCACTGTGCTCTGTCTGAATACTTCACCCCATGAACCATGAGCGAAATAAGATTTTGCTTCTGCCACCATTTGAGGGGAGACAGTTTTGTTTGTTTTGTCTTTTATTGTGTTTCTTTGTTTTGGCATAATAATAGCAACAAGAATAACACAGTTGTAGAAAATTCAAAAGGGGCCAAAACTGTACATTGAAATTGCATTTCCTTCCTCCCTGTTCTGCATCCTTCCATGTTCTGCCTCTGGAAGTAACAGCTCTAATGCTTCCAGATTTATTAATTGAACACTTACACAGCAGTGACATTGTACCAGCATTGTCTTAATGGCTTCCAATGTTCTGCTTTGTTCCAAGCGTTCTCAGAAAATGGCAAATCTAACTGCTGTTTATAATTGCTTTCAGAATGCTGTTCCTCCAATGGAATGCAGTGATGAAAATGTAGTGGATTTTTTTTCTTAATTATAGCCAGCCTTTCATATGGACAATGATACAGAAATTGCTCAGTGAATTCAGAGATCGAGAGATAACCAAATATACAGAGCTAGTTCCATATGAAGGAAAAGCGGGTCATTTATAGATTCAAGACAGGATTTACATAATTGATCACTGTATTCTTAGAAAGAGAAATATGACCTTTTAAAACTGAGTTTACATTAACATTTTTATCTACTACATAAAAATTTTTTCTAGAAATTTTTGGTAACTCATGAATCGTACAAATGGGTAAGGATGGTGTTTCAGATGCAGAATGGTCCCTCTATTTATTCTCAACATGTCATCATTTTTCCTCTTCATCTTGAAATTCTCACTATTGACTCTATTAGGGGGACTTGCCATTTTCCCTCACATGACTTGTTTTCAAAAAAGGGTGATAGTTAAGTGTGGGTCTAGGGTTCAGGTTTTAAGACAAAACAGTTAACTCTTAATTGAAACACTTATACACATAAAAACACACATATCTAGAGAGTGGCAGCTGGACCCCATAGAGTGCAGTGCATTTACTCTTAAAATTCTGTGATGACCTGTTACCATGATTACGTGATGATGCACATCTTGCCCTTAGCTCTATCACTCTGTGCGCTAACACTTTAAGAGTTGGCAGCAGATAGAAAAGTCCTCGACTTCATACCAGTGTCTTCCAAAATGGGAAACCTAAATTATTGTTCTAGAGGTATGTTCGTACTGACATTTTGATGATGCCAGTCCAAATGGGCCATTGATCTTTTTCCCAAATATTTTTCTCATCATTTTTCATTTTCTTCTCTCCAATTTGTCATCCAGACTTATAAATCTGTTTTATAATTATGTTTTATACCCCAACCTCTATTTTGATTCTTCTGTCATGCAGGTTGCCTTTAAAAGTTTTCTTCATTTACAAAATGCAGTCTTTCCTCTTAAGTCCTGTACCTCTCACGTCCCCATTTGGTATTCAATGGGGAAATATGGCAACATCTATTCTAATGTGTTTTGACTTCATTAAGAACCTACGGAAATTATTAATTTCAGATATTTGGAGTGAATCTAGAATGGTGGGGATGTGTAGGGAGCCATTTCACTCAATAGAGGGAACCTACCTTCATTTTTAATATTCCTTCTCTATTCTCTCCATTTTGAAACTGTATTTAGTTCAGTATATTTGGGGGCATGCTGCTTCCACTCATATCACTAAGTTTCCAAAATAGACCATAAGAAAATGTGCATACAGTGTAGGAAGAGAAACACATTTACTTTTAAGCTTTAGAGGTTATTTAAAATTCTAATTTTACAGGGATATCAATTATATAAGGAAAACCTGGTGGCGTAGTAGTTAAGTGCTATGGCTGCTAAACAAAGGGTTGGCAGTTGGAATCCGCCAGGTGCTCCTTGGAAACTCATGGGGCAGTTCTACTCTGTCCTATAGGGTCGCTGTGAGTCGGAATCGACTCGACGGCACTGGGTTTGTTTTTTTTTGTTTGTTTGCTTGTTATCAATTATCTGCTTTCATCCAACTCACTCACCTCTCCAGAGAAAAGCTCTGATGAAAATCTAATGCATTTTTATGTTAATTATCTAAAAAGCAGCCAGTCTTTCACACACAATGGCAGACAGAGAAACATGTCAATGAATTAACAGAGACTCGTAGACAACGGAGGCCCTGGCAGAGCAGTGGTTAAGCATTTGGCTGGTAACCAAAAGTTTGCAGTTCAAATCCACCAGCTGCTCCTTGGAAACCCTATGGGGCAGGTCTACTTTGTCCTATAGGGTTGCTATGAGTCAGATAATAAGTGAAAGTTGAACTAGTTACATACAGAGAAAAAAATGTACAAAGAGGAGAAGACGAATAAAAATATATATAAATAGGTAATCGTGTGTGTTTTCATTTAGAATTACACCTTTAAAAAGACCTGGTCTCTATTAATGCTATTTTGATACAATACGCAACCCATTTCTCCTGACCTTTCCCAGAGCACTTTGTAAAAACTTAGCTATGGTTCTCTCCATGACTTGGCAACTGTCACAATTTTGAGACACTTGTATTTATGAGAAACAAATAATACAAGATGACATTGTTTCACAGCTTTTACAGCACAGATTTTGTAATAGATTATGTCCCTCCACTGGGTCAGCTCACAGATTCTGAGAGTATGGGAGCACTATGTGGGATATCTGACCATCCTGTCAGCAGCTGGCCCCAAATGAAAAAGAATCACAGAGGTAGTTAGGTGGTATTTCACAGCATTATCACTATAAGTCTTGAAATACTCAAATCCTGCAAGCTGTACACCCTCGGGGCAGTGACAAATAAGAAGCAAAATTGCCACTTGTTATTAACCTGGTGTCCATCACCCTTATTGCAGCTCTCTTGTCAGGTCTGTTAGAGAGAATCACACTCAGCCCCTGTCTCCCATCCATGGTGAGCTTCCCCACACTGGATGGCTAGTGAGAGCACGGACGGGCCCCTCACTTGATGAATACACATGCATGCATGGCACAGAAAAGGAAAACTTTATGGCACACATAACATAATTAATCATGGTGGTTTTCAAGGGTAGGATTCCAGTATTTCTAAACTTCCCTTAATTGACTATCTATACAACAAAGGATTAGTGAATAAATAAAATAGAAAGTGTGGCCTAGAATTGACTGCAGTCTCAAATGCAAGGGTGCTTTTAATCAAGTGCCAGATTCTATCCTACTGATGATAAAAGCAGCAGCAGCAAACGGGGACCTGTAGAGGCTGAAATGGTCTTGGAAGACGGCAAGAAGATACCTGCCATTTAGCTGGTCTTCAAACAAGCAGAAGGAGTTAAGGGACTCTGTCATTACATCATAGTATGTATTTTAGAACTATTTGTAAATTGACTATTCCACCTTGCTTTAGGTTACCTTCAGCTAAAAGCCAAGGGCTGTGTTTCTTATTTCTTTTGTGCTCCTCTCTTCTGTTATCTTTCTTTCACCAAGGATGGCCAGCATCAGCTCGGTTCATACCTTAAAAAAAAAAAAACGTACATCCAAGCATTCTAGCTCACTTTCCAAATCAAGTAAAGCTCCCAGAGATATTCATGAGCAACCCCATCAATGTAAGGACAGTTACTGTGTTCTCCTAGCTCCCCAGGAAGACCCCCTTGAGGACACATCCACAGACTGCAGAGATGAGGAGGCTGCATCTAGTGCCAAGGTGAGGTTGCCAATCAGTGTCTGCCAATCAGTGTTGCTTTCTTGGTTTATTTCCTTTTCATTTCATTAAAGCACACATGATAGATGATACAGGATAGATGATAGATACAGTTTTCTGTGCTGGTGCAAGGGGATACTCTTACCAACTATTACTTGATTCAGGAAGGCATCCAAAAATGGTAGCATCAGATCATAAACTCTATGGTAGTGGGACCTTTTCCTAAGCAGTGATTTCTTCTTGGATTAACAATTTCAGAATTGAAAACAGAAATGACCTTTAGAGTTACATTCTACAGGAAAAGCTCACGCCTTTTCCACAGGTGTGCTCTATGCTTACTTTTGGGTCCAGAACTCAAGTTCTGCTTTCCATCTGTTTTTCTGAAGTAACCAAGAGAACAAAAGGCCTGTGCCAAGAGCACCCAGCGTGGTTCAATTCTCATTGTGTTTTCTGTAATTTTAGGAGGTCTCAAGAGCATTCAAAAAAGGTATGTAGTCTAGAGTCAGTCAATTGCTGTAGAAAAAATCTAGGTGATAAGAAACACAGGGCTTCCTTGTCGGCATTAGTCTGAAGAGACACTTTGATTCCAAAGTCCTGGTTGGAATGAGGATTAGGGGTGTGGTAAAAGAAGTTTCTTTTAAAAGAAGCAGATGTTCCAGGTGAAGAAGCATGGCCATGTTTTTACCATACCTGGATGCACGTTGGTTCCCTCTTGGTGGTAAGGGTTGGTGTGCATGGGCGTAGGTTGGTGTCTATTTGGTGTGATTGTGAATATGTATGTGGGAGTGAGTTTGTGTGTATCAGGAAATAATGACCCATTGATGCAGTACAATTGACAGTGTAAATAGTCTCAAAAAAAACTCCCAACAAACTGCACATGTTACATGTATTAACTTATTCAACCTTCACCACAGCTGCACCTAGGTTTAATTACTATCCCCAATTCTCGGATGGAGAAATTGAGGTGCAGACATGCATGGCCCAAGCTCTCCAGCTTCTAAGTGGAAAAGCTGAAATGTAAAACCAGGCCTGACTCCAGTGCTGATGCTCGGAACTACTGAGCTGCACTCATCTCTCTCTCAGTCACGCATTCATTAGTCACTGTGAAAGGGAGTTCCAGCTTCAGTGTATGGGCCTGCAAGTACTTGAGCCCAAGGAGATCACGAACACTCCCCATCATTATTCATGATGGCCCCACACATGAGGAGAGCCATTGGTGTATTTTACCAGCTTTTGGCATTGCCACTAGTGTGAAATGCACACAGGAAGCCCACAGGCTGCTGGTCAGCTCACAGACTGTGAAAGATGAGGCATCAAGTGGGACCACCAGATTAACCTGTCCCTGCTGGGGTTGCTCCTCAATACCCAGTCCAAAGCAGATAAAGATCAGGGAGATATTTTAGTGTGTTCAATGCCATTATCACCACATGCCCTGAAATGTTCAAAGCCTGTGAGCTTCACACTGTAGGGATAGTTACGAACAAGAACTCACAGTACCTTTAGTTATTAGACTGGTGTCCATCACCCTTGTTGCAACTCTCTTGTCCAACTGGCCTAGAGGGCTGCAATATGTTCTATTCGTGCTTCCGCAGCATAATGAACACTCTCACTGTTGAATGGATGGCTATGTGAGCATGGACAACCACCTGTCTCGGGGAATACACACAAATGGTATAGAAAAGGAAGATTGGAATGAAAAATTTTATTAATAGTGGATATTTTTAAATGGGAGTTACTGGGTGGCACAAATGGTTAAGCGCTCGACTATGAGCCAAACAATTGGTTGGTCCAAACCACCCAGAGGAACCTAGGAAGACAGGCCTGCCAATCCTCTTCTGAAAGGTCACAGCCTTGAATACCCTATGCAGCAGTCTATTCTGGAAACATAGGTCGCCATGAGTTGGAATCAACATGAAGGCAACTAATAACAACAGAAGTACTTTTTTTTTTTTTATTGTGCTTTAAGTGAAACTTTACAAATCAAGTCAGTCTCTCATACAAAACTTTATATACACCTTGCTATATATTCCTAGTTGCTCTTCCCCTAATGAGACACCCTCAATTTTCATGTCCATTCAGCTAGCTTCTGACCCCCTTTGTCCTCTCATCTCCCCTCCAGACAGGAGCTGCCCACATAGTCTCATGTGTCTACTTGATCCAAGAAACTCAGTCCTCACTGGTGTCATTTTCTATCCCAGAGTCCAGTCCAATCCCTGTCTGAAGAGTTGACTTTGAGAATGGTTCCAGTCTTGAGCTAACAGAAGGTCTGGGGACCATAACCTCCGGGATCCTTCTAGGCTCAGTCAGACCATTAAGTCGGATCTTTTTATGAGAATTTGGGGTCTGCATCCCACTGCTCTCCTGCTCCCCCAGGGGTTCTCTGATGTGTTCCCTGTCAGGGCAGTCATCAGTTGTAGCCAGGCACAATCTACTTCTTCTAGTTTCGGGCTGATGTAGTCTCTGGTTTATATGGCCCTTTCTGTCTCTTGGGCTCATAATTACCTTGTGTCTTTGGTGTTCTTCATTTTCCTTTGCTCCAGGTGGGTTGAGACCACTTGATGCACCCTAAATGGCTGCTTGCTAGCGTTTAAGACTCCAGATGCCACTCTCCAAAGTGGGATGCAGAATGTTTTCTTAAAAGATCTTAATATGCCGATTGACCTAGATATTCCCTGCAACCATGGTCCCCAAACCCCTACCCCTGCTATCTTGGCCTTCAAAGCATTCAGTTTATTCAGGAAACTTCTTTGCTTTTGGTTTAGTCCAGTGCCAACCTCCTCTGGGTTGTGTGTTGTCTTTTCCTTCACCTAAAATAGTTCTTGTCTACTATTTAATTACTAAATACCCCTTCTCCTCCCTCCCTCCTCACTCTTGTAACCACCAAAGAATATTTTCTTCTCTGTTTAAACTATTTTTTAAGTTCTTATAATAGTGGTCTCACACAATATTTGTCCTTTTGCAACAGACTGATTTCACTCAGCATAATGGCTTCCAGATTCCTCCTCCATGTTATGAAATGTTTCACAGATTCGTCATTGCTCTTTATCGATGTGTAGTATTCCATTGTGTGAATATACCATAATTTATTTATCCATTCATCTGTTGATGGGCACCTGGGTTGTTTCCACCTTTTTGCTATTGTAAACAGTGCTGCAATGAACATGGGTGTGCATATATCTGTTCGTGTAAAGGCTCTTATTTCTCTAGGATATATTCCAAGGAGTGGGATTGCTGAATCGCATGGTAGTTCTATTTCTAATTTTTTAAGGAAGTGCCAAATCAATTTCCAAAGTGGTTGTACCATTTTATATTCCCACCAGCAGTGTATAAGTGTTCCAATCTCTCCACAACCTCTCCAACATTTATTACTTTGTGTTTTTTGGATTAATGCCAGCCTTGTTACAGTGAGATGGAATCTCATTGTAGTTTTGATCTGCATTTCTCTAATGGCTAATGATCGTGAGCATTTCCTCATGTATCTGTTAGCTACCTGAATGTCTTCTTTAGTGAAGTGCCTGTTCATATCTTTTGCCCATTTTTTAATTGGGTTATTTGTCTTTTTGTAGTTGAGCTTTTGCAGTATTGTGTAGATTTTAGAGATCAGATGCTGATCGGAAATATCATAGCTAAAAACCTTTTCCCAATCTGTAGGTAACCTTTTGACTTTTCGGTGAAGTCTTCGGATGAACATAGGTGTTTGACTTTTAGGAACTTCCAGTTACCTAGTTTCTCTTCTGGTGTTCGTGCATTGTTAGTAATGTTTTGTATACTGTTTATGCCATGTATAAGGACTACTAGAGGAAACCCTGGTGGCATAGTGGTTAAGTCCTATGGCTGCTAACCAAAGGGTAGGGAGTTCAAATCCACCAGGTGCTCCTTGGAAACTCGATGGAGCAGTTCCACTCTGTCCTATAGGGTCACTATGAGTCAGAATCAACTTGACAACACTGGGTTTAGAGTTGTCCCTATTTTTTTTCCATGATCTTTATTGTTTTAGATTTTCTGTTTAGGTCTTTGATCCATTTCAAGTTAGTTTTTTGCATGGTGTGAGGTATGGGTCTTGTTTCACTTTTTTGCAGATGGATATCCTGTAATGCCAGCACCATTTTTTAAAGAGACTGTCTTTTCTCCATTTAACTGGCTTTGGGTCTTTGTCAAATATCAGCTGCTCACATGTGGATGGATTTATGTCTGGATTCTCAATTCTGTTCCATTGGTCTATGTGTCTGTTGTTGTACCAGTACCAGGCTGTTTTGACTACTGTGACAGTAAAATAGTTTCTAAAATCAGGTAGAGTGAGATCTCCCACTTCCTCCTCTTTTTCAGTAATGCTTTACTTATCCAGGGCCTCTTCCCCTTCCATATGTAGTTGGTCATTTGTTTCTCCATCACATTAAAAAATGTCATTGGAATTTGGATAGAAATTGCATTGTAGCTATAGATCGCTTTGGGTAAAATAGACATTTTTACAATGTTAAGTCTTCCTACCCATGAGCAAGGTATTTTTTTCCTCTTATGTAGGTCTCTTTTGGTTTCTTCGAGTAGTGTCTTGTAGTTGTCTTTGTATAGGCCTTTTATGTCTCTGGTAAGATTTATTCTTAAGTATTTTATCTTCTTGAGGGCTACTGTAAATGGTATTGATTTGGTGATTTCCTCTTTGATGTAACAACAGAAGTATTTTTAAAGGGAGAAGGAGAATGGGTGTCACAAGTGGTTTGCAATCAGCTACTAACCTAAAGCTTGGAGTTTTGAACCCATCCACTGGTCTGTGGAAGAAAGGCCTGGCAATCTGCTTCCGTAAAGATTACAGTCAAGAAAACTCTATGGAGCAGTTCTACTGTGTAACAGATGGGATACCATAGTCAGGGGCCATTCAACGGCAGATAAGAACAACAATAGCAAATTCTTAAATGTTAGAGTATCACTATTTTCAACTCTTTTATTATGACCATCTTTATAACAAAAGATTAGTGAGTAAATACAATAAAATATTTTGCCTATAATTGAATTCATTGACTCAATGTAAGGTCAGATTTAATCAAGTGAAAATCCTATACTTCTAATAACACACACAGCAGCAGCACATAGCATCTGTGGGGGCTGATATGATCTTGGAAGATGTTGAGAAGATACTGGTGATTTAGCAGGGTTTAAAAAATGATCAGAGGGATGGAACTCTGTCATTAAATCAGAGTGTGTATTTTAGTACTGTCTGTAGACTGACTATTTTACACGGTTTTAGGCTACCTTAGCAATAAAACCAAGGCCATAGTTAGTCATCACTTTCCAGTTTTTCTTATTGGCCATCTTTCTTCCACCAAGGAAGATGCCCAAGTACAGTTCAGCTTGTGATTTCTATCCAAACACTTCAACACACTCTTTTCACATTTTCAAGTCAATCAAAGCTCTTAGAATAATTATTGAACACCACCACCAATGTACTCACAGTTACTCTGTGTCCTATTAACTCTGCAGAATGACACATTAAAGAAGTTCCCCAGTGAAACGGCAGATAACACCCCATCTAATGCCAAGGTAAGGTTTCCAACCTTTGTTTGAGAAGTGTTGCTTTCCTGGCTTCTTTCTTTTCAATTGAGTCTAGCTATGACATCCTCACTATGTACATTATGACGTCCTCACCATGTACTTTATAGATGACACATACTGTTTTCTTTCGAAGCGTAAGGGAAAACTCCTACCAACTTATACCTGATTCAACAGAGCATTTACAAAGGATGATACCAGCTCATAAACTATGGGATGGAGCTCTTCCTCACTAGCACTCCCCCCTTGGATTAAGAATTTTGTAACTGCCAACCCAAATGGGCTGGAGAGAGACACATCCTCCAAGAAAATTCTGTGCATTTCCTTGGGTATCATCTGTTTCTTTTGGGTCCTTGGCCTCCACCGCTGTTTGATATCTGGTTTTCTAAAGTCAAAAACATGAAGAAATGTGTAAACCATACCAAGTATGATATGATCATCATAGTTTTTTCATTTCTATAATTGCAGGTGGCCTCAAGAGCAAGTAAAAAGGGTGTATAATCTGGCATCAGACAACTGCTATGGAAAAAATATAGATAAGGAAAGCAGGAGTTTCTTGTTGGGTCATTCTGGAGAACCACTCTGATTCCAGTTCCTGGTAGGAATGAGGGTTTGGATATAGTCAAAGAAACTGATTTTCCAGGTGAGATCAAGTCACCAAACTACTTTACAGGGACAGGCAAGAAAGGTTACATCTTCCTCATCTTTGGATCTCTAGAGCTGCACTCTTCAAAGTTAATTTACGTATTAATTAATTCAATTAACTAAAATAAAAATACAATCACTAAATCACAGTAGTCATATTTCAAATGCTGAAGAACTTTACATGCTAGTAGCTGGTGTATTGGACAGTGCAGACAGAACATTTCCATCATCACAGAAGGCTTCCTTGGGCAGATACTCTGAGCCTGATACCGGGTCTGTTCAGTAAACTCATCTAACTCAATGTGTCCCTAACTGTTGGAATTTCAGGTTGATAAGATTGGAGTCAGAACTAGAATTGTTCAGTGGAAACAGGGAAATGACACTGAAAGGGCAGTCCTTCACATCCTCAGTCTCATCGTAAAGTTTGCAAACTGTGAGCACCGGTATGTTGAAGTCTTCTAACTCCACAGAGCCCAGGAAAGATCTGAGAACTCAGGGGAAGGAGCAGTGGTGTGCTTAAGCCAGCCAGCATGACCTCAACTGGGATAGGGAGGAATGGTGTGCCACTCTCTCTAACATCTTTCTTGATGTTTATGTTTCTCAAGATTGGGGGGCAGACAGGAGGTATGACTCCAGTAGCGACGAAGAAGACATTCAAGGTAGGTTCCAATGGGACAGGGTTCCTGGGAGCAGTCTGGTTACTCCTGCTGCTTCAGAAACTAAAAGAAGAGGGAGGGGTGAAGTCAGAAAGAAAAAGGAAGTGTGAATGGAGGTCTTTTTTTTCTTTTCATATTTTATTTACACAATAGTAAGACATATTTTGTCTATGGGCTTTGAATGTGAAATATTTGAAATCATCTTTTGCTTCTCCATTTCAAGATTATCATTCCCACAAGACCCGCCACTGTTGCTACTCCCAAACAACAAAGCCTGAGATTTGCAGGTTTGGCATCACTTGGGATTTGAGCATGAGAGATTTTGTGTTGGGTTTTGGTGTTGACCTATGATGTGGAACATTTGTGGGTCACATCTATCTCACAAACACACAGTTGACCCTGAAGACAGAGTCCTTGGAGTGTGTGCTGGTTAAGGTGTGAGAGATCGGCTCTCTCCCTTATGCACTTTCAGGTCTTATAGCAGCACCTTCATGGCTGTGTATCACTGTCTACTCCTGCTTTAAAGGGCACCCCCAGGTTGAAGAGGTAAAGAATATTTACTCTGGGCGCACCATAATGCTCTGTGCCCTGGAGAAGTAAGGAGGGAAACATAACTTGGAGCACATTTCTAGCCTCCACTGCTCACCCAAATCTCAAGACGTGGTTTTAAAAACAGAACCAGAATTTGCTTCCATTTGAGAAGCTTATGTTCAGCTGCCCCTTGAGATGCTCCAGTGCCAGGTGGATTCTAGAGGATGTTTGTGAAGGGGCTATTGGGCTTGCATCATACGCTTGCTGTCACAGTCCACTGACCTGGTCTCCTGAAATTGACCAAGCCCAGGGCAGAGCTTCTGGGTAGCAGGGCTGGTGGTGGGGGGAAGGCTGTCTCTGCTCCCCTCTGAACTCATAACTCCAGTCACACAGGTTGGCCCGTTCTCTACACTCCAGTCACACTCCACTCAGCTACGTTTCCTCGGGCCTGCCCAGGTCCCTCACCTCTGAGTCCTCTCAAGGTCTGGTGCAAGCCTTGGAGAGTAGCATTTATTTCTTAGGCCATCCCTGCTGTGGCAGCCCTATTGCCTCACATGGAGACATTTTTCATTTGGGTTGTCTTTTTGTAGTTAAGTTTTTGCAATATCTTGTACATTTTAGAGATCAGAGGCTGTTCGGAAATGTCATAGCTAAAAACTTTTTCCCTGTCTGTGGGTAGTCTTTTTACTCTTTTGGTGAAGTCTTTGGTGAGCATAGGTGTTTGATTTTTAGGAGCTCCCAAGTTATCTAGCTTCTCTTCTGGTGTTTGTGTGTTGTTAGTAATGTTTTTTACTGTTTATGTCATATATTAGGGCCCCTAGCATTGTCCCTAGTTTTTCTTCCATGATCTTAATTGTTTTAGATTTTATCTTTCGGTCTTTGATCCATTTTGAGTTAGTTTTTGTGCATGGTGTTTCATTTTTTTGCAGATGGATATCCAGTTGTGCCAGCAGCATTTGTTAAACAGACTGTCTTTTCCCATTTAACTGACTTTGGACCTTCGTCAAATATCAACTGCTCAATATGTGGATGGATTTATGTCTGGATTCTCAATTCTGTTCCATTCGTCTATGTATCTGTTGTTGTACAAGTACCAGGCTGTTTTGACTACTGTGGCAGTATAATAGGTTCTAAAATCAGTTAGTGTGAGGCCTCCCACTTTGTTCTTCTTTTTCAGTAATGCTTTTTTTACTTATCCAGGGCTTCATTCCTTTCCAAATGAAGTCGGTGATTTGTTTCTCCATCTCATTAAAAATGTCGATAGAATTTGGATGGGAATTGCATTGTATGTACAGATCACTTTGGGTAGAACAGACATTTTTGCAAAGCTGAGTCTTTCTATCCATGAGCAAGCTATGTTTTTCCACTTATATATGTCTCTTTTGGTTTCTTGCAGTAGTGTCTTGTAGTTTTCTTTGTATAGGTCTTTTATGTCTCTGGTAAGATTTATTCCTAAGTATTTTATTTTCTTGGGGGCTACTGTAAATGGTATTGTTTTGGTGATTTCTGCTTCGATGTTCTTTTTGTTGGTGTAGAGGAATTCAACTGATTTTTATATGTTTATCTTGTATCCTGATACTCTGCTGAACTCTTCTACTAGTTTCAATCTTTTTCTTGAGGATTCTTCAGGGTTTTCTGTGTATAAGATCATGTCATCTGCAAATAGAGATACGTTTACTTCTTCCTTACCAACCTGGGTGCTGTTTATTTTTTATGTAGCCTAATCGCTCTGGCCAGAACCTCCAGAACAATGTTGAATAAGAGTGGTGATAAAGGGCAACCTTGTCTGGTTCCTGTTCTCAAGGGAAATGCTTTCAGACTCTCTCCATTTAGGATGATGTTGACTGTTGGCTTTGTATAAATGCCCTTTATTAGGTTGAGGAATTTTCCTTCTATTTCTATTTTGCTGAGAGTTTTTATCACGAATGGGTGTTGAAGTTTGTCAAATGCCTTTTCTACATCAATTGATAATATCATGTGGTTCTTGTCTTTTATTTCTGTGATGGATTACATTAATTGTTTTTCTAATGTTGAACCATCCATGCATGCTTAGTATGACACCCACTTGGTCATGGTGAATTATTTTTTTGATATGCTGTTGAATTCTATTGGCTAGAATTTTGTTGAGGATTTTTGCATCTAAGTTCATGAGGGATATTGGTCTATAATTTTCTTTTTTGTGTGTTGTCTTTACCTGTTTTTGGTAGCAGGGGTATGCTGGCTTCATATAATGAACTTGGAAGTATTCCATCCTTCTCTAGGCTCTGAAATACCTTTAGTAATAGTGGTGTTAACTCTTCTTTAAAAGTTTGGTAGAACTCTGCAGTGAACCCGTCTGGGCCAGAGTTTTTTTTGGAGGGGGGAGTTTTTTTTTTTTAATTCGTTATTATGCTTTAGGGGAAAGTTTACAAATCAAGTCAGTCTTTTATACAAAAAGCCATACACTACAAGCCGTGCACTCGCCACTGCTCTACCCTTAATGAGACAGCACATTCCTCCTCTCCACCCTGTATTCCCCATGTCTATTCAACCAGTTCCTGTCCTCCTCTTCTGTGTCACCTCACCACCAGACAGGGGTTGCCTGCATAGTCTCATGTGTCTATCTGAGCCACAAAGTTCACTCCTCACCAGAATCATTTTATATCTTATAGTCCAGGTCACCCCCACGTGTCTGTCAGTTTGTTGTACTGTGGGGGCTTGTGTGTTGCTGTGATGCTGGAAGCTATGCCACCAGTATTCAGACACCAGCAGCGTCACCCATGGAGAACAGGTTTCAGCTGAGCTTCCAGACTAAGACAGACTAGGAAGAAGGACCCGGCAGTCTACTTCTGAAAAGCATTAACCAGTGAAAACCTTATGAATAGCAGCAGAACATTGTCTGATATAGTGCTGGAAGATGAGCCCCCAAGGTTGGAAGGCACTCAAAAGATGCCTGGGGAAGAGCTGCCTCCTCAAAGTAGAGTCGACCTTAATGACATGGATGGAGTAAAGCATTCGGGACCTTCATTTGCTGATGTGGCATGACTCAAAATGAGAAGAAACAGCTGCAAACATCCATTAATAATCAGAACATGGAATGTATGAAGTATGAATCTAGGAAAATTGGAAATCGTCAAAAATGAAATGGAATGCATAAACATCAATATCCTAGGCATTAGTGAGATGAAATGGACTGTTATTGGCCATTTTGAATCAGACAATCGCATAGTCTACTATGCTGGGAATGACACCTCGAAGAGGAATGGTGTTGCATTCATCGTCAAAAAGAACGTTTCAAGATCTATCCTGAAGTACGACACTGTCAGTGGTAGGATAATATCCACACGCCTACAAGGAAGACCAGGTAATATGACTACTAGTCAAATTTACGCACCAACCACTAGGGCCAAAGATGAAGAAATAGAAGATTTTTATCAGCTGCTGCAGTCTGAAATTGATCAAACATGCAATCAAGATGCATTGACAATTACTGGTGATTGGAATGCAAAAGTTGGAAACAAAGAAGAAGGATCAGTAGTTGGAAACTATGGCCTTGGTGATAGAAGCAATGCTGGAGATGGAATGATAGAATTTTGCATGACCAACGACTTCTTCATTGCAAATACCTTCTTTCACCAACATAAACGGCAACTATGCACATGGACCTTGCCAGATGGAACACACAGAAATCAAATTGACTACATCTGTGGAAAGAGATGATGGAAAAGCTCAATATCATCAGTCAGAACAAGGCCAGGGACCGACTGTGGAACAGACCATCAATTGCTCTTATGCAAGTTCAAGCTGAAACTGAAGAAAATCAGAGCAAGTTCACAAGAGCCAAAATATGTTCTTGAGTATATACCACCTGAATTTAGAGGCCATCTGAAGAACAGATTTGACACATTGAACACTAGTGACCGGAGACCAGACGAGTTGTGGAATGACATCAAGGACATCATCCATGAAGAAAGCAAGAAGTCACTGAAAAGACAGAAAAGAAAGAGAAGACCAGGATGGATGTCAGAGGAGACTCTGAAACTTGCTCTCAAGCGTCGAGCAGCTAAAGCAAAACGAAGAATTGATGAAGTAAAGGAACTGAACAGAAGATTTCAAAGGGCCTCTCAAGAAGACAAAGTAAAGTATTATAATGACATGTACAAACAGCTGGAGATGGAAAACCAAAAGGGAAGAACACGCGCGGCATTTCTCAAGCTGAAAGAACTGAAGAAAAAATTCAAGCCTCGAGTTGCATGGGGAAAATATTAAATGATGCAGGAAGCATCAAAAGAAGATGGAAGAAATACAGGGTCATTATACCAAAAAGAATTAGTCGATATTCAACCATTTCAAGAGGTGGCATATGTTCAGGAACCGATGGTACTGAAGGAAGAAGTCCAAGCTGCTCTGAAGGCATTGGCAGAAAAACAAGGCTCCAGGAATTGATGGAATATCAATTGAGATGTTTCAACAAACAGATGCAGCGCTGGAGGTGCTCACTCGTCTATGCCAAGAAATATGGAAGACAGCTTCCTGGCCAACTGACTGGAAAAGATCCATATTTATGCCTATTCCCAAGAAAGGTGATCCAACCGAATGTGGAAATTATAGAACGATATCATTTGGGGGATCATTAATATCACTTGCAAGAAAAATTTTGCTGAAGATCATTCTAAAACAGCTGCAGCAGTATATCGACAGGGAACTGCTAGAAATTCACGCCGGTTTCAGAAGAGGACGTGAAACCAGGGATATCATTGCTGATGTCAGATGAATCCTGGCTGAAAGCAGAGAATACCAGAAGGATGTTTACCTGTGTTTTATTGACTGTGCAAGGCATTCAACTGTGTGGATCATAACAAACAGGCAGAACAAGGGGATACTGATTGGTTTAAAGTAAGGACAGGTGTGCATCAGGGTTGTATTCTTTCACCATACCTATTTAATCTGTATGCTGAGCAAATAATACGAGAAGCTGGACTATGTGAAGAAGAATGGGGCATCAGGATTAGAGGAAGACTCATTAACAACCTGCATTATGCAGATGACACAACCTTGCTTGCTGAAAGTGAAGAGGACCTGAAGCATGTACTGATGAAGATCAAAGACCACAGTCTTCAGTATGGATTACACCTCAACATAAATCCTCACAACTGGACCAATGAGCAACATCATGATAAACAGAGAAAAGATTATAGTTGTCAAGGATTTCATTTTACTTGGATCCACAATCAATAGCCATGGAAGCAGCAGTAAGAAATCAGAAGATGCATTGCATTGGGCAAATCTGCTGCAAAGGACCTCTTCAAAGTGTTGAAGAGCAAAGATGTCACCCTGAAGGCTAAGATGTGCCTGACCCGAGCCATGGTATTTTCAATCACATCATATGCATGTGAAAGCTGGACAATGAATAAGGAAGACCCAAGAAGAGTTGACGCCTTTGAATTGTGGCGTTGGTGAAGAATATTGAATATACCATGGACTGCCAAAAGAACGAACAAAGGAGTCTTGGAAGAAGTGCAGCCAGAATGCTCCTTAGAGGCAAGGATGGCAAAACTGCGTTTTACATACTTTGGACATGTTGTGAGGAGGGATCAGTCCCTGGAGAAGGACATCATGCTTGGCAGAATACAGGGTCAGCGGAAAAGAGGAAGACCCTCAACAAGGTGGATTGACACAATGGCTGCAACAATGAGCTCAAGCATAACAATGATTGTAAGGATGGCGCAGGACCGGGCAGTGTTTCATTCTGTTGTGCATAGGGTTGCTATGAGTCAGAACTGACTCGAGGTCACCTAACAACAACAGTCCAGGTCAATCCCTGTCTGTAGAGTTGGTTTAGGGAATGGTTGCAAACTTGGGGTATCAAAAGGTCCAGGGATCATGACTGTCAGGGTCCCTCCAGTCTCAGTCAGACCATTAAGCCTAGCCTTTTGATGAGAATTTAAGATCTGCATCCCACTATTCTACTGCTCCATCAGGGATTCTCTGTTGTGTTCCCTGTCAGGGCAGTAATCAGTGGTTAGCTGGGCACCATCTAGTTTTTCCAGTCTCAGGCTGATGGTTTATGTGGCCCTTTCTGTGTCTTGGGCTCATATTTACCTTGTGTCTTTGGTGTTGTTCGTTCTCCTTTGCTGTTGGGAGTTTTTTAATTGCCTTTTCAATCTCTTCTTTTGTTATGGGCTTATTTAGTTGTTCAACCTCTGTTTGTGTTAGTTTAGGTAGGTAGTGTGTTTCCAGGAATTCATCTGTTTCTTCTAGGTTTTCAAATTTGTTAGAGTACAATTTTTCGTAGTAATCTGATATGATTCATTTAATTTCATCTGGGCCTGCTGTAATATCATCCTTCTCATTTCTTATTCAGGTTATTTGTTTCCTTTCTTGTATTTCTTTAGCCAGTCTGGCCAATGGTTTATCAATTTTGTTAATTTTTTCAAAGAACCAGCTTTTGGTGGTGTTAATTCTTTCAATTGTTTTTCCGTTTTCTATTTCATTTAATTTTGCTCTAATTTTTATTGTTTGCTTTCTTCTGGTGCCTGAAGGTTTCTTTTGTTGCACTCTTTCTATTTGTCCAAGTTGTAGGGATAATTCTTTGATTTTGGCTCTTTCTTCTCTTTGGATTTGTGCATTTATGGATATAAATTGACCTCTGAGCACTGCTTTAGCTGTGTCCCAAAGGTTCTGATAGGTAGTGTTTTCATTCTCATTGTATTCTATGAATTTCTTCATTCCATCCTTAAAGTTTTCTATAACCCAGTTGTTTTTGAGCAGGGTATTGTTCAGTTTCCAAGTTTTTGATTTCTTTTCCCTGCTTTTTTCTGTTATTTATTTCTACTTTTATGGCCTTATGGTCAGAGAAGATGCTCTGTAATATTTTGATGTTTTGGATTCTGCTAAGGCTTGCGTTATGACCTAATATGTGGTCTATTCTAGAGAACGTTCCATGTGCGCTGGAAAAGAAAGTATACTTGGTGACTGTTGGGTGAAGTGTTCTATATATATCTATGAAGTCAAGTTGGTTGTTATGGCATTTAGATCTTCCATGTCTTTATTGATCTTCTTTCTGGATGTTCTGTCCTTCACCAAAAGTGGTATGTTGAAGTCTCCTACTATAATTGTGGAGCTATCCCACTATTTAATGCTGTTAGAGTTCGTTTTATGTATCTTGAAGCCTTGTCATTGGGTGCATAGATATGTCATATGGTTATATCCTCCTGGTATATTGACCCTTTAGTCATCATATAGTGTCCTTCCTTATCCTTTGTGGTGGATTTAACTTTAAAGTCTGTTTTGTCAGAAATTAATATTGCCAATTCTGCTGTTTTTTGATTGTTGTTTGCCTGAGATATTGTTTCCTATTCTTTGAGTTTTAGTTTATTTGTGTCTCTAAGTCTAAGGTATATCTCTTCCAGGCAGCATATAGGGGGATCGTGTTTTTTCAATCCATTCTGCCACTCTCTGTCTCCTTATTTGGATGTCTTTTTTGTGTGTTGTTGACAGCTTCTTTTACCCTCTTAATTTTTTTTGCCGAGTAGTTGATCTTTGTATATTGTCTTTTCCTCCATTTGTTGTTGTTGATTTTGTTTTTGCTAAGTCTTTATTATTTTTTTTTCTTGTATTTTATTTTGATGAGTAGGATTGTTAATCTCCTTTGTGGTTACCTTAATATTTACCCCTATTTTTTTTGAGTTTAAACCTAACTTTTATTCCTTTATATCGCCTTGAGTTCCTCTCCATATGAAAGATCTATGACTGCATTTCTTAGTCCCTCTTTATTTTTTTAGTGTTGTCTTATTTTACATAATGACATCGCTGTTTCCCGGTTTTGACTCATAGAGACCCTATAGGACAGAGTAGAGCTGCCCCATACAGTTTCCAAGCAGCATCTGGTAGGTTTGAATTGCGGACCCTTTTGAATAGCAGCCAAGCTCTTCATCCATCCATCTAGGTCTCCCATCCATCTACAGCAAACCCAAAAGCAGAATAAGCATAGAATATTTTATGCAAATAACGAATGCCTTCTCTGTTTGCCAACTCCTCCCTCCCCTAGGAGGTATTTTCATAAGCCCCAATATGCCAATTTTTTTTCATATGTTGCTGTAAAAAATTAGCATAATGTTTTGTGAAAATATCTTGCAATGGGGAGGGAGCGGTTGGCAGATGAATGCAGAGGGCAGGTGTTATTTTCATAAAAATATGGTATTGCTTTTCAGAATGGATTTTAATCTGAACCACAAACACCCCTACCATAGGAGTTTAATCCTCTGAATCAAGTCAAAGAAAATCCATTGGAAATCTTTGAATTTATGTGTGGCTCTCAGGTTTTTTATATTGTGTTCTCAGGCTCCCCTACTGTTTCTTATAAAGCAGTGAACTGCCATGGTATACCATGGATACTTTCAATTTAAATAAGAGGTAAGACTCACACAGTGCTAACTATGTGCCAGGCACTGCTCCACATGCTTTACAACATGAACCTTTTTGATCCTCAGTCCAGTAAGTATCATCATGTGTTAAGTATTGTGTTTATCTCCATGTTACAAATGGGGAAACAGACAACTCAAGGTCACATGGTAAGTGGCAGTGAAATGGCCTTTCAAGTAGGCTTGGTAGCTCCTTGACATCTGCTGTATTTATCAGGGATAGCGTCAATGGGCTCAAACATAAACAAGGAATGTAAACATGGCACAGGAGCTGGCAGCATTTCATTCTGTTATACATGATTGGCACCTAACAACAACAGCTTTTAGAAAGAAAAATCTCCAGCCATCCTGGTGCAATACTCCCAACATCAGTTCCCTGCTTCCCCAGAGAACCAGCACTTGGGAGATAGGTGGTTGCCTATCAGATTGGACAAGTACATGTTAGTCAAAATTTTCCTAGTAGTCTAAAAAGAGGAAGCATCACTTAGACAAGGGATTTATGCTGACCAGATCACCAAGATCATGTGATGGGGCTGCGGTTATATGAGGTACCTGTCAGAGTCATCTGGAGGACTTTTCACAGGTCATAAATTCTATTCACTAGAGAGGACTGAAGGAACCTCAGTGGCCCAATGGTTAAAGTGCTTGGCTACTAACCAAAAGATAGTGGTTTTAAACCATCACTACTACTTAGGACAAAGACATGGCAGTCTGCTTACTAGAGATTTCAACCTTGGAAACCCTGTGGGGTTGTTCTACTTTGTCCTATAGATAGGATTACTGAGAGTTGGAGTCAACTCAGTGGCAAAAGGTTTGGTTAGAGAGGATTGCGGTGAGGCCCAAATACATGTCTTTTTCAAAAGCTTGCTGAGGTCACTGCTAAAGCAGGCATCTTCATCTTTCCCCCTCCTCCAAGGTGAAAGCTACATCTTTTTATTAATCAGTTTATTAAACTATGTCTAGATAGGATGTTTCAGTATTCTACACAAAATCATTGTCCTGTCCAGTTGGCACTGAACTTTTAGTAGCTTGTCCTCAGATCCCTTATGAACTCTTGAAGCAGTTTTACCTTCATCAACGTTACTAGACAGTGAGGCTGTGCAATTGATTTTAGGTTTTAATAAATTTTAAATAGAATAGTTTTGAATAGTGTTTTATGTTTTGTAATGTTTTAATTAGCACAATATGCCCCATTTCTTCGGTAAGTAGTCACAATAAAAATTGTTTTGATAGTAGTTTTAAATTTTTTATTGTGGTAAAATACATAACAAAAAGCTTGTCATTTTAACCATTTCTAAGTGTACAATTCAGTGACACTGATGATATTCATCATATTTTGCTACCAGTAATTAATAGTAATTTAGTATAGATTATAAATTTGCAATTACAAATTATAAATTATTATAATTATTATAAATTAAAGGAGCCCTGGTGGTGGTAACGGTTAAGCACTTGTTTGCTAACTGAAAGGTTGGCAGTTCGAATCCACCTTGACTCCACATACAAAGACCTGGCAACCTACTTCTGTAGATAAAGATTACAGCCAAGAAAACCCTATGGATCAATTATACTCTCTCACATGGGTTCACTATGAGTCAAAATCAGTTGGACAGCACCTACCAACAACAAGTATTAGATTAGTTTTTTCAGCACATTTTCCATGTTTTTTTATTTCTTGTTCATTGTTTCAGAATAAAGAATAATTACCTTTAAAAAGAAAGAGGGCCTGTTCTGGTGGCAATCTTAGACCAGAAGTATTTGATAAGAAAATGCAGTAAACTTACCTCTGACAAGAGGAGAAATGCCTAAAAAACACAAATTTCTTGGAACCCAACCTCTACCTGTCCTAAAGGAGACCACTAAGGTAGATTTTACTGTATTTTTGCTCATATTTCATGCATATGCACATGGTACATCATCTTTCCAAACTCCTGACGCAGGGAGGATTTCAATTAAGGATTTTTTTTTTTTTTAACGAAAAAATTAAAGGAAAGCTCATTGATTTCGATGCTGGAAAATAAAGATCTATGTTGTTAACTATGGTTCTAATACAGCCCAGGCACAGATAAGCCATGGAGCTTTTCCATTTAATAACAAAGCTTTTTTAGGTCACCTGCTAGCTACTCCTACAGGAACACAAAAGTGACCCTGCAATTACGGTAAAAATTTACCACTAAACATAATTTGGGTATATCTTAAACCATAAAACCTAATTCCTTCGAATTGATTCTGACTTATAGTGACCCCATAGGACAAAGTAGAACTGCCCCTTAGGGTCTCCAAAGAGCGGCTGGTGGATTTGAACTGCCAACCTTTTGCTTAGCAGCCAAGCTCTTATCCACTGTGGCTCCAGGGCTCCAAAACAAAACCATATGGCTTTTGTATTATTTTGCTTTAGAATTTTGAGACTATTTTAAAGTCTTTAACTGTTGGCTGAAAAAGAGAAACCTTGTATGACAGAACACCTCTATGATACATCATCAGCTATTTAGAACCTTTTATCACCCATACCAAGGTTATGTTGTTCTTTCTTGTTTTTAGACTTTATCTATAAAGGTCTGGCTCCATAGCTCACCTTCATCTAGGGCTTGTGAAACCTCTGCTTCCTTTTTGCACCAAAAAGAGTGGTGAGGGATGGGTAGTTTCCTCTTCCTTTTATGGGACTTAGAGGTGGTGAGCAGCCCACATTCCATACAGTCTAAAGGGGGTTGGACACCCAGGAGCGATATTTCTTGATTGGGACCAGAGCATACTTGCCCCTCACTTATCAGGAGGCTGCTTCCATCTTCCTCCCTGAAATACTCTGTTAGAACCTGCTTGCTACTTTTCTTTGTTTTTCCTCTAATGAGTGGGAGTGACAACCATCTGTACCTTAGTCTTCACTAGAAGGAAGCATGGCTAACACATTTGTTGCTTCATGATTTAAAAACTGAAATTCTTAATTAACTAGGCATTAAAAAACCACACACTGAAGTTGTAAAATAGGACTTTCAAAGACACATAAGGAAAAAACAAGAAATCATACTCCACAGGTTTGAGGTTACACTATGAATGGCTCTTTCATGTTAATGATATTATTTAACATAGTATTATGTGTATTTTTATGTTCTGGAGTGTTGTTAATTTTTTTTTCTATAGCTGCCAATAGACCAGGTTGCAAATGTGCTCAGTAAAGGCCATGGAAACACTCCCTGTACAACCACAGCAGGGACAGCTCTGTGGAAAATCTAGAAGTCCCTGAAGATTTTTCAGGTAACAAAGCCTTTCTTGCCCCATTTCTGTTATTATGACACTAGATACATCATTATACACCCTATGTCTGTTAGAGTAAGGCTGTACTCATTTTTTACTCATTTGATGTTGTATTGCTTGTATTGTTGTTGTGTGCTGTCGAGTAAATTTTGACTCATAGAGATCCTATAATGACAGTAGAACTGACCCATAGGGTCTCTTAGGCTGTAATCTTTATGGGAGCAGATTGCCAGGTCTTTTCTCCTATGAAGCTGCTGGCAGGTTGGAACAGCTGATCTTTTGGTTAACAGCTGAGCACTTAACCATTGCACTACCAGGGCTCCTTTTACTACTAAGTTTACCCCCTAAGAATACACAAAACTGGTCCTTACATTTGCCTATACCATCAACTTTATTGGAGATATGTCTTTTTCTTTTAAGTTTTTTTTTTTTTTCTTCTTTCCCACGAGCAGAAGAGTAACTGTCTAGTGTTCTTCTTTTCCATCTTAAAAACTCCCTTAAGTAATTTTTTTTTTCAGGGAAGGTGTGGTGGTTTTGAATTCCTGCAACTTTGTTGATTTAGGAATGCTTGATTTCACCCTAATTTTGAATGACAGCTTTGCTGGGTGAAGAATTCTGGTTGATAAGCCTTTTCCTTCAATATTATATATATGTCATTCTATTGCTTCTGAAGCCCTGATGGTGCAAAGGTCAGCAGTTCAAACCCACCATCCACTCCATAGAAATCTTTTGGGGCAATTCTACTGTATCCTATAGGATCACTGTGAGTCAGAATCAACCAGATGGCAACCAATTTGGTTTTGGTTTCCTCCTGGCCTCCAGGGATTCTGAGGAGAAATCAGTACCAATTCTTATCAAGGAATCTTATGTTATGTTGTGCTTGTCTCATGATGCTTTCAGGACTCTCTCCTTGTTTTCTGGTTTTTAAAACTCTTATTAAAAACATGTCTTCGAATGGATAAATAAATAGGCTTTAGTTTTCATGTTACATTGTTTTACCAGTGGTTTCCACTGTGAAAATGGAGGGAACTGAGATTTAAACCAATGAGGAGAATCTTGATTTTTATTTCCTGGGAGATTTTAAGTTGGAAGAGTTGTTTTACTACTCAGTATATCCTTTGTCAGGTTGGATCCTATTAGAATTACATTTGGATTAGTAAATTCACCCTTAAAGAAACAAAAAAAACTAGAGACAGGATTTTTTTTTTTTTACTTCATCGAATTACTTTTTTAAAAAATAATTTTTATTAAGCTTTAAGTGAACGTTTACAAATCAAGTCAGTCTGTCACATACAAGCTTATATACACCATACTCCATACTCCCACTTACTCTCCCCCTAATGAGTCAGCCCACTACCTCCTTCCAGTCTCTCCTTTCGTGACAATTTTACCAGTTTCTAACCCTCTCTACCCTCGTATCTCCCCCCCAGACAGGAGATGCCAACACAGTCTCAAGGGTCCACCTGATACAAGTAGCTCACTCTTCATCGGCATCTCTCTCCAACCCATTATCCAGTCCCTTCCATGTCTAATGAGTTGTCTTCGGGAATGGTTCCTATCCTGGGCCAACAGAAGGTTTGGGGACCAACGACCGCCGGGATTCCTCTAGTCTCAGTCAGACCATTAAGTCTGGTCTTTTTATGAGAATTTGGGGTCTGCATCCCACTGATCTCCTGCTCCCTGAGGAGTTCTCTGCTGTGCTCCCTGTCAGGGCAGTCATCAGTTGTGGCCGGGCACCATCTAGTTCTTCTGGTCTCAGGATGATGTAAGTCTCTGGTTCGTGTGGCCCTTTCTGTCTCTTGGGCTCATAGTTATTGTGTGACCTTAGTGTTCTTCATTTTCTTTGATCCAGGTGGGTTGAGACCAATTGATGCATCTTAGATGGACGCTTGTTAGCATTTAAGACCCCAGACGCCTCATTTCAAAGTGGGATGCAGAATGTTTTCATAATAGAATTATTTTGCCAATTGACTTAGAAGTCCCCTTAAGCCATAGTCCCCAAACCCCTGCCCTTGCTCTTCTGACCTTTGAAGCATTCAGTTTATCCTGGAAACTTCTTTGCTTTTGGTCCAGTCCAGTTGAGCTGACCTTCCGTGTATTGAGTATTGTCCTTCCCTTCACCTAAAGTAGTTCTTATCTACTAACTAATCAGTAGATAACCCTCTCCCACCCTCCCTCCCTCCCCCCCTCGTAACCACAAAAGTATGTGTTCTTCTCAGTTTATACTATTTCTCAAGATCTTATAATAGTGGTCTTATACAATATTAGTCCTTTTGCCTCTGACTAATTTCACTCAGCATAGTGCCTTCCAGGTACCTCCATGTTATGAAATGTTTCACAGATTCGTCACTGTTCTTTATCGATGAGTAGTATTCCATTGTGTGAATATACCACAATTTATTTGACCATTCATCCGTTGATGGACACCTTGGTTGCTTCCAGCTTTTTGCTATTGTAAACAGAGCCGCAATAAACATGGGTGTGCATATATCTGTTAGTGTGAAGGTAGAGACAGAATTTTTGATAGCCTGTCTCATCAGTGAAAAAAAATTTGAGTGTATTCCATCTAATATCACTCTAATCAGCTGTGAAGACATGGCTGAAACCACTAAAGTAAGCGTAGAGCTCCAAGATCTCAGAAAAAGTTAAGAGAACTGAGAAAAACACACATGAATCAGAAGAATATTCCCCAAACTATGGAGACATTATTCCCAGAGGCTCCAGATCATATAAAGACTCAGAAAAGTACCAAAAAAAAAAAAAAAAAAGAGAGAGAGGAAAAAACCCTTGAGTTAAGAGAAACACCAATATTTCCAAGACTCTGATGAGCACTTGTGTAAGCGTGTAACTCATGGCCGACCTGGCTGGTATAAAAAGATGGTATGCACCCACTACAACAACCAGGTGAACTAGTGAAGCACAAACCAGAGTCCTTAGTAAGTCCAACAGGCAAGAAACTGATGAGATCATCATCAAAAAACCATCCCCAGTGACAGCAGTGATATTAAAACTTTTAAAAACTCCACAACATATAGTGCAATCAGATCACCAGCAGTCTACAAGAAGCTTGGCAGTGCTCCAAAAGAGAAGCTAGAGCTTCTGAGGGACATCAATAAACGTCTGAGGAGTTCTACTATAAACAGCACCAGCAGAAGAGCCGACAGGCATGAAGACCCCCATGAGAATTCAAGAGTGGCCAGGTAGATGGATGAGAAATCTGACAGGATAGAAGAGCTTGGTGGAGACTCCTTGGGTACACCCAGAAGATACACAGATATAACCATGCTGTAACAGAAGATGATTCGGGCATTCTCACCATTCCAGACACATTACAAGAAAGTCAGTTTCCTAAAAAACCTGTCATAAAAGAATTCCAGTTGAAGCTTTGCAGATGCAAAAGCCTACAAAAGGTGCCTCTACTGAGCATAAAGAAATGTTGATTCCCTGACTAAAAATAAGGTAAGAACATTACATCACCATAAAATATCATTTTGAGTGTATATTCTCAATTTCTGTATATTAATAAGAATGATAATTTTAGTTTATAGTAATTGGATATCCCTTTTTAAAGGAATTTGAATCCAAACTAAATAACTACATGTGATAGTAAAAAAAAAAAAAAAAAAAATTGTGATTTCTGGAGGGACTACAGTAATTTGGAAAAAAAAAAAAAAACTGTCCAAAATTATTTCTCCACATTTTAAGAAAAATATCTCAGGAAGTGTAGGAAAGCTGTTCAGCTTCAAATGTGTGAAAAAGTGTTCAGAAGAAGGATGGGCAGATCAATTCTGTGTATTTCCGGTCACTGTTACAAAGACCACTGTGAAGTAGAGAAAACACATTTTCTATAGTGTTTTAGTACTAAAATAAGAGAGAATATATTTTCTAGTTTAGCTGTGTAAGCTGTGATTAAAATCTTTACTCTTCGTAAATGTCGATTATTTGCTCTGGAATCTGTCTCACGATTGTTCCATTGTAGAAAAACAAGGTAATCAAGAGTTTTGTTGTTGATTAAACCATGTTTCTCTCTGAGGTGACAAAAACAATGAGCGATACCATCAGGACCCAAGATAACTGAGCAAAACCTGGACCCATCTTGTGACCAAAACCAAGGTGGCATAAAGACATCAACTATAAGTCACTTTGTCATTACGTCCCCCGCAAAGAAGAATCAACATTCCAGGGAATTTCTAAACCCTGACCCTCTCCCTATAAAACTCTTTTATAGCCCTCTTGGGGCAGAATCTGGGGGAATCTTTGCCCCCTCTGTCTCTTAAACGTGGTGTTCAATAAAACCCTCTTGCTGCTTACCTCCTCCTGTCTCACTATTGGCTTGCGGCAGTTGGCTCGAATCCACAGTTTGCGGAAACAACTGCATAGAAACAGTATAATAAATCCCAGGAATTTAATAATTAGAGCAATATAAATAAAGGGTGGGTATCTTGAGAAGTACATAACTGTCATGATTGGTATAGAGGTTTCTGTATTAGGAGAAGCCTGACAGAATTCCAGATATCAGACTTTTCCTATTTAGATTTAAGAAGGATTTTTGTATAAAAGATTTTTAAAGAATTAGGAGTTCACAGATTGGCCATCTAATATGGCACTTTATAAATTGTTATAATCAGATTTGGCTTAGATCACAGTCAATCATGGTGATTGTCATTTATCTTGAATTTCTTATTTCTGGATTATCAGAAATACTTTTTCCTTTCGTTTCCTTGTAGGGAGAAATTGGCAAGGGATACCTTGAATGTCTTAGATTACTTAGAAAATACATTAGTGTAATGTTTTAAAATGAATTCCTCTTTGAGTTTACATATGAATTATATTGTACCTTATGTTGGGTTTTGAAATTTCCTTTGCTTATGATCAGAATTTTCAGAAGACTTCTGATATCTTTAGGTTGGGTCAGAAGATGTCAGTCAAGAAAACTCCTTTTGAATGAAGACCACCAAGGACAGAAGGCGATTACAAGCTCAAGAGACAGAAAGGGCCACATGAACCATAGTCCACATCAGCCTGAGACCAGAAGAACTAGATGGTGCCCGGCTACTACTGATGACTGCCCTGACAGGGAATACAACAGAGAACCCCTGAGGGAGCAGAAGAGCAGTGGGATGCAGACCCCGAATTCTCATAAGACCAGACTTAACGGTCTGACTGAGACTAGAGGGACCCCAATGGTCATGGCCCCAGACCTTCTGTTGGCCCAAGACAGGAACCATTCCCGAAGCCAACTCTTCAGACACGGATTGGACTGGACAATGTGTATGAGAGGGATGCTGGCAAAGAGTGAGCTTCTTGGATCAGGTGGACACTTGAGACTATGTTGGCATCTCCTGCCTGGAGGCGAGATGAGAGGGCGGATGGGGGTTAGAAGCAGGAGAAATGGACACAAAAAGAGAGAGTGGAGGGAGAGAGCGAACTGTCTCATTGGGGGAGAGTAATTGGGAGTGTGTAGCAAGGTGTATATGGGTTTTTGTGTGAGAGACTGACTTGATCTGTAAACTTTCACTTAAAGCATAATAAAAATTATTTTTTAAAAATATAACAATTGTGATGATAAAAAAAAAAAGAAAACTCCTTTTGTAATCTTTGTGAAGATTGTAAGTATTCAACTTCCTTTACATGTATTTTTCTACCACCCACCACATCTACAAGTTTGGATAAAATTTGAGGTTTTTTTTTTTTTTTTTTTTTTTTTTTTTTTGTGAATCACTCAAAAGCCCAAAGAATAGATTACATTTGTATCATGATTTTACCTTTTTCTGTTCATCTGTAATCCGTTGTTCTCAGTGTGGACTCCCTGAGATTTTCAGAGACTAGCTGAAATCAAAGACAAGCTGCGGCTCCTATATAATGCTTTTTGAGAAATTTATCCTGCGTGTATTTATAAATATATATGTATGTATGTATGTACGTGTCTCATTGCCCAGGTTCAGCATTCAGCAAGGCCTCACTGACCCTGTCACCTTAGACCCCAGCCCACCCACCTCCCTCCCTCCTTCCTTCCTGGAAGCGTTGCTATTGCAACTATAAATACTCAGGCTGTATCTGAAAAGCAGGCCTTTTAAGGCATAGAACATCATTATCATACCTCAAACATGATATCATTAGATTGCCAGTTAGAGAGCAACTTTACAATTGTCCAGTGAATGTCAGGAATGATTGTTTCACAGCTTGTATCAGGATGAAAATATGAAAATAAGTTTCACACATTGTAATTGGCTGATACATTGGCTGTTATGTTTCTGAAGTCTCTCTTTCTCTTCCTGTTTCTCTCTCTCCTTCCCTGTCCTCTCTCCAGTTTATTTATCTATTTAAGGAGCAGGTTTACCTGTCCTGTGGAGCTAGTCAAATTTTGGATTTTGCTGATTGTGCCCTGTGGGGGCCTTTCACATCCTTTTCTGTTCTCTACAGTTCCTGTGAGAGAGTGGGCAGTGGAATCTAGAGCATTCATGTGATTCGGGTTTGAATTTTTGTCAAGGCTACTTCAGAGGTGGGGGTGTGGATTTCTACCAGTGGTACATGAAAGTAGGATTTGTTCATTTGCTTTTTTTCATTACCAAGGGAATTATTCAGTGTAACACTACAATTCATTCAGAAGAAGAAAAGAGTAACAGGACATATTCTTGTGTCTATTTTACAATGTGTTGTGTTTTTCTTTTTTCATAAAATACAATCGTATTGCACACTCTTGGTTTAGAAATTGAGTTTTCTTCACTTAAGAGACTAGGATTTGCGTTGCTCGTTTAGTCCTCTAATTCTCCCCAAGCTGGTAAGCATAGTCTTGGTAGTCTTTCTGAGTCTTCGTTTTATTAGAACAGCTTCTCAATATAAACTGGAGATTAGATAGATTTTCTGTGTTGATACTACCACTTGTATGGAATTGAAGAATGATTTCCTAATTTGTTCATTCCACATTTCAGCATATAAACTGATAGCTGCCATAATTTCTTTTGAGTATAGGTGATGCTTTCTTACAAATGATGAGAAAATATTGACCTAAGATTTGCATTGTCATATCTGCTTCCCCTTTCCCGTACTTATTATTATTTCCCATCCTAATTGTTTGCAGGCATTCATAAACCATCCTGCCTGAAGGGGAAGTGTGATGGTCAGAGCCACAGGGGACAGAGCTATAAGGTAGGTCTAACCAGAGGGTGATCACAAACTGCTCAGCAGAACGCCCGTTTTCATCCCTCAGCATGCAACAATGATGCAAGAAAGACTCAATTCAAGTCTTTACTATGTGTAGGGGTAGATCTTGTTCAGCAGCTAAATTATAATGAAATCACTGAAGAATTTGAAAGAGCAAAGGACAGAAAGAAATGTTTTTCATTATAGCATATTAGAGATGAAACAAAAATTTGTTGTAATATTTGTTCTCTAATCATGTTCTTAATCATGAAATTTCCCTTCAAGGAATCTTTTCATTTCTTCATTTATAATTGTACCACGTGCTATGACGCAAGCATCAGACTTGAAGTATGAGCCATTCAAAGCAAAATTGGTAAAACTCAAGTTTTGTTGTGGAAGATCAACAGAATTTTACATTAATTGTTGAAACAACTAAGTTCCCTGACTCATTTCTTTTTCGTAGAGTATATGGAGTATTCTTTTTGTAGAAAATGTGGTGTATACTAAAAATGTTAGTACCCCACATCCACTACAAATTTTATAATCCAATTCATCTTATTCCACTGAAATTGCATACACCACTCTGCGTTCAATTAGTAATATGATAGTCACATTGAAAGAGAAGTTAAATCACGAACGGCTAAGACACACACACACACACGTATACGTATGTACACACACAGACACGTGTATATACACACACAGACACGTGTATATACACACACAGACACGTGTATACACACACAGACACGTATATACACACACAGACACGTGTATATACACACACAGACACGTGTATATACACACACACGTGTATATACACACACACACGTCTACGTATGTATACACACACAGACACGTGTATATACACACACAGACACGTGTATATACACACACAGACACGTGTATACACACACACAGACATGTATATACACACACAGACACGTATATACACACACAGACACGTGTATATACACACACAGACACGTGTATATACACACACAGACACGTATATACACACACAGACACGTGTATATACACACACAGACACGTGTATATACACACACAGACACGTGTATACACACACAGACACGTATATACACACACAGACACGTGTATATACACACACAGACACGTGTATATACACACACACGTGTATATACACACACACACGTCTACGTATGTATACACACACAGACACGTGTATATACACACACAGACACGTGTATATACACACACAGACACGTGTATATACACACACACACACGTGTATATACACACACACGTCTACGTATGTATACACACACAGACACGTGTATACACACACAGACACGTGTATACACACACACAGACACGTGTATACACACACAGACACGTATATACACACACAGACACGTGTATATACACACACAGACACGTGTATATACACACACAGACACGTATATACACACACAGACACGTGTATATACACACACAGACACGTGTATACACACACAGACACGTATATACACACACAGACACGTGTATATACACACACAGACACGTGTATATACACACACAGACACGTGTATACACACACAGACACGTGTATACACACACACAGACACGTGTATACACACACAGACACGTGTATACACACACACAGACACGTGTATACACACACAGACACGTATATACACACACAGACACGTGTATATACACACACAGACACGTGTGTTTATATATACATCTCCTGTCTGAATGTGTGAGGGATCACAGGAGGGGGCTCCACAGTTTACCAGTGCTTAGGGCCCTCACGTGTCTTAATGTGGCCCTGAATGTTCTGACTGAACTACTGCCTCTTGATCTATATAAAGAACAAGCAGTGTTGTCTGGCATTCTGCTATACAACATCACGATGGAAGACCTAACCAGTGCAATAAGGGAAAATAAAGAAATAAAAGGTATATAAATTGCAAAGGATGAAACGAGGCAGTTTTTATTTGCAGAGAACAGGATTACCTCCATAAAAAATCCTAAATAATCTACAAAAAGTTCCTAGTACTTACACATATATTTAGCAATGTCACAGGATACAAGGTCAATTAAAAAAAAAAAAATCCAGTCATATTACTGTATACAAGCACTGAACAATTAGAGTTTAAAATTTAAAACAATACCATTTAAAATAGCAAAATAAAAATGAAATAATTTGTTTAAACCTATCAAATATGTTAGATTTAACGTGTCTGTCAGTTTGTTGTACTTTTGGGGCTTGCGTGTTGCTGTGATGCTGGAAGCTATGCCACCAGTATTCAGATCCCAGCAGGGTCACCCATGGAGGACTGGTTTCAGCTGAGCTTTCACACTAAAACAAACTAGGAAGAAGGACCCAGCAGTTTACTTCTGAAAAGAATTAGCTATTGAAAACCTTATGAATAGCAGTGGAACAAACAAATATGTACAGGAGCTATATGCTAACAATGGAAAAACTTTGGTAAAAAATATCAAAGATCTAAAAATCCAGAGACATTCTGGGCTCATGGATTGGAAGGCTAAATACTCCTAGGATACAAGTTCTCCTTAATTTAATCAAGTGATTCAATGGAATCCCATTCTGAATTCCTGCAAGCTCTAGTATGAATGTCCGGACACAAGGTAATTCTAAAATTTAAATTGAAAAATAGGGGTAGTACAATGGTCAAAAATATTCTGAAAAAAGAAAAGAAAAAGTTGGATGACTTATATCACCTGATTTCAAGATTGACTACAAAGCGCTGATAATCAAGATAGCATGGTATTGAAGAAAATACAGGAATATAGATTAATGTAACAGCATAAAAAGTCCATAAATAGACCAACACAAATATAGTGAACTGACTTGGACAAAGTTTCAAACGCAATTCAATGGAAAAAAGACTTTTCAACAAATATTTTAGAGTGTTAAAAATAATCAAAACTAAAAAAAAAAAATGAAACATAAGGTTTACTCTGAGCAGTTATACTAGATGCATATAGGGAGATCACTCTGATTAAAAAAGAAAAAAAAGTAAATGGCTTGAAGTAGGCTAATTACAGTGAGGCTTTTAAAGAGAAAGGAAGGATAAGAATAGATCAGCCACTGGATAACTAACGTGATTGATTGAACCCTGCCCTCCCCATTTTACTGAGATCAACTGCTTTCTAGTCACAAGGTGGACTCTGGCCCTCCACCCACCTGCAGCCATGATATCTTTGAAATTTAAATGAAGTAAGCCTAGCTTCTAACAGGAAAGAAAAGATTAGCAACTATGGGTGAGAAATGCTGCTGGTAGGATTTGGTCAGGAATTTTTATGGTTAATACTTGGTTCACGGGTAAGAAAATCCTAACATCCAAGTTATATGTCTGTTATTTTTTCTCTTTGATATCTTTCCCCTCTTAATCACGATTCGGTTAGAATCTTTGATTAATTGTAGCCGGGCACCACCTAGGTTTCTTTAGGTCTCGTAGGTACTGCTTTACGGGGTACCTTTTTGTGAAAAGTAAATTATCTCTGTTGATTCCTTAGCTCTTCTTTGTTGTTCCTCCTGTTGGATGGAGACCATTAGCTGTACATTAAATGGCCATTCAAAAGCTTTTCAGACCCAGATGCCAAGCAGCTTAGTAGCCTAATAATAATATAAAAGATTAGAATGAGGAGAGTGCATAAGGCAATGGTCTGAAAGGCTTGTCTGGTCCAGCAACCCACGTGTTCTAACTATGAAAACGACTCACAGGAAGATACAAGAGGGGCATCTGCAGCATGCCTTGCATCTCTAGCATAAAATTATGCTGAAATTATATATCTATATACCTTCATTTAAAAAAAAAAATTTCAGTTGAGTTGATTCCAACTCAGAGTGACCCTGTAGGTTCACCTAGGTGATGTTTTTAACAGAACCCTCCTCTCTAACATCGTTTGTAATCTTAAAAATTATGTATCTATTGTTATGTACTGTTGAGTCAGTTCCAACTCATAACAACCCTGTGTACAACAGAACAAAACACTGCCTGGTCCTGCGCCGTCCTCACAATTGTTGTTTGAGTCCACTGTTGTAGCCGCTGTGTCAACCCATCTCATTGGGGGTCTTCCTCTTGTTTGCTGGCCCTCTACTTTACCAAGCATGATGTCTTTCTCCAGGGACTAGTCCCTCCTGATAACATGTTCAAAGTACATAAGACCAAGTCTCGCCATCCTCTCTTCTGAGGAGAATTTTGACTATGCTTCTTCCAAGACTGATTTGTTATTTCTTCTGGTAGTCTATGGTAATTTCAATATTCTTCACCAACACCATAATTCTAAGGCATCATCTTTTTGGTCTTATTCATTTTCCAGGTTTCTCATGCATATGAGGTGATTGGAAACATCTGGCTTCAGTCAGGTACACCTTGGTTCTCAAAGTGACATGTTTGCTTTTTAACGCTTTAAATAAAGAGTTCTTTGCAACAGATTTGCCCAGTGCAATACATCCTTTGGATTACTGACTGCTGCTTTCATGTGCATTGATTATAGATCCAAATAAAATAAAATTGTTGATAACTTCAATATTTTCTCCATTTATCATATTACTTTTTGATCCAGTTGTCTGTATAAACACAGGCAGTCTATTGGTTACAAAGAAGATCTATTCCTCAGTCTGTCTTTAAATCAAATTTGTAGGTAAGTTAGAACAGGTACACGTGGTTCTTATTTAGCATCATATAGTCAAATGTTTGTCTTAGTATATATTTTATCTTTGTCTCTAAAACATTTAAGAAACACGTCTAAATACACTAAAATATTTTAACATAATAATAAAAGTAATTACATGTGGTACCGTTCTGGAGAGAGAGAGAGAGAAAAAGCATATGGGTGTGTATGTGTGTAGGCATACAGTACTGTAAAAAAGAAACAGTTTAGAAAGGAAAAGAAAAAGAAAAAAAATCATGATTAAAGATTAACATTAACCTTCATTTCACTGATTTCCTGCATACTGGAAGGGGCATTTGTGAGTTAAAATTATGATAATGTTAATAATTGTATGATGCAGGAGAAGATGATGGAGAAGTGGCTACTCTTGAAGATGATGGGCCTGGTGTTGGAGAGGATGAACCTGGTGCTGGACAGTCAGGGTTTGATTCTACTGCTGGGGAGGGGAAGTTTAGGGAGTGGAGTTTACTACTGGAGTCAATTTCTTGAAGTAGGTATTACTGCAGGTTTGTACAGAGCTTTTCTTTTTCTCATCATAAAAACCCTTGTAGCTGAGTCTCTTTATAGCTGTACAATAAGTTTTGGAGAGCTTCTCTGTATTAGGATCTTACTCTTCTAATTTTGCCATTCTTGCTTCAATGAGAAAAAGGGGTTGAGCTAATTCTTCCCTCAAATGTTTTTCAGTACTGGAGTTTTTAAGTCCCGGTCTTCTTCCTTTAATGCTATTATCTGCTGCTCTATTTCGGCAAGGTCTTCCTTGGTTATTTCTTCAGCATGGAAGTGGAGTAACTATAACACTGATTGCCCATATCATCCAGAACTTGCCTGCTTTGATGACGTCATCAGCTGTAAACCCCTGAAAAGCTTTTTTTTTTCTTTTTCAATGCATTACCGGTATTTTCCTTGGATTTACTTTTTGGAGGCATGGTTACAAGGGTAAATAAGAGGAAAATTTTAGTCAAATCTACAAAGTTACTCACTTCAACACAGTGTTAGTGGCAATGTGATCTGATCTTAAAAGGTGTTCTGGTTCCTTGAGCTGACAAGCTACTGAAGAAGCAAAATGTTTTCATAACCGTCACAAAGTAGTGCGTGGGTTTGTTATTATGAACTGTTGTATTTAACTCAGATTTTTAACAGGCTTGATTTATGGCAGTCCTTTATTCTTAAGTACTAGTTGTCCATCAATTGGATGTTCTTAACCTCAGTCTGACTATTAAGCAAATCCTCTCCATTGCGGAGAAATTCTAAAAAGCCAAACAATAAAGGTCATAATGAGAAGCCTCACCTGAAATTTCCTGGGGCTATGATGTACCAAATCAACCAAGATAAGGATGAACAAGGGGGCCAAGATGTCCTTTTTGACCCAAAGCCAGGGACACAAGGCCATGTGCATATGAGTGAGTAAAATGGTTTTGGTGGAGAAGTGACTTTTGTGATACCAAAACTGTTGGTGAAATTTTAACAAGGACTAAGGCCAGATTAGGAACCCTGGGGCCAAAGTGGTTAAATCAAAGGGTTGGCAGTCCAAACCCACCAGTGGTTCCATGGCAGAAACATATGGCAGTTTGTTTCTGTAAAGATTTCAGCCTTGGAAACCCTATAAGGCAGTTTGACCCTGTCCTAGAGGGTCACGTGAGTTGGAATCAACTTGATGACAATAGGTTTGGGTTTGATTCATCTGAGGTTAGACTGGGAAGATATGGGTACTTAACAGTTAATGGATGTGATGGTTAAGACTGTGTGTCAACTTGGCTGGGCCATGATTCTCAGTGTTTTGGCAGTCACATAAGTTGTGATCACTTCCCCGTTGAGTTTTGTCATGTGATCATGCCCACGATGGGAGCTGCTATGAGTGGTACTGGCAGGGGTGGGCCCTGTGGAAGCTTACCACCCCCTCAGCCTTCACCTCTCCACCCTCTGCCGCTTAGTCCTTCCTACTCTCCTTGTTGGGGCTTTTGCTTGTTCTGGATCCTGCAGCTGGCTTCTGCACATCGGACCTCTGGTTCTTGGGACTTGAGCTAGCAGCTTACCTGTGGTCTTGCCTGCCTATACTGAGATTCACTGATCTTCCCAGCCTGTAAGCAACAGCCCTGCTTTCTGGCCTGCTGATCTTATTGTTCTGCAGCCCCTGCAGTTAACACGAGTCAGAAGCCTCCTTTCTGCCCCTCGGACTGGGGATGTTACATCCTCTAAAAACCATGTTAGACGTTTCCTTAATATAAATACCTCTATGTATGGGTTTTTATGTATGTATATATTTGTGTGCTTTGGTGGTTTTGCTTCTCTAGAGAACCCAGCCTAAGACAATGGATTAAGGTGAATATTTGGATAAAAACTGAAATGTTTATACTGATTAATGTGAAGTGATCCTACTTTAACTGAGATGACCACATGAAATAACCTTAAAAGCTAAAATGCCCAGTTTTGGGAGCCAACATGGCACTATAAGCAGAAGTACCACGCAGTCCCTCCACAGCAAAGACCTGGAAAGCTAAGTAAAACAGACAGACTTCAATCCTGGAAGCCTTAGCTTCAAATGAGGGGATAAAGAACTCAACCAAGCACCGAATGGAATAGGAACTGACAGAGAACAGAGATCAAGGAGAGATATGAGCAGAGGGAGGTCCCCAATGAGCTAACACAGCATGGATTTGCCATCTTGGATTCCTGTCAAAGATTGGTAGACAAGGAGTACAGGAAAGCAGATTCACAGAGCTCCCAGCTAGAGAAAGGGCACCTGGCTCCCTCAGTACTTTTTTTTTTTTTTGGCTTCTGTTTCTCTCTGTTCTCTTTCATCTCTCTCATACTCAACTTAGCTCCGAACATCACAAGCTCCTCCCTCCCTCATGCCTACCTGCACTGTGCACTGAACAATGCACATCCGAGCAGCATAGGCACAATCTACTGGTACCTGCCATGCACTGGCCCCCTACCTGCCCTGTCGACCCCAGTACATGCCACAAATAACCTATCCTGGCCCCTCCTCTTCAGCTGGACCTTCCCTACTACACCATAGCTGAACAACTGGCCCTGCCCATTGGACAAGGAGGTAAAAAGGATTGTGCCAAAGATGAGCAAACAACGAAGAATGCACGGTCCACCTGTTCAGACATAACCAAATAAAACAAAAAAGCAGGATGAAACAAAAAAAAATCTACAGTCAATAAATGAAGAAAATAACAACTGAATATCCCAAAGACAGTAGACAATATCAAAACATAATAATAATAAAAAAAACAAATGGTTCCCTCAGGCATCCAAAATAAAACACGAGATGACTTCCCAGTAGAAGAAAAAGGAATTCAAATCTCTAATATTCAAAGCTATCCAAGAGTTGAAGCAAAAAGCAGACAAAATGAGGAAACAATAGACAAATTCATGGAAAAGGCAAATTCTTGGAAAACACAGACAAAATAACAGGAATGGAACACATAAACATTGATACCTAGGCATTAGTGAGATGAAATGGACTTGTATCGGCTGTTTTGAATCAGACAGTCATATGGTCTACTATGCCAGGAATGAAAACTTGAAGAGGAATGCTGTTGCATTCATCATCAAAAAGAACATTTCAAGATCTATTCTGAAGTACAACACTGTCAGTGATAGTATACTATCTATACACCTACAAGTAAGACCAGTTAATACGAATACTATTCAAATTTATGCACCCACTAAGGCCAAAGATGAAGAAATTGAAGATTTTTACCAACTTCTACAGTCTAAATTGATTGAACATGAAATCAGGATGCATTTATAATTACTGGAGATTCAAATGTGAAAGCTGGAAACAAAGAAGAAGGATCAGTAGTTGGAAAATATGGCTTTGGTGAAAGAAATGATGCTGGAGATTGCATGATAGAATTTTGCAAGACCAACACCTTCTTCATTGCAAATACCTTTTTTCACCAACATAAACAGCAAATATACACATGGACCTCACCTGATGGGATACACAGAAATCAAATTGACTACCTCTGTGGGAAGAGACAATAGAAAAGCTCAATATTATCAGTCAGAACAAGGTCAGGGGCTGGCTGCAGATCGGACCATCAACTGCCTATATGGAAGTTTAAGTTGAAACTGAAGAAAATTAGAACCAGTCAATGAGAGTGAAAGTATGGCCTTGAGTATTTCCCACCTGAATTCAGAGACCACCTCAAGAATAGATTTAATGCATTGAACACTAATAACTTAAGACCAGACTAGTTGTGGAATGACATCAAGGACATCACACATAAAGAAAGCAAGAGGTCATTAAAAAGACAGGAAAGAAAGAAAAACCAATTGGATGTCAGAACAGACTTTAAAACTTGCTCTTGAACGTCGAGTAGCTAAAGCAAGAGGAAGAAATAATGACGTAAAAGAGTTGAACAGAAGATTTCAAATGGTGTCTCGAGAAGACAAAGTAAAATGTTATAATGACAAGTGCAAAGATCTGGAGATGGAAAACCAAAAGGAAAGAACACGCTCTACATTTCTCAAGTTGAATGAACTGAAGAAAAAAGTTCAAGGCTCTATTTGCAATATTGAAGGATTCTAAGGGGAAAATATTGAACGATGAAGGAAGCATCAAAAAAAGATGAAAGGAATACACACAGTCACTATACCAAAAAGAACTGTCGATGTTCAACCATTTCAGGAGGTACCATATGAGCAGGAACCAATGGTACTGAAGGAAGAAGTCCAAGCTGCACTGAAAGAACTGGTGAAAAACAAGGCTCCAGGAATTGACGGAATACCAACTGAGATGTTTCAACAAACAGATGCAGTGCTGGAAGTAATCACTCTTGTATGACAAGAAATTTGGACGAGAGCTAACTGGCCAACCGACTGAAAGATATCTATATTTATGCCTATTCCCAAGACAGATGATCCCCCCGAATGTGGAAATTATCAAACAATGTCATTAATATCACAGACAGGTAAAATTTTGCTGAAAATCATTCAAAAGTGGCTGCAGCAGTATGTCGACAAGGAACTGCCACAAATTGAAGCCACATTCAGAAGAGGTTGTGGAACCAGGGATATCATTGTTGATGTCAGATGGATCCCGGCTGAAAACAGAAAATACCAGAAAGATGATTATCTCTGTTTTATTGACTTTATGAAGCCATTCGACAATGTGGATCATAACAAATTATGGATAACTGCGAAAAATGGGAATTTCAGAACACTTAATTGTGCTCATGAGGAACCTGTACATAGATCAGGAGGCAGGCGTTCAAACAGAACAGAGATATTGTGTAGTTTAAAGTCAGGAAAGGAGTGTGTCAGGGTTATATCCTTTCCCCATACTTATTCAATCTGTATGCTGAGTAAATATTCCAATAAGCTGGACTATATGAAGAAGAACTTGGCATCAGGATTGGAGGAAGACTCATGAACAACCTGTATTATGCAGATGACACAAACTTACTGGTTGAAAGTGAAGAGGACTTGATGCACTTACTGATGAAGATCAAAGACCACAGCCTTCGGAATGGATTATGCCTCAACATAAAAAAAAAAAAAAAAAAAAAATCCTCACTACTGGACCAATAAGCAACGTCATGATAAATGGGGAAAAGATTGAAATTGTCAAGTATTTCATTTTTCTTAGCTCCACATTCAACACCGAAGCAGCAGTCAAGAAATCAAGAGATGCATTGCATTTGGCAAAGCTGCTACAAAAGACCTCTTTAAGTTGTTGAAAAGCAAAGATGTCACCTTGAAGGTTGTCATGGATTGAATTGTGCTCCCCAAATACATCTGTCAACTTGGCTGGGCCATGAGTCCCAGTAATGTGTGATTGTCCATCATTTTATGTGATTTCCCTATGTGTTGTAAGTCCTATCACTATGATGTAATAAGATGGATTAGCGGTAATTATATTGATGAGGTCTACAAGATTAGGTAGTGTCTTAAACCAATCTCTTTTGAGATATAAAAGAGAAAAGTGAGCAGAGAGACATGGGAAACTCATACCACCAAGAAAGCAGCACAAGAAACAGAGCATGTCCTTTGGACCTGAGGTTCCTGTGCTGAGATGCTCCCAGACCAAGGGAAAACTGATGACAAGGACCCTCTTCCAGAGCCGACAGAGAGAGAAAGGCTTCCCCTGGAGCTGACACCCTGAATTAGGACTTTTAGCCTACTGGGTCAGGAGAGAATGTTAAAGCCATTCACTTGTGGTATTTCTGTTACGGCAGCACTAGACCATTAAGACAAAGACAAAGGTTTGCCTGACCCAAGCCGTGGTGTTTTCAATCACCTCATATACATGTGAAAGCTGGATGGTGAAGAAGGAAGACTGAAGAAGAATTGAAACCTTTGGATTGTGGTGTTGGAGAAGAATATTGAATACACCATGGACTGTCAAAAGAATGAACAATTCTGTCTTCCAGAATGCTCCTTATAAACAAGGATGGCGAGACTACTACTCACACAGTTTGGACATGTTATCAGGAGGGATCAGTCCCTAGAGAAGGACATCATGCTTGGTGAAGTAGAGGGTCAGCAAAAAAGAGGAAGACCCTCAATGAGATGATTGACACAGTGGCTAAAATAATGTGTTTAAGCATAACAATGATTATGAGATGGTGCAGGACGAGGCAGTGTTTCACTCTATTCTACACAGGGCCTCTACAAGTCAGAAAGGACTCGATGGCACCTAACAACAACAACAGACAAAACAATGGAAGAATTCATGAAAATAACACAGAAAAAAATGTCAAAGTAAATTCACGACTAGAAATCATACAAAAACAACAATTAGAAATCCAAAAGATAAACAAGATTTCAGAAATGACAGTGTCATAGAAGGTCTGAGGAGCAGGTTTGAAACAATGGAAGCCAGAATCTGTAAAATTGAAAACAAATACTTGCAAACACTTTGAGGAAAAATCAGAAAAAAGAATGAAGAAAAATGAATAAACCCTGAGAATGATGTGGGATACAATCAAAAGCAAAAATGTGCGAGCGATAGGAGTTCCAGAACAGGGGAAGAAAATGGAAAACACAGAGAGGATCATTGAAGAACTCCTGACAGAAAACTTCAAGAATATCATGAAAGATGAAAAGTTGACCATCCAAGGAGCTCAGTGAACATCATATAGCATAGTCCACAAAAGAAAATCACCAAGGCATATCATAATCACACTCGCCAAAACCATAGACAGAGAAAGAATCCTGAGAGCAGCTCAAGAACAATGAAAAGTCACATAGAGGGGAAACAATAAGACTAAGTTCATTACTCGGCAAAAGCCATGCAGACAAGAAGGCAAGGGAGGACATATATGAAACCTTGAAAGAAAAAATAAACTGCTAACGAAGAATAATATATCCTGCAAAACTTTGGTTCAAATATGATGGTGAAATTATGACATTTCCGGGTAAAAAGAAATTAAGGAAATATGTAAAAACCAAACTTACAAGAATTATTAAAGGAGTCCTTTGGTTTGAGAACAAACAACATCAGATGACAGCCTGAATCTAGGACGCAAGATTGCACCAGCCAGATAATAACCTAGGAAAGAACTCTAAAGGACTATTCAGGACCAAAAGAATTACAACAGGGAACAAGAGAGGTTAATCTGAAAATGACAACAATGTCAGCACAATAAAAGAGGGAATAAACAGTGTAGGTGTAGAACTTTCTAATGGAGGGGAAGGCAAGGTGATGTCAAGGAATAAAATACTGGTTCAAACCTAGGAAGATGAGGGTAAATTTCAAGGTAACCAAAAAGAACGTTAACAAACTTACTCATCAAAATAAAGAAGAGAAACAAAGTTCTCGGTAAAAACAAAATCTACAAAAACAAACAAAATAGAAAAAAAAAATCCACAAACAAAAGGAATTCAGCACATCTCAAGATGTCCATATCCAAGCAATAACATTTTCTTTCCAACATGGTATTTTCCTTCCTGGGCTAAAATAAGAAAATTTTCTAGGAGAGAGAACATCAGGGACAAAGACCTGGAGGCTAAGAGGATACTCCTGAAAGCATAGTCAGTGCACCTTCCGCAGGGACAAGGGACAAAAGTCAGAGCTACCCAGATTCCAGCAGTTGGGTCACTGGATGCTGCTGACTAATCCAGTTGTCCAAGTGTTCCATATTCTGGTTCCATGGTTGAAATCAGTGTATTGCCTTTGTTACTCAGTAAGTACCTTTTCAAACCCCTTTAGCGTTTCCATTGCAAAATGCTCTACAGCCATGTACGATGAAATCCTTCTAGCTTTCATGCACTATTGATGTTAGGTGCTATCAAGTTGTTTCTAAATAATAGCGACCTTGCGCGACAGAACAGAACTGCCCCATAGGGTCCCCACGCCCCCCATAGGGTTTTCTTGGCTGTGATTTTACAGGAGCAGATTGCCAGGTCTTTCCCCCTTGGAGCCACTGGGTGGATTTAAAATGTCAGTCTTTCCGTTAGCAGCCGGGCTCTTATCCATTGTACCACCAGGCTTCCTTCTTTATACATTAGAATGAGCTATATACATTACACTTATATTCATATATGTACACACCTACAAATATAAATATGTATATATAAACACACTCACATACATTCGTGTATAAGTTTGTGTATATCTCTATCTGTCTTTGACCGATACCCTACTATGAATACCTCAGGATAATGAAACATCCCAGTATAAGGAGGCTTTGCTCTAATATCTGTCTCTTTCCCTCCTTTCCTCCTTTCTTCTCTCTTCTTTTCCATCTATTGCTTTTCTTTATTAGATACAGACTAAGAAACATAAAATAATTGAGTTAGATATTCTACTGTTAGGTAGTCAAGGATTCTGGAGCTCCGGATTCAGCTTGTGTTCCAGGTGTGAGCATGGGGGAAAAGAAAGCACTGAAGTGGAATTCCATTAGGAGGGAGGAAGGCCCATACCTGGGCGAGCTGGGATGAGGAGAAAAGGCCATGATCACACAGCAGGGGAGAAGGAATGAAAGGCTAGCCCAATTGGGTGGGTCTAGCCTCAAGTCCTGCCTTTAAAGCTCTCACGGTACAATTTTTAAAAACCCCTTTATTTTTTTCTTTCGTTTGTTTTTTTAAGCTATGGCACTGGTATTTCAAATACCAGGAGGATTACCTATGGTGGATAGGTTTCAGTAGAGCCTCTAGACTAAGACAGACTAGGAAGAAAGGCCTGGTTATCTACTTCTAAAATTAGCCACTTAAAACCCTATGCATCATAAGAGGATATTATTCAATATAGGGCTGGAAGGTGAGCCCCATAAGTTCGAAGGCATTCAAAATACACAGTGTCTGCTATAATGGACTCAAACACACCAATGATTGTGAAGACGGGCCAGGACAGGGCAAACATTACATTTTGTTGTATATGGGGTCACCATGAGTCAAAGCCAACTAGACAGCAATTAACAGCAACGCATCTGTACAATAGGGTTGGTAATTCTCTCTCAGGTTATCATGAAGATACAGTGGTTTAATATATGTGAAAGCACCTGGCACAGTAACAGGCAGTAATAAGTGGCAGTTGTCATTAGGAAAATTCCAGGCTCACTGGGGACAGAAGGGCAGGGAGCTGGTTTCAACAGGACATCATCATAGGATGAGTTCAGAGACCCATTCGGGAACAGTTTGCCCCAGACGGACTCAACACAATCCCAGCTGAGGTGGGGCTGGGCAAGCAACCTGATTTCTTCGCCTGGGTTACCCAGGGTGAAGAAAGTATTCATAGTGACGGGGAAACAAAATAATACCAAGTGGATATGATTCAAAAGGATCCCAGGATGTATGCTTACTATTTCATCTCCTTTTTTCCTCCCACATTCATGACCTGTGTTCTAAAGGAAGGAGTTTTACACAGTGAATAAATGTGTTATCAGTGAACCCAGTGACTGACCAGCCCCATGTACTTGGTGTTCATTCACTCAGTGCCCTCAGGTGAGGTATTTTACCTGATTTGGCCTCAGTTTCCTCATCTGCCCATGAATAGAATTTGACAAGCTGCCCTCTAAGATTTACTGCCACTCATTTACTTTTATGGTCATCACAGCGGCCTTGGCCTGTGAGGGTGAGCCCTGTAATTGGTGCAAGTGACTTGATTCTGTCTTGTGAGACAAGGTGTTTGCTGTTGTTAGTTGCTGTCAAGCCAGTTCCCACTCTTGGTGACCCCATGTACAATAGAACGCAACACTGCCCAGGACTTGGTCATCTTCACAATTGTTGGTATGCTCAAGTCCGTTGCCATTAGAGTCAAACATTCTGTATTACTGTTTTTTCCCATGCTTATTACTTATTCTCACAGGAATGCTGGAATCCCCTGCTAAGACTGATTCTTAGTTATCAACTACAATTCTTCACCATTAATTTCCTTGGGCATAGTAAACCTACTTATTTTAAAGCCTGCCCCATTTTAGACATCTGACTCCCCAAATGAATCTGTTTCTATAGTCTATGGTTTATGGGTCAAGAGGAAAAGCTGGCCCAAATTACTAAGCTCTCCATTACAGAAACAAGCCAAATACTTTGGATGCAACTGTCTTAATCAACAAATCTACCTGTATCTGTGGAATTATACATGCCCTTCCTTTTAAATGAAGCACTTACGTGTCTTTCTTTAGATAAACTTCCACTTATTTCTAGATCCCCACTCTTCGCCTGCGGAGGCCCTCACACTTGGAGGAGAAAGAACACAACTCTAACAACTTTTTCCTGTACCAGATCAGTTCCAACAATATTCAAACAGATCACCCCATAGAGCCTATATTCTTCCAGAGAGTGCCCAAGTTATGAATCCCTTTAACTGGAAAACCTCTTAAAAAATTGTTGCAAGAATATGATTACCACCACGTTGTCAAGTCAACAGTTAATGTTACATTCTTTCCCTGACTATATCTAACTTAATTAATTGCGTCCTTCTCCTTGAAACTCTTTTTTTGACTCCCACACTCTGTCATCCCCCATTACTGGCCACTCCCTGGCTATCTCTTTCTTTTATTACTACAAAGCTCAGATCCTGGATATCTTCTGCTTTCATTCATAGTCTTTTCTCATGTGATCTCACTCTCTCGGTGATAGTCTGAACTTGTATATTCAACTACCCTCCCCAATGTCCAAGGATGTCTAAAGAGTATGACAAATATACAATCAGAAACCAAAGTCATGATTTTTTCAGTGTCCCTCAATCTTCCTCATAGCAGTGAAGGCAATTTAATGTTGGTTTGAAACCCATAAAGCCATTCCCTTCTTGTCTCATACATAACATTTAAAGTACTGAAGGCTTTACCTCAAAATATATCTGAAATTAGAACACCATTCATCTCCTCCATTTCTACTCTCAACCCATCATCTCCATCTCTAAGCTATTTAAGATTTTCTCCCTGCTTCTGCGCACACAACCAGAATTATCCTTGTAAATGCAAGTCACATGATTCCGATGCCTCTAATTGCTTCCCATGTCACTCAGAGCAAAGTCCAATCTCCTTTCCATGACTTATGAGATTCTGGGTCACTTTCCTCCTGCTGACCTTCTTGACTCCGGCCTTTATGCTTCTCCCCTTTACCCTGGCCGCATAGTGGTTAAGAGTTATGGCTGCTAACCAAAAGGTCAGCAGTTCAAACCCACCAGGTGCTCCTTGGAAACTCTGTGGGGCAGTTCTACTCTGTCCTATAGGGTTGCTATGAGTTGGAATCGACTCAATGGCAATGGATTTTTTTTTTTTTTTTTGCTTTTACACTTCTGAAGTCACACTGCTCTCAATGCTTTGAGCATATAAACCTGCTCTTGCCTGGAGCATCTGTCTTCACTGTTCCCTTTTTCTGCTAATGTCTTTTGCTAGATAGTCTCATAGATCATTATCACCTTCTTTCAGATCTGTAAAAATGTCCCAGAGGTATTCCCTGATCAACCCACACCCCTGCCCATCAGTCCACATGCTCGCTTTCCTTTCTTTTTCAACACTTCACCAGCAATTTGTAAGTCTTTTTCTTCCTACTAGTGTATAAGCTCCTTAACAAAAGGAGTTTATTTTCATTCACTGCTATTGCACAGTGCCTCAGAACCTTGTGTACTTGTTGAATGAATGCTGAAAAAATGAATGTCTTCACTAAGCATTGGAAAAGGGAGAGCCAAGGTAAGAATTTCTTGAGACCCAAACTATTCCCCCACAGGAAGTGTTGTTCAAATTGAGATCATATGAAATGCTTAAATATCCCCAACAAAAAATAAACAATGGATCTGAGGAAGAAGGTCCTGACTCAGATATTTAATACCCTGAGAAATAAGTCCAGATGTCTGACTGGTTCTGATTTTCCTTAGATATACATCTACATTCAAATCAGGTCCTCCCACTGAGGTGCCCAAATCTTTCACACATAAAATAAAATTTGATTTTGTGAATTGATCTCTGGGTTCTATTGCAACAATTATGAATCTTGCTAAATGTGCCTTAAAAGATGTACCTAGATTTTTTCATTCAAGGAGTAAATAAGTAGAAAATTGAAGAGATGATAATGTTATCAAAAAAAGTGTAGGTCACACTGTAGTATGTGACTTTTCAAGATGATAAAATCATCAGTAGCCACCAATCTTGTGAGTTTTCCTTCCAAATTAGAGGTAGCACAATTTTGGTCTGAGCTGCACTAGATTCACACACACAGGGCACTCAGGATACAGCTGAATCATAAAAAAAAAAACTGAGCATAATCAGTGTTCAGAGTTTTAACTGGGTCCCAATCCTCTGAAAATGGTGTTCCAAAAGAGGTACGAGGCAATATAGATCTAAGCATTTATGGTAAAACCCTAAGTCTACATTTCCTTCCATCCGCAAGGTAATACCTGACAAAGTCTGACATTTGTTCCTTGACCTTGTACATTAACCAGATGTGTAACACTTCACCATAGGACACAACACTTTCACCTGAAATCTTGCCATTCTTTGCACCTAAGATTTCGATGTGGAAGTGTTTCTGAAAGATGCAACACAGCTGAATGTCTTGAACAATGTAAAACAGTGATGGAAAGTATCAAGTTTTGGACTTTGATTCCTTGGCATGATGATCTAAAATCATTTGTGTGTACTTTAATGAATGGTTTCTCAATTTAAGTCAGTAACAGGGAGTACAGCTCATTGGTTATAGTAAGACAATGTGACTACAGTATTAAAAACAATTTGAACTTAGACATATTAAAATAATCTAAAACTATAAGACCAAAAAATAAAAAACCAAAGCTTTGCCATAGAGTTGATTCCAACTCAGAGCGCGACTGTAGAAGACAAAGTAGAACTGCCCATAGGATTTCTAAGGCAGTAATCTATACGGAGGGATGTTCTGTGACCATAATGCATCAATGACAGAAAGCAAAACAAAACCAGACCAAAGCAAAACAACAACAAAATACCACACACAAAAACAATCCTCTGTAGACACCTTGAAGTTCAAAAACTGTAAAATTTTGCACGGCAGGTGTCAGACTTTGTCTAACTTCAAGAGGGGGAGAGAATCGCCAACATCAGCCCAAGGCTGATTCCTTTGAGGTGGAGGTCAGACATGCCTGCTCTCTCCAACCTTTTTTTTTTTTTTTTTTTTTACCAATTCTGACACCAGCTGTCTCTTGCACAGCACTCTCTACTTCTCCACTGGGTTCAATAATTCATTGCAGTGGCCACACAGAGCTCACAGACCACACTCATGATTATGGGGTTTATTAGGGAAGTAACTGTTACAATTCAGGCTCAAGGTCACTCAGATCACAGTTCTCTCAGGACAGCCTCTTCCCAACCATGCTTGCAGGCATGACTCTCCCTGGCCCTAGGCCTCTCCCCAAAGGCATTAAGCTTTCTCCCTATAAGTCAAGAAGCCCAGCGCGCTGTCTCCTACTGCCAGGTCTCTGCGGCTGGATCTCTCCTATCACCACTTGTCACCATCTTCAGAGTTACAGCTTGCTCTCTTTCTGTCTCGATCTCCTGCTTCCAGGAGCTTCTCAGATCAGGGATCCCGGGTCCAAAGGACGAGCTCTCCGCTCCTAGCTGTTCCTCCTTGGTGGTAGTAGGATCATCCTCTCTGCTCTGGAATTGGCTCTCTTTTAAGCAAAAGCTGACCAATACCCTTTGTTGGCCGCAATTACTCTATCACGCAGTCTAGCCCAATCATCTGGCTGGGAGTTACAAGACCAGGGCTAGAAAGGCCACACAAAAGTAATCAATTTCAATGCAGGCCACCATCTGGCTGTTCTAGCCATGGTTCTTTCATATTTCCAAGATAACTTCCCCTTCCCAATCTTTTTACCAGTCCAAGAGGGTATCAGCATAGCTAAACCTTTAAGGGGCTTTAGGTTTGGCCACTGTACTCGAGTCCAGCAGTGCCTCCCCCTTAGTCCAAACTTTCAGACTTAGAGCTTCTGCAATTACAGATTTTACAATCACAATTAACCCTGTTAGCAATCACACTCCCAGCAGAATCACTGTGATGAATTGAATTGCGTCCCCAAAATATCTGTCAACTTGGCTAGGTCATGACTCCCTTGCATGATTGTCTCCCATTTTATTATCTGATGCAATTTCCTATGTATTGTAAATCCTATCACTACAATGTAGTAAGATGGATTAGCAGCAATTATACTGATGAGGTCCACACCATTAGATAGTGCCTTAAGCCAATTTTTGAGATATAAAAAAGAGAAGCAAGCAGAGAGACGGGGGACCTCATAACACCAAGAAAGCAGTGCCGGGAACAGAGTGCATCCTTTGGACCAGAGGCTCCTGAGCTGAGATGCTCCCAGAACAAGGGAAAACTGACGACAAAAACCTTCCTCCAGAGCCGACAGAGAGGGAAAGTCTTCCCCTGGAGCCAGTGGCCTGAATTTGGACTTCTGGCCTACTGGACTGTGAGAGAATAAACTTCTCTTTGTTAAAGCCATCCACTTGTGATATTTCTGTTATAGCAGCACTAGATGACTAAGACAATCATATAATCCTATCAGCATCTTCCCCACCCTCTCTTCCTCAGACTTATCAGGAAAAGGGGAAATCTATTCAGTGCAGATTCTCCCTTGTCCCCCTCATTTAATATAAGCACACTCATGAAATCATGTAAGCCAGCCACTTCATGCCTTTATCTGTCCCATTTTAGATAGCCATTGTTTAAATTGCCCATCCCTATATCTAACGAGTACTCTGAGGAGACAGGCATGTTCCTTGGTCTTGAAGAATCTCCTGTTCTGTTTGGGATTTTGAGCATCTGCATCCGACTCGACGGCACTAGGTTTTCCTAGGTTATCCATAAGCAAAGTCCATTCCAGAGCAAACCATTAAATTGCAGCAATCTACACCAGCTCATCGTGTCAAACATCTTTCTTGTCATTCGGTTGGGCTCTGGTCAGCTCATCCCTAGCCATGCAAGCGAGGTCATGAAGGGTAGCAGCCCCAGGCTGGAGAGTTCATACACACTTTCCAGCACTTCAGACAGCCCCTTCACACACACTTTCATCCTTAGCCCCTTTGAGCTAGGTCAACAGGTTCCACCTGTAAACTTCAGGAGACAACAACTCCTCTTACTTCTAACCAGTCAGCCCTTCTTCTCTCTCTCATCTCTAGCCCCTGTGAGCTGGATCAATGGGTGCCAATGGAACATGTCCAAACTCAGCTTATCCCTTTATTGCTGAATTCCCTCCACTTCCAATCATTGGAGAAGTCAGGTGGCCACGACAAAAGAGCAAGACCAAGCTGTCTACTCACTAGCTCCCTTTAACTTCCAGTCCTGAAAGGGGACTCTTTCTGTTGGACACTGAGTTTTTCTGCATCGATATGTCCAACCGCAAACTCCTCGCTTGGAATTAAAAAAAAAAAGTCATTTTTCTGCATATCCTTTTCTTAAACGTGAATTTTCTGTTCTCTCAGCCGTTCTGAGTGGTTCTGCATCTTTTTTCAAATGAAAACCGGGCTGGGGCTATGGCTTCAACCTAAGCCAACACACTATACACAGGGTTGTTGTTGTTAAGTGCCATCGAGTCAGTTCTGACTTGTAGCAACCCTATTCACAACAGAACTAAACACTGCCAGGTCCTGCCCCATCCTTACAATCGTTGTTATGCTTGAGCCCATTGTTGCAGCCACTGTGTCAATCCACCTCGTTGAGGGTCTTCCTCTTTTCCACTGACATTGTAGTTTCCCAAGCATGATATCCTTCTCCAGAGGATGATCCCTCCTGACATGTCCAAAGTATGTAAGATGCGGTCTCTCCATCCTTGCCTCTAAGGAGCATTCTGGTTGTACTTCTACCAAGACAGATTTGTTCGTTCTCCTGGCAGTCCATGGTATATTCAATATTCTTCATGAACGCCACAATTCAAAGGCATCAATTTGTCTTCGGTCTGCCTTATTCATTGTCCAGCATTCAAGTGCATACGATGCAATTGAAAATACCATGGCTTGGGTCTTCAAGGTGGCATCTTTGCTCTTCAACACTTTAAAGAAGTCCTTTGCAGCAGATTTGCCCAGTGCAATGCGTCTTCTGATTTCTTGACTGCTGCTTCCATGGCTGCTGATTGTGGATCCAAGTAAAATGAAATCCTTGACAACCTCAAACTTTTCTCCGTTTATCATGATGTTGCTCATTGGTCCAGTTGTGAGGATTCTTGTTTTCTTTATGTTGAGGTGCAACCCATACTGAAGGCTGTGGTCTTTGATCTTCATTAGTAAGTGCTTCAAGTCCTCTTCACTTTCAGCAAGCAAGGTTGTGTCATCTGCATAATGCAGGTTGTTAACGAGTCTTCCTCCAATCCTGGTGCCCCATTCTTCATATAGTCCAGCTTCTCGGATTATTTGCTCAGCATACAGATTGAATAGATATGGTGAAAGAATACAACCCTAATGCACACCTTTCCTGACTTTAAACCAATCAGTATCCCTGTGTCCTGATCGAACAACTGCCTCTTGATCTATGTACAGGTTCCTCACAAGCACAATTAAGTGTTCTGGAATTCCCATTCTTCGCAACGTTATCCATAATTTGGTATGATCTACACAGTCAAATGCCTTTGCATAGTCAATAAAACACAGGTAAACATCCTTCTGGTATTCTCTGCTTTCAGCCAGGATCCATCTGACATCAGCAATGAGATCCCTGGTTCCATGTCCTCTTCTGAAACTGGCCTGAATTTCTGGCAGTCCCCTGTCGATATACTGCTGCAACCATTTTTGAATGATATTCAGCAAAATTTTGCTTGCATGTGATATTAATGACATTGTTCTATAATTTCCACATTTGGTTGGATCACCTTTCTTGGGAATAGGCATAAATATGGATCTCTTCCAGTCAGTTGGCCAGGAAGCTGTCTTCCATATTTCTTGGCATAGACGAGTGAGCACCTCCAGTGCTGCATCTGTTTGTTGAAACATCTCAATTGATATTCCATCAATTCCTGGAGCCTTGTTTTTCGCCAATGCCTTCAGAGCAGCTTGGACTTCTTCCTTCAGTACCATCGGTTCCTGATGATATGCCACCTCTTGAAATGGTTGAACATTGACTAATTCTTTTTGGTATAATGACTCTGTGTATTCCTTCCAACTTCTTCTGATGCTTCCTGCATCATTTAATATTTTCCCCATACAGTCCTTCACTATTGCAACTCAAGGCTTGAATTTTTTCTTCAGTTCTTTCAGCTTGAGAAACACCAAGCGTGTTCTTCCCTTTTGGTTTTCCATCTCCAGCTCTTTGCACATGTCATTATAATACTTTACTTGGCCTCCTCGAGACGCCCTTTGAAATCTTCTGTTCAGTTCTTTTACTTCATCAATTCTTCCTTTTGCTTTAGCAAGTTTCAGAGTCTCCTCTGACATCCGTCTTGGTCTTTTCTTTCTTTCCTGTCTTTTCAAAGACCTCTTGCTTTCTTCATGTATGATGTCCTTGATGTCATTCCACAACTTGCCTCGTCTTCGGCCGCCAGTGTTCAATGCATCAAATCTATTCTTGAGATGGTTTCTAAATTCAGGTGGGATATACTCAAGGTCATATTTTGGCTCTCGTGGACTTGCTCTGATTTTTTTGTTTCAGCTTGAACTTGCATATGAGCAATTGATGGTCTGTTCTCTGGCCTTGTTCTGACTGATGATATTGAGCTTTTCCATCATCTCTTTCCACAGATGTGGTCAGTTTGATTTCTGTGTGTTCCATCTGGCAAGGTCCATATATATTAAAAATATATATATATATATATAGTCACCGTTTATGTTGGTGAAAGAAGGTATTTGCAATGAAGAAGTCATTGGTCTTGCAAAATTCTATCATTCTATCTCTGGCATTGTTTCTATCACCAAGGCCATGTTTTCCAACTACTGATCCTTCTTCTTTGTTTCCAACTTTCACATTCCAATCACCAGTAATTGTTAATGCATCTTGATTGCATGTTTGATCAATTTCAGACTGCAGCAGCTGATAAAAATCTTCTATTTCTTCATCTTTGGCTCCAGTGGTTGGTGCGTAAATTTGACTAGTAGTCATATTACCTGGTCTTCCTTGTAGGCGTGTGGATATTATCCTATCACTGACAGTGTTGTACTTCAGGATAGATCTTGAAACGTTCTTTTTGATGATGAATGCAACACCATTCCTCTTCGAGTTGTCATTCCCAGCATAGTAGCCTATATGATTGTCCAATTCAAAATGGCCAACACCAGTCCATTTCAACTCACTAATGCCTAGGATATCGATGTTGAAGCGTTCCCTTTCATTTTTGACGATTTCCAATTTTCCTAGATTCATACTTCTTACATTCCATGTTCCGATTATTAATGGGTGTTTGCAGCTGTTTCTTCTCATTTTGATTCATGCCACATCAGCAAATGAAGGTCTTGAAAGCTTTACTCCATCCACTTCATTAAGGTCGACTCTACTTTGAGGAGGTAGCTCTTGCCCAGGCATCTTTTGAGTGCCTTCCAACCTGGGTGGCTCATCTTCCAGCACTATATCAGACAATGTCCCGCTGCTATTCATAAGGTTTTCACTGGCTAATACTTTTCAGAAGTACACTGCCAGGTCCTTCTTCCTAGTATCTGTCAGTTTGTCATAACATGGGGGCTTGCGTGTTGCTGTGATGCTGGAAGTTATGTCACCGATATTCAGATACCAGCAGGGTCACCCATGGAAGACAGATTTCAGCTGAGCTTCCAGACTATGATATACACAGGGTTACTCCATTCAAGTCAACAGACTGTGCTTCCCTTGGGCAAATCCTAGTTCCTCCTTTAGCATGTCCAATCAAGTATTGGCTGAAGGTGGAGTTACACATTCTCTATACTCTGTAACACCCAATATTCACTTCTAGTGTACACTTAGATCTGCTTTACAACATTAGGTAGGAGAAACATTCAATATCCATAGTGCATTCAGATATATATATAATCCTAAACACATAACCCTTTTAAAACATTCCAGTTTAGTCTTCTCTACACGGTAACTATCTTCCCATTCATATGCATATGGCCTTGGGCCTTTGGCTGAGTGGAACCAGAGATCCCAGCCCCCTATCAATCTGCCCACTTATCTGGCTTGAGTTTTTCCCCAGACCCTCCAGGTACACCTTTTCAGCCATTACAGGTTGCAACAACCAAAGCAACCATCCAAGATTCAAAAGTTTCGATTCCCAAGCCCCTTCTTCCTTCCTCTTACAAAGCTCTGTGCTTTCTTGAGTCTGGAGACATTGTGAAGATTCTTGCTTATGACACCAACTGTAAAAACTGCTTGGGGGCAGTATCTGACCTTCTCCAACCCCCCAAAAGGGAAGGAGAACCAAAATATAAAGTGCAAGACTGACTCCCATGAGGTGCACATCAGAGAAGCATCCTCTCTCCACCATCTTTACTAACTCTGACACCAACCTTCCCTCACACAGCACTCGCTACTTCTCTGCTGGGTTCAGTAATTCATTGCAATGGCCACATAGAACTCACAGACCGTACTCACAATTATGGGGTTTATTAGGGAAGTAACAGTTTCAATTCAGGCTCAAGGATACTCAGAATACAATTTTTCCATCAGGACAGCCTCTTCCCACCTGTGCTTATAGGCGTGCCTCTCCCTGACCCTAAGCCTCTCTCCAAAGGCACTCAGCTTTCCCTTTCCATGGGCCAGGAAGTCCACTGCACCATCTCCAGTTGCCAGGTCTCTGTTGCTGGGTCTCTCTTGCCACTACTTCTCACTGTCTTCAGGGTTACAGTTTCCTCTCTCTCTCTCTCTCTCAGTCTCCTGCTTCCAGGAGATTCTCAGTGCAGGGCTCTCGGGTTCTACTGATGAGCTGTCAGCTCCCGGCAGTTCTTCCTTTCTGGTGGTTGGATCCTCCTCTCTGCTCCGGAATTTGTTCTTTTTTAAGGCAAATCTTAGCAATGCCCTTGGTGAGTCACAATTACCCTATCACACAGTCCTACCCAAGCAGGTTAGAAAAGCTACACAAAGTAAATAATTACACCATAGTACCTTGGACTCATTTTTCAAGTGAAGCATCTAAAAATCCCATAGGAGCATACTGGTGAAGAATATAATCAATAGCAAGAAGATTTTCATAATTACGACTTCTGTATTTGGAAGAAATCTATAGCACTCTTCTTATTTTGCCAATTACATGAATAACGGAGTTTAGTGGTAGATATTGCAGTACCAAGAAACTCTTCAGTAACACTCTGTGAAAAAGCAACCTTACAAACATGGACATTCCACCAGAGTCAGAAGAATGGCATTGCATTCATTATCAAAAAGAACATTTCAAGATCTATACTGAAGTACTATGCTCTGTTTCGTTTTTTCAAATTTGAAGCAAGTAGCAGTACAACGCCTACAAGGAAAACCAGTTTATACAACCATTCAAATTTACACATCAGCCACTAATGCCAAAGATAAGGAAATCGAAGATTTTAACCAACTTCTGCAGTCTGAAATTGATCAAACATACAATCAAGATGCATTGATAATTACTGGTCATTGTAATGTGAAAGTTGGAAACAAAATAGAAGGAAAAATAGTTGGAAAATATGGCCTTAGTGATAAAACGATGCCAGAAACTGCATTACAGAACTTTGCAAGACCAATGACTCCTTCTTTGCAAATACCTTTTTCATCAACATAAACAGCAACTATACATGTGGACCTTACCAGATGGAAGACACAGGAATCAAATCGACTACATCTGTGGAAAGAGAGGATGGAAAAGCTCATACCGTCAGTAAGAACAAGGCCGGGGCCAACTACAGAACACACCATTAATTTCTCATACGGACGTTCTTGTTGAAACTGAAGAAAATTAGAACAAGTCGATGAGAGCCAAAGTACGACTTTGAATGAATCCCACCTGTATTTAGAAACCATCTCGAGAATAGATTTGATGTGTTGAACACTAATAACTGAAGACAAAATGAGTTGTGCAAGGACATCATACATGAAGAATGCAAGAGGTCATTAAAAAGACAGGAAAGGAAGAAAAGACCAAAATGGATGTCAGAAGAGACTCTAAAACTTGCTCTTGAACATCGAGTAGCTAAAGTGAAATGAAGAAATGATGAAGTAAAAGAATTAAACAGATTTCAAAGGGTGGCTTGAGAAGAAAAAGTATTATAATGACACGTGCAAAGAGCTAGAGATGAAAAACCGAAAGGGCAGAACATGCTCTGCATTTCTCAAGCTGAAAAGAACTGAAGAAACATTTCAAGCCTCGAGTTGCAACAGTGTTAAATGTCAAATGACGCAGGAAGCATCAAAAGATGATGGAAGGGGTACACGGAATCACTATAGCAAAAAGAATTGATCAACCTTTGATCATTTCAGGAAGTAGAATATGATCAGGAACCGATGGTGCTGAAGGAAGAAGTCCACGCTGCACTGAAGGAATTGGTGAAAAACAGCCTCCAGGAATCGATGGAATACCAGTTGAGATGTTTTAACAAACAGATGCAGCACTGGAAGTGTTCACTTGTCTATTCCAAGAAATTTAGAAGACAGCTTCCTGGCCAAATGGCTGGAATAGATCCGTTGTTATGCCTATTCCTAAAAACAGAGACCCAGCCAAATGCAGAAATTATTGAACAATATCAAGCAGGATTCAGAAGAGGACATGGAACAAGGGAAATCATTGCTGATGTCAGATGGATCCTGGCTGAAAGCAGAGGATACCAGAAAGATGTTTAATTGACTATGCAAAGACATTCAACTGTGTGGATCATAACAAATTATGGATAACACTGGGAAGAATGGGAATTCCTAATTGTGCTCCTGAGGGACCTGTACATAGATCAGGAGGCAGACTTACAAACAGAACCAGGTGATGGTGCGTGGTTTAAAGTCAGGAAAGGTGTGCGTCAGGGTTGTATCCTTTCACCATACTTTTTAAAATCTGTATACTGAGCAAATAATTTGAGAAGCTGGATTATATGAAGAACATGACATCAGGATTGGAGGGAGACTCTTTAAGAACCTGCATTATGCAGATGACACAACCCTGCTTGCCAAATGTGAAGAGGACTTGAAGCACTTACTGATAAAGATCAAAGACCACAGCCTTCAGAATGGATTACACCTCAATATAAAGAAAACAAACATCCTTACAACTGTACCAACAAGTAACATTATGATAAACAGAGAAAAGATTGAAGTGTCAAGGATTTCATTTCACTTGGATCCACAATCAACACCCATGAAAACGGCAGTCAAGAAATCAAAAGACACACTGCAAGTGTTGAAAAGCAAAGATGTCACCTTGAAAACTAAGGTGCAACTGAACAAGGCCATGGTATTTTCAAATGGCCTCGTATGCATGGGACAGCTGGACAATGAATAAGGAAGTCTGAAGAAGAACTGAGGGCTTTTAATTGTGGTGTTGTCAAAGGATACTGAATATACCATGAACTGCCAAAAGAGCGAACAAATCTGGCTGAAAGAAGCACAGCCAGAATGCACCCTAGAAGCAAAGATGGTGAGATTACATCCCACATACTTTGGACCTATTATCAGAAGGAATCAGTCCCTGAGGAGAACATCATGTACTATTTCTTTTGACTATCTCAGACCTAAAGAACAAAATTTCATGTTCCAAATTAATTTTTTACTTACTAATTTTCAAATACAGCCCTAGTGACACAGTGGTTAAGAGTTCAGCTGAGGCCAAAAGGTTGGTAGTTCGAATTCATGAGCCTCTCCTTAGAAACCCTCTTGAGCATTTCTACTCTGTCCTATAGGGTCACTGTTAGTTGGAATCAACTCCACAGCAATGGGTTTTTTCATTTTCAAACATAAATTCTTTGTGTTAACATCTAGATTCTAAAGTAAATTTTATTCTATAAACTTTACCTGTTTTGTAAATTTTATTTATGTTCAATTATTCAAATTTTTTGCTATTGTAGAACCAAATTGAAAAATTCACATAATTTTATATCCAGGTAAAATGAAATGGCAATAACTGAGTGCAAAACGAAAGCTTGCAGAAGATAAAAAGAAAAGGAATTGAGAATCCCTAAAGACAACTCCAAAATTCCTTTTTAGAATGTAATAAGTCAGAAGAGACTTCTTCCATTACAAGTGCTTAATGGGTGCAAATCATCATACTAGTACCACCAGTGCTGAAATTAACAATAGCAATACAAATATAACAGAATTTGTTCTAAATTCTGCACCCATTCCTTGCTGTAGTAAAAAAAAAAATTAATAATGATCTAGAAAGTGAAACTATCTCAGAATATGAAATTGTCACATCTACAGACCCCACGGAAACCCTGGTGGCATAGTGGTTAAGTGCTACGCCTGCTAACCGAAGGGTCGGCAGTTCAAATCCACTAGGCACTCCTTGGAAACTCTATGGGGCAGTTCTACTCTGTCCTAAAGGGTTGGTATGAGTCGGAATCGACTTGACGGCACTGGGCTTGGACAGACCCCATAAATAACAGAAATGCAGATCTTGCCTTGTGGAATAATTTTTCTTCTAATGAAGTAAATTATTGGATCAGAAGATGCTCAAGTGATTGTCAACATCACAGTCATACATTTGTAAATTTGTGTTGAAAATTTCTGGAGAGTAAACAAACTAGGCTCTGTAGCCAGAATATTTTTCTAGGGTGCAAAGATAATCTTGAAAAATATAAGAGGGAGTGGCTACTGTAATCTCCATCAGTCAGTTCTGTGTATTGTTTTGTTTGCAAACCAATAAAAAAAAACCAGACTGTTGCCTTCTCGATTTGTTGCAGATGAAGTTAGCAACTGGCGCAAATCAGGTGGGATCAATAAACATGAAAACAGTTCAATTCGCAAAGATTTTATGTTGTCATATTTAAACCAAAGACATTGTTTTGTCTTAATTCATGAACTGGAATCACGAATTAACGAACATCAGTATTGGAAAGCCAGTCTGTAATGCATTTTTGCTGTCATAACAGTCACTGAATGTGGACTATCTTTTTGATGAAGAAATGAAGTCTTTGGGTCCCCGGAAAATGGAAATTTTAAAAGTTTACTTGAACTTATTGCTCACTTGATTCATTTTTAGCAAGGCACATCTCAAAATGTGATAAAACAGGAAAGAGTAATCTATTGTATAATTCTAAAACAATGTGTCATAAATTTATAAACTTGATAAATGATAAAGTTCAATCAAATATTGTCAGCGAAATAATAAACTATACTTGGTATTTCAATTTGTCTGTGAATTCCACTCCTGATCCTTTTCATATAGGTCAGCTAAATACTGTTTAAAGATCCATATCGCCAACAGATAGAAAACCTATGTGGTGATTTATCATATTTACTAGCTTAAAAAAATCATCCTGGTGAAGAAATTGCAAACCAAGTATTTCACTATTTATGTAAAGTTTGAAAAATTGATTTTTCTAAGTGCAGAGGCCAATCCTATGACAGTGCTGCCAATATGTCACAGCATTATAAAGTCATGCAACAGAAAATTCTGGAATGTAATGAATATGCCATTTTCATACGATGTGCTGCACATTCACTTAATTTTGTAGGGTCTTTTGCAGTAGATTTTTTGTCCAAAAGCAGTTGATTCTTCTACTATTCAGTTACACATTTTTTGTCACCTCTACTCACCAATGAGCTGTCCTTAAAACATATTTAGACAATGATTGAGTATTAAAATGTCTTTCTAATACACATTGGCAAGCACATGCTATAGCAATGAGTGTAATCCTGGAATCACAACCTCAGATTCTAGGTGCCATAAAGAATATTTGTTGAAGACCAGACACAAAAAGGAATTACCAAAACAGAAGCCGAAAACATCGCCAACAAAATGCAAACACAAGAACATAAATTTATGTTATGGGTGATAATATATTGCATCATTTTCTTTGGAGGAGTCAAGCTTGCCAAGATTCAGAAGTAAATTTAAAGACATCCACAGATCTCTACCAGTCATTAACAGGGTATTTACATAAGTTAAGAGAAAATTCTGAAAACACATAAAACAAATACTGATTGTCAAGCAGTTCACTGCTGCAGAAGCATTAAAAGAAACAAGTAAATGACAGAAGTGTTCCAGAAGTATTGAGTGCCAGAGATCAATTTCACATATCCACATAATTGACACACTTGAATCTTGCATGAAATGAAGGGTGAAAGTGTATGAAGCTCTTTCTGATATTTTTTTCTTCTTAAAAAGTGTGAATATAACTATTCATGAACGGATCCAAGATATTAGTACAGGTTTATCCTGATGACTTAATACAAGGCTGTATAGAGAAGTGCTGCAATTTCATTCTTAAATGAGAACTAAGAGACTCAAGAAATATCAGTTTTACTTATGCAGGCATGTAAACCCAAAACCAAACCCATTCTGTCAGGTTGATTTCAAAACATAGCAAGCCTATAGGACAGAGGTGAATTGTCTCCATAGGGTTTCCAAGGAGCAGCTAGTGTACTCAAACTGCCAACCTTTTGGTTAGCAGCTGAGCTCTTAACCACTGTACCACCAGTGCTCCATATATACCCTATGGCCTAGCAGTTTGAATGCAGCAGCTGCTCTTTGGAAACCCTATGGGGCTGTTCTACCCTTATCTTTAGGGTTGTTATGAAGCAGAATCAACAGGAAGCCAATGAGTGCTGTCTGTTGCCTTGTCCCTATTTCATTTCCTCAGAGATCAGTTTCTGCGATAGTGTCAGATTCAGGAATGAGATGAAAAATATCTCTTGTGGGGGGCGGGGCCAAGACGGTGGAGTAATCAGATGCTTCCTGTGGTTCCTCTTACAACAAAATACCAGAAAAAACAAGTGAATCGATTACATATGACAATCTAGGAGCCCTGAACATCGATGGCAAAGTTGCAGAATTGGACTGAGTGGCAGCAGAATTGGACTGAGTGGCATGGGGAGGGAGAGACGGTTCAGAAGCAAAGAGGACTTGCCAGACCTGACCCGGCGGGAATCAGTGCCCTGCAGGCTGGATCAGCTAGTGTGCACAGTGAGGCAAGCAGTGGTGTTCTGGATGTGCTTTCCTCGTCGGAAGAGACCAAGTGGCAGAGAATCTACTCAAGCCTCCAGAACCATTGAAAAGCAGTGCTCAGTCAGTAAAAGGTAAGTACATGCATCTAAACTACCGCATGGATAAAAAAAAAACCCTTTGGGAAGAAGCTCTCTCCCACTTTCCTGGCCTCTCCCTGCCCTGCACTGGGTCCCAGGCTACCTTCAGATATTGCCAAGTCCCCTGGGCTGGAAGTATGACCTGTCGCGTGCCCTGAGCCATTTTTCCAGCTTTGGAGAGGGAACAAATGAACAGACAGGAAAATAATCTGCAGCTCCCCTAAGACGAGAACTCAGGGCAGGATGAGCCCATTTGCCTAGGCACAGACATAAGGGGTCCATGGACTTTGAATGACATTCAACCCTGTATAGACCTGTGTGGGCACATTCCAACAGCGTAGGCCCTCATTAGCACAGTACAACAGGGTATATACCTGTATCAGCTACAACGTGGACGGGCAGATGCGTGACATTGACATCAATCTGCCCATTAAGCAGAGTCTTCACCTAACCACATCAGGGACCTGAGGATGGTGGCTCCACCCACACCACCTAGCTGCACTAGACAAGGGTCCAAGAATAAGTGGTGCCTCCCAGGCTTTATAGCCAACAGCATTGGGTGCCCATAGTCCAGTTGCAAGACACTCCCACCTATGTGTTCTAGGGAACATGGAAACGATTCCCTCCCAGATACTCAGAAGCAGCTGTCAGCCCCCTGCCTTGCACAGCACATGACCCCCTACTGCAGCCTGATACCTGTGCCTACTCCACCCCTGCCTGTCTAGGGCTGTAGGTGAGAGCCTGCACCACACACTTGGTGACTGACTACCTGGACACCTGAGCAGAACCCTTCCATACAAGAAAAGTAAATGGACTCCTGAGCTCACATACCTAGTAACAGCTATAACCACCTGGTGACAGGACATGAGAGCTTCAAAGGTGTCAATAATCAAACTAGCTTACATGTACAGCTTATTTAGGTGTATCAAAACATAACAAAACAAGATGCTAGGACACAGTAAGTAAGCATAAAATAAATGAACATAGTAATTTATTGATGGCTCAGAGAAAACAGTATCAAATCACATAAAGAGGCAGACCATGATGGCTTCATCAAGAGACTAAAACAAAGAATCAAGAAACCTTCCAGAGGAAGAAAATTTCTTGGAATTACCAGAGGTAGAATTGAAAAGATTAATATACAGAGTTCTTTAAACAATCAGGAAGGAGATCAGACAAGATGTGGAACAAGCTAAGGAACACACAGACAAAGCAACAGAGGAACTTGGAGAGTTATACAAGACCATAACGACAAAATTAACAGGATGCAAGAATCCATAGAGAGACAGCAAACAGAAATCCAAAAGATTAACAATAAAATTTCAGAATTAGACAACTCAGTAGAAAGTCACAGAAGCAGAAATGCGGTAATGGAAGTCAGAATTAGTTAGACTGAAGATGAAGCACTTGACACCAACTTATTTCCAGAAAAATAAGATAAAAGAATTTTTTTTTTTAATGAAGAAACCTTCAGAATTATGTGGGCTGTATCAAGAGAAAGAACCTATGAGTGACTGGAATACCAGAACAGGCGAGGGGCAATAACACAAAATACAGAAAGAGAATTGTTGAAGATTTGTTGGCAGAAAAAGGTCCCTGATATCATGAAAGATAAGAAGATGTCTATTGAAGAAGCGCATCAAACCCCACACAAGGTAGATCCCAAAGGAAAGTCACCGAGACATATTAATTATAATGAAACTTACCAAAACCAAAGATGAAGAGAGCATTTTAAGACTGGCTAGGGTTAAACAAAAAAAAATCATATACAAAGGAGAGTCAGTAAGACTAAGCTTGGACTACTCAGCAGAAACCATAAAAGCAAGAAGACAATGGGATGACATACATAAAGCCTCAAAGGAAAAAAACTGCCAACCAAGAATTATATATCCAGCTAAACTGTCTCTCAAATATAATGGCACAATTAGGGCATTTCCAGATAAACAGTTTAGATAGTTTGTAAAAACCAAACCAAAACTACAAGAAATACTAAAGGGCGTCCTCCAGTTAGAAAGTCAGTAACATCAGATAACAACCCAAGACTAGAACACAGGACTGAACAAGCAAATATTAACCCAGATAGTGAAGTCACAAATAAATCAAAGCTGAAAATTGAAAATAGGGAAACAGAGACATCAATATGTAAAAGATGACAACATTAAAACAAGAAAGAGGGACTAAAAAATGTAGTCGTAGATCTTTTATATGGAGTGGAAGTCACGGCAAGATAAAGAAATAAAAGATTGGTTTACGCTTAGAAAAATAGGGGTAGTATTAAGGTAACCTTAAAGGAAACTGACAATCCTACACATCAAAATGAAAAACAAGAAAAACATAAAGACTCAGCAAATACAAAAGCAGCAACAATGAAAGAGACGAAAAGAAAATACATAAACAAAAAGGCTCAGCACAAAAAATTAAGTGGCACTAAGAAACTGTCAACAACACGGACAAAAAAAAAAAAAACACATCAAAATTACAGCCCTAAACTCATACCTATCAATGCTTACACTATATATAAATGGACTAAATGCACCAATAAAGAGACAGAGAATAGCAGAATGGATTAAAAAAACATGATCCGTCTGTATGCTGAATACAAGAGTTACACCTTAGACTTAAAGACACAACTAAAACTCAAAGGATGGAAAAAATATATCAAGCAAACAAGACTCAAGAGCAGGAGTCGCAATATTATTCTCCATCAAAATAGACTTTAAAATCCACGACAAAGGACAAGGAGACCATCTAATGATAAAAGGGTTAATACACCAGGAGGACTTAACCACAATAAATATTTACAAACAAACACAGGGATCCAAAATACATAAAACAAACTCTAACAGCATTGAAAAGAGAGATAGGCAGCTCCAAAATTATAGTAGAAGATTTCAACACACCACTTTCAGTGAAGGACAGAACATCCAGAAAGCTCAATAAAGATCTAAACGTCACAATTAATCAACTTGATCTCATAGATATATAGAGAATACTCCACCCAACAGCAGCCAAGTATACTTCCTTTTCTACCGCACATGGAACATTCTCCAGAATAGACCACATATTCGGCCAAAAAGCAAGCCTTAAGAGAATCCAAAGCATTGAATATTACAAAGAAACTTTTCTGACCATAAGCCATAAAAGTAGAAATTAATAGCAGAAAAAGCAAGGAAACAAAAATCAAACACATGGAAACTGAACAATACCTTGCTCAAAAACAACTGGGTTACAGGAGAAATTAAGGATGGTGTCATGGATTGAATTATGTCCCCCCAAAAATGTGTTTATCAACTTGGTTAGGCCATGTGTGGTTCTCCTCCATTTTGTGACTCTCATTTTATGTTGAGAGGATTAGGGTGGGATTGTAACACCACCCTTACTCAGGTCACCTCCCTGATTCAAGAGAAAAAAGGGAAGCAAGCAGAGAGTTGGGGACCTCATACCACCAAGAAAGCAGGACCAGGAGCAGAGCACATCCTTTGGACCCAGGGTCCCTGCGCCTGAGAAGCTCCTCCACCAGGTGAAGGCTGACAGAGACCTTCTTCCAGAGCTGACAGAGAAAGAAAGCCTTCCTCTGAAGCTGATGCCCTGAATTTGGACTTTTAGCCTACTTTAATGTGAGAGAAATAAATTTCTCTTTGTTAAAGTTATCCACTTGTGGTATTTCTGTTATAGCAGCACAAGGTAACTAAGACAGATGGAATAAAGAAATTCACAGAATCAAATGAGAGGGAAAACACATCATTCCAGAACCCTTCAGACATAGCAAAAGCAGTGCTGAGGTCAATTTATAGCAATAAACACAAATAACCAAAAGGAATAAAGGGCCAAAATCAAAACATTAACCCTACAACTTGAACAGATAGAAAGAGAGCAGCAAAAGAAGCCCTCGGGCACCAGAAGAAAGAAATAATAAAAATTAGAGCAGAAAAATTGAAAGAATAAGAAGACCACAACCTACGTCTTTGAAAAGATCAACAAAATCAATAAACCAATGGCTAAACTGACAGAAGAAAAACAGGAGAGGAGGCAAATAACCCAAATAGGAAATGACATGGGCGATATCACAACAAACCCAACTGAAATTAAAAGAATTACAACAGAATACTATGAAAAATTGTACTCTAACAAATTTGAAAACCTAGAGGAAATGGACAAATTTCTAGATACACACTACCTACCTAAACTACTACAAACAGAGATAGAAAAACTGAATAAACCTGTAACGAAAGAAGAGATTGAAAAGGTAATTAAAAAACTCCCAACAACATCAACAACAAAAAAGCCCTGGCCATGAATGGCTTCACTGAAGAATTCTACCAAACTTCCAGAGAAGAGTTAACACCACTATTATTAAAGGTATTTCTGAGCATAGAGAAAGGTGGGGTACTCCCAAACTCATTCTATGAAGCCAACATAACCCTGATACCAAAACCAGGTAAAGACACCACGAAAAAAAAAATTACAGGCAACACAGACACAGAAATCCTCTACAAAATTCTAGTCAATAGAATTCAACAACATATCAAAAAAAATAATTCACCATGACCAAGTGGAATTCCTACAAAGTATGCAGGGATGGTTCAACATTAGAAGAACAATCAATATAATCCATCACATAAATAAAATAATAGATAAGAACCACATGATCTTATCAATTGATGCAGAAAAGGCATTTGACAAAGTTGAACACCGATTCATAAGAACTCTCAGCAAAATAGGAAGAGAAGGGAAATTCCTCAACATAATAAACAGCATTTATACAAAGCCAACAGCCATCACAATTCTAAATGGAGTCTGAAAGCATTCCCCTTGAGACTGGCTAGGGTTAAACTAGACAAGGATGCCCTTTATCACCACTCTTATTCAATATTGTTCTGGAGGTCCTAGCCATAGCAATTAGACTAGAAGAAGAAATAAAGGGCATCCAAATTGGTAAGGAAGAGGTAAACGTATCTCTGTTTGCAGATAATATGATCCTATACCCAGAAAACCCCAAGGAATCTACAAAAAAAACTACTGAAACTAATAGATTTCAACGAAGTATCAGGATACAAGATAAAAAATCAGTTGAATTCCTGTACACCAACAAAGAGAACTTTGAGGAGGAAATCACCAAATCAATACCATTTACAAGAGCCCCCAAGAAGATAAAATATTTAGAAAGAAATCTAACCAGAGACTTAGAAGACCTATACAAAGGAAACTACAAGACACTACTGCAAGAAACCAAAAGAGACCTACACAAGTGGAAAAACATACCTTGCTAATGGATAGGAAGACATAGCATTGTGAAAGTGCCAATTCTATGGAAAGTGATCTACAGATCCAATGCAATCTCGATCAAAATTCCAATGGCATTTTTTAATGAGATGGAGAAACAAATCAACTTCTTATGGAAAGGGAAAAGGGCCTGGATAAGTAAAGCATTACTGAAAGAGAAGAACAAAGTGGGAGGCCTCACACTACCTGATTTTAGAACCTCTTATACCACCACAGCAGTCGAAACAGATACATAGACAAATGGAACAGATTTCAGAGTCCAGACGTAAATCCATGCATTTATGAGCAGCTGATATTTGACAAAGGCCCAAAGTTCATTAAATTGGGAAAGGCAGTCTCTTTAACAAATGGTGCTGGCATGACTGGATATCCATTTGCAAAAAAACGAAACAAGATCCATATATCACACCATGCACAAAAACTAAAAATGGATCACACACCTAAATATGAAATCTAAAATGATAAAGATCATGGAAAAAAAAATGCTAGGATCCCTAACACATGACATAAACAGTATACAAAACATTACTAACAATGCACAAACACCAGAAGAGAAACTAGATAACTGGGAGCTCCTAATAATCAAACACTTATGCTCATCCAAAGATTTCCCCCAAAAGTAAAAAGACAACCTACAGACTGGGAAAAAAATTGGCTGCCACATATCTGATCAGGGTTTAATCTCTGAAATCTACAAGGTACTGACAAACCTCAACAACAAAACACAAATAACCCAATTAAAAAATGGACAAAGGGTATGAACTGGCACTTCACCAAAAAAGACATTCAGGCAACTCAGAGGTACATAAGTATATGCTCACGATCATTAGCAGCACCATTCACAATAGCAAAAAAAATGGAAACAACCTAGGTGCCCATCAATGGATGAATGGATAAACAAATTATGGTATATTCACACAATGGAATACTATGCAATGATAAAGAACAAAGATGAATCTGCGAAACATCTCATAAGTTGGATGAATCAGGAAGGCATTATCCTGAACGAAATTAGTCACAGAAGGACAAATATTGTATGAGACCACTATTATAAGAGCTCAAGAAAAGGTTTAAATACAGAAGAAAACATTCTTTGATGGTTATGAGGGTGGGGGGGAATATCACTAACTAGATAGTAGAATTATCTTAAGGGAAGGGAAGGATAACACACAATACTGGGGAAGTCAGCACAACTGGACTAAACCAAAAGCTAAGAAGTTTCCTGAATACAAACACTTCGAGGGACAGAGTAGCGGGGGAAGGGGCCTGGGGACCATGGTTTCAGGGCACATCTAGGTCAACTGGCATAACAAAATTTATTAAGGAATGTTCTGCATTCCACTTTGGTGAGTGGCATCTGGGGTCTTAAAAGCTAGTGAGGGGCCAGCCATCTAAGATGCATCAATTTGTCCGAACCCACCTGGAGCAAAGGAGAATGAAGAACAGCCAAGAGTCAAGGAAAATATTAGCCCTAGAGACAGAAAGAGCCACATAAACCAGAGACTCCATCAGCCTGAGAGCAGAAGAACTAGACTGTATCCGGCTACCACCAATGATCACCCTAACTGGGAACATACAGAGTCCCTGATGGAGCAAGAGAAATGAGAGGTGCAGAACTCAAATTCTAGTAAAAAGACCAGACTTAATGAGAGTAGAGGAATCCCGAAAGACCTGGCCCCTGGACTCTCTGCTAACCCAGAACTGAAACCATTCACGAAGCCAACTCTTCAGACAAAGATTAGACTGGACTATACTTGTGAAGAGAGTGCTTCTTAGCTCAAGTAGATACATGAGAGTAAATGGGAAGCTCTTCCTGGAGGTTAGATGGGAAGGCAGAAGGAGACAGGAGTAGGTTGAATGGACACTGGAAATTCAGGGTGGAAAGGAAGACCGTGCTGTCACATTACAAAGAGAGCAACTAGGATCACATAAAAATGTGTGTATAAATTTTTGTATGAGAAACTTTCACTTAGAGCACAAAAACTGTCTTGTGTGCATCATTTTACTGTTTTTAACAGTTTATATGCATGTGTATATGTGTCTCTGTGTGTACATGCAGTATCTGTGTGTGCTCATGCAAGTGTATATGGGTGTACTGGTGTGTATGCCTGTGTCTGTGTATCCATGTGTGTACCTAGCTCTTTCTGCTGAGAAAGCCTAGACACAATGACATGTCAGTAGCAGTGAGCACATCTAGCACGTGTATTTTGTTTTCTAAATACCACTATCATCAAAGGGAACAGGGATCCTTGAAAAATGCCCAATTACAGGTCAGGGACAGAGAAACTACAAGATGGGCCTGGAACAGCCTATATCAGAAAGTAAATAAGTGCTCAAAAAAGACCGGAGTTTGTGAAGAGGATGAGGAATCAGCTTGAAGTGTCTCCCTCTGGCCAAATCGGAGGCAAGTGGACATCAAAATAAACAATGGCAGTAATAAAATGAAATAGGAACCTACAAGTATATACTAATATAAATAAAATAATAAATCAATGATAAGTGAGAGAAAAGGAAACCATGTCTTTACAGTGAATGCCAGTTAATAAATGTAGAAGGAAAGAAGCAGTTACAACCCTATTTTGTGTCTTAATAACATGTAAGTCAGGTAACGATGATCAATGGATAAAAGTTTGATAAGAGACAGGATATGTAACCAGTTTTGAGACATCTTCCCACAAAGTTGCTTACTATTTATTTACAAATGGAAAAAGTAAATTTACAGTGGAGAAACGTATTGAACACCACCTTAACCAAATGAACAAAATTAATATCCCAACAATGGGACAAACTAACTAAATCATGTGATCCTGACCGGGTGCACTGAGAAGGATACAACATCAGTTTTATATTATTTCTCTCAAAACTGATTAATTTGAATCTAATCATGTGGAAGCATCAGATTAACCAAAATTAAAAATAAGCGGTCAATTAAGGAGCCATGGTGGCACAGTGGTTAACACTGGGCTGTTAACAAAAAGGTCCGCTGTTGGAACTCATCAGCTGCTTCGCAGGAGAAAGATGTGGTTGTCTGTTTCCATAAAGATGCCTTGGAAACCCTATGGGGCTGTTCTATTCTGTCTTATACAGTTGCTGTGAGTCAGAATAAACTCAATGGCAATGGGTTTGGTTTTGCTTTTTATTCTTCAAAAGTGTTAAGGCCGTAGCAGATAAAGACAGACTGAGAAATGTTTCCAGATTCTAGGATATGTCAACTAAATGCAATGAGTGATCCTAGATCAGCTCCTAAAGCTAGGAAAACATCACTATGACGGATGTTATTCGAAAAAATTGATAAAATTTGAATACGGACTGTGGTTTACTTAATAATGTTGTATCAATGTTAAATTTCCAGGGTTTTATCGCTGTAATGTAGTTAAACAGGAGATGTCCTTGTTCTTAAGTATTTAAGGGTAACGGGGCATAGTGTCTGCAAATTTTTTTCAAATTGTTTAGAAAAAGCATATAAATATACATATATAAAGAGAGACAGAAAAAGAGAGAAAGTAAATGGGGCAAAATGTTAAAATTGGTGACTCTGATGAAGGATGCAGGGAAGATCTTTGTACTATTCTTGCAGATTTTCTGTAAGTTTTTAATTATAACAAAATTGTTATTGTCAGTTTTCGTCGACTTGGCTCTGACTCATGGCAACCTTATGAAACATTGCCCAGTTCTGCACTATATTTGGTATATTTGAACCCAGTGTTGCAGCCACCATGTCAATCTATCTCATGGAGAGTGTCCCTTATTTTTGCTAACTCTTCACTTTACCAAACATGATGTCCTTTTCTAACAATTGGCCTTCCGTTTCTTTTCACCCTTGCTTCTAAGGAACTTTCTGGCTGTACTTCCTCCAAAACAGACGGAAACACCTCTACAAGACAAAACAGAAAAAAAAAATCTTTTAACAATTCCTGCTTATCCAAAAAATACATATAGCTGAAAGTTCACTATGAAAGTTGACCATTTTGATATTTTGAACAGTCAAGTACCAAAATGGCCGTATTAAATTTTATCACCAAAATGCTACTTACCAACTCTTCCATCTTACAAACTAGGGTAGGATTGCCTTCTTTCCCACAAAGCCAGGTTATTATAGAGTGGTATTCGTCAGCCCTGCCCAGTGGAGTCTTTACATTTAGCTGTCGCTTGGGCCAGACCTAGCCTTGGACTCCTGGAGCAGGAATCTTCCAGTCTCCGCAGAGCAGCAGGTGACCTAACACCAACAGCTCCTTTTGACTGCTGGAGTACTAGGAGGTATACCTTCAGTTCTCTCTCCTCTGCCAAGATTATTTTACATTTCTCCAGGAGGCAAAACCCCTGGAGTGTTCATGTCACCATGAGCAAAAAGAGAGTTTCCTTATTTTGTAGGTTGAACTATTATTAAGCCCTGCAGAATACCTCAGGGAGGTATGTAAAACTCACGATCTCAGTTCTTTACGTATGTATTGACCAATAATAGCTCAGTGGTGATTTTTTTTCTAAAAAAATCTATAATGTCTATAATTACAACCGGTTTTCAGGGCTTCTGCATTCAAAGGGATTTTTCTTTTTATTAGATAAATTTTTACACTCTTTTAAAAATTATAGAAGGAAACTGAGCTTTGAAATACAGGCAGCACTATGTTTAAAACCCATCATAGTTTTTTTAAATCATTAAATTAACTGAGTTTATAATTCCTAAACAGTCTTCAATTCACTTTCCTGTTATATCTATTCTAAGGCTTTGACTGTGACTTAAAACTATGACACTTTCTGTAACTAACTCTTTTTGCTGTGATTTTAACGATACATAACAAAAAGACTCTTTTTCTGTGTCCACAATGTATCATAAAATAGATGCGTTTTATATATACGTGGGTATGGGTGTGTGTGTTTGCATATACAGAAACATACATACATATATAGATATAGATATATTTTGGCTCCTTCTAACTAATCTGCCAAGAAAATATGTGTGAATAGCCTCATGTCATACCTTCAGTTAAGAAATGTTTTTTTCACGTCTAGACTCAAACGGAGCCCGGGGTTCACAGTGGTTAAGACCTCAGCTGCTATCCAAAAGGTAGGCAGTTTGAATCCACCAGCCCCTGCTTGGAGGCGCTATGGGGCAGCTCTATTCTGTTCTGTAGGGTGGTCATGAGTCAGAATTCACTCAACGGCAACGAGTTTGGTTCGGTTTGGTTAGACTCACACATCTCCTAGGAGTTCAGCCCGAATTGGTTCCAACGACTGTTGTTGTTGTTGTTGTTGTTGTTAGATGCCATCAAGTCAGTTCTGACTCATAGCTACCCTATGTACGACAAAACACTGACCCGTCCTGCGCCATTGTCACAATTGTTGTCATGTGTGAGCCCGTCACTGCAGCCACTATATCAATCCATCTCTTGAGGATTTTCCTCTTTTTCACTGAATCTCTATTTCCCAAGCATGATGTCCTTCTCCAGGGACAGCTGTGTCCTGATAGCATGTCCAAAGAACCTTACATGAAGTCTCGTCATCCTCACTTCTAAGGAGCATTCTGGCTGTACCTCTTCCAAGACAGATTTGTTCTTTTTTCTTGTATGTTCAATATTCTTCACCAAGACCATAAATAAAAGGCATCAGTTCTTCTTTGCTCTTAATTATTTGTTGTCCAGCTTTTGCATGCATATAAGGGTACTGCAAATACCGTGGCTTGACTCAGGCACGCCTTAGTCCTCAAAGTGACAGCTTTGCTTTTTCAGACTGTAAAAAGGTCTTTTGCAGAACATTTGCCCAATGCAATGTTTCCTTTGATTTCTTGACTACTGTCTTCACGGGCATTGATTGTGGATCCAAGTAAAATGAAATCCTTGACAACTTCAATCTTTTATCTGTGTATCAAGATGTTGCGTATTGGTCCAGTTGTGAGAATTTTTGTTTTCCTTACATTGAGAATTGATCCTGGAATTGTAGTCTTTGATCTTCATCAGGAGGCGCTTCGCTTTCAGCAAGCAAGGTTGTGTCATCCACATGTGGTAGGTTGTTAATGAGTCATCCTCCAATCCTGATGCAGCATTCTTCTTCATATAGTCCAGCTTCGCAGATTATTTGCTCAGCATAAGGATTGAATAAGTATGCTTAAATAATGCAACCTTGATGCACATCTTTCCTGATCTGAAACCATGCAGTATCCCCTTGTTGTGTTTGAGCATCTCTGCCACTTGGCCGAGGTACAGGTACCACAAGAGCACAATCAAGTGTTCTTGCATTCTTATTCTTCGTAATATTATCCATAATTTTTTATGATCCACACAGTCAAATGCCTTTGCATAGTCAATAAAATACAGGTAAACTTCTTTCTGGTATTCCCTGCTTTCAGCCAACATCCATATGATATCAGCAATGATATCCCCCATTCTTTGCCCTATTCTGAATCCTGATTGAATTTCTAGCGGCTCCCTGTCAGTGTACTGCTGCAATTTTTTCGGAAGTTATCTTCAGCAAAATTTTACTTGCATGTAATATTTATGACATTGTTCAATAATTTCCACATTCTTTTGGATCACCTTTCCTTGGAATGCACACAAATACTGATCTCTTTCAGTTGGTTGGCCAGGTAGCTATCTTCCAAATTTCTTGGCAGAGATGTGTGTTTCCAGTATTTCATCCCTTTGCGAATTCCTGGAGCCTTGTTTTTTGCCAGTGACTTCAGTGCAGCCTGGACTTCTTCCTTCAGTACCATCAGTTCTTGATCATATGTTACCTCCTCAGATGGCTGAATGTTGATGGTTCTTCTTGGTACAGTGACTGTGTGTACCCCTTCCATCTTCTTTTGATGTGTCCTGCATTGTTTAATATTTTCCCTCTAGAATCCTTCAATATTGCAACTCGAGAATTTAATTTTTTCTTCAATTCTTTTAGCTAGAGAAATGTCAAGCATGTTCTTCCCTTTTGGCTTTCTAACTCGAGGTCTTTGCACATTTCATTATACTTTACCTTGTCTTTATAAGCCACCCTTCCGTAACCCTCTGTACAGCCCTTTTACTTCATCATTTCTTCCTTTCCCTTTAGCTACTCTACATTCAAGGGCAAGTTTCAGAGTCTCTTCTGACATCCATTTTGATCGTTTATTTCTTTCTTGTCTTTTTAAAGACCCTTTGCTTTTTTCATGTATGATGTCCTTGATGTCATCCCACAACTTCTTTGGTCTTTAGTCATTAGTGTTCAGTGCATCATGTCTATTCTTAAGGGGGTCTTTAAATTCAGGTGGGATATATTCAAGGTCATACTTCAGGTCTATAGGAGCTGTTTTAATTTCCTTCAGCTTCAACTTGAACTTGCATAAGAACAATTGATGATCTGTTCCCCAGTCAACCCTAGCCTTCTTCTGACTGATGATATTGAGCTTCTCCATCATCCCTTTCCACAGATGTAGTCAGTCTGATTACTACTGCCTATTCCATTGGCGAAGTCCACGTGTATATCTGCCATTTATGTTGTTGAGAAAAGGTATTTGCCATGAACAAGTTGTGGTCTTGAAAAATTCTATCATGGGATCTCTGGCATCATTTCTATCACCAAGGCCATATTTTCATTTATCAATACTTTTTTTGTTTCCAACTTTAGAATTCCAATCACCAGTAATTATCAATGCATCTTGGCTGCATGTTTGATGAATTTCAGACTACAGAAGTTAGTAGAAATCTTCAGTTTCTTCACCTTTACCATTAGTGGTTGGTGCATAAACTTGAACGATTTTTTTAAACTGGTATTTCTTGTAGGCATATGACTATTATCCTATCACTGATAGCACTGTACTCGAAATGTTCTTTTTGGCGATGAATATTACTCCACTCCTCTTCAAGCTGTCATTCCTGGCATAGTAGACCATATGACTGTCCAATTCAAAATGGCCAATACCAGTCCATTTCAACTAACTAATGCCTAAGATAGTGACACTTATGTATTCCATTTTATTTTTGACAACTTTCAATTTTCCTAGATTCATCCTTCATACATTCCAATTATTAAAGGATATTTGTGGCTGTTTCTTCTCATTTGGAGCCATGCTACATGAGCAAATGAAGGTCCCAAAAGCTAAACTCCATCCACATCATTAAGCGACTCTACTTTGAGAAGGCAGCTTTTCCCCAGTCTTATTTTGAGTGCCTTCCAACCCAAGGGGCTCATCTTCTGGCACTATACAAGACAATATTCTGAGGCTATTCATAATGTTTTCACTGGCCAATTCTTTTAGAAGTAGATCTCCAGGTCCCTCTTCCTAGTCTTAGTCTGGAAGCTCCACTGAAACTGTCCACTATGGGTGACTCTGCTGATATCTGAAATATCGCTGGCATAGCTTCCAGCATCATAGCAACAAACAAGCCACTATAGGAGGACAAACTGACAGATAAGTGGTGATCCCAGGACTAAATGACCTCAATGCCTGTGCTATTTTCGCTCTGCTGTGGTTATACATTGGAAATGGCTTGACAGCAACAGGATTGATGGTTTTTTCCCGCACATATCTTGCTTTCTGTTTGTTTTGTCTAAGCTCTTTTGATTGTCATTTCATTGTGGTACAAAGATATATGTATATTATAATTAACGTTACTGAATGGTACATATATATGTATACATATGGCACACATATATAACAATATATTTGTACATATGTAATATAACAATATATGTACATATATAACAATATGTTTGCAATGCAACATTTTTCACATGAACAATTCAGTAATATTAATTATGTTCATCATGTTTTGAAACCATGAGTTATTTCCTTTTAAAATCCCTAAGGGTTTGTTCAAAGCATTGGAACCCAATTTGCTTCTTTGATTATTAACATACCGAAAATTCCATACTAGAAAGTATTTTTTTCTCCTAAAAGTCTGTCATATCTGTAGGGAGCCAAGATGGCGGACTAGGCAGATGCTACCTCGGATCCCTCTTACAACAAAGACATGGAAAAACAAGTGAATCGATCACATACATAACAATCTACGAACCCTGAAAAACAAACACAGATTTAGAGACGGAGAACGAACTAATACGGGGAAGCAGCGATTGTTTCCAGAGCCTGGAGCCAGCGTACCAGTCAGGTACGGCACAAGCACAGAGACCTGCTCCACCCCCCTGAACTAACCCCGGGAGGGGGACCAGCCGGTTCCACGGGCGGTGTGGGACGCAGCCGGCAGGAGAAGTCCCCGGGAGGCAGTGACTGGTCTTGGAGCAGAAAGAGCAGCGTCCAAGCCGGGGAACCGTCCCGCAGGGATTTGGACTGGACGCAGCGGATTTTCTGGAAAAACTAGTTTCCCAGTGATGGCTCGGAGACAACAATCCATATCAAACCACTTAAAGAAGCAGACCGTGACAGCTTCTCCAATCCCCACAAAAAAAGAATCAAAATCTTTCCCAAATGAAGATACAATCTTGGAATTATCAGATACAGAATATAAAAAACTAATTTACAGAATGCTTAATGATATCACAAATGAAATTAGGATAACTGCAGAAAAAGCCAAGGAACACACTGATAAAACTGTTGAAGAACTCAAAAAGATTATTCAAGAACATACTGGAAAAATTAATAAGTTGCAAGAATCCATAGAGAGACAACATGGAGAAATCCAAAAGATTAACAATAAAATAACAGAATTAGACAACGCACTAGGAAGTCAGAGGAGCAGACTCGAGCAATTAGAATGCAGACTGGGACATCAGGAGGACCAGGGAATCAACACCAACATAGCTGAAAAAAAATCAGATAAAAGAATTAAAAAAAATGAAGAAACCCTAAGAATTATGTGGGACTCTATCAAGAAGGATAACCTGCAGGTGATTGGAGTCCCAGCACAGGGAGGGGGGACAGAAAACACAGAGAAAATAATTGAAGAACTCCTGACACAAAATTTCACTGACATCATGAAAGACGAAAGGATAGCTATCCAAGATGCTCATCGAACCCCATTTAAGATTGATCCAAAAAGAAAAACACCAAGACATATTATCATCAAACTCCCCAAAACCAAAGATAAAGAGAAAATTTTAAAAGCAGCCAGGGAGAAAAGAAAGGTTTCCTTCAAGGGAGAATCAATAAGAATATATTCTGACTACTCAGCAGAAACCATGCAGGCAAGAAGGGAATGGGACAACATATACAGAACACTGAAGGAGAAAAACTGCCAGCCAAGGATCATATATCCAGCAAAACTCTCTCTGAAATATGAAGGCGAAATTAAGATATTTACAGACAAACACAAGTTTAGAGAATTTGCAAAAACCAAACCAAAGCTACAAGAAATACTAAAGGATATTGTTTGGTCAGAGAACCAATAATATCAGATATCAGCACAACACAAGGTCACAAAACAGAACGTCCTGATATCAACTCAAATAGGGAAATCACAAAAACAAACAAATTAAGATTAATTAAAAAAAAAATACACATAACAGGGAATCATGGAAGTCAATAGGTAAAAGATCACAATAATCAAAAAGAGGGACTAAATACAGGAGGCATTGAACTGCCATATGGAGAGTGATACAAGGCGATGTAGAACAATACAAGTTAGGTTTTTAGTTAGAAAAATAGGGGTAAATAACAAGGTAACCACAAAAAGGTATAACAACTCTATAACTCAAGATAAAAACCAAGAAAAACGTAACGACTCAACTAACATAAAGTCAAGCACTATGAAAATGAGGATCTCACAATTTACTAAGAAAAACGCCTCAGCACAAAAAAGTATGTGGAAAAATGAAATTGTCAACAACACACATAAAAAGGCATCAAAATGACAGCACTAAAAACTTATTTATCTATAATTACCCTGAATGTAAATGGACTAAATGCACCAATAAAGAGACAGAGAGTCACAGACTGGATAAAGAAACACGATCCATCTATATGCTGCCTACAAGAGACACACCTTAGACTTAGAGACACAAACAAACTAAAACTCAAAGGATGGAAAAAAATATATCAAGCAAACAATAAGCAAAAAAGAAGAGGAATAGCAATATTAATTTCTGATAAAATAGACTTTAGACTTAAATCCACCACAAAGGATAAAGAAGGACACTATATAAAGATAAAAGGGACAATTGATCAGGAAGACATAACCATATTAAATATTTATGCACCCAATGACAGGGCTGCAAGATACATAAATCAAATTTTAACAGAATTGAAAAGTGAGATAGATACCTCCACAATTATAGTAGGAGACTTCAACACACCACTTTCGGAGAAGGACAGGACATCCAGTAAGAAGCTCAACAGAGACATGGAAGAACTAATTACAACAATCAACCAACTTGACCTCATTGACTTATACAGAACTCTCCACCCAACTGCTGCAAAGTATACTTTTTTTTCTAGCGCACATGGAACATTCTCTAGAATAGACCACATATTAGGTCATGAAACAAACCTTTGCAGAGTCCAAAACATCGAAATATTACAAAGCATCTTCTCAGTCCACAAGGCAATAAAACTAGAGATCAATAACAGAAAAACGAGGGAAAAGAAATCAAATACTTGGAAAATGAACAATACCCTCCTAAGAAACAACTGGGTTATAGAAGACATCAAGGAGGGAATAAGGAAATTCATAGAAAGCAACGAGAATGAAAATACTTCCTATCAAAACCTCTGGGACACAGCAAAAGCAGTGCTCAGAGGCCAATTTATATCAATAAATGCACACATACAAAAAGAAGAAAGAGCCAAAATCAGAGAACTGTCCCTACAACTTGAACAAATAGAAAGTGAGCAACAAAAGAACCCATCAGGCACCAGAAGAAAACAAATAATAAAAATTAGAGCTGAACTAAATGAATTAGAGAACAGAAAAACAATTGAAAGAATTAACAAAGCCAAAAGCTGGTTCTTTGAAAAAATTAACAAAATTGATAAACCATTGGCTAGACTGACTAAAGAAATACAGGAAAGGAAACAAATAACACGAATAAGAAATGAGAAGGACCACATCACAACAGAACCAAATGAAATTAAAAGAATCATTTCAGATTATTATGAAAAATTGTACTCTAACAAATTTGAAAACCTAGAAGAAATGGATGAAATTCCTGGAAAAACACTACCTACCTAAACTAACACATTCAGAAGTAGAACAACTAAATAGACCCATAACAAAAAAAGAGATTGAAACGGTAATCAAAAAACTCCCAACAAAAAAAAGCCCTGGCCCGGACGGCTTCACTACAGAGTTCTACCAAACTTTCAGAGAAGAGTTAAGAACACTACTTCTGAAGGTATTCCAAAGCATAGAAAATGACGGAATACTACCCAACTCATTCTATGAAGCCACCATCTCCCTGATACCAAAACCAGGTAAAGACATTACAAAAAAAGAAAATTACAGACCTATATCCCTCATGAACATTGATGCAAAAATCCTCAACAAAATTCTAGCCAATAGAATCCAACAACACATCAAAAAAATAATTCACCCTGATCAAGTGGGATTTATACCAGGTATGCAAGGCTGGTTTAATATCAGAAAAACCATTAATGTAATCCATCACGTAAATAAAGCAAAAGACAAAAACCACATGATCTTATCAATTGATGCAGAAAAGGCATTTGACAAAGTCCAACACCCATTCATGATAAAAACTCTTACCAAAATAGGAATTGAAGGAAAATTCCTCAACATAATAAAGGGCATTTATGCAAAGCCAACAGCCAATATCACTCTAAATGGAGAGAACCTGAAAGCATTTCCCTTGAGAATGGGAACCAGACAAGGATGCCCTTTATCACCGCTCTTATTCAACATCATGTTGGAAGTCTTAGCTAGGGCAATTAGGCTAGACAAAGAAATAAAAGTTATCCGGATTGGTAAGGAAGAAGTAAAGTTATCACTATTTGCAGATGACATGATTATATACACAGAAAACCCTAAGGAATCCTACTAAGAAAACTACTGAAACTAATAGAAGAGTCTCAGGTTATAAAATAAACATACAAAAATCACTTGGATTCCTCTACATCAACAAAAAGAACACCGAAGAGGAAATAACCAAATCAATACCATTCACAGTAGCCCCCAAGAAGATAAGATACTTAGGAATAAATCTTACCAAGGATGTAAAAGACCTATACAAAGAAAACTACAAAGCTCTATTACAAGAAATTCAAAAGGACATACTTAAGTGGAAAAACATACCCTGCTCATGGATAGGAAGACTTAACATAGTAAAAATGTCTATTCTACCAAAAGCCATCTATACATTTAACGTACTTCCGATCCAAATTCCAATGTCATATTTTAAGGGGATAGAGAAACAAATCACCAATTTCATATGGAAGGGAAAGAAGCCCCGGATAAGCAAAGCACTACTGAAAAAGAAGAAGAAAGTGGGAGGCCTCACCTTACCTGACTTCAGAACCTATTATACAGCCACAGTAGTCAAAACAGCCTGGTATTGGTACAACAACAGACACATAGACCAATGGAACAGAATTGAGAACCCAGACATAGATCCATCCACGTATGAGCAGCTGATATTTGACAAAGGACCAGTGCCAATTAACTGGGGAAAAGATAGCCTTTTTAACAAATGGTGCTGGCATAACTGGATATCCATTTGCAAAAAAATGAAACAGGACCCATACCTCACACCATGCACAAAAACTAACTCCAAGTGGATCAAAGACCTAAACGTAAAGACTAAAACGATAAAGATCATGGAAGAAAAAATTGGGACAACCCTAGGAGCCCTAATACAAGGTATAAACAGAATACAAAACATTACCAAAAATGATGAAGAGAAACCCGATAACCGGGAGCTCCTAAAAATCAAACACCTATGCTCATCTAAAGACTTCACCAAAAGAGTAAAAAGACCACCTACAGATTGGGAAAGAATTTTCAGCTATGACATCTCCGACCAGCGCCTGATCTCTAAAATCTACATGATTCTGTCAAAACTCAACCACAAAAAGACAAACAACCCAATCAAGAAGTGGGCAAAGGATATGAACACACATTTCACTAAAGAAGATATTCAGGCAGCCAACAGATACATGAGAAAATGCTCTCGATCATTAGCCATTAGAGAAATGCAAATTAAAACTACGATGAGATTCCATCTCACACCAACAAGGCTGGCATTAATCCAAAAAACACAAAATTATAAATGTTGGAGAGGCTGCGGAGAGATTGAAACTCTCATACACTGCTGGTGGGAATGTAAAATGGTACAACCACTTTGGAAATCTATCTGGCGTTATCTTAAACAGTTAGAAATACAACTACCATACAACCCAGAAATCCCACTCCTAGGAATATACCCTAGAGATACAAGAGCCTTCACACAAACAGATATATGCACACCCATGTTTATTGCAGCTCTGTTTACAATAGCAAAAAGCTGGAAGCAACCAAGGTGTCCATCAACGGATGAATGGGTAAATAAATTGTGATATATTCACACAATGGAATACTACGCATCGATAAAGAACAGTGACGAATCTCTGAAACATTTCATAACATGGAGGAACCTGGAAGGCATTATGCTGAGCGAAATGAGTCAGAGGCAAAAGGACAAATATTGTATAAGACCACTATTATAAGATCTTGAGAAATAGTAAACCTGAGAAGAACACATACTTTTGTGGTTACGAGGGGGGAGGGAGGGAGGGTGGGAGAGGGTTTTTTATTGATTAATCAGTAGATTAGAACTGCTTTAGGTGAAGGGAAAGACAACACTCAATACATGGAAGGTCAGCTCAAATGGACTGGACCAAAAGCAAAGAAGGTTCCGGGATAAAATGAATGCTTCAAAGGTCAGCGGAGCAAGGGCGGGGGTCTGGGGAACATGGTTTGCGGGGACTTCTAAGTCAATTGGCAAAATAATTCTATTTTGAAATCATTCTGCATCCCACTTTGAAATGTGGTGTCTGGGGTCTTAAATGCTAACAAGCGGCCATCTAAGATGCAGCAATTGGTCTCAACCCACCTGGAGCAAAGGAAAATGAAGAACACCAAGGCCACACGACAACTAAGAGCCCAAGAGACAGAAAGGGCCACATGAACCAGAGACCTATATCATCCTGAGACCAGAAGAACTAGTTGGTGCCCGGCCACAATCGATGACTGCCCTGACAGGGAGCACAGCAGAGGACCCCTGAGGGAGCAGGAGATCAGTGGGATACAGACCCCAAATTCTCATAAAAAGACCAAACTTAATGGTCTGACTGAGACTAGAGGAATCCCGGCAGCCATGCTCCCCAGACCTTCTGTTGACACAGGACAGGAACCATCCCCGAAGACAACTCATCAGAAATGAAAGGGACTGGTCAGCGGGTGGGAGAGAGACGCTGATGAAGAGTGAGCTAATTATATCAGGTGGACACTTGAGATTGTGTTGGCAACTCTTGTCTGGAGGGGGGATGGGAGGATAGAGAGAGAGGGAAGCCGGCAAAATTGTCAAGAAAGGAGAGACTGAAAGGGCTGACTCAAGAGGGGGAGAGCAAGTGGGAGTAGGGAGTGAGATGTATATAAACTTATATGTGACAGACTGATTGGATTTGTAAACGTTCACTTGAAGCTTAATAAAAGTTATTAAAAAAAAAAGTCTGTCATATCATGTATCACATATATTTGAGATGTAGCCTCAGTTTCAACAAGTTCCACAATAATTATATATATAATTATAATATATAAAGGCACCATAATTCAGCCCAGGAAAATCTCAGCAGATCAAATTCAAAGACATTTATTTTCCAAGTACATAAAGTTCAGTTGTATGACAATCTCTCTGCTCTTTCCTCCTATACTAAAGACACAGGTGCTGTAAGCTTTCATTTTGGCAATAAAAATTTTCTAAATTGTGTATTCAATCTCTATTTAGCAGATCTTTTCTGAGGTGAGGAAGAAGCTTGCTTATTGATTTTCATATAGAGCAGTTGCTGAGTATTACTACCGGGACAAAGATCACATGGTTGTTGGAGTTGAGTGTTCTCATTGCCTTCTACCTGCATTTAACCAAGAGCTCTGATAGCTCCACCCAAGTCATGACGTCGCTATCATCTGGGATTTTAGTTCAAGATTGTTATGATTTATTGACAATATTTTACACTTAACCATAAGTTACTAGTTATGTTGCCACTTTTCCACGTATCACATTTCCTTCTTTCTTTAATTCAGTTGTTGCCTTGTTCTAGAGAGCATCCTGAAGGAATTCTTTTAGAAACGTCTGTGTGCAGCAAATTTTCTATTTCTTTGCATGTTCACAAGTGTCTTTCATTTACTTTTTCATCTGAATTCTCATTTGTTGGCCTCAGAACTTGCTAGGAAGTGATGGGACTAACCATCCCGGTGACTAGGGGATCCTTCTAGCAATGGGGGTTTAATGCTGTTACACTGACAAATGGTGTGCATTGTACGTAATGCTTATAAGTAAATAATTTCAAAAATGGGCATATTGCAGAATTTCAATGCCTACTTCAATGTTTAAATTGATTTATAATTTAAAAAGTTTGGAATAGTGACTTTTCTTAGTCAAGTCAATAAAACTTCCTTTGCCCTTTAAAGAAGCAATGATTTCTCTAACTATATGTCCCAGATCTAGGAATTTGCCTACTCTGGCACAACGTGTCTTAAATCTAGCCAGACACTTCACATTTGCTAAGACCTTTGTGAAAATCCAGGTCTGTACACTTTGATAAGTAACTAGGTGGTGCAAATGGTTAACATACTTGGCTGCTAATCAAAAGGTTAGAGGTTTCAGTCCACTCAGAGGCACCTGGGAAGAAAGGCCTGGTAATCTACTTCTGAAAAATCAGCCATTAAAAACCCTATGGCACGCAGTCCTACTCTGATACAGACAGAGTCTCCATGAGCAAGAGTTAACTTGATGGCAACTTTTTTAAAAAATACATTTGTAAGTATCTCCAGATTTTACTCTTCTGTTGGTGGTAAATTACTTTTTATGACTCCTTAAATAGTCTTATGTTAAGATTTACTGCAATGAACCATTTGTACACCCTTATTTAGGCTTTTTTCCCTATGTCTGTGTTTTGTATCTGTTTTTTACTTTCCGTATTCTAGCATCAGAAAAGAAAATGATGCTGACATCTTGATGTCTTAGTCATTTGGTGTTGCTATAACATAAATACCACAAATGGACAACTTTAGCAAAATTTATTTCCTCACAGTTAAGTTGGCTAAAAGTCCAAATTTAGGGTGTCAGCTCCAGCGGAGGGCATTCTCTCTCTGTCAGCTCTGGAAGAAGATTCCTTGTCATAAATTTTCCCCAGGTCGAGGAGTTTCTCAGGCACAGGGACCCAGGTCCAAAGGATGGACTCTGCTCCTCATGCTGTTTTCTTGGTGGTATGAGGTTCCTAACTCTTTGCTTGCTTCCCTTTTCTTTTTATCTCTTGAGAAATAAACGGTGGTGCTGGCCACACGTCAGGGAAACTCCCACTACATTGGATCAGGAATGTGACCTGGGTAAGGGTGTTACAATCCCTCTCCAATCCTCTTTAATATAAAATTACAATCACAAAATGGAGGACAGCCATACAATACTGGAAATCATGGCCCAGCCAAATTGATACACACATTTTGGGGGGGGGACATAATTTAATCCATGACATCCCACCCTTTGGCCCCCCAAAAATCACATCCTCACAACACGCAAAACATATTCACCCCATCATATCATAGCAAAAGTTTAAACTCCAAATCCAAAATCCAGAAACTCCCTTTCATCTATGAAATCGAGGATACAAGCTATCTGCTTTCAAAGGCACAATGGCAGAACAGGCACAAGCTAGACATTTCCATCACAAATGAAAGAAACTGGAGGAAAAGAAGGGATAACAGGCACCAAGCAAGTCAGCAGAACATATTACATTAGCCCTTGAGGCTTCGAAAATAGTCCTCTGTTCTCTGAGACAATTTACACAATGGCCCTGCCATCCTGACTCTAGGTATTGGACACACTCTCCAGACTCTGAGTGGAGACCCCTCAGCCCTGGGCTTCAGCTCTGCCTTCCAGCCCCACTGGGACAGCAACTCTGCTGCCTCAGCTTTAGGTACATCATTCGCCTAGTCCATCTGAGTGGCAACTCCACCCTTAGGAACACCAGAGGCCATGGCTCCACCCTTTGAAACCCCAGAGGTCAAGGCCATGCCTTTTGAGACTGAAGCTGCTTGGTTTCCTGTGTTTCTTGGCTTTTTGGCCTCCTGGCCCTCCGGCCTCATGCCAGCACCTGCCCTGCTGTGGCAAGGGTTCCAAAGCTCAGTAACTCCACTGATAAATGCCCAGAGGCACCCCACTCTACCATGAAGCCTCCTGCACTCAGGCACTCAGCTCTCACGCTCCATTGGTCAGCTCCAGCACTGTCTGACACTGGTCTCCTGGTTCTGCTGCTGCTGGTTCACTGCTGCTACCGCTGGCCCTCTGCTGTTGTTTCTTACCTTGTGCACTGTCTCCAGTGTAAAAAGTTCTCCTCATCTCCTTCTGGGTCTTCTATCCATTCACAGTTTCATAACCACTTCCACATTTTAGGTATCTGTTAGAGCAGAATCCCACTCCTGGTACCATATTCTGTCTTAGTCATCTAGTGCTGCTATAAAAGAAAAACCACAAGTGGATGGCTTCAACAAAGAGAAATTTATTTCCTCCCAGTAAAGTAGACTAAAGTCCAAATTGAGGGCATCAGCTCCAGGGGAAAGCTGAAGGAAGATTCCTTGTCATCAGTCTTCCCCTGGTCGAGGAGCTTCTCAGGCACAGGGGCCCCAGATCCAAAGGATGCGGTCTGCTCTTAGTGCTGCTTTCTTCATGGTATAAGGTCCCCAAATCTCTGCTTGCTTTCCTTTCCTTTTTATTTCTTGAGAGATAAAAGGTGGTGCAGGCCACACCCAAGGGAAACTCCCTTTACATTGGATCAGGAATGTGACCTGGGCAAGGGTGTAATAATCTCACTGTAATCATCTTTAACATAAAATTACAATCACAAAATGGAGGACAACCACACAATACTGGAAATCACGGCCCAGCCAAATTGAAACACACATTTTTGCGGGGAGGGGGACATAATTCAATCCATGACGCTTCACATCAGAAATATGCAAAGAAATGGAACTTTAAGAAATTCCAACTTGGTTACAGGAGCAAGAGTGAGTGCTGTCACTGGACGTAGAATGGAAAAAAGAGCTGAAAACTATAATAAAGTTGCCTTATTAAGTCACTTTAGGAGCCCTGGTGGCACAGTGGTTAAAAGCTCAGGCTGCCAACCAAAAGGTTGGCAGTTTGAACCCACCAGCTGGTCTAGGGGGAAAGTCGTGGCAGCCTACTTCTGTAAAGATTTACAGCATTGGAAACCCAATGGGGCAGTTCTACTCTGTCCCATAGGATTGTTATAAGTCGGCATGGACTTGAGAGCAATGGTTTATTTATTTATTTTTGATCATGGTCATAAGTATAGAAATGAGACTTCTCATGTGAAAGAGTCTTTAATATTGCCCTCAGATTTAATGAAAAGCAATATATTTTAACAACTGATTTTTCTACTTAATCGTATTCAAGAAAATGAATAGTCCTGAGTACCTATTAATTTTTTTTCTTTTTTTGTCAATGCTGTAAATACAGGATGAAAATTAAAACCTAGTTACATGCTTTTCTATAAAATGCCAGGGAGATGGATCAATTTGATAAACTAGGTATGCTTAAGTTGGAGTCAGCTCTGGCAGAGAGGGAAGACCCAAACAGGTTATTGCTGAGGCGCCTCCATTCATGTTGGACTGGTAAGTCTGAGGATGCCATTCCAGTAGAATATTTTTTCAGCTGGTCACAAAGTGACCTTTTCTTCCTATGGCATAAAGTTTAGCTTTCCTAAAAAAAGAGTAGTATTTTTTTTAATCTATGAAATGCAAAGTTATGAAAAAGTGATTTGTTGCTTTTGACTTGCTTTTAACCACGCACTTCAACAGGCTTTAATTAATTCTGTCTTCTCGACAAAATAGTATCAGTATCAAAAATCAGCACAGCGTGCTTATGAAAATACCTCACCAGGGGAAGGCATGGTTGGCAAACAAACTTAGAAGGAAAGAACTATTTGGATAAAAACAGGGTATTCAGAATAGCCAAAAGGTGGAAACAACGTAAGGGTTGTTCAACAAATGAATGAATAAACAAAATGTAGTATATCCATACAATGGAATATTAATCAATTAAAAAGAGAAATGAAATTGTGATATGTGGTATGACATGGATAAACCTTGAAAACGTTATGCTGAGTGAAATAAGCCAGACACAAAAGGACAAATACTGTATGATCCCACTTGCATGAAATATCTAGAACAGGAAAATGCAGAGAGACAAAAGTTTGTTAGTGGTTACCAGGGAATGGGGTGGGCGGGGATAGGAATTATTGCTGAAGGGGCCCTGAGTTTCTGTTTGCGTGAGGTAAAGATTTTGGAAATAGACAGTGGTGATCGCAGCACGACATGGTGAAAGGAGTAAATGTCACTGAATTGTACACGTCAAAATGGTTGAAATGGCAAACTTTTTGTTGTATATGCTTTATGACAATAAAATTAAAAAAACAGAAAAGATAATATTTACAGTTTTGTCTTATTAAATTCTCATATCATTAATACCCTCATAATGAAAGACAATTTTAAGAAATCCATGTATTAAAAAGTGTGACACATTCTTAGCTTTCAGATTCATGACGAAATTTTGAGTAAAAGCTTAAAGGAAACCAAAAAAGCTCAATAAACAGTTCAAAGTGCCTAAAAGCAGGCACTCCAAGAATCAAAAGATCATGAGAATTCCAGTGCATTTCTTAGGCAATCTCCTCTAATCTCTGGCGTTTCCATTAAGGTCTCCTCAGCTTCATGAGCCTCAAAAGTGTGCCACTGTTTTCTCCTTGTTTCGGCACCCCTCCCCACACTGCCTTGGTCAGCGCCAATCACAGAAACATGTGTTCATTCACTCGACCTTAACCGCTTGGACATTACCAGACACTCACATTGCCAGAGTGGCTTTGTCTCATTTTGACTCAGAAGAGTATTCAAAAGCTGGGACGTGATAACTTGTGTTAAATAAAAAAACTTTATCGATTACAAAATGTTTCATGAAATATTTCATAGCCCTGAAAAAAAGGTAGTTTCATTGAAAGCAAAGTACCTTGCTTTTAGTGTGATCGAAAAGGGGAAGTAGTGGTTCAGTTGTAGAATTCCAGCCTTACACATGGGAGACCAGGTTTGATTCCCGGCCAATGAACCGCACCTTCAGACACCACCCGTCTGTCATTGGAGGCTTGCATGTTGCTATGATGCTGAATAAGTTTCAGGGGAGCTTCCAGAGTAAAAAAGACTAGGAAGAAAGGACTGGTGATTTACTTCCAAAAAATCAGCCAGTGAAAACCCTACGGATTACAACAGTTCAATACTGTTGTGCGCGGGATCACCATGACTCGGGACCAACTTGATGGCAGCTAACAACAAGATATAAAAATCTCCAAATTACACTAAAAAAAGAAACAAAACGGCTCTCTGAACATGTTATTAAACACACTGACCATGGGCTCTGAGTGGGTTAACAAGACCTATTCTCACACCTTCTTAGAAAGCTTTCTCTCCTGTATCCATGAGAATCCATGCAAATGTGGTATGACAGGTCCACATTTAACCCCATACCCTTTTTAGATCTGAGCTCCTCACCCATATTCATGTTTTCAATTTCTAACCACAGGTCGGATTACTAGTACTCTTTGACTTTCATTGCACTGAAAGAAGCATGAAGAAGGAAAGCCGTCATTAAGCACTAAGTGCTTGAGAACCAGCCTATAAATTGATCCACATAATTTGAATGTGGAGCCCTGGTGATGCAGTGGTTAAGAGCTCGGCTGCTAAGCAAAATGTCAGCAGTTCAAATCCACCAGCCTCTCCTGGGAAACCCTATAGGGCAGTTCTACTCTGTCCTATAGGGTTGCTGTGAGTTGGAATTGACTTGATGGCAATGGTTTTTTTTTGTTTTTTTTTTGGGGGGGGGGTAATTTGAATTTGGGACTAACGCGGTTAATATCATCAGTCAAGTTGGATTTTGTATTTAAAACAACGTTTAAAATGAAAAAGCAGATTCGACAACTGCACTGAGATTTGTTTCATATGGAACCAAAATAATGGAACAAATCAATAAACTGCTACACAACTTTCAGTTCAATGGATATACCTGCTTTTGAGCAAATGTCTGAGCTCAAATGCCCTGAGCATAAGATGAAATAATATGGTTATTCTGAAGCACTACACAGAAGATGTCATTTGATAACTCTTCACACTCTATCACCCATATGCTGAGAAATGTCTTTTCCTTTTCAAGGCCATCCAGCACATTTAAGTGAAGAATACTTGTTGTACGACTGGATCATTTGTAAAATGTAAAGCTTTTGGAGTTAAGCAATTCAACTTCTTCCATTTAAATTCATTCAAATGTTAAAGATTAGCTAAGTGAATAAGGCTTCAGGCACAAAATCTGGCCGTTACAGGCTTATATTTCTTCTCATCTCACTAGATGACTATTTTTAAGTAGCTTTATGTGGAAAAAAAAAAAAAAAAAAGGAGACCAAACCCATTGCCATAGAGTCAATTCTGACTCATGGTGAATGGAAACAGGCATATGTATTTTCACTCACGCTTGAATTGTTTTTTTCCTTTAACTCTCCATTATTCTACCATCTCACCTACACTGATGTTTATTGTCTATTTGCATTATTATCATGTTATCATCCACATTTTTAGAGTTTAATTTGCTCTACTTTTGTAGTAAGAATGGAAGACAGATGGGAAGAGGCAGCTTTTTAAAAAAATACACATAATATGTAAGACATAAGCTATAATTAAAAATGTGCCATATGAAAACCAACATCAATAGACTCTTCAGAATTTAAAGTTCTATAAGAAATAGGCCACAATTTTTGGTTCTATTTTCATTTTAAATTGTATTTTATACATACACAAGTTATTTCTTACAAGAAAATTGTGGATACTTGTGAATCAAAGGAATTTTGCCAATAATGAGACAAGAATAGAAACTTCATTCACAGATATATTGGTTTCCATTATTTTTCAGTATTACCTAGTATTATTGATACTATTTTGTGGAAAAGACAGAATTAATTAAAGCCTATTGAAGCTGGTTTTTTGGTTTATTGAAGAGCATAGTTAAAAGTAGGTTAAAAGCAAATAATCACTTTTTCATAACTTTCCATTTCACAGATAAAAAAGAAAGAAAAACTAGTCTTTTTTAGGAAAACTAAACTTTATGCCATAGGAAGAAAAGGTCACTTTGCGACCAGCTGAAAAAATATTCTACTGGAATGGCATCCTCAGACTTACCAGTCCAACATGAATGGAGGTGCCTCAGCAATAACCTGCTTGGGTCTTCCCTCTCTGCCAGAGCTGCCTCCAACTTAAGCATATCTAGTTTATCAAATCGATCCATCTCCCTGGCATTTTTTAGAAAAGTATGCAACTAGGTTTTAAATTTCATGTTGTATTTACAGCACTGAAATTATGCCCAGAAAAAAAAATTAATAGGTACTCAGGACTATTCATTTTCTTGAATACGATTAAGTAGAAAAATCAGTTGTTAAAATATATTGCTTTTCATTAAATCTGAGGGCAATATTAAAGACTCTTCCATATAAGAAGTCTCATTTCTACACTTATGACCATGATAAAAAAAAAAAAAAAACTAAACCTTTGCCATTGAGTCCCTTCAGACTTCTAGTGACCCTATAAGGACAGAGTAGGACTGCCCCATAGGGTTTCCAATGCTGTAAATCTTTACAGAAGCAGTCTGCCACTTCTTTCCTCCCAGGGCGCCTGGTGGGTTCAAACTGCCAACCTTTCAGATGGCAGCCTGAGCTCTTAGCCACTGTGCCACCACGACTCATAAATTGATACAATAAGGCAACTTCATTATAGTTTTCAACTCTTTTCCATTCTATGTCCTATGACGACACTCACTCTTGCTCCTCTATGCAAGCTGGAATTTCTTAAAGATCCCATTTCTTTGGTTATTTCTGACATCGAGCCTTCAGCATCATTTTCTTCTCTGATGCTAGAATATAGAAAGTAAAAAAACAGATACAAAACAAACATAGAGGAGAACAAAAAACCTAACTCCGAATGTACGAATCATCCCTTGCAGTAAATCTTAACATAGGACTATATCCACTAAATTATAAGGAGTCATAAAAAGTAATTTACAACCAACAGGAAAAGAGTAAAACTTGGAGATACAAATGTATTAAAAAAAAAAGGTTGCCATCGAGTCATCTCTTACTCATGGAGACCCTATGTGTATCAGAGTAGGACTGTGCTCCACAGGGATTTTAATAGCTGATTTTCAAAAGCAGATCACCAGGTCTTTCTTCCCAGGTGCCTCTGAGTGGACTGAAAACTCTGATCTTTTGATTAGCAGCCAAGTGTGTGAAGCATTTGTACCACTCAGTTATTCATCAAAGTGTACTGACCTGGATTTTCACAAAGGTCTTAGAAAATGTGAAGTGTCTGGCTAGATTTAAGACACTTTGGGCCAGAGTAGGCAAATTTCTAGATTTGGGACATATAGTTAGAGAAATCATTACTTCTTTAAAGGGCAAAGGAAGTTTTATTGACATGACTAAGAAAAGTCACTATTCCAAACTTTTTTTTTTTATTAACTTTTATTGAGCTTCAAGTGAACGTTTACAATTCAAGTCAGACTGTCACATATAAGTTTATATACACCTTACTCCGTACTTCCACTTGCTCTCCCCCTAATGAGTCAGCCCTTCCAGTCTCTCGTGACAATTTTGCCAGCTTCCAACTCTCTCTATCCTCCCATCCCCCCTCCAGACAGGACATGCCAACACACTCTCAAGTGTCCACCCGATACAAATAGCTCCCTCTTCATCAGCATCTCTCTCCTACCCACTATCCAGTCCCTTCCACGTCTGATGAATTGTCTTCGGGGATGGTTCCCGTCCTGTGCCAAAAGAAGGTCTGGGGAGCATGGCTGCCGGGATTCCTCTAGTCTCAGTCAGACCATTAAGTTTGGTCTTTTTATGAGAATTTGGGGTCTACATCCCACTGATCTCCTGCTCCCTCAGGGGTCCTCTGCTGTGCTCCCTGTCAGGGCAGTCATCGATTGTGGCCGGGCACCAACTAGTTCTTCTGGTCTCAGGATGATGTAGGTCTCTGGTTCATGTGGCCTTTTCTGTCTCTTGGGCTCTTAGTTGTCGTGTGACCGTGGTGTTCTTCGTTCTCCTTTGCTCCAGGTGGGTTGAGACCAATTGCTGCATCTTAGATGGCCGCTTGTTAGCATTTAAGACCCCAGATGCCTCATTTCAAAGTGGGATGCAGAATGTTTTCATAATAGAATTATTTTGCCAATTGACTTAGAAGTCCCCTTAAACCATGGTCCCCAAACCCCCGCCCTTGCTCCGCTGACATTTGAAGCATTCATTTTATCCCGGAAACTTCTTTGCTTTTGGTCCAGTCCAATTGAGCTGACCTTCCATGTATTGAGTGTTGTCCTTCCCTTCACCGAAAGCAGATCTTATCTACTAATTAATCAATAAAAAACCCTCTCCCTTCCTCCCTCCCTCCCCCCCTCGTAACCACAAAAGTATGTGTTCTTCTCAGTTTTTACTGTTTCTCAAGATCTTATAATAGTGGTCTCATACAATATTTGTCCTTCTGCCTCTGACTCATTTCGCTCAGCATAATGCCTTCCAGGTTCCTCCATGTTATGAAATGTTTCACAGATTCATCACTGTTCTTTACCGATGTGTAGTATTTCATTGTGTGAATATACCACAATTTATTTACCCATTCATCCGTTGATGGACACCTTGGTTGCTTCCAGCTTTTTGCTATTGTAAACAGAGCTGCAATAAACATGGGTGTGCATATATCTGTTTGTGTGAAGGCTCTTGTATCTCTAGGGTATATTCCTAGGAGTGGGATTTCTGGGTTGTATGGTAGTTGTATTTCTAACTGTTTAAGATAACGCCAGATAGATTTCCAAAGTGGTTGTACCATTTTACATTCCCACCAGCAGTGTATGAGAGTTTCAATCTCTCCGCAGCCTCTCCAACATTTATTATTTTGTGTTTTTTGGATTAATGCTAGCCTTGTTGGTGTGAGATGGAATCTCATCGTAGTTTTAATTTGCATTTCTCTAATGGCTAATGATCGAGAGCATTTTCTCATGTATCTGTCAGCTGCCTGAATATCTTCTTTAGTGAAGTGTGTGTTCATATCCTTTGCCCACTTCTTGATTGGGTTGTTTGTCTTTTTGTGGTTGAGTTTTGACAGAATCATATAGATTTTAGAGATCAGGCGCTGGTCGGAAATGTCATAGCTGAAAATTCTTTCCCAGTCTGTAGGTGGTCTTTTTACTCCTTTGGTGAAGTCTTTAGATGAGCATAGGTGTTTGATTTTTAGGAGCTCCCAGTTATCGGGTTTCTCTTCATCATTTTTGGTAATGTTTTGTATTCTGTTTATACCTTGTATTAGGGCTCCTAGGGTTGTCCCAATTTTTTCTTCCATGATCTTTATCGTTTTAGTCTTTATGTTTAGGTCTTTGATCCACTTGGAGTTAGTTTTTGTGCATGGTGTGAGGTATGGGTCCTGTTTCATTTTTTTGCAAATGGATATCCAGTTATGCCAGCACCATTTGTTAAAAAGGCTATCTTTTCCCCAGTTAATTGGCACTGGTCCTTTGTCAAATATCAGCTGCTCATACGTGGATGGATTTATATCTAGGTTCTCAGTTCTGTTCCATTGGTCTATGTGCCTGTTGTTGTACCAGTTCCAGGCTGTTTTGACTACTGTGGCTGTATAATAGGTTCTAAAATCAGGTAGAGTGAGGCCTCCCACTTTCTTCTTCTTTTTCAGTAATGCTTTGCTTATCCGAGGCTTCTTTCCCTTCGATATGAAATTGGTGATTTGTTTCTCTATCACCTTAAAAAATGACATTGGAATTTGGATCGAAAGTGCGATATATGTATAGATGGCTTTTGGTAGAATAGACATTTTTACTATGTTAAGTCTTCCTATCCATGAGCAAGGTATGTTTTTCCACTTAAGTATGTCCTTTTTAATTTCTTGTAGTAGAGCTTTGTAGTTTTCTTTGTATAGGTCTTTTACATCCTTGGTAAGATTTATTCCTAAGTATTTTATCTTCTTGGGGGCTACTGTGAATGGTATTGATTTGGTTATTTCCTCCTCAGTGTTCTTTTTGTTGATGTAGAGGAATCCAAGTGATTTTGTATGTTTATTTTATAACCTGAGACTCTGCCAAACTCTTCTGTTAGTTTCAGTAGTTTTCTGGAGGATTCCTTAGGGTTTTCTGTGTATAAGATCATGTCATCTGCAAATAGAGATAATTTTACTTCCTCCTTGCCAATCCGGATGCCCTTCATTTCTTTGTCTAGCCTAATTGCCCTGGCTAGGACTTCTAGCACGATGTTGAATAAGAGCGGTGATAAAGGGCATCCTTGTCTGGTTCCCATTCTCAAGGGAAATGCTTTCAGGTTCTCTCCATTTAGAGTGATATTGGCTGTTGGCTTTGCATAGATGCCCTTTATTATGTTGAGGAATTTTCCTTCAATTCCTATTTTGGTAAGAGTTTTTATCATAAATGGGTGTTGGACTTTGTCAAATGCCTTTTCTGCATCAATTGTTAAGATCATGTGGTTTTTGTCTTTTGCTTTATTTATGTGACGGATTACATTAATGGTTTTCCTGATATTAAACCAGCCTTTTGCATACCTGGTATAAATCCCACTTGATCAGGGTGAATTATTTTTTTGATGTGTTGTTGAATTCTATTGGCTAGAATTTTGTTGAGGATTTTTGCATCAATGTTCATGAGGGATATAGGTCTGTAATTTTCTTTTTTTGTAATGTCTTTACCTGGTTTTGGTATCAGGGAGATGGTGGCTTCATAGAATGAGTTGGGTAGTGTTCCGTCATTTTCTATGCTTTGAAATACCTTTAGTAGTAGTGGTGTTAACTCTTCTCTGAAAGTTTGGTAGAACTCTGCAGTGAAGCCGTCCGGGCCAGGGCTTTTTTTTGTTGGGAGTTTTTTGATTACCATTTCAATCTCTTTTTTTGTTATGGGTCTATTTAGTTGTTCTACTTCTGAATGTGTTAGTTTAGGTAGGTAGTGTTTTTCCAGGAATTCATCCATTTCTTCAAGGTTTGCAAATTTGTTAGAGTACAATTTTTTGTAATAATCTGAAATGATTCTTTTAATTTCATTTGGTTCTGTTGTGATGTGGTCCTTCTCGTTTCTTATTCGGGTTATTTGTTTCCTTTCCTGTTTTTCTTTAGTCAGTCTAGCCAATGGTTTATCAATTTTGTTAATTTTTTCAAAGAACCAGCCTTTGGCTTTGTTAATTCTTTCAATTGTTTTCCTGTTCTCTAATTCATTTAGTTCAGCTCTAATTTTTATTATTTGTTTTCTTCTGGTGCCTGATGGATTCTTTTGTTGCTCACTTTCTATTTGTTCTAGTTGTAGGGACAGTTCTCTGATTTTGGCTCTTTCTTCTTTTTGTATGTGTGCATTTATTGATATAAATTGGCCTCTGAGCACTGCTTTTGCTGTGTCCCAGAGGTTTTGATAGGAAGTATTTTCATTCTCGTTGCATTCTATGAATTTCTTTATTCCCTCCTTGATGTCTTCTATAACCCAGTCTTTTTTTCAGGAGGGTATTGTTCAGTTTCCAAGTATTTGATTTCTTTTCCCTAGTTTTTCTGTTATTGATCTCTTGTGGTTTTATTGCCTTGTGGTCTGAGAAGATGCTTTGTAATATTTCGATGTTTTGGACTCTGCCAAGGTTTGTTTTATGACCTAATATGTGGTCTATTCTAGAGAATGTTCCATGTGCGCTAGAAAAAAAAGTATACTTTGCAGCAGTTGGGTGGAGAGTTCTGTATAAGTCAATGAGGTCAAGTTGGTTGATTGTCGTAATTAGGTCTGTGTCTCTATTGAGCTTCTTACTGGATGTCCTGTCCTTCTCCGAAAGTGGTGTGTTGAAGTCTCCTACTATAATCGTGGAGGTGTCTATCTTACTTTTCAGTTCTGTTAAAATTTGATTTATGTATCTTGCAGCCCTGTCATTGAGGGCATAAATATTTAATATGGTTATGTCTTCCTGATCAATTGTCCCTTTTATCATTATGTAGTGTTCTTCTTTATCCTTTGTGGTGGATTTAACTTTAAAGTCTATTTTGTCAGAAATTAATATTGCTACTCCTCTTCTTTTTTGCTTATTGTTTGCTTGATATATTTTTTTCCATACTTTGAGTTTTAGTTTGTTTGTGTCTCTAAGTCTAAGGTGTGACTCTTGTAGGCAGCATATAGACGGATCGTGTTTCTTTATCCAGTCCAAGTTTCTCTGTCTCTTTATTGGTGCATTTAGTCCATTTACATTCAGCGTAATTATAGATAAATAAGTGTTTAGTGTTGTCATTTTGATGCCTTTTTATGTGTGTTGTTGACAATTTCATGTTTCCACTTACTTTTTTGTGCTGAGACGTTTTTCTTAGTAAATTGTGAGATCCTCATTTTCGTAGTGTTTGACTTTATGTTTGTTGAGTCGTTACGTTTTTCTTGGCTTTTATCTTGAGTTATGGAGTTGTTATACCTTTTTGTGGTTACCTTATTATTTACCCCTATTTTTGTAAGTAAAAACCTAACATGTATTGTTCTATATTGCCTTGTATCACTCTCCGTATGGCAGTTCTATGCCTCCTGTATTTAGTCCCTCTTTTTGATTATTGTGATCTTTTACATATTGACTTCAATGATTCCCTGTTATGAGTATTTTTTTTAATTAATCTTAATTTGTTTTTATGATTTCCCTATTTGAGTTGATATCAGGATGCTCTGTTCTGTGACCTTGTGTTGTGCTGGTATCTGATATTATTGGTTTTCTGACCAAACAATTTCCTTTAGTATTTCTTGTAGCTTTGGTTTGGTTTTTGCAAATTCTCTAAACTTGTGTTTATCTGTAAATATCTTAATTTGCCTTCATATTTCAGAGAGAGTTTTGCTGGATATATGATCCTTGGCTGGCAGTTCTTCTCCTTCAGTGCTCTGTATATGTCGTCCCACTCCCTTCTTGCCTGCATGGTTTCTGCTGAGTAGTCTGAACTTATTCTTACTGATTCTCCCTTGAAGGAAACCTTTCTTTTCTCCCTGGCTGCTTTTAAAATTTTCTCTTTATCTTTGGTTTTGGGGAGTTTGATGATAATATGTCTTGGTGTTTTTCTTTTTGGATCAATCTTAAATGGGGTTCGATGAGCATCTTGGATAGATATCCTTTCGTCTTTCATGATGTCAGGGAAGTTTTGTGTCAGGAGTTCTTCAACTATTTTCTCTGTGTTTTCTGTCCCCCCTCCCTGTTCTGGGACTCCAATCACCCGCAAGTTATCCTTCTTGATAGAGTCCCACATGATTCTTAGGGTTTCTTCATTTTTTTTTTTAATTCTTTTGTCTGATTTTTTTTCAGCTATGTTGGTGTTAATTCCCTGGTCTTCCAGATTTCCCAGTCTGCATTCTAATTGCTCGAGTCTGCTCCTCTGGCTTCCCATTGCGTTGTCTAATTCTGTAATTTTATTGTTAATCTTTTGGATTTCTGAATGCTGTCTCTCTATGGATTCTTGAAACTTATTAATTTTTCCACTATGTTCTTGAATAATCTTTTTGAGTTCTTCAACAGTTTTATCATTGTGTTCCTTGGCTTTTTCTGCAGTTTGCCTTATTTCGTTTGTGATGTCTTGAAGCATTCTGTAAATTAGTTTTTTATATTCTGTATCTGATAATTCCAGGATTGTATCTTCATTTGGGAAAGATTTTGATTCTTTTGTCTGGGGGGTTGTAGAAGCAGTCATGGTCTGCTTCTTTATGTGGTTTGATATGGACTGCTGTCTCTGAGCCATCACTGGGAAACTAGTTTTCCAGAAAATCCGCTAAAACAAAAATGCAGTCAGATCCCTATCAGAATTGCCTTTGGAGTATAACCACCACCTTGTTCCCTGTAAGGATGAAAGTCTGAGATTTGGATCATGTATGCTTGGCTGTAGCTGGTTCTGTGTTTTTAGTCCACTTAGGGGTGAATTTTTCGTCCCTGGCTTTTTTTTTTATTGTTGTTGTTCCTTCTCTGAGGCCAAAAGAGTGGGTTAGGAAAAGACCAAAAGAAAAAAAAAGGGGTGGGGGGAAGCAAAGCCGCCGCGGAGCCGGAGACGTTCTCCCTCTGGCTCAGGCAATTCCAATGTTAATGAAGCCGCCTGGGGAGGGTGGGGGAGGGATCAGCGAGATAGAAGAGTAGCACCTCAGAATATAGTCAGAGTTGCTTGTCTTGCTATTCCAGACTTTTTTAATTATAAGTCAATTTAAATATTGAAGTAGACATTGAAATTCTACAACATGCCCATTTTTGAAATTATTTACTTATAAGCATTATGTACAATGCACACCATTTGTCAATGTAACAACACTAAGCCTCTGTTCCTAGAAGGATCCTCTAGTCATGCAATCTTTGTGATGCTAGTAATTGTCAGAATAGTGATTCTTCTATATGAAAATCGACTTCTACTAGGACTTAACCAAGTTTCTTGAACACCTTAGAAAACATCTGCCACATAATCTCATGTGTCTACTTGACCCAGGAAGCTCACTCCTCACCAATATCATTTTCTGTCTTATAGTACAGTCCAATCTGTGTCTGAAGAGTTGGCTTCAGGAATGGTTCCAGTCTTCGGCTAAAAAAGAGCCAGGGACCATGACCTCTGAGGTCCCTCCAGTCTCATTCAGACCATTAGGTCTGGTAGTTTCACGAGAATTTGAGATCCGCATCCCACTGTTCTGCTCCATCAGGGATTCACTGTTGTGTTCCCTTTCAGGGCAGTCATCGGTGGTAGCCAGACATCTAATTCTTCTGGTCTCAGTCTGATGTAGTCTCTGGTTCACGTGGCCCTTTCTGTCTGTTGGGGTCATCTTTACCCTATGTCTTTGGTATTCTTCATTCTCCTCTGCTTTGGGTGAGTTGAGATCAATTGATGCATCTTAGATGGCTGTTTCCTAGCATTTAAGACCCTAGATGCCACACACCAAACTGAGATGCAAAACGGTTTCTTAATATATTTTCTTACGCCAATTGACCTAGGTGTCCCCTAAAACCATGGTCCCCAAACCCCCATCCCTGCTACTCTGGCCTTCGAACCATTCAGTCATATTCAGGAAACTTCTTTGCTATTGGTTTAGTCCAGTTGTGCTGAGCTCCCCTGTATTGTGTGCTGTCTTTCCCTCTCCCCAAAACAGTTCTTGTATACTATCTAATTAGTGAATACCCCTCTCCACCCTCATAACCGTCAAAGAATTGTTCTTCTGTGCTTAAACTCTCTTGAGTTCTTATAAGAGTAGTCTCATACGATATTTGTACTTTTGCAACTAATTTCACTAAGCATAATGCCCTCCAGATTCCTCCATGTTGTGAGATGTTTCATGGATTCATTGTTGTTCTTTGACGTTGTGTAGTATTTCATTGTGTGAACATACCATAATTTATTTATTCATTCATCCATTGATGGGCACCTTGGTTGCTTCCAACTTTTTGCTATTGTAAACAGTGCTGCAATGAACATGGGTGTGCATATATCTCTTGGTGTTAAGGCATTGAAAAGTGAAATAGACAGCTCCAGAGTAATAGGAGGAGACTTCAACATACCACTTTCAGTGAAGAACAGAACATCCAGAAAAAAGCTCAATAAAGACACACAGGAGCTAAATGTGCAATTAATCAACTTAACCTCATAGACATATACAAAACAATCCACCACACATCAGACAAGTATACTTTCTTTTCCAATGCACATGGAACATTCTCTAGAATAGACCACATATTAGGTCATAAAGCAAGCCTTAACAGAATCCAAAACATCAAAGTATTACAAGCATCTTCTCTGTTCATAAAGCCATATAAGTAGAAATCAATAACAGAAAACCAGGGAAAAGAAATCAAACACATGGAAGGGGAACAAAAGTTGTCCCAAAAATGACCGGGTTATAGAAGAAATTAAAGACGTAATAAAGAAATTCACAGAATCAAATGAGCATGAAAACATTTCCTATCAGAACCTTTGAGCTAAAGCAGTCCTCAGAGGTCAATTTATATCAATAAATGCACACATCTAAAAAGAAGAAAGCGTCAAAATCAATGAATTATCCCAACAACTTGAAAAAATTTTAAAAAAAGAGCAACAAAAGAAACCCTCAGGCACCAAAAGAAAGCAAATAATAAAAATCAGACTAGAAATAAATGAAATACAGAATAGAAAAACAATTGAAAGAGATAACAGGACCAAAAGCTGGGTCTTTGAAAAGATTAACAAAATTAATGATCCAGATTGACAAAACACAAAGAGCAGAGGAAGCAAATAACCCAAATAAGAAATGAAAAGGGCAATACCAAAACAAAACCAACTAAAATTAAAAGAATCAGATACCTATGAAAAATTGTACTCCAATAAATTTAAAAACCTAGAAGAAATGGACAAATTTCTACAAACATGCTACCTACCTAAACTAACACAAACAGAGGTAGAACAACTAAATAAACACATAACAAGAAACTGAAAAGGTAATTTTAAAAGTCTCAACAACAAAAAAAAACCCTGGCCCTGATGGCTTCACTGGATAATTCTACCAAACTTTCAAAGAAGTGTTAACACCACTACTACTAAAAGTATTTCAGAGCATGGAAAAGGATGGAATACTCCCAAACTCATTCTATGAAGCCAGCATTTCCCTGATACCAAAACCAGGTAAAGACACCACAAAAAAGAAGACTACAGACCTACATTCCTCATGAACTTAGGCGCAAAAATCCTCAACAAAATTCTAGACAACAGAATTCAACAACATATCAAAAAAAAAAAAAAAAAATTCACTGTGACCAAGTGGAATTCATACCATGTATGCATTCAACATAGAAAAACAATCAATATAATCTTTTATATAAACAAAAGAACCACATGATCTTATCAACTGATGCAGAAAAGGCATTTGACAAAGTCAAACACCTGCCCCTTCATGATAAAAACTCTCACCAAAATAGGAATTGAAGGGAAATTCCTCGACATAATAAAGGACATTTACATAAAACCAACTGTCAACATCATCCTACACGGAGAGAATCTGAAAGCATCCCTCTTGAGAATGGTAACCAAACAAGGATGCCCTTCATCAACACTCTAATTCTACATTGTGCCGGAGGTCCTAGCCAAAGCAATTAGGCTAAATAAAGAAACAAAGAACATCCAAATTGGCAAAGAAGAAGTAGAAGCATCTCTATTTGCAGATGACATGATCTTATACACAGAAAACACTAAAAAATCCTCAAGAAAACTACTGAAACTAATAGAAAAGTTCACCAGAGCATCAGGATAAAAGATAAACATACAAAAATCAGTTGGATTCCTCTACACCAACAAAAAGAACATCAAAGAGGAAATCACCAAATCAATACCATTTACAGTAGTCCCAAAGAAGATAAAATACTTAGGAATAAATCTAACCAGAGATGTAAAAACCTATACAAAGAAAACTATAGGACACTACTGCAAGAAACCAAAATAGACCTACATAAGTGGAAAAACATGCTTTGCTAATGGATAGGAAGACTCAGCATTGTAAAAATGTCTACTCTACCCAAAGTGATCTATAGATACAAAGCAATCGCGATCCAAATACCGATGACAGTTTTTAATGAGATGGAGAAACAAATCACCAACTTCATATGGAAGGGAAACAGGCCTGGGAGAAGTATTACTGAAAAAGAACAACAAACCTGAATTTAGAAAATATTATATCACCACAGTAAACCTAAGCAGCCTGGTAGTGGCACAACAACAGATACAGAGACCAATGGAACAAAATTGAGAATCCAGACAAAAATCCATCCACATATGAGCAGCTGATATTTGACAAACCCAAAGGCTGTTAATTGGGGAAAAGGCAGTCTCTTTAACAAATGGTACTGGCATAACTGGATATCCACCTGCAAAAAAATGAAACAAGACCCATACCTCACACAATGCACAAAAACTAACTCAAAATGGATCACACACATAAATATAAAATCTAAAACAATAACAATCATGGAAGAAAAATAGGAACAACAGTAGGAGCCTTAATAAATGGCATAAACACTACACTAAACATTACTAACAAAGCACAAACACCAGAAGACAAACCAGATAACTGGGAGCTCCTAAAAGTCAAACACTTATGTTCATCCAAAGACTTCACCAAAAGAGTAAAAAGATTACCTACAGAGTGGAAAAAAGTTTTGGACTATGACAATTCCGATCAGCATCTAATCTCTAAAATCTACATGATACTGCAAAAAATCAACAACAAAAACACGAATTAAAAAATGGACAAAGGAGGCGGAGCCAAGATGGCGGACTAGGCAGACGTTACCTCGGATCCCTCTTACAACAAAGACACGGAAAAACAAGTGAATCGATCACATACATAACAATCTACGAACTCTGAACAACAAACACAGATTTAGAGACGGAGAACGAACTAATACGGGGAAGCAGCGATTGTTTCCAGAGCCTGGAGCCAGCGTACCAGTCAGGTACGGCACAAGCACAGAGACCTGCTCCACCCGCCTGAACTAACCCCGGGAGGGGGACCAGCCGGTTCCACGGGCGGCGTGGGACGCAGCCGGTAGGAGAAGTCCCCGGGAGGCAGTGACTGATCTTGGAGCAGAAAGAGCAGCATCCGAGCCGGGGAACCGTCCCGCAGGGATTTGGACTGCACGCAGGTACGCCATAAACACGGAGAGTTGCTCCACCCCCTGAACTAACCCCGGGAAGGGGACCAGCCGGGTCGCGCGGGCGGCGTGGGACGCAGCCGGTAGGAGAAGTCCCCGGGAGGCAGTGACTGGTATTGGAGTGGGGAGAACAGCGTTCCAGCCAGGACACTCGGTCGCGGCACAAGCACAGGGAGCTACTCCACCCATCTGAACTAACCCCGGGAGGGGGCCCACCTAGTTCACGGGGGCGGCACGGCCACGCGGCTGGAGAGACGAGAAGTCCCCGGGAGGCAGCGACTGATTTTGGAGTCGAGAGTGCACCGTCCCAGTAGGGGAGCCTTGACGCTGGGCGTGGGGCTGGAAGCGGAGGATCTGACCGTGACTCCAGCGGGCCAGACCCCCTGGGGGCAATCTCCACACAGCCAGCACACATAGGCGACGCGCCCGCGGGAATCTCAGATATAACAGTCATTCCAAGCAAGACAAGCAACTCTGGCTATATTCTGAGGTGCTACTCTCCTATCTCTCTGTTCCCTCCCCCACCCTTCCCAGGCGGCTTCATTAACATCTGAATAGCCTGAGCCAAAGGGAGAACTCTGATAGGGATCTGACTGCAGCTTTTTTTTAGCGGATTTTCTGGAAAAACTAGTTTCCCAGTGATGGCTCGGAGACAACAATCCATATCAAACCACTTAAAGAAGCAGACCGGGACAGCTTCTCCAACCCCCCAAACAAAAGAATCAAAATCTTTCCCAAATGAAGATACAATTTTGGAATTATCAGATACAGAATATAAAAAACTAATTTACAGAATGCTTAATGATATCACAAATGAAATTAGGATATCTGCAGAAAAAGCCAAGGAACACACTGATAAAACTGTTGAAGAACTCAAAAAGATTATTCAAGAACATACTGGAAAAATTAATAAGTTGCAAGAATCCATAGAAAGACAACATGTAGAAATCCAAAAGATTAACAATAAAATAACAGAATTAGACAACATAATAGGAAGTCAGAGGAGCAGACTCGAGCAATTAGAATGCAGACTGGGACATCTGGAGGACCAGGGAATCAACACCAACATAGCTGAAAAAAAATCAGATAAAAGAATTAAAAAAAATGAAGAAACCCTAAGAATTATGTGGGACTCTATCAAGAAGGATAACCTGCGGGTGATTGGAGTCCCAGAACAGGGGGGGGGACAGAAAACACAGAGAAAATAGTTGAAGAACTTTTGACAGAAAACTTCCCTGACATCATGAAAGACGAAAGGATATCTATCCAAGATGCTCATCGAACCCCATTTAAGATTGATCCAAAAAGAAAAACACCAAGACATATTATCATCAAACTCACCAAAACCAAAGATAAACAGAAAATTTTAAAAGCAGCCAGGGAGAAAAGAAAGGTTTCCTTCAAGGGAGAAACAATAAGAATATGTTCTGACTACTCAGCAGAAACCATGCAGGCAAGAAGGGAATGGGACCACATATACAGAACACTGAAGGAGAAAAACTGCCAGCCAAGGATCATATATCCAGCAAAACTCTCTCTGAAATATGAAGGCGAAATTAAGATATTTACAGACAAACACAAGTTTAGAGAATTTGCAAAAACCAAACCAAAGCTACAAGAAATACTAAAGGATATTGTTTGGTCAGAGAACCAATAATATCAGATATCAGCACAACACAAGGTCACAAAACAGAACGTCCTGATATCAACTCAAATAGGGAAATCACAAAAACAAACAAATTAAGGTTAATTAAAAAAAAAAAAATACACATAGCAGGGAATCATGGAAGTCAATAGGTAAAAGATCACAATAATCAAAAAGAGGGACTAAATACAGGAGGCATTGAACTGCCATATGGAGAGTGATACAAGGCGATATAGAACAATACAAGTTAGGTTTTTACTTAGAAAAATAGGGGTATATAATGAGGTAACCACAAAAAGGTATAACAACTCTATAACTCAAGACAAAAACCAAGAAAAACGTAACGACTCAACTAACATAAAGTCAAACACTATGAAAATGAGGATCTCACAATTTACTAAGAAAAACGCCTCAGCACAAAAAAGGATGTGGAAAAATGAAATTGTCAACAACACACATAAAAAGGCATCAAAATGACAGCACTAAAAACTTATTTATCTATAATTACCCTGAATGTAAATGGACTAAATGCACCAATAAAGAGACAGAGAGTCACAGACTGGATAAAGAAACACGATCCATCTATATGCTGCCTACAAGAGACACACCTTAGACTTAGAGACTCAAACAAACTAAAACTCAAAGGATGGAAAAAAGTATATCAAGCAAACAATAAGCAAAAAAGAAGAGGAGTAGCAATATTAATTTCTGACAAAATAGACTTTAGACTTAAATCCACCACAAAGGATAAAGAAGGACACTATATAATGATAAAAGGGACAATTGATCAGGAAGACATAACCATATTAAATATTTACGCACCCAATGACAGGGCTGCAAGATACATAAATCAAATTTTAACAGAACTGAAAAGCGAGATAGATACCTCCACAATTATAGTAGGAGACTTCAACACACCACTTTCGGAGAAGGACAGGACATCCAGTAAGAAGCTCAACAGAGACACGGAAGATCTAATTACAACAATCAACCAACTTGACCTCATTGACTTATACAGAACTCTCCACCCAACTGCTGCAAAATATACTTTTTTTTCTAGCGCACATGGAACATTCTCTAGAATAGACCACATATTAGGTCATAAAACAAACCTTTGCAGAGTCCAAAACATCGAAATATTACAAAGCATCTTCTCAGATCACAAGGCAATAAAACTAGAGATCAATAACAGAAAAACGAGGGAAAAGAAATCAAATACTTGGAAAATGAACAATACCCTCCTGAAAAAAGACTGGGTTATAGAAGACATCAAGGAGGGAATAAGGAAATTCATAGAAAGCAACGAGAATGAAAATACTTCCTATCAAAACCTCTGGGACACAGCAAAAGCAGTGCTCAGAGGCCAATTTATATCAATAAATGCACACATACAAAAAGAAGAAAGAACCAAAATCAGAGAACTGTCCCTACAACTTGAACAAATAGAAAGTGAGCAACAAAAGAATCCATCAGGCACCAGAAGAAAACAAATAATAAAAATTAGAGCTGAACTAAATGAATTAGAGAACAGAAAAACAATTGAAAGAATTAACAAAGCCAAAAGCTGGTTCTTTGAAAAAATTAACAAAATTGATAAACCATTGGCTAGACTGACTAAAGAAATACAGGAAAGGAAACAAATAACCCGAATAAGAAATGAGAAGGACCACATCACAACAGAACCAAATGAAATTAAAAGAATCATTTCAGATTATTATGAAAAATTGTACTCTAACAAATTTGCAAACCTAGAAGAAATGGATGAATTCCTGTAAAAACACTACCTACCTAAACTAACACATTCAGAAGTAGAACAACTAAATAGACCCATAACAAAAAAAGAGATTGAAACGGTAATCAAAAAACTCCCAACAAAAAAAAGTCCTGGCCCGGACGGCTTCACTGCAGAGTTCTACCAAACTTTCAGAGAAGAGTTAACACCACTACTACTAAAGGTATTCCAAAGCATAGAAAATGACGGAATACTACCCAACTCATTCTATGAAGCCACCATCTCCCTGATACCAAAACCAGGTAAAGACATTACAAAAAAAGAAAATTATAGACCTATATCCCTCATGAACATTGATGCAAAAATCCTCAACAAAATTCTAGCCAATAGAATCCAACAACACATCAAAAAAATAATTCACCCTGATCAAGTGGGATTTATACCAGGTATGCAAGGCTGGTTTAATATCAGAAAAACCATTAATGTAATCCATCACATAAATAAAACAAAAGACAAAAACCACATGATCTTATCAATTGATGCAGAAAAGGCATTTGACAAAGTCCAACACCCATTCATGATAAAAACTCTTACCAAAATAGGAATTGAAGGAAAATTCCTCAACATAATAAAGGGCATCTATGCAAAGCCAACAGCCAATGTCACTCTAAATGGAGAGAACCTGAAAGCATTTCCCTTGAGAACGGGAACCAGACAAGGATGCCCTTTATCACCGCTCTTATTCAACATCGTGTTGGAAGTCTTAGCCAGGGCAATCAGGCTAGACAAAGAAATAAAAGGTATCCGGATTGGCAAGGAAGAAGTAAAGTTATCACTATTTGCAGATGACATGATTATATACACAGAAAACCCTAAGGAATCCTCCAGAAAACTACTGAAACTAATAGAAGAGTTTGGCAGAGTCTCAGGTTATAAAATAAACATACAAAAATCACTTGGATTCCTCTACATCAACAAAAAGAACACCGAAGAGGAAATAACCAAATCAATACCATTCACAATAGCCCCCAAGAAGATAAGATACTTAGGAATAAATCTTACCAAGGATGTAAAAGACCTATACAAAGAAAACTACAAAGCTCTACTACAAGAAATTCAAAAGGACATACTTAAGTGGAAAAACATACCTTGCTCATGGATAGGAAGACTTAACATAGTAAAAATGTCTATTCTACCAAAAGCCATCTATACATTTAACGCACTTCCGATCCAAATTCCAATGTCATATTTTAAGGGGATAGAGAAACAAATCACCAATTTCATATGGAAGGGAAAGAAGCCCTGGATAAGCAAAGCACTACTGAAAAAGAAGAAGAAAGTGGGAGGCCTCACCTTACCTGACTTCAGAAACTATTATACAGCCACAGTAGTCAAAACAGCCTGGTATTGGTACAACAACAGACACATAGACCAATGGAACAGAATTGAGAACCCAGACATAGATCCATCCACGTATGAGCAGCTGATATTTGACAAAGGACCAGTGTCAATTAACTGGGGAAAAGATAGCCTTTTTAACAAATGGTGCTGGCATAACTGGATATCCATTTGCAAAAAAATGAAACAGGACCCATACCTCACACCATGCACAAAAACTAACTCCAAGTGGATCAAAGACCTAAACATAAAGACTAAAACGATAAAGATCATGGAAGAAAAAATTGGGACAACCCTAGGAGCCCTAATACAAGGTATAAACAGAATACAAAACATTACCAAAAATGATGAAGAGAAACCCGATAACTGGGAGCTCCTAAAAATCAAACACCTATGCTCATCTAAAGACTTCACCAAAAGACTAAAAAGACCACCTACAGATTGGGAAAGAATTTTCAGCTATGACATCTCCGACCAGCGCCTGATCTCTAAAATCTACATGATTCTGTCAAAACTCAACCACAAAAAGACAAACAACCCAATCAAGAAGTGGGCAAAGGATATGAACACACATTTCTCTAAAGAAGATATTCAGGCAGCCAACAGATACATGAGAAAATGCTCTCGATCATTAGCCATTAGAGAAATGCAAATTAAAACTACGATGAGATTCCATCTCACACCAGCAAGGCTGGCATTAATCCAAAAAACACAAAATAATAAATGTTGGAGAGGCTGCGGAGAGATTGGAACTCTCATACACTGCTGGTGGGAATGTAAAATGGTACAACCACTTTGGAAATCTATCTGGCGTTATCTTAAACAGTTAGAAATAGAACTACCATACAACCCAGAAATCCCACTCCTAGGAATATACCCTAGAGATACAAGAGCCTTCATACAAACAGATATATGCACACCCATGTTTATTGCAGCTCTGTTTACAATAGCAAAAAGTTGGAAGCAACCAAGGTGTCCATCAACGGATGAATGGGTAAATAAATTGTGGTATATTCACACAATGGAATACTACGCATCGATAAAGAACAGTGACGAATCTCTGAAACATTTCATAACATGGAGGAACCTGGAAGGCATTATGCTGAGCGAAATGAGTCAGAGGCAAAAGGACAAATATTGTATAAGACCACTATTATAAGATCTTGAGAAATAGTAAACCTGAGAAGAACACATACTTTTGTGGTTACGAGGGGGGGAGGGAGGGAGGGTGGGAGAGGGTTTTTTATTGATTAATCAGTAGATAAGAACTGCTTTAGGTGAAGGAAAAGACAACACTCAATACATGGAAGGTCAGCTCAATTGGACTGGACCAAAAGCAAAGAAGTTTCCAGGATAAAATGAATGCTTCAAAGGTCAGCGGAGCAAGCGCGGGGGTCTGGGGAACATGGTTTGCGGGGACTTCTAAGTCAATTGGCAAAATAATTCTATTATGAAATCATTCTGCATCCCACTTTGAAATGTGGCGTCTGGGGTCTTAAATGCTAACAAGCAGCCATCTAAGATGCAGCAATTGGTCTCAACCCACCTGGAGCAAAGGAAAATGAAGAACACCAAGCCCACATGACAACTAAGAGCCCAAGAGACAGAAAGGGCCACATGAACCAGAGACCTACATCATCCTGAGACCAGAAGAACTAGTTGGTGCCCGGCCACAATCGATGACTGCCCTGACAGGGAGCTCAGCAGAGGACCCCTGAGGGAGCAGGAGATCAGTGGGATGCAGACCCCAAATTCTCATAACAAGACCAAACTTAATGGTCTGACTGAGACTGGAGGAATCCCGGCGGCCATGCTCCCCAGACCTTCAGTTGACACGGGACAGGAACCATCCCCGAAGACAACTCATCAGAAATGAAAGGGACTGGTCAGCGGGTGGGAGAGAGATGCTGATGAAGTGTGAGCTAATTATATCAGGTGGACACTTGAGATTGTGTTGGCAACTCTTGCCTGGAGGGGGGATGGGAGGATAGAGAGAGAGGGAAGCCGGCAAAATTGTCAAGAAAGGAGAGACTGAAAGGGCTGACTCAAGACGGGGAGAGTAAGTGGGAGTAGGGAGTGAGATGTATGTAAACTTATATGTGACAGACTGATTGGATTTGTAAACGTTCACTTGAAGCTTAATAAAAGTTATTATAAAAAAAAAATAAAAAAAGAAAGACTTACTTCCAGGTTTAGACTGGTATTCAACAACAACAACAAAAAAACCCTTTACCGTAAATAAGAAAAAAAAAAAAAATGGACAAAGGATATGAACAGGCATTTCACCAAAGAAGACATTCAGGTGGCTAACAGATACATGAGGAAATGCTCATGATCTTAGCCATTAGGGAAATACAAATCAAATCTACAATGAGATTCCATCTCACTCCAAAAAGGCTGGCATTAAACCAAAAAACACAAAACAATAAATGTTGGAGAGGTTATGGAGAGACTGGAACATTTACACACTGCTGGTGGGAATGTGGAAACTCTGGTGGTGTAGTGGCTAAGTGCTACAGCTGCTAACCAAAGGGTCGGCAGTTCGAATCTGCCAGGAGCTTCTTGGAAACTCTGTGAGGCAGTTCTACTCTGTCCTATAGGGTTGCTATGAGTCGGAATCGACTCCATAGCACTGGGTTTGGGTTTTTTTTTTTCTGTTTTTGGTTTTGGTGGGAATGTAAAATGGTACATCTACTTTGGAAATCGATTTGGCTCTTCCTTAAAAAGCTAGAAATAGGACTACAATATTATCCAGCAACTCCACTCCTTGAATTATATCCTAGAGAAATAAGAGCCCTCACACAAACAGATATATATATGCACACTCATGTTCACTGCAGCACTGTTTACAATACCAAAAAGATGGAAGCAAGCAACCAAGATGCCCATCAATGGATAAATGGATAAATAAATTATGGTATATTTACATAACGGAATACCACACAACAATTAAGAACAATGATGAATCTGTGAAACATCTCATAACATGGAGGAATCTGGGAGGCATTATTTTGAGTGAAATCAGTCAGTTGCAAAAGGACAAATATGTATGAGACCACTATTACAAGGACTCAAGAAAAAGTTTAAACACAGAAGAAAATACAATTTGATAGTTATAAGGGTGGGGAGGGAGGGAGAGGGGTATTCACTAATTAGATAGGAGGCAAGAACTATTTTAGGTGAAGGGAAAGACAACACACAACACAGGGGAGGTCAGCGCAAATGGACTAAACCACAAGCTAAGAAGTTTCCTGAATACAACGGAATGCTTCTAAGGCCAGAGTAGTAGGGATGGGGGTCTGGGGACCATGGTTTCAGGGGACATCTAGGTCAGCTGGCATAAGAAAATGTATTAAGAAAACGTTCTACATCCCAGTCTGGTGAGTGGCATCTGGGGTCTTAAATGCTAGCAAGCAGCCATCTAAGATGCATCAATTGGTCTCAACTCACCTGGAGCAAAGGACAATGAAGAACAACAAAGACATAAGGTAACATGAGCCCAAGAGACAGAAAGGGCCACATAAATCAGCGAATACATCAGCCTGAGACTGGAAGAACTAGAGGGTGCCTGACTACCTCAGATGACTGCCCTGATAGGAAACACAACAGATAATCCCTGATGGAGCAGGAGAACAGTGGGGTGCAGACCTCAAATTCTTATAAAAAAGACGAGACTTAATGGTCTGATTGAGACTGGAGGGACCCCAGGGGTTATGGTCTCCAGACCCTCTGTTAGCCCAAATTTGAACCATTGCCAAAGACAACTCTTCAAACAGGGTTTGGACTGGACTATAAGGCAGAAATTGATACTGGGGAGGAGTAGGCTTCTTGGCTCAAGTAGACACATGAGACTATGTGAGCAGCTCATCTCTGGAGGTGAGATTAGAAGGCAGAGGGGGACAGAAGCTGGTTGAATGGACATGTGGAATACAGGGTGGAGAGGAGGAATGTTTTGTCTCATTGGGGGAGAGCTCTAGGAATATATAGCAAGGTGTGTATAAGTTTTTGTATGAGAGACTGACGATTTGTAAACTTTCACTTAAAGCACAATAAACATAAAATGAAAAAAATTGTTTTACAAACACCACATGGGAAGACTCTGTGCCCAAGATTTCCCTGAACTGGGCCTGATCCAGGCCTTAGTGCTGCCTTCTTCTGCAGTGGTGATCCATACAGAGCAGCCTGTGGTGACCAATACACAGCAGGCCGCTTGCCTTCTTTCTGTCCCATTGTCTTGGGACACTGTCAGAGCCCCTCCAAATCAGTTGGTTTATGTGTGTTGTCCTTCTCCCCTTCTGGGCAGGGGAGCAGCCACCACATCTGGTGTACCCTGGCTTCCTACATTGCGCTGGAGGACCTTGCAAAGACATTTAGGTAAGAAAATGAAATAAAAGGAATCCAAGTGAGAGAGAGAGAAGAAAACTATTTCTGTTTATATATAACATGATCTTGCATGTAGAACATCATCAGGGATGCCCCCCAAAAATGCTGGAATTGATAAATTTAGCAAGGCTGCAGGATACAAGCACAATATACAATAATCAATTGTATTTCTATACACTAGCTATGAACAATCCAAAAATGAAATTATGACAATTCCATTACAGCAGTATAAAACAAAAAGCCCAAACTCATTGCCATCAAGTCAATTCTGACTCTTAGCAGCCCTATAGGACAGAACAGAACTGCCCAATAGGATTTTCAAGGCTGTAATCAATCTTTATGAAAGCAGACTTTTACATCTTTCTCCTGCAGAGCAGCTGGTGGGTTCATACCACCAACCTTTCAGTTAGCAGCCAAGCACTTAATCACTGCACCACCAAAAATACATAGGAATAAACCTAGCAAAAGAAGAGTGAGACTTATACTCTGAAAAATACAGAACATTGTTGAAAGAAATTAAAGATGACCCAAATAAATAGAAAGACATCCCATGTTCATGGAGGAAAAGTGTTATTAAGATGGCAATACTCCCCAAATTGATTCACAGACTCAGCACAATTCCTATAAAAATCCAAGGTGCCTTTGTTGATACTAAAAGTCACATGGAAGTCTAAGCGTCCCAGAATAGCCAAAACAAGTTGGAGGACTCACACTTTCCCATTCAAAACTTACTACAAAGTTATATTAACCAAGACAATGTGGTACTGCCATAAGGTTAGAATGGAATTGGCAGTCCAGAATTAAACCCTCATGTTTATAGTTAATTGATTTTGGACAATGATACCAAAACACTTCAATGTGGAAAGAATAATCTTTTCAATAACTGGTGCTGTGACAACTGGATACCAACATGCAATGAAATGATGTTGTACCCTACCTCACATCATATGCAAAAATTAACTCAAAGTAGACCAAAGACCTAAATATCAAATCTAAAGCCGTAACTTTTAGAAGAAAACATGGGGGTAAATCTTCAAGACTTCAGATTAGGCAATGGTTTATGAATTATGACACCAAAAGTACAAGTAACGAAAGAAAAAATAAACCAGACTTCATAAAAATTAAAAACTTTTGACTTCAAAGGACATCAAGAAAGTGAAGAAACAACCTAAAGAATGGGAGAACATTTTTGAAATCATGTATCTAATTAAAACAGAATATATAAAGAACGCCTACAACTCAATGATAAAAGACTAGTAACCCAATTTAAAAATGGGGAGAGTATCTGGATAAATATTTCTTCAAAGAAGATATACAAATGGACAATAATAAGTGCATGAAAAGATGTTCAATATCATTAGCCATCAGGGAAATGCAAATCAAAACCACAATAAGACACTACTTCACATCCATGAAGATGGCTAGAACCAAAGAGAGATAATCACAAGTGATGGAACGGATGTGGAGGAATTAGAACCCTCATACACTGTTGGTGGAAATGTAAAATGGTGCAGCTTTGGAAAACAGTCTGGCAGCTCCTAAAAAAAGTTTAAATGTAGGAGGCGGAGCCAAGGTGGTGGAATACACAGATGCTTCCTGCGAACCTTATTTACAACAAAGACCTGAAAAAACAAGTGAAACGAGTATATTTGTGACAAGCTGGGAGCCCTGAGCTTCAAAGGCAAGCTTAGAAAATGAACTGAGGGGCAGTGGGAGGAAGAGATCATTCAGAAGGAGAGAGGAGTCTTCGGACCTAAATTGTGGGGAGCCTTCAGGCACCGTTCCTGGAGCAGCAGTGGTGGTGGGCTAGCACTAGCATTCGGCAGCAGTTTCCTCAGGGAGAAGCAGCCAGCCGCACAGCCTACTCACACCTCCCGGACCTGAGAAGAACAGCGCTCTCGGCAAAAGCTAAGTACTTGTGTATATTTTACCGTGCCACCCCCACCCCCAGGCCGGCTTCAGCAGCTGAATTCCCTGGGCCTGAGGTAGGCACTCTTCAGCACCTAGAGCCATGCTCCCGGCCTCAGGAAAGAAAAAATTTGCAACTGGAGGAAAACATAATTTGCCAGCTCCACTAACCGGGGGAGCTCAGGACAGAAGCGGCTCCTGTCCAGGCATAAACTGTCTGTGGATTTTGAGTACCTTTCCCCTCTGCATCGACCTCTGTGGGCCTATTTCAAGAGAATAGGCCCTTGTTGGCAGATTCCAACCATTTCAGCTGTGCGGTGGAGAGGTGGGGGTTTCATGTTTGACATTGCTTTGCCTATTAAACAAGGTCCTCACCTACCCACATCAGGGACCTAAGAACTGATAGCTCCACTAAGGCCACACAGCTGACTGCGACAGGGGTCCAAAGATAACTGGTACCTCCCAGTCCTTACAACCAAAAACTCCAGGTGCCCATGGTCAGCAGAACCCACCCACCTGCAAGCTCTAGGGAACAGGGACACACTTTCCTCAGAGACACTTGGGGCTTGGTTCTCAGCCCTCTGCCTTGTTCAGAGCTTGAACAAGGTATATACGCCAATCACCCCTGCTCCTCTAAGACTGTAGGACAGAGCCTGTACCACACACTTGATGATCGGCTACCTGGAAACCTGAGCTGAATTCATACAAGAAAACTGAATAGACTCCTAGACTGGTATACCAGATAACAGCTCTAGCCATCTGGTGACAGGATGTCAGAGCTCCAAAGGCAGAAATAATCAAGCTATCTCACTCAACCAATCCATAGGGCTATACAAAAACAAAACAAAGCAAGAAGCTACGACACAGTCAGCAAGCATAAACTAATACAATAATTTATAGATGGCTCGGAGACAACAGTCAATATCAAGTCACGTGAGGAAACAGACCATGATCACCTCAACAAGCACTCAAAACAAAGAATCCAGGGATCTTCTAGATGAAAGTGCATTCCTGAAATTACCAGAGGCAGAATACAGAAGTGTAATACACAGAACCCTTCAAGACATCAGGAAGGAAATGAGGCAATACGCAGAACAAGCCAAGGAACACACAGATAAAGCTACTGAAGAAATTAGAAAGATTATTCAGGAACATAATGAAAAGTTTAATAAGCTGGAAAAATCCATAGACAGACAGCAATCAGATATTCAGAAACTTAACAATAAATTTACAGAAGTAGACAACTCAATAGAAAGTCAGAGGAGCAGAATTGAGTAAGCAGAAGCTAGAATTTCTGAACTAGAAGATAAATCATTTGGCACTAACATATTTGAAGAAAAATCAGATAAAAGAATTTAAAAAAATGAAGAAACATTAAGAATTATGTGGGACTCTATTGAGAGAAATAACCTACAAGTAATCGGAGTACCAGAACAGGGAGGGATAACAGAAAATACAGAGAGAGTTGTTAAAGATTTGCTGGAAGAAAACTTCCCTGATTTTGTGAAAGATGAGAAGATATCTATCCAAGATGCTCATCGAACTGCACATCAGGTAGATCTTAAAAGAAAGTCACCAAAACATATTAAAATCAAACTTGCCAAAACCAAACACAACCAGAGAATAAGAGCAGTGAGGGATAAACAAAAAGTCACCTACAAAGTAGAGCCAATAAGGATAAGCTCGGACTACTCGGCAGAAACCACGCAGGCAAGAAGGCAATGGGCTGACATATTTAAAAAATTGAAGGAAAAAAATTGCCTGCCAAGAATCATATATCCAGCAAAACTCTCTCTTAAATATGAAGGTGAAACTAAGACATTTCCAGATAAACACAAGTTTAGGAAACACGTAAAACCCAAACCAAAACTGCAATAAACACTAAAGGGAGTTCTTTGGTTAGAAAATCAATAATATCAGGTATTAACCCAAGACTAGAACACTGGGCAGAGCAACCAGAAGTCAATCTAGACAGGGAAATCCAGAACAACAAGGCCAGATTATATAAATAAATAAAAGCTCAAAACAGGGTGACAGCGATGTTATTATATAAAAGAACAAAACATTGAAACTATAAAGACGGACTAAGAAATGTAATCATACACCTTCCATATGGAGAGAAAGATAAACGGCGATACGAAGAAATAAAAGTTAGGTTTAAACTTAGAAAAATGGGGGTAATTAATAAGGTAACCACAAAGGAGACAAATTATCCTACTCATCAAAATAAAATACAAGGGAAAAATAGAGACTCAGCAGAAACAAAATCAACAACAAATATGAGGAAAGGACAATACATAAAGATAATCTACTCAGCACATAAAATTAAGTGCGAAAAAGTAACTGTCAACAACACACAAAAAAAGACATCAAAATGATAGCACTAAATTCATACCAATCCATAATTACCCCGAATGTCAATGGACTAAACGCACCAATAAAGAGACAGACAGTGGCAGAATGGATTAAAAAACAAGATCCGTCTACATGCTGCCTACAAGAGACACACCTTAGACTTAGAGAAACAAACAAACAAACAAAAAAAACTCAAAGGATGGAAAAAAATATATCAAGTAAACAACAATCAAAAAAGAGAAGGAGTGGCAATACTAATTTCTGACAAAATAGACTTTAAAGTTAAATCCATCAGAAAGGATAAGGAAGGACACTATATAATGATTAAAGGGACAATACACCAAGAAGATATAACCATATTAAATATTTATGCACCTAATGACAGAGCTTCAAGATACATAAAACAAACTCTATCAGCATTGAAAACTGAGATAGACAGCTCCACAATAATACTAGGACACTTCAACACACCATTTTCGGTGAAGGACAAGACATCCAGAAAGAAGCTCAGTAAAGACATGGGAAGATCTAAATGCCAAAATCAACCAACTTGACCTCTTAGACATATACACAACACTCCAGCCAACAAAAACTAAGTATACTTTGTTTTCTAGTGCACATGGGACATTCTCTAGAATAGACCACATATTAGGTCATAAAGCAAGCCTTAGCAGAATCCAAAACATTGAAATATTACAAATCATATTCGTTGACCATAAGGCCATAAAAGTGGAAATCAATAACAGGAAAAGCAGGGAAAAGAAATCAAATACTTGGAAACTGAACAATACCCTGCTCAAAAAACACTGGATTATAGAAGACGTTAAGGATGGAATAAAGAAATTCATAGAATCCAGTGAGAATGAAAACACTTCCTATCAGAACCTCTGGGACACAGCAAAAGCGGTGCTCAAAGGCCAATTTACATCAATAAATGCACACATCCAAAAAGAAGAAAGGGCCAAAATCAAAGAATTATCCCTACAACTCGAACAAATAGAAAGAGAGCAACGAAAGAAACCCACAGGCACCACAAGAAAACAAATAATAAAAATTAGAGCTGAACTAAATGACATAGAAAACAGAAAAACGATTGAAACAATTTACAAGACCAAAAGGTGGTTTTTTTAAAAAATCAACAAAATTGATAAACCATTGGCCAAACTGACAAAAGAAAAACAGGAGAGGAAGCAAATAACCCGAATAAGAAATGAGATGGGCGGTATTACAACAGACCCAACTGAAGTTAAAAGAATCGTATCAAATTACTATGAAAAATTGTACTCTAAGAAATTTGAAAACCTAGAAGAAATGGGTGAATTCCTAGAAACACACTACCTACCTAAACTAACACAAACAGAGGTAGAACAACTAAATAGACCCATAACAAAAGAAGAGATTGAAAAGGTAATCAAAAAACTCCCAACAAAAAAAAGCCCTGGTCCAGAAGGCTTCACTGCAGAATTCTAGCACACTTTCAGAGAAGAGTTAACACCACTACCAAAGGTATTTCAGAGCACAGAAAAGGATGGAATACTACCAAACTCCTTCTGTGAAGCCACTATATCCCTGATACCAAAACCAGGTAAAGACACCACAAGAAAGAAAATTATAGACCTATGTCCCTCATGAACATAGATGCAAAAATCGTCAACAAAATTCTAGCCGATAGAATTTAACAACATATCAAAAAAATAATTCACCATGACCAAGTGGGATTCATACTAGGTATGCAGGGATGGTTCAACATTAGAAAAACAATTAATGTAATCCACCACACAAATAAAAGAATCACATGATCTTATCAATTGATGCAGAAAAGGCATTTGACAAAGTTCAACACCCATTCATGATAAAAACTCTCAGCAAAATAGGAATAAAAGGAAAATTCCTTAACATAATAAAGGGCATTTATAGAAAGCCAACAGCCAACAGCACCAAATGGAGAGAGCCTGAAAACATTCCCATCGAGATCGGGAATCAGACAAGGATGCCCTTTATCACCGCTCTTATTCAACATTGTGCTGGAAGTCCTAGCCAGAGCAATTAGGCTACATAAGGAAATAAAGGGCATCCAGATTGGCAAGGAAGAACCAAAAGTATCTCTATTTGCAGATGACATGATCTTATACACAGAAAACCCTAAGGAATCCTCCAGAAAACTACTGAAACTAATAAAAGAGTTCAGCAGAGTATCGGGATACAAAGTAAACATACAAAAATCAGTTGGATTCCTCTACACCAACAAAAAGAACATCGAAGAGGAAATGACCAAATCCATGCCATTTCCAGTAGCCCCCAAGAAGATAAAATACCTCGGAATAAATCTTACCACAGATGTAAAAGACTAATACAAAGAAACCTACAGTACACTTCTTTCAAGAAGCCGAAAGAGACTTACATAAGTGGGAAAACATACCTTGCTCATGGATAGGAAGACCTAACATTATGAATATGTCTATTTTACCAGAAGCGATCTATACATTTAATGCAATTCCAATCCAAATCCCAACGACATTCTTTAATGAGATGGAGAAACAAATCACCAACTTCATATGGAAGGGAAAGAGGTCCTGGATAAATAAGGCATTACTGAAAAAGAATAACAAAGTGGGAGGCCTTGCTTTACCTGATTTTAGAACCTATTATACCACCACAGTAGTCAAAACAGACTGGTACTGGTACAACAGATACATAGACCAATGGAACAGAATTGAGAATCCAGACCAAATCCATCCACATACGAACAGTTGATATTTGACGAAGTCCCCAAAACAGTGAAATGGGGAAGAGACAGTGTTTTTAACAAATGGTGCTGGCATAACTAGATATCCATTTGCAAAAAAGTGAAACAAGACCCCTACCTCACTCCATGCACAAAAACGAGCTCAAAATGGATCAAAGACTTAAATATAAAATCTGAAACAATAAAGATCATGGAAGAAAAAATAGGGACAACGTTAGGAGCCCTAATACATGGCATAAACAGTATACAAGACCTTATTAAGAATGCAAAAGAAAAACTAGGTAACTGGGAGCTCCTAAAATTCACACACCTATGCTCATTCAAAGACTTCACCAAAAGAGTAAAAAGACTACCTACAGACTGGGAAAAAGTTTTTAGCTATGACATTTTCAATCAGCGCCTGATCTCTAAAATCTACATGACACTGCAAAAACTCAACTGCAACAAGACAAATAACCCAATGAAAAAATGGGCAAAAGATATGAATAGACACCTCACTAAAGAAGACATTTAGGTAGCTAACAGATACATGAGGAAATGTTCACGATCATGAGCCATTAGAGAAATTTAGGTAAAAACTACAATGAGATTTCATCTCACTCCAACAAGGCTGGCATTAATCCAAAAAACACAGAATAATAAATGTTGGAGAGGCTGTGGAGAGATTGGAACACTTCTACACTCCTGGTGGGAATGTCAAATGGTACAATCACTTTGGAAATCGATTTGGCACTTCCTTAAAAAGCTAGAAATAGAACTACCATAGGATCCAGCAATCCCACTCCTCAGAATATATCCTAGAGAAATAAGAGCCTTTACATGAACAGATACATGCACACCCATGTTTTTGCAGCACTGTTTACAATAGCAAGAAGATGGAAGCAACCAAGGTGCTGGATGATTGGATAAAGAAATTATGGTATATTCACACAACGGAATACTACGCATCGATAAAGAACAGTGACGAATCTGCGAAACATTTCATAACATGGAGGAACCTGGAAGGCATTATGCTGAGTGAAATCAGTCAGTTGCAAAAGGACAAATATTGTATAAGACCACTATTATAAGAACTTGAGAAATAGTTTAAACTGAGAGGAAAACATTCTTTTGTGGTTAAAAGAGGGAGGAAGGAAGGTGGGAAGGGGGTATTCACTAATCAGATAATAGATAAGAACTGCTTTAGGGGAAGGGAAGGACAACACACAATACAAAGGAGGTCAGCACAACTGGACTAAACCAAAAGCAAAGAAGTTTCCTGAATAAGCTGTATGCTTCGAAGGTCAGTGTTTCAGGGGCTGGGGTTTGGAGACCATGGTTTCAGGGGACAACTAAGTCAATTGGGTTAATGAAATAATATTAAGAAAACATTGCGCATCCCACTTTGAAGAGTGATGTTTAGGGTCTTAAACGCTAGCAAGCAGCCACCTGGATCAAAGGAGAATGAAGAACAAACACCAAGGACACAAGGCAATTATGAGCCCAAGAGACAGCAAAGGTCACATGAACCAGAGACACCATCATCCTGACACCAGAAAACTAGATGGTGCCTGGCTACAGCCGATGACTGCCCTGACAGGGAACACAACAGAGAACCCCTGAGGGAGCAGGAGAGCAGTGGGATGCAGACCCCAAATTCTCATAAAAAGACCAGACTTTATGGTCTGACTGAGACTAGAAGGACCCCAGTGGTCATGGCCTCCAGACCTTCTGTTGGCCCAGGACAGGAACCATTCCCGAAGTCAACTCTTCAGACATGGATTGGACCAGACAATGGGTTAGAGAGGGATGCTGGTGAGGAGTGAGTTTCTTGGGTCAGGTGGACACTTGAGACTATGTTGGCATCTCCTGCCTTGAGGGGAGATGAGAGGGTAGAGGGGTTAGAAGCTGGCAAAATGGACACGAAAAGAGAGTGGAGGGAGAGAGTGGGCTATCTCCTTAGGGGGAGAGTAACTGGGAGTATGTAGCAAGGTGTATATAAGTTTTTGTGAGAGACTGACTTGATTTGTAAACTTTTGCTTAAACCACAATAAAAGTTACTAAAAAAAAAAAGTTTAAATGTAGAGTTATACAACCCAGCATTTCCACTCCCATTTGCATGTATACCCAAAAGAATTGCAAACACGTGTTTATATAAAAACCTGTACAGAAATGGTCATAGCAGCATTATGTATAATAGCCAAAAAGTGGAAACAACCCAAATGTCCATCAACTGACGAACAGACAAACACAATCTGGTATACCCATAAAATGGAATATTATTCAGTAATGAAAAGAAATGAAGTACTGATACATGCTACAGACGAATGAACCTTCAAAACAGTATCCTAAATATGGTAAGTAAAAGAAGCCAGTCACAAAACCGCACATATTGTCTGATTCCATCTGTATCAAATGTCCAGAGGAAGGAAATTCATAGGGGAAAGATGGAGCCCTGGTGGCACTGTGGTTAAGAGCTCGGCTGCCAACCAAAATGTTGGCAGTTCGAATCCACCAGCCGCCCATGGAAACCCTATGGGGCAGTTCTACTCTATCCTATAGGGTTGCTATAAGTTGGAATTGACTCGATGGCAACAGGGTTTTTTTTTGTTTTAGGAGAAAAATAGGGAGTGGCTGATAAGGCAGACAAGGTTTCTTTTGGGGGTGAGGAAGATGTTCTAAAATGAGACAATGGTGATGGTTGTACAAATGTGAATACACTAAAAAAACCTGAATTGCACACCTTAAATGGGTGAATTATATATGAATTATATCTCAATAAATCTGTTATTTTTTTAAAAAGGCGCTGCTAGAGGAAAGAGAAGGTCCCTTATAATGATAAAAGAGTGATTTCATCAGTAAAACTAAAGAGTTTTAAACATATTAATTGACAACCTTACAATATCAAAAGCATTTTTGTTTTTTTTAATATTAGGAGACTATCAGGAGAAATAAAAAAACCCACAATCATTATGGAAAATTTTAACCACATCTTTCCTTAGTCATTGACAAGAAAAATGTCAGAAAGGAGATAGGAAATTTAAGCAACACAATCAACACGCTTGACACAAGGACATGTGATGGAAGGACATGCTTAACATAAGGACATACGCACGTTCACATGAGGCACACAGAGAACATTTGTAAAATTGGTCAACTGCTGGGCTATAAGGCAAATCTAAAAATATTTCAAAAGACTAAAGTCATGCAAAGCATGTTTTTGTACAACAATACAAACAAGCTAAAACCACTTTTTAAAATTTATCACTTATATAGTGATAAGTACGGGCCAGATTTTGTTCAAATTGCTTACAAATATTCACTAATCCTTATAACAACTCTATGATGTATGTGCTATTATTATCCCCACCTAAGGTTTTTTTAAGGTTGGTTAAGATTTAGTATTATTAACTTGAACAAGATCACACAGCTGGGATACAAAAGCAAACAGTTTGGTACCCTGGTCAGCGCTTGTAACCACTGTGTTATACTGCCTTACAAACACAAAATAATACCAGGAAAATCTCCTTGTGCATGAAATTATGAAATATGCTTCTAAATAAGCCATGTGTTCAAAAAAGAAACCATATTGGAAATAAAGCATATTTTTATTTAAGTGACAAGTCTTGTGGAGAAATTAAAGCAGTATTTAAGGGAAATTTTTTTTTTTAATAGCTGCAAATGCACATATCAGAAAAGAAAAATGGTCAAAAATCTCAAAATCTAGGAGTAGAACACAGGAAGTAATAAAGACAGAGCAGGAATCACTCAAATGGAATGAACAAAGTCAAAAGTTGCTCACTTGGAAAGAATAGTAAAATGGATAAACCTCTAGCAAGTCTGATCAAGACAAAAATTACCAATATCAAGAATGAAAGGGGAGGTTACTACAGATTCCACAGGCACTGAAAAGATGAGAGACTATTATGTTACATGTAGTACAGTACAGACAGAATGCTCCTTAGGAGCAAAGATGGCGATTCTTCGCCTCACGTACTTTGGACATGTTATCAGGAGGGACCAGTTCCTGGAGAAGGACATCATGCCTGGTAAAGTAGAGGATCAGCAAAAAAGAGGAAGACCCTGAATGACATGGATGACCCAAGTGGCTGCAACAATGGGTTCAAGCATAACAATGACTATGAGGATGATACGGGACTGGGCAATGTATCCTTCTGTTGTATGTAGGGTTGCTGTTAGAATCAGCTCAATGGCACCTAACAACAACATGTTACATATCGCAGAACATCTGGCACCTTGGAGGAAATGGAAAAATTTCTTAAAAAGCAAAACTGACGTAAGAAAATCTGAATATTCCGTATCTATTAAAGAAATTAACTATTCAAAATCTTCCTACAAGAATTCCATGCACAGATGGCCCCACTACCAAACATTTCAAAAAGGGGGAAAAAAAATACACATTTTACAGAAATCCTTTCAGAGAATAGCAGAAATAACTTTCTAAGTCATTTTAGGAGCCATCGCAGCCCTGATACTAACACCTGACAAGAATATAAGAACAAAAATTAGAGGCCAATATATCTCATGAACATAGATTCAATAGTTCTAAACCTGTTTCTATCATTCCAGGCTCAGTCCTGGGTCTTCTCACTCTAAAATCTTTCCTTAGGGTTCTATCCGTGCCCATGGTTTCAAACACCATCTTCACACAAACACATTTTTCTCTTCAGCCCAGACCCATTCCATTCAACCTCTCTCGACCCTTTACCCCCATCTCTCGCCTGGAAACAGCATCCCATAGGGTGTCTCTACATCCAGCCTTGCCCTGACGCCATCCACTCTCCCTACACTGCAATCGGTGATATTTTCAAAATGCAAATCTGATCAGTCACTCTCATATTTGAAACCATTCAATGGCTTCCTTTTCTTTTTTGGATAAAGACAAAGCTTGGTCTGTGAGGTCTCACATCATTGCCCGTCAGTCAATTTCTCTAGCATCATCTCCAACCACTTCCACCTTGCACTCTTGGCTCCACCACTCTGCCCATTATAACATGTCCCAATTTCCTTGCCACCCGAAATGTTCTTTGAACATGTTATTCTTCATACCCAAGACACTCTTTTTCTCCCCCTCCTAGGAAATACTTACTCATCTTTCAGACTCTCCCCCACCAAGTATTTCAGAACACCTTCTATCATTTAATCCTATCACTTATCAAAGTTGCAATTTCACATTTTATTCGTATGATTATTTGTGTAAGGACCCTCTCCCCATTGGATTTTAAGTTCACTGATAGCAAGGACCCGTTTCTCCTCGCCATTTTATCCTCAACAGCAAAGCCTACTCGATAATACTGTTAAATTAATGTATCTTTTCCTGTAACCATAACCCAAACAGTTCATTTGCACTCAGTTAAAGTGAGGATTTTTCAGCTTCAAGTTTTTAAAAGTACAGAAGTAGGAGACACATGTCTCATTAGCCAAAGTGAAAGACTACATGTCTTTCACTTGACTTTGTTTCACTGGCTTTTTTTTTTTTTTAGACATAATTTCTTTCCAATTCTATCTTTTCAAATACCTGCAATGTGTCACACTTTGGGTGGACAGTTCTTCCTCCTCCCATCACTGTTGCCCTTTCCCCCAATCTCACGCAACTAACTAAATGTGGGAAGTGGTGGTATTTAAGCATGCATTTAGTTAAGAAAAGAATGCTTTCATAATATACTTATAAATTCTTTTGAATGTATTATTAAAGTTCGAGCTCAGCAAAAGGAGTTTCTTAAAAGGAAGTGTAACTCTACTTCTCCACTAGGAGAAGGGAGGAAAGGAGGCATTTCTGACAAAAGAAGAAAACATGTGCTCTGTAGCTGTCGTTACTTTCTTTTTGTCCAATGACTCACATCAAGTGAAATAAGCAAAAATATTGATCCCTAGCCACCTGCCATTCCACTTAAGCAGTTACAATGGGGTGAAATTTGAAAACCCGCGTTGCACAGGTATTTCTTTAAAGGGAATGAAAATTGGCTCAACTAACCTAACCTAACCCATTGCCATGGAGTCAATACCGACTCATAGCAACCCTATAGGACACAGAACTGCCCCACAGAGTTTCCAAGGAGGGCCTGGTGGATTTGAACTGCCGACTTTTTGGTTGGCAACCATAGCACTTAACCAGGGTTTCCATTGGCTCAACAGCACATGTAATTCAAAAGTTAATACAGTTCCTATTTATTCTACTTGCCTTGTTTAAAATTAGCTTAATTTTCATAACTCAGTGTCAATCAAGCAAAAAATAGTACCATAAAGAATTCACAGTGGACTGACTGCAAATAGTTATGTGGTTTTTTTCCCCCATCTCCCAGAATGTCCTGAAATTAGATAGTGGTGATGGTTGTACAACACAGTGAATATAATAGAAACAATAGACTTGGACACTCCAAAATGGTGAATTTTATGTGAATTATATCTCAACTTAAAAATAATTAACAGCAATCTTTACCAGAAAGAAGACATTCATCCTTGATCAGAAGCAAAAAGCCCCTCAAGTGGTATTAAGGACAAAGAGCACAGAAAAACCTAATATCTGGAGTTCTTTTTTCTCCTGGTTTTGCCACTCTATCTGATACCCTATTTTGTATTTTCCCTGCCACTCACAGGGCCTTTGCACTTGCTATTCCCTCTACTCAGGGCACTCTCTCCTCCCCTTTCCTAGTTTATTCTCATTCATCTTTCAGGTCTTCCAAAACCAAGTTAAAATATCGCAGAGATACCAGGGCCAATGGAGGGGGGCGGGTAGGGAGGGGGAGGGTGTAAGGCAGAAAGAGAGTGTCTTCTCGTGGTGCCAGGGAGGGGGCTGCAGCCGGGCTCCGCCTTCGCGCTGGGCACCTGGAGGCCTCGGTGCCAAAAGGGGCTGCGCGCTCGGTGGAAGCCGCTGGGACGAAGGGTGAGGGCTCGGAGAGGCGGGGAGAACAGGCTGCAAGGAACTCCGGCCCATCTGGGTGACCCTCCGCCAGAGGGTGACGCTATCCGAGTGGTCAAACCCCTCCTGGGGGACTGTTAAATGGGCACCTAACTCTGCCTTCTACTTCTCGACTTTCCTCTGGCGCTCTCCTATAAAGGAGGAAAAATTTTTTGAAAAAGAAGAGTCCTACTTGCCAACCTCACTCTAAGGAGTCAAACACAGGAAATAGAGATTCCACTTCCCTAGAAGCATAGCTTGAAAGTCGCTCAGAAAGGGGCATGTCCAGGCCGCTTCCATTACTATTCGTGGTACCCCTAGCATTCCTCAAAGAGCGCTAGCGGGATTGTCACCATCATCAGCCACCTCCCAAATCTGGGTTCCACGGCCTCAAGAAGGCCAGAGAATGGGATTTTTTTGAGCTGGCCTTAGGAAACCACACTCTAAATAAGGGTCCCAATAAAATCTGCTGCCTATGTCCCTGCCGTGGCCAACTCACCCCCAAGCCTGTATCTCCAGCATAAGCATCCATCAGCGGAGGATTTGTACTCTTCAGAGGTGGAGAAATAATGATCAGTATTGCTATAACTGGGGGCTTGGTGGCACTTTGCAGCTTACAAATCCTTCCCATATTCATGGACTTCCCAACAAATACCTGTTGAGTGCCTGCAGCTTGTCCTCCCCTGTGCTGAACCCTGAATGAGACTTAAAATGTCCTAAAAATGCTCACACTCCACTGTGGAAGACAGATACCTGAGTTTGAATAGGTGATTGGTTCTATATGGAACAGATGTTGTTACGCCAGCTGACTAGATGTCCCCCAAAACTATGGTTCCCATGGGAAGTTTTTTTATTAAATGCATCACAATTCATGATTCATGCATCAAACATGAAATCTGCTTGAATATTTAGATGAGAACACCATACTAAAGTTTAAGTTTTGAACTTAAATAAACACTCTATCTGTAAGAAGGACGGATACATTAGACATTTACTAAAACTAAAAAGCTGCTTGTCCTGGAGTCAGTTCTGACTCATGATGACTCCATGAGTGTCAGGGTAGAACTGTGCTCCATAGTGTTTTCAGTGGCTGAATTTTCAGAAGTAAATTGCTAGGCCTTTCTTCTGAGTTCTCTCTGGGTGGACTCGAATATCCATGCTTTTGGTTATAGCCCGTCAATCCTGTTAACTGTTTGCACCTCCCAGGGACTCCTTACTACAAATAAAAGCTTGGTACGAGAGATAGCAACAATGGCAGTAATCCTTTCACAATGTGTTATAGAAACCCAACTGGAATTTTCTAAAACAAACAATTTTCTCTTTTCTATGCTTCCTTTTGCAAGCGTGCTTGGTGGGTAACCTGACTTTCTTGCTCTTTCAATGCATACGGCCATCTGACTTTACATTTCTTGTTTAGATGAGTCCTGTGGAAGTGGGGAAGTGAAACATTTTAGACTCATTCCGAATTCCTAGCTAAGGATTCCACCATCCCACCTTGGATCAGATGCTCATCACCGGATGAATCATCTGTGACGAGAGGATATTGTCCTGTAAGAACATAGCATTTTCTGTGGAAATCACACAGATGGAGGGAGTAGGGGCAGGTGCAGCGAAGAGGAATCTGCAGATGAACGGAGTGAAAGGTCTCTCCGGCCCTGGTAGCACAGTCGTTAAGCGTTTGGCTGTTAACCAAAAGGTCAGCAGTTCAAATCTACCAGTCGCTCCTTGGAAACCCTATTGGAGGAGCTCTACTCTGTCCCATATGGGCACTATGAGTCAGAAGTTTCTCAACAGTGATGGGTTTGGGTTTGAGTTTATAGCATCAGGAATTGCCTGACTTCATGAGGGACAAGAATTAGGATCAGGATCAGCACAAAGCTGGTTCCTGTGAGGTCGAGGTCAGACATAACTCTGCTCTTTAATTTCTTCACCATTCCTAACTCCAGCCACCACTCTCCCTGTGTCATGGCACCCTTGATGTCTCTGCAGGGTTCAATGATTCATTGCATTGGCCACACAGAACTCACAGATATACTCACGGTGGTTTATTAGGGAAGTAACAGGCTACAGCCTGGGATCAGGATCAACTTGGAAGTAACAGGAACAACTCAGGATCAGCAACAGGAAGCACACAAGCAAGGTCTAGAAGGCTCCTCCTCCCTTCTTCAGTGCAGGACAGCTTCCAACCAGGACAGCTGTCTCTGCCATCAGGCCTTATAGTCCGTGTAGCAGCTCCCTCAGCTGTCTCAGCTGCTGGTCTTCTAGCAACAGCTCTCTAATGTCACCCTCTTTGCCTTTGGCCTGACCACCACCAATCAGCCCAGCACACAGCCAGTATAGCAGTTTGTTCAGCTCTTTTAGCTGCCCTCTACTGTCAGTCCTCTCTGCTGTCAGCTTCTCTGCTATTAGGCATCTCTATCGTCAACCTCTCCACCACTAACTGGCCCAGCTCATAGCCAGTGTAACAGCTTCAAGGCCCCCTGAGCTCCCATGTGCCTCTGCTTCTCTGCCAGCACAGCTCTTAACCAGCATCTCTCTCTCAACCAAGAAGTCCTCTCCAAAACCTCTGCATTTCAGTCATTCACATATCCTGGTCCTCATCAGTTACAAGGCAGGGCCTCCTTCACCAGACCAGAGTTCAACCAATCCTCAATCACCTATGAGTGTCAGTCAAGGCAGGACATGTTAATTACCAGACAAAAGTAACAAATCATCAAGTGATTTACAGCTTACCCACATTTTTTTATTCCCTGCAGAGCAACTGGTAGGTTCGAACCGACAAACTTTCGGTTAGCAGCCAAGTGCCTAACCGCCGGATCACCAGGGCTCCTAGCAAATGTCAATCAAGCCCCTGGGCAAAAGTAACAAACCATCTGAGGTATAAAGCAACCAGGGGCACCCCTCCTCAAATTGCTTCTCCAAAGAACTAGGGCAAAAGTAAGTCCTACGGGTTTAGGGAAAAAATCTCCCAAGCAAAAGGCCACATCAAGGAACTCATTGAACCACAACTGGGCCAAAAGCAAAATACAAGTCCCCCAAAAAAGACTAAGAAGAGAGGATGAATTAAGTCTCATAACCAGGTCAGTCATTGGAAGGCTTCTTACAATAGTTATGGGGCATGGAGAAAGGCAGTCATAGGTCATGGTTTCCAAATATCCTGAGGACCTAGTGATCCTCTCCTCCTCTCTCAGGGGAGCTTTGAGCCTAAACTCATAGTGCCCCCTTTGTCAGCAGGAAGTGGACACCATGTCCCTGTAGTTTCCCCTGCCCCATTCCTAAACATGCATATTGGTCTGAATTTTGCCTATTGCCTCCCTCTTTACAGTGTATATTCTTCTTGTTTTTTTCTTAATTTTTATTTTTGTAGTGTATTTTCTTGCCTCATGAAATCACGGATGATCCAGAAATTTATCTAAGAAAAACAGAAACAAGATTTTCAGCAACTTGGGAATTCTCTAGTTATTACCCAACTCCACCATAACGTATTCTTTGGTCTTACTCTAACAAGGAGTTAACTAACTCCGCAATAAAGCAAAATTCTAACTTGTAAACCTATTAGCATTCCTTTCTTGTTAAAATTGTTATCAAATACTTGGTTTTGTGGGTAAGTTCTAACTGTTTCAGCCTACTCTAGCAGATTACCCCTCAACAGTGAAAACAAGCAAGCATAAAGCTTGGAAGAGACACTTGTGAATACAGGAAGGAAAGCAAAATATGTGCATTATTAGTGGAGTTTTTCCCATTTTGGTCTTCACCTTCACTATTTAATACATGCTTCTAGAAGGGCAGCAGAATTTTGTATTTACTCATTTATTATTATGATTTGCAAACATAAAATTTAATTAAAATCTGTGGCTCAAAGCTTCTAATTATCCTGTAAAATAAATTCTATTATTGGAATTTCAGTTCTTTTATTCCTTTTTTAGTGGTTGTTTCTTTAATTATAGACTGTAAAATAAGTCATCTTAAATAAGTATTTAATAGGAACATCATTAAAGGAAACTACCAATTTTTAAAAAATATAAATGGCTTGATGATATTCAGTTTATGCACTATATTAAATAACTTGGTTTCAGTGTGAAGTGAAAATTCTAAAATTATTTAACTTTATCTATGGATTAGAATTTAAGAAAAATAATTTCAAATATGGATAAGGTCTAACTAAATCTTAGACATAAGTCTATTTGTAGGTGATGATATAATACTTCATAATCATTTCTTGTTTAAATGGTACAAGATATGAAATTAAGGATGAGTTTTTGCTGCATTTATATGTGTATATATATATATATATATATATATATATATATATATATATATATATATATATGGCCCTGGTGGTGAAGTAGTTAAGAGCCATGGCTGGTAACCGAAAGGTCAGCATTTCAAATCCACCAGCCATTCCTTGGAAACCCTATGGGGCAGTTCTACTCTGTCGTATGTATAGGGTCGCTATGAGTTGGAATCAACTCAACAGCAATGAGTTTATTTGTATATATAAATTTGGTCTCTGACATAATAAAGAGTTGGACTCAGTTAAGAAGAGTTAGAAATCAAGACAATCATCATACTAACAGCTGTCACTTATTGACTAGCTATTATGTACCATGTAAGGAAACCCTGGTGGTGTAGTGGTTAAGTGCTACCGCTGCTAACCAAAGGGTAGGCAGTTTGAATCTGGCAGGCGCTCCTTGGAAACTCTATGGGGCAGTTCTACTCAGCCCTATAGGGTTGCTATGAGTCAGAATTGACTCGATGGCACTGGAGTTGGTTTATTTTTTTTTAAGGCACTCAAATTCCACTTCTTACAGCACTCATGAAAGTTGCTATTATACTTTCTTTTTTTTGCCAGCTGCACTGAGCTATAATACACATACCATAAAATCCACCCAATTCAAGTGTACAGTCAGCAGTTTTTAGTAAATTTACTCAGTATGCAGTCATCATCACAATCCAATTTTAGAATATTTCCATCACTCCATAAAGATCCTCAAGCCCATCTGCAGTCACTCTTCCTTCCCGGTCCAGCTCTAAAAAAAAAATTAATGTACTTTCTCTCCAGGCATTTCATGTAAGTGAAATTTCACAATCTCTGCATTTTTTTTTTTTTTTTACTTAGCATAATATTTTTTGAGGTTCATCTATGTTGTAGCATGAATAGACATTTGGAATACATCCACTTTTTGGATATTATGGAAAATGATGCTGTGAGTATTTGTGCTGAAGTCCTTGTGTGGGCACACTTTTCATTTCTCTTAGATAGACATTCAGGAGAACAACTGGGTCATAGGGCAAGTTTATGTTTTACTTTTTCAGTAACTGTCAATCTGCTTTCAAAAGTGCCTGTACCACTTTACAGTCTCACAAGCAATGCATGAAGGTTTCAATTTCTCCACACCTTCATCATCACTTGCTATTTTTTTTTAAATAGTCATCCACGTGTATGTGAAGTGGTGTCTCACTGTGGTGCTGATTTGCATCTCCCTTTTTTTTAATGACAAATGATGTTGAGCTTATTGGCCATTTGTATATCTTCTATGGTGAAATGTTTATTATTTTTTTTGCTGATTTTAAATCGTGTTTCTGTCTTCTCATAATTAGGTTGTAATACAACTTTACGTATTCTGGATACGTGTCTTTTATCATATATGTGCTTTGCAAATATTTTCTCCTATTCTGTGGCTTAGCTTCTCACTTCTTAATGGTGCAAAGGATTTTCAGTTTGATGAAATCCACATTATCAAAATTTTCTTGCTGTGTGTGTTTTGGTGTTGTATATGAGTAGTCTTTGAGTAACTGAAGGTCACCCTTTTGCTTTATTTTTGCTGAGGAAGAAACTGACACTCAGAGAGGCCAAGGAGACACTTAAGAGCAATGATGTGCTCACGTGCAGGATGTCGCCCCTCCACTGATGGTCGTAGCCACTCGCTGCTCACTGTTGTCAATACAGGAACCAAGTGAGATCAGGAGAGTTAAGTCTGGCACTGGGCCCAGGTTTCCCCCAAGATCTAGGACATTTAAAAGAAGCATACTCGCTTTAGGTGACTGGAGTATAAATAGAGGAAACAGATGTGTCTTCCAGATAACTCTCTTAAATCAAATTGACTACCTCTGTGGAAAGAAGTGATGGAAAAGCTCAATATCATCAGTCAGAACAACGCCAGGGGCCAACTGTGAAACAGACCATCAATTGCTCATATGCAAGTTCAAGCTGAAACTGAAGAAAATCAGAGCAAGTCCACCAGAGCCAAAATATGACCTTGAGTATATCCCACCTGAATTCAGAGACCATCTGAAGAATAGATCTGACACATTGAACCCTAGTGACTGAAGACCAGACGAGTTGTGGAATGATATCAAGGACATCATACATGAAGAAAGCAAGAGGTCATTGAAAAGACAGGAAAGAAAGATGGATGTCAGGGGACACTCTGAAACTTGCTTTCAAACGTCGAGCAGCTAAAGCAAAAGGAAGAATTGATGAAGTAAAAGAACTGAACAGAAGATTTTAAAGGGCCTCTCGAGAAGAAAAAGTAAAATATTATAATGACATGTGCAAAGAACTGGAGATGGAAAATCAAAAGGGAAGAATACGCTCAGCATCTCTCAAGCTGAAAGAACTGAAGAGAAAATTCAAGCTTTCAGTTGCAATAGGGACGGATTCTATGGGGAAATTATTAAACGACGCATGAATCATCAAAAGAAGATGGAAGGAATACACAGAGTCATTATAACAAAAAGAATTAGTCAATGTTCAACCATTTCAAGAGGTGGCATATGATCAGGAACTGATGGTACTGAAGGAAGAAGTCCAAGCTGCTCTGAAGCCATTGGCGAAAAACAAGGCTTCAGGAATTGATGAAATATCAATTGAGATGTTTCAACAAACAGATGCAGCACTGGAAGTGGTCACTCGTCTATGCCAAGAAATATGGAAGACAGCTTCCTGGCCAACTGACTGGAAGAGATCCATATTTATGCCTATTCCTGAGAAAGGTTATCCAACCGAATGTGGAAATTATAGAACAATATCATTAATATCACACACGAGCAAAAGTTTGCTGAAGATCATTCAAAAACGGCTGCAGCAGTATATCGACAGGGAACTGCCAGAAATTCAGGCCGTTTCAGAAGAGGACATGGAACCAGGAATATCATTGCTGATGTCAGATGGATCCTGGCTGAAAGCAGAGAATACCAGAAGGATGTTTACCTGTGTTTTATTGACTATGCAAAGACATTTGACCGTGTGGATCATAACAAATTATGGATAATGTTGCGAAGAATGGGAATTTTTGTGCTCATGAGGAACCTTTACATAGATCAGGAGGGAGTTGTTCAGACAGAGCAAAGGGATGCTGACTGGTTTAAAGTCAAGAAAGATGTGAGTCAGGGCTGTATTCTTTCACCATACCTATTCAATCTGTATGCTGAGCAAATAATCCGAGAAGCTGGACTATATGAAGATGAATGGGGCATCAGGATTGGAGGAAGACTCATTAACAACCTGCGTTATGCAGATGACACAACCTCATTGCTGAAAGTGAAGAGGATCTGAAGCACTTACTAATGAAGATCAAAGACCACAGCCTTCGGTATGGGTTGCACTTCAACATAAAGAAGACAAGAATCCTCACAACTAGACCAATGAGCAACATCATGATAAACGGAGAAAAGACTGAAGTTGTCAAGGATTTCATTTTACTTGGATCCACGATCAGCAGCCATGAAAGCAGCAGTCAAGAAATCAAGACTCATTGCATTGGGTAAATCTGCTGCAAAGGACCTCTTTAAAGTCTTGAAGAGCAAAGATGTCACATCGAAGACTAATGTGCGCCTGACCCAAGCCGTGGTATTTTCAATCGCATCATATGCATGTGAAAGACCAAAGAAGAATTGACACCTTTGAATTGTGGTGTTGGGAAAGAATATTCAATATACCATGGATTGCCAAAAGAATGAACAAATCTGTCTTAGAAGAAGTACAGCCAGAATGCTCCTTAGAGGCAAGGATGGTGAGACTGAGTCTTACATACTTTGGAGGGATTAGTCCCTGGAGAAGGACATCATGCTTGGCAGAGTGCAGGGTCAGCAGAGAAGAGGACAACCCTCAACGAGGTGGATTGACACAGTGGCTGCCACAGTGAGCTCAAGCATAACGATTTTAAGGATGGCTCAGGACCAGGAAGTGTTTCATTCTGTTGTGCATAGGGTCGCTGTGAATTGGAACCGACTCGACGGCACCTAACAACAACAACAACAATACATCTTTGGAAGGAAGGTGTTGTTGTTAGGTGTCATTCAGTCATCTCCAACTCATAGTGACCCCGTGTTAACAGAACCAAACCTTGCCTGGTCCTACACCATCCTCAAAATAGTAGGTATGCTGGAGCCCATGGTTGCAATCTTGGTTCCCTTGCTTCTAAGGAGCATTCTGACTGTACTTCCTCCAAGAGAGATTTGTTCATAGTGTCATAGGGTAAAACTGGAATCTCTGTTAAAATAAAGAGATTTTTTTGAAGGAATATTACTACCACAATTGGGCAACAATGTGTAAAATTACAAATTACCCAAAGTACAGAAAATGAGAAGGGCTTTTACATAGCAGAAGTTTAGGGAAACAGTAGCCATTAGTCATACATTAGTAACTATAAGTCATGCGTTAGTTAACCCGCATAAGCATTTTGCAAAAACGGTTTTATTTATCTTTCAAGGATGGGGCAGCTTATGCAAAAACATTCTTTCCAAGAATATCTGTCTCCTCCTGCTTACTCAGAGTGATTTGACTTTCTGAGAGCAGCTGTGCTCTGCCTCCCCTCCTCCCCTTTCCCCCCAAGTCAGTGTAGATTAACCCATTACTGGGAGCTTGGCTCATAGGTCTTATTTTTCAGGTCTTTTAGCACAATACAAAATGGAGTTCGACCTATACCCTGGGCAGAAGTCTTCTTTATGCCAAGCACCTAGATTTTGGGGGCTTTTTTGCAGAGGAAATACCTAGAATACAATGTTTTATTAGAGAGCTTTAATGAGATCATGAAACCCTACTTTTAAGCTATGAAACTGTTGGTCAGCCCCATCTGCAGTTCGCACAGCTGTGGTCCTTACTGTGGAAGGTTGAGCCTCCTTTTGGCTTCCTTGTCTCAGGTGGACTCTGTGGGTTTATGAAGTGTGAGGTCCATGCTGGAGACCAATGAGATTTTATTCTAAATGAGCTTGTGAGAATTCATCATTTTCCTTTGATAAATTATTATCTGAAATTTCAACTGTGTGCTCAAACTGTGAACAAATATTTTTGAAGCAAAGACAGTATAAATAAGTTTCTGGTTATTAATTACTTTAAAATAGCATTGCTTTTCATTGGTTCTAAGATCTAAGTACACATTTAAGTACAAAAAAAAATGGACTTCAAAACAAATCTTCTATATAAAACAACTTCTATAGGAAAAGTAGGAAGCAAAATTTCAACTAAATTCCCCAAAATAGAAAATTTTGCTATTATGATGTATGTATAAGTTATTTCAGCATTTGCTGGTTTAATGTTAAAACTCACTAGAAAAATTCATTGAAGAATAAATTGAGAAGTCTGGTTCATCTTGTGAATTTAGAAATCCTTTCGAAAATACTTTTCTAGTAGGCAGCCTCTAAGATGGCTTCCAAAAATCCCCACCCTTTTATAATCCCCTCATCTTGAATGTGGGCTGGACTTATTTAATTGCTTCTAAGAAACAGAATATAGCAAGTGATGAGATTTTACTTCAAAAATTAGGTTACAAAATGACTGTGGCTTCCATCTTGCTTACCCTCTCTTGCTCTCTTGGCTGACTTCTTTGGAAAAAAGCCAGCCACCATGTTGTGAGCTGCCCTGTGGAGAGGCTCACATCGTAAGGCACTGATATCTCTTGCCAACAGCCTGCAAGGAACTCAGGCCTACCAACAGTTATGTTAGTGACCTTTGGAGCCCTGAAATTGAGTTCAGAAGCTGATCTGACAGCATTTGAGCCTTGAAATGAGTCCAGCCCTGGCAACACCTATATTGCAGCTTGTGAGGGACCCTGAGTCAGAGGACTCAGCTCAGCCTTACCTCGATTCCTGACCTACAGAACTGTGAGATAATAAGCATTTGTTGTTTAAGTCGCAATAGTTAGCCATTGCAGCTATCTTTGTAATTGCTAATTTAATAAAGATGTTGAAAAGGGAATGTAGCAATAACTACAATAACAAAAGAGCGAGCCCTGTCTGTTAGAAAGCATAACGCAGGATACAGAAAAACACTTTCTAATGACCACTTTGTGCTCCAGAGCCAAACCTTTGTTCCGCTACATTTTACAGATTTCAGTGAGGTTTCCAGTGTTTGTTCCTCCAAGAGTTAACATTCGCAGTATTTCAGATCTTGACAATTTTTGGCTTGTGGAGGACAAGACAGACAAAACAGACGTAAGACAACAATGATAGGCAAATAATTGGATCCTCATGAAGCTAGTATTTAAATATGTGCTAGCATTTACTTTTTTTTTTTTTTTTTTAGCATTTACTTAAAGGAGACACTGAGCTTTATGTAGGGGAATGTTTGGGAGGAGGTGACAAACTGGGTGTCTTAAAATAACAGAAGTTTATTGTCGCAGAGTTTTAGAGGCCAGAAGTCTGAAATCAAGCGTCAGCAGGGCTGGTTCCTTCTGGAGGCTCTGTCTCTCCTAGCTTCTGTGGTGGGCAGCAGTCCTTGGTGTGCCTTGGTCTGTAGGTCAGATTCATCACTCCCATCTCTACTCCATTGTCACGCGATGTTCTTTCCTCTGTGTCTCTATCTCTGTGTCTCTTCTTTTTTAATAAAGATATCACTCAGACTGAATTAGGACCCACCCTACTCCTGTATGACCTCATGTTGACTTAACTGATAATACCTTCAAAGATTCTGTTTCTAAACAAGGTCACATTCACAGGTACCAGCTGTTAGCACTTCAGCATATCTTTTTGGGAACACAGTTCAATCTGTAACACCCCCTCACACGTGTTAGTACAACGACATTGGTTGCCTATAGGATTTTTTTCTCATAAGCCTCTACCTTTAACATTCTTAGATAATACGTGGATACTTAAAATGACCTCACCTTTCCTGGTTTGAACAATCTCCATGTTATTTTAATATTTAGTTTATCCAAAAGTCAAACTGATTTAAATGATATCTGTATTTTCCTGTATATTTGGAAATTCTCATAATAAAAAGTAAAAAAAAGTAATAACAAAGGTTGAATGAAGTAGTTTCTTTTGGTTGCATTGTTCTCCTTCAGAGTCTACACCAGTTTTCACAGGTCCTCCCTCTGCTTCTCCTCCCTGTAAGAATGTCCATGTGCATGAGAAAGCTTACGGTAGCTTTTGTGGGAGTAGGGGAAGAGGATCCTTGATCCACTTGGCACCCCTGGATCCTTGTCCCCTCTGCTGCACTGCCCCTGATCTGCCTGCTCCACGGCCTGGTGACTTTATAAGAGCTCATTTCAGCATTATTGCATAGCATTGATATCTCATAACAAAATACGGGGACATGGCTTATTTTTAACAAAACATTCTATGAGTAGAAAATGAAAGGAGAATAAAAACACTGAAGTTCTTGCTAAAATGTCTTAGCTTTCTAAAATCTCTACATTGTTTCCTAAACTGCTTCCCAGAGTCTTATATTGAGAATATGAAATTTAAGGTTCTAGGGAATCCAATAAGGCTGCTACAGCCTGGTATAAATCATGAGTTCTTCATTCCAGAACATGTTACACTGCCTGGGATGTCTGCCACTACAGTCCAGAGTTTGGAAAAGTTCCTGAGTTTACCATTTTGAATTTGGGGAAATGATGCAAAGGCAGTCAAAGAATATGGGAAATTGCACCCTGGGCCATTTAGTAAGCTTCATAAATAAAGGCATTTCTACCCAGCATTCACCATATAGAAAAGATGAGATGACATACAACATATGCATATAATATGGGCATGAGTCCTGAACCTTTTCGTATGGGTGGTTTAGTGAAGAGAAAAGAACAAGGACTGAGGGGCATAAGGACCTGGATTCTGGCCCAGATTAGTCCCTGACTGAAGATAAACTACCTATTCTCCCTGAACATCAGTTTATTCGTCCAGCATGTGAGGTGGGGGATGTTATAAATGCTATAAATGCTGTGATTCTGACTATTCAATATAAATATCTATGATACTCATATTTGTCTTATAAAAAGGAACATTATACATATAGATGTTCAGGATTGTTTTATACAGCTACACAAGCAAAATAACCTAAATATGTAAAAATCATAGTTAAATTTCTATGAAGCCAATTATGCATTTTAATTTTCACCCTTCTCAGTAGTGTATATTTTATTTCCTGAAAAGTGGTTTTCTAAGCAGTTGCATGTATGCCCCAGGGTCGATTGATCCAGACAGCCACTGACCTGAATTCGTACACATGTGTTCACTCTTGCCATCACTTTTCAGCTCTTATGGATTCTGGTTTCCTGCTGAGTTGTCAGAGTCACCTGATTCAAAGAGGCTCTGTGGTGACACGGTCAGGGACGAGGTGCGGCCACATCATAGTGTCAGGCCCGTATCTATGAAAACAACCATAGCCTGACTCCAAAAACACAAGTGTAAGTGACATCTGTCAAAGGAGAACTCCAACTCCACTTTTGTGTTTTAGGTTTAGAATCTCACCAGTACTCGACCTGAATCCAGCTTGCTGTAAACAGTGCAGCGGGAGGCAACAGAGAAACACTGCTTCAAACACCGGAAACCTCACTGAAATCTTTAAAATGCTGCAGAACAAAGGTTTGGCTCTGGAGCACAAAGCGGTCATTAGAAAGTTTTTCTGTATCCTGCATTATACTTTCTAACAGACAGGGCTCGCTCCTTTGTTGTTGTAGCTGTTGCTACATTCCCCCCTTCCCCCCCGCCCCCCCCCCCGTCTTTTGCTGGCATTATAAATGTGCTTTGTCTTTTAAAATTTGCAAAATGATGTGTATGGGTTATGCAGAAGATGTAAGAAATAATTAGTGAACACCCATGTACAGCCACTCTGACTAAGAAATGAAAATTTATCCATATCTTTGAAGGCCTCCATTTGTCCCTCTCCAATCCCATCTTGTTTATTATTCCCATCGTTTTTCTTTGTAATTTGATCGATGTCAATATACTGCTAAATAAGATCTTGATTTGATTTGCATATTTTTGAACTTCAAATAAATGGAATCATACACTGTATATTCTTTTGCAGCTTGCCTTCTTTGCTCGATATTATGCTTGTAATATTCATTCTCATCATGAGTTTAGCTGTAGCCTGTTTATTTACTTTTGTTGTTCTATTCTGTTCCATTATAATACTATATTTAGTAAAGGTATCCCTTCTAATTAATTAGATCAGGGTTGTTTCCCATATTTTCTCTTGTAATAAAAGCAGCTATGAACATTCTCATATATTTTTCCCGGACACAGGAGCTGGAATTTCTCTAGGGCCTATACAATGCAATTGCTGTGACCAAGGGAGCCCTGGTGGTGCAGTGGTAAAAAGCTCTGCTGTTAACTAAAAGGTTGGCAGTTTGAATCCACCAGCCACTCCTTGGAAACCCTCTGAGACAGCTCTACTCTGTCCTATAGGGTTGCTATGAGTCAGAATTGACTTGACTGCAATAGGTTTGGGTTTTGTTTTTTTTTTTGCTTTGCTGTGACAAAAGGTTGTCACACTTCAAATTTTCTAAAACCTATCGTCATAAATTCCAAATCCTAACGACCCTAAAGGACAGAGTAGAGCTCCGCCATAGGGTTTCTAAGGCTATAATCTTTAAGGAAACAAACTACATCTTTCTCCCACCAAGTGGCTGGTGGGTTCAAACCACGGATCTTTTGGTTAACAGCCAAGTGCTTAACCATTGTGCTCCATGGCTCCTTTTCAAATCTACTAGGTAATGACAAAGCGTTTTCCAAAGTGCTTGTATCAGTTTGCATCCCTGGTGACTTAGTGAGTAAGAGTTCACCTGCTAATCCAAAGGCTGGCAGTTCAAATCCACCAGGCACTCCTTGGAAATCCTATGGGGCAGTTCTACTCTGTCCTATAGGGTCGCTATGAGTCGGAATCGACTTGATGGCAATGGGTTTGGTTTAACAGTTAAAAGTTCCAGAATCTTCACATCATCTCTTATACTTAATAGTGTCAACCTTTTTAAATATGTCCCATTTGGTGGTGCAAAATGGAGTCTCATTGTTTTTAAATATGCATTCCCTTAAGTAAACAAAGAAGAATAATTTTAGTTAGTAGCAAATAAAAACAAAGAAGAATAATTTTAATTAGTAATAGATGCCATAAAAAATAAACCAGCCAAGGTGGTAAAGAGTGGGAAGCGTCTACTTCAGACCCACGGCCAGGAAAGACCTCGATATGGAGGGTCATTTGCACTGAGCACAAGTGACAGGATGAGGCAAGGCAGGCAGAAGACAGAGAAAGGGCTGCCGGCAGGAGTAGCCTCTGACTCCACAAAGAGGCAAAACATTGTTTTCTTTTAGATGCTAGAATCTTATCTGATGAGTATGAAAGAGAACAGGCAAGAAATTTCTCAGCTGGATTGGGGGAGGTGAACAGATGAAGAGGAAACAGTGCTTTGAATATGAAAAGGGAATGTGTAGGGAGCCAATTCAAAGGGCCTAGAATCATAATGGAAACCTGCGTAGTGGTTAAGAGCTACAACTGCTAACCAAAAGGTTGACAGTTCGAATCCACCAGGCGCTCCTTGGAAACCCTATGGGGCAGTTCTACTTTGTCACTATGAGTCAGAATTGACTCGACGGCAATAGGTTTTAGGTTTTTTGGAGTTTTTTTAATCAACTCAGTATCAACTCAATAGCACATAACAGTCATCCTTTAGGATCCCTGGTGGTGGGATGGTTAAGTCCTTGGCTACTAACCAAAAGGTCAGTGGTTTGAACCCACCAGAAGCTCTGTGAGAGAACAAGCCTGGCAATCTGCTCCCATAAAGATTACAGCCTAGGAAACCCTATGGGGCTGCTCTGCTCTGTCCCTATGAGTGTCACTATGAGCCAGAATCCACTCAAGGGCACGGCACGCAGCAGTTATCCTTTTAATTTGCTTTGAATTACTTTGTATTATAAGCAATGTAAAATTGTGTCTAAAGACAAACAAATAAAACGTCCTTAAGAAGAGTAAAAACCAAAACCCGATGCCATCGAGTTGATTCTGACTTTCAGTGACGCTATAGGACAGAGTAGAACTGCCCCGTAGGGTTTCCAAGAGGCAGCTGGTGGATTCGAACTGCCAACATCTTGGTTAGCAGCTGAGCTCTTATCCACTGGACTACCAGGGCTCCTTAAGAAGCCCGAACACAATGTAAATCATGCAAATATTTCAAGCTTAAAAGAACAATTTGAATCTTTCTAAATTTGTGAAAGTTTTTAAAAAATGAATCTATTGAACTTAAGATCTGTGTGGTTTTGTAAGAAAATGGCTTTTCTATTTTAAATCCAGAAGAAGCATTTCCAGCCTTTTGGAGATGCTTCCTATTATTCTCCAAGCTTTTCTCATATGTAACTCAAATAGATCATCCATTCTCCAGAGTGAGAAGTAAAAGCAACCCTTGCTTCCTTACCTTAAGCTGAGTTGAGCGCGACCAGCCATTCTGGGAAAATGACCCACTTGCTGTGGAACAACGGAGTCTAGGAGAGTCAAAGGTGGACCTTTCTTGGTTATCTTAGTGGGTCGGTCTGGGTCTTCCAGGAAGTAGATGCCATGATGCCATCATACATGCCTGTGGAGTATTAAGAAGAGGTGGAGCCGGAATAGGAAGAGAAAGCATTTATGCTGGGATACTGGTGTGACACCTGAGAAAGGAGACAGGGAAAGTGGGATGCTTGGGGAAGAAAAGCCTCAGGCTGCAGTGCAGCTTTGAGAGCGTCTCAGCCAGGCCGATGTGCACCCTGGAGCAAAGGCTGCCGGTTACAGGAGTCCCACAGCAAGCAGAGAGGGTCCTGCTCAATCACCCCTGCCACGCCCAGCCATTGGCTAGGAGCAGCCTGAGAGAGCATGGCCTCAGTGTGGACCCTGCAGAGGGTCCCAAAGGTGCCGCAGCTGGGCTGTCAGTTTCCCACCCCCTCACAGTAGGTTCTCTGGAAGGGAGAGCTGAACAACACACCTCCACAGCTGCCTCACTTAGAAATGTAAATTGATCAAACTTGCCATTTCCAGATGCTTACAGTTTTCAGTGTCTGCATAACAACAGAATATGATGCGTATATCTGGGCTCCCAGTCAATAAGCAGACATTTCAGTCATGGCACATTCAAATATCTCACTGGCTTTCCTAATGATATGAAAAGAAATGATTATGTGAAGTTCAGACTTCTCAGCTTTTTTTTTGCCTTGTTGACTTTTATTCCTGTTAACATATTCTATCAAAGCAGAAAGCACTGTAATTAGATTCAGATAAAAGTCCTAAGTTTAACCAGGAGACACAGGTTGTTTATCCATCCTTTTTTGCCTAAAGTTAAGTTTGTCTCACTTACAAGGAGGAAGGGGATAAAATGACTCATTAACTAAGAGCACAAATAAGCAGGGAAGAAAGATTAATCAGTCAATTAGAGCCAAGTCACGAAGTCTAGTGTTAGGATTGGCCACCTGTGTGAGAGAATAGGAAGATAAATCCCCACAGGAGGTCTCATCCTAACTCCTATACCTGTGGAAACAATCCTGCTTGGAAATAGAGTTTTTTTTCATTATGTTGACGAGGTCCTATCAGTGTAGGGCGTGTCTTAACCCTAATGATTTTTGAGATATAAAAAGAGCCAATGAGACACAGAAGCAAGTAAGCACAAACAGGGAAAGACAGATGACACAGGAAGATCACCAAGGAACTGAGCAACAGAAGCTGAAAGACACAAGGATTTTCCCCCAGAGCAGAAAGAGAAAGAGCCTTCCCCTAGAGCCAGTGCCCTGAATTCCTCTAGCCTCCTAAAATGTGGGAAAATAAATTTCCATACTTTAAAACCACCTACTTGTGGTCTTTCTGTTACAGTAGCACTAAGAAATTAAGACGGGAGGGTTCTTTCACAGAGGTCATGCCATCGAAGGAGGCGCAGAGAGCTCTAGAAGCGAAAAGACGCACACAGCATCCATCCATGGTGGACTGGGTAACCTACCATGTGATGGGCCTTTATCTGAACCTCTTTCTGCCTCACTAGGACTTCTCGCTACCTAGAATGACTGTCTGCTTAGCTCCACTACCCCAGTAAAACTTCTGGTAGGGGACTGACTTTGCAATTGAATTATCCATATTCGTTGTTTTCCAGAGGAACTCTACCCTAAAGGTCCCTGACTCCATGCCTACACAATGTACCTTTGCCCCTTAATGTCTCTCATTGACATCTGATTTCTCTTGCTCATGTCAAAATCTGGGAACCCTCTGTCTTAATTTCCTGGGGCTGCTGTAAAAAAAATACTTCAAACTGGGTGGCTTATAAGAGCAGAACTTTATTGCTTCACAGTTCTGAAGGCAGGATTACAAAATCGAGGTGTCAACTGTCTTGATTATTTCTGAGGCTTTGAGGGAAACGTTCCATGCCTCCCTCCCAGCTTTTAGGAGCACCAGGTACTCCTTAGCTTGTAGCGGTCTATCTCTCTGTGTCTTTTCTCTTTATAAGGATTGGATGAGAATCCACCATACTCCATCCAGCTCGGACCTCATGTTAACTGATAACATCTTCAAAGATCCTGTTTCCAAACTAGGTCATGTTCACAGGTGCCAGGCGTCAGGAGTTCAACATATGCTTTTGGGAAAAACAGCCCAATCTATAAAAACCAAACCAAAACCATTGCTGCTCAGTCAATTCCGACTCATAGTGGCCCTACAGAACAGAGTAGAACTGCCTCATAGGTTTTCCAAGGCTATAAATCTTTATGGAAGCTGACTGCTACTGTAACTGAATACCACACTGATTGCAAGGGAATCAGAAAGTGGCAAGTTTATTGTCTGCACATACAAGGAGCGCGCGTGGGGTCTAGTAACCATAAGGCCATGTGCTCGCTGACTAAGGGGACTGGGGAGCTTTTTATTTCCAGTGGCGTCAGGGGATGGGTTTGGTACCCGGAACTTTCTGCCCTTAGCCCTCTCATGCCCATATTTGGGGGTAGGGGGGTAGATTGGAGGATGCGATTTCTTCAATTTGCACATGCTTCAAGGTGTAACTCGGGCTAGTTCAGTGGACAGAGCCACTACCTGCTGCGACTCTCTGAAAAATGTTGCTCAAAACAAGCTTGTGGTTAGCAAGACAAAGAGAGGGGGAAGGGGTGTTGATTGGGGTTTTCAATATGGCTGAACAGCCTGTTTCACTATATCTTTCTAACCCGGAGCAGCTGGTGGGTTCAAACCCCAGACCTCTCAGTTAGTAGGCAAATACTTAACTACTGTGCCACCAGGTCTCCTCTATCCAGTCTATAACGCTCCTTTAATGGAATCAAAGAGGGTTCATGACAGCTGCAGGGAAACCCTTCAAAAATGGAACCCAGGTCACTAATTTACTGGAGTACTTGCCCTAGGAATTAGCTGTTCTCAAAATCGGAGCTTACACTAGTAGCCATGTTACAGCAAATTGCGGATTTGAGCCGCCTGCCGCAAAGCCAATACTGAGACAGAAGGAGGTAAGCCGCAAGAGGGCTTTATTCAACACCGGTACTCAAGAGACAGAGGGGGTTAAATTTCTCTCAAATTCTCTCTAAACCTAGAGGACTAATTGGAGAGTTTTTATAGGGGGAAGGTCAGAGTTTAGAAGCTTTCAGGAATGTAGGTTTTTTTTGAGGTAGACACAATGATAAAGTGATCTATTATTGAGGTCCTGTAAGTCTCTTCATGCCATCCTGGAGTCCTGCAAGTCTCTTCATGCCATCTTGGTTTCTGTCACAAGATGGATCTAAGCTTTGTTCAGCTACCTCGGTTTTGTATATTTTTTTTCCTTGGGAGAGGAAATCAGCAACTAAAAATTGATTACCTTATTTTTCTTTAAAGGAACAATCATGGGACAGATTCTAGAGCAAGTAATTACATTTCAAAGACTAGCTTATACAGTTATACTAAAATATTAGAAAATATATTCTCTACTTCAATACTAAAACACTAAAGAAAATACATTTTCTTTAGTTCAGTCCCCTCCTTTTTTTTGAAAGTTTCTCAATCTTGGGAAATGGGGCATCGTGTGTCACTAGCTGTTTCTTGCTGAATGGGGGTGTAGAGGCCTAAAGGTTAGAGAAGTGGAACTTTGTGTTGTCTGGGTTAAACTATTATGTTTCTCTTCTTGATGGGGGGATGGGTTGAAAGCTCTGAGCAGCCATCATTAGGAGTTGGGATTCCTGAATCATTTGAAATGACTCTGTCTTTCGGAGGAGAAGCCACCACCAACCCATTAAAGCATACGCTAAGACACACGAGCTTGTCTAGAGAGAGGAAAAATGCATGTAAAGGTTAAAATAGAGATTGGGTAAAAGGGCTAGAGTAAAAGCAATTTTTAATATTTTTATAGCACTTATTTTATGATACTTATTTACTGGTCTTTGTTTTGTCTCTTGAATAGTCACTTAAGTCTTTTAAGTGGTTCATGGCACTGGGTTTCGTTGTATTGAAAAGACAAAAGTGGAAAGCAGACCAGCATGTTCTTAGAGTCATGTCTTCTTTAAGTCTTAAGAATATGATAGGGTATAAAACGGGCAAAACCACTGAAAGTTTCACCTTTTTACAAATTGGCTAGAAATTGTGATTTTATGTTTTGAATTGTCTTTTTTCTTTAACAATCATTGGTACAGGTTTCAATAACCGACAGTCAGGAGGGTCTTCATTGGTCCAACAAATTTTCTGTTCACTAAATGTGAGTGGGAAAAAAAGGAATCTTTTGTGTTCTGGCTTATGTGAAAGGTTTCTTAAAAGATATTTTTCTTTTTCAAAAGATATTTTCTAAGATTGTCTCATCTACTGTCTTTATCTCAGGGCTCAGTTGACATGTCCTTGAGAGTCTTCGTGAGCCCAGCTCCAGCTGGGTCACTTTTTCAGCGTTCAAGGACAGGGAATAATGACTCTAATATTACTTCTCAAATCATCCTCTCTTTTTGACCAGAGATTGGAGATAACACATTAATAATCAATACCTGGACTTAATCGAGTTCTTAGATGGAGGCCATTGCAGGCTTTTTAAACTCACGGTGCTGGTTTTCCACAGGATACCATCTGGTTCTTCACCAGGATCTTAAGCAAAGATTTTATCAATTGCAGACTTAGTGTACATCAACGTTTTAGCTCGAGGCTTTTTCTTTTGCCTTTTAAATGTGTAAGACAATAGAGGCTAAATTTATTATGCCTAATACTACCAGGATAAAAAAAATAACCAGGATACAGACTAAGAATATTACTACCCCTTGCAGTAGTGATCTAACCCATGTACTTATTCTTGACTGTAACCAACCAAATAAATCTGGTGTTTGTAAGGGTGTTACAGTGTGTAACCAAGTAGCTTGTTGTCCAATTCTATGTGTTCTACTTGTGTTACAAGTCTATTTCATTATCTTATGTCACCTCAGCTTCATGAAGTCAGAGATGGTTGTTGTGTTTTTATCTCAGTAGCAACTTTTTCTGTTATTTGTCCCATAGTGATTGATACATTTTTTAAAGATTTTTCTAATTTGACTGTATTATTAGCAGGAATTAAATTCACCAACCACACCCTGAGTGTTAGACCAATGGGCTTTCTTCTGACTCTCGTTTTAAAATGAGTAACAATTTAACATTCCCTTTCTAATATTTATTAAATCATTACTATGAATATTTAAAGGTAGTCTTTAGGTTTCCAAAGTGTATTTTCCCATATATTCTTCAGGACTGTAAACAAGAGATTACTCATGTAAATTTGCTGTCAGTTAGAAAAGGATTATCTAAATTAGTTTAGTTGAATTTATCACATGCACAAAAAAATGTATCTATAAGCCATACAAAGTTTGTCTAGAGAAAACAGAACGTATGGAAAAATTTACATGTGACAAACAAGTTTCTATTAAAGAATACATGATTAGCAAGATAATGCAGGATGGACTTCTCTTGCTGGGGGTTTCTAATTAATTTGTTTAAAACACACTAAGTATTTTTCTCAAGGGCACGCTGTCTCTCCTTGGTTTACCTATTAACAGTCGAGGGTCACTTTTTCAGAAGAAGTGAAACTTAAGGCAGAATAGAGTCTGAGCCATGAGGCTGATCTCCTCTGAGAGCTTAATTTTTGCTTCACTCTTTCTGACTTGGAGTACACTTCCTTGGCTCCACTGTTCCAGGGCATGGACCTTAATCTGGTAGCAGAAGGAGAATGGTTTCTTGTATCTAGAAAGTAGGACCTTAAAGTATTTCTTATTTTTAGAAAGAATGACTTTAAAACATCAGCAATATATTTATGTAAACCCATATTATCTTTTTGTTTACTCAGTCTTATGTAGTTAATTTCTGTTCCAAGTGATTCTGGATCAACTGCAGTCTGCGAGCTCATCAGTTTCGCCTAGGCGTTCTGGAAATCTTGATTAAGTCTAGTCACAGTCTTTTTCATAAGTCTAGTTTAGTATAGTCCTTTTGTTGTTGTTGAGATATTCTGGTCAAATGTTCTCAGAAAATCAGCAAAGTAAAAATTTATCTGTAGATGACAAAGCTTAATATGGTCATGATTAATTTATAAGCATAACTCTTCATAGTGAAAGACCTGATAGAAATGAATTACAAGCATAACGTAAGGGCCAAATAAAATCAGTTAAAAAAAAACTTTAGATAACAGTATTTCTAAATATAACCATTAACCTTATTTTTTTTAAAGCTTTAGATATAATACATAATAATTTTTAGACTTAATACCATATAGTCAGGATACATTAAGAATATATCAAGATTATCAAGTCTCTAAATACCTGAATAGTAATAAAAATAACTTTATAGGTAAATGATGTGAATTCTCTAATCAAACCATTGGCTTTAATGATACTATGTTAAAAAAATAAAATAAATTTGTAACCAAGTTAGCAATAAAGAAATAATAATAAGATTACAGCATAATATTACGTGTTCATTGTCTAATATTAGGAAAAACACAAGAGGAAATACTGACATATAAATTTTAACCCAAAGAGAAAGAATCAGGCACTTCTCATGATTTTTAATAACACATTTTATGTAATTTATAACATATTAAATAAACCTTTTTAGCACTTTTTCTTTATAAAAAGTTTGTGGCTTCCCAACCTGCCAGGAGTTTATCATAAGTTACCAAGAAACAAAACTCTATTTAACCAGAAATCTTAATGTAAAAACTTAGTTTTTTTTTGGCTCCCAGCTTCTTTTCTGGGCCTGCAGGAGTTAAGGCGGTTGTCAGCAAGGCTGCCTTTTGTTTCATTCTCTGTTTCTGTAGCTTGGTCTCCATTATTGAAGACCTTAAAGGCAACTAGCATTTGTCTTTGTCGTCTTCCTTCAGCATTTACTCTGGCTGAACTTTTCCCAAGGGATATTGCCCTCCCTGGACTCCTGGGGCACCCTCACCAAAACAGTACCCTGATGGGTATGAGACAGGGAGACCATACCTGATGGCGTCCGACCCACACTGTCTGTTCTTTCTCTGTCAGCCCACCGGTGGGCTGGCCAGGCTAGAATCGGCTCAGCCATCCTAGGAGGAGATCTTTTTGTCTTTCTACAGCCTGACCCCTCGGCTCCTACTGCACCTCCCCTGTTTGGGGGAGGGGGAGTCAAAGCAGTGGCTGGAGCCCATCCTTCTAAAAGTGGGTCCTCGTTTGAGGAATCAGGAAGCACCTTTAATTTCGGCTTCCCCTGGAAAAATAAATTTGTAAGTTACCAAGAAACAAAACTCTATTTAACCAAAAATCTTAAAGAAAAAACTTAGTTTTTTGTTTGTTTGTTTAAAGTTTGGTAAAGAAACATAAACATTTGGATATAGAGGCCTCCATCTCATTTTTTGTCTTTTACAAAATAAATCAAGCTGAAAAATCATACTAAAAATCAAGGAACCATACCATGGCCTATGTTCCTGATTTTTTTAGTTGACATTGATGCCAAACATTATTGTATAAAAACACTGTTATTATTATTATTTTTAATCATGGGTTCATAGCTCTACCTTTCCCAGTTTGCTAGGATGTACCCCAGAGGGGGATTTAGCAGGGATTGGTAAGTCTTCCCCCATGCTGGATGCCCTTTTCAAATGTTTGGTATTTATTAATGGGCTGCTTCTTTCCTTTTGAACCTGATGATGGTGAATTGCACAGTCTCCCTCGAAGTCTACTTCTTTTCTAATTAAAATTAATTCAGCCAGAACACCCCCCATCTCTTAGACACTGGTCTGAGACACCTTGGGCATGGTGGACTTCCGATGACCTACAGGACCAATTGTCACAATTAAAGAACTGGGACCAAAAATATTCAAGAATCCGACAATAAGTTTTGCACAAATAGAGGTTAGCACAATGACAAAGATGACACGAGATTTCTCAGTTTCACATGGACAATTTTACTGTTATGTACACAGATCACACATATACACACTCAGGTGCTTGGCCGGCCTCACACTCACTCTTGGCAATCTCAGCCTCCCAGACAATCCCTAGAATGACGGAGGTGACCTTGGGAGCCTTAGCAGCCTCAACCTCCCAGATAATCCCTAGGATGACAGAGGTGATCTTGATAGCCTTAAGCTCATTCACACACCCGAAAACCAAAACCAAGACTCTAGAGCCACCAAGAGTCCCTTATGCGAACCTACTCACAGGGTCAGTCATCCGAAGCCACACATACTTCAGAAACCAAGAGCCTAAGCCACCCCTCCCCCCGCCCCCCGCCCCCCGCCCCCCGCCCCGGGCTTACTCTATCTGCCCTGGCCCTGAGTGCAACAGGAAGAGGAATTGCAGACTCGCTGCTGGGTTTTTTTCCCTTAGCCTGTCTTGTTCCCTGCTTACCTTGTTTCTGTGCTGTTAGGGACCAGCGGTGCCACGGTGAGAATAAGGACAGGACAATGTTCCCTTTTGAGGTGAAAAAAAAAGTCCATTTGCCACTTAAGGGTTAATTGGCCCGTCCAAGCCCCGCCCAGGGGCCACAGAGTCTCAAGCAGCAAAGAGCCGCACGTTGGCCGCCAGAATTTGTTACCTCAAATTGCGATTCAAGCCATCTGCCGCAAAGCCAATACTGAGTCAGGAGGAGGTAAGTAGCAAGAGGGCTTTATTGAACACCGGTACTCAAGAGACAGAGAGGGCTAAATTTCTCTCAAATTCCGTCTAAACTTAGAGGACTAATTGGAGAGTTTTTATAGGGGGAAGGTCAGGGTTTAGAGGTTTTCGGGAATGTTGGGGTTTTTTTTGAGGTAGACACAATGATAAAGTGATCTGTTGTTGAAGTCCTGCAAGTCTCTTCATGCCATCCTGGAGTCCTGAAAGTCTCTTCATACCATCTTGGTTTCTGTCACAAGACGGATCAACTACCTCGGTTTTGTGTATTTTTTTTCCTTGAGAGAGGAACATAGTTTAATCAGCAACTAAAAATTGATTACCTTATTTTTCTTTAAAGGAACAATCATGGGACAGATTCTGGAGCAAGTAATTATGTTTCAAAGACTAGCTTATACAATTAGAAAATATATTCTCTACTTCAGCACTAAAACACTAAAGAAAATATGTTTTCTCTACTTCAGCCAGACCCCCAGAAACTAAAGGAAACTCTTTTACTGACAAATACGTTAAGATAGCCCCTTTCGAAGAGAACGTTCTCTCAGTACGGCCATAACTTCCCCTTGCTTAGCCTCCTTCAGAGACAGAAATTCTCTTGAGGAACTTAAAGCACAGCTGCTAGCCCCTGAGGCTGAAAAAGCTAATTGGAAACAAGCTGGATGCTTTATCCACTAAGACGGGCTTTGGAGACACCCAATGGTCTTTTGATCTCTCCTTCGTTTCCTACCCAAAATTTAAGGCACAGGCTCCATAGGATTACACATCATGACAAAAGAAAACCTTGAAAGTCCTTTCCACAAATATCGGTTGGAAAATTCTGTGTTTATTCCTGAGCCGTAGCTGAAATTGTAGAACTGAAGCATGAAATGAAATAAAAATGGAGTCATGTGTTGACAAAATTGCTTAGGCAGTAAAATGGACAATGTTCCTAAGACTTGTTCTACTGAAACTTAAGCCTAGCTTTCCTATAAATCAGGCTGCCATTGTTAATCAATGAAACCCTGATATTGTTTCAACAGTAAATTATATAATCCAATCAGAAATAAGTTTCTTTTGCTTCTGTGTTTTGTCAGTAAAAAGCCAGTCACTGCTGATACTGGGTGGGGGTGCCTTTCCATATTGGGTTTGGTGCTACCCAATTTGCAGATCTTCTGCCCGAAAAAACTTCATCTAATAGATTATGGACTCAGTTTCTTTGGAATGTTTTGGCAACAGAAATGGTATTCTGAAGGAGACCTGAGTGATTCCCAAGGATTCCATGGAAGCATGCTTTGGTGCCCAAAAAGCCGTTTGAGCTTTGTCTCCTCCGTGTTCATGGAGGTTGTCCAGAAGTTTCCTCTCATATCCATACTCTGTTCTTGTTCCATTTTGGGTTCTCTGAGCTTTATTCAAGACTAGGGAAGACTGGGTCTGGCCCTCTAGACAAGCTAGGTTCATTTGGGTCTTTTTGTTACTTACAGGTAAGACAGGATCCTGAGGACCCAAGGAACTCCAGCAAATTTTATGGTTAAATACAGATGAAACTTGAGACAGATAGGGTTAGCTACAGAACAAAAGAAGCGTTAAAATATTACCATCTAGAAGTTGGGTAAACAGGAACCCACCCTGTCAGCAGGAGATAAGATTGAAACAACCCATGAATTACTATCTCCTTCTTGGTATTTTTCTAGTCCCCTCCTCCTTTACAGGCTCCTCATGCACGGAAGAACAAAGTGTGACCACTGTTTAACCTTCCTTAGCCCTCTGAAGATGGCAACGTAGTGCCGAAGATCAAGTGCCCTTGTACTATACCCCATAAAAAGTGATGCCAAGAGCTGCTGAGAGGACTGCATCTTGAATATCAGCGGGCTCCATCTTAGATTCCAGATGCGTGGGCAACCTAAGTAGCATACACCGCCATTCTGAGAGGTGCCCACCCCTTGAAAGAAGCCCACAAAATATTCATTACTTTCTTATCTCCAATGAACCCATATAAGCCCTAGCCTTACTTCCCTTTTCAAGTCAGTCTTTTGGCTTAGATCCCCGCTGACTTCTTTTGCTTGACTCAGGCAAAATAAATCTTGGTGAAGATAAAGTTTGTCTTTCGTGTATGTTCTTACTCGGGAAAAGACAAGGACCCTTTCTGTCAGATTGGCAATTGGTAACAAAACTAACTAAGAACAATTTAGAACTGTAGCCATTATGCGGAAGTTCTCACTCAAAGTATTGCAGAGAAGCCTCAAGAAAGGTGGCGTTCTTTGGTTGATATTTGGAAGCTGCTGAAAGCTCAGGGGGCTGATCAGTTGCTCTCCAACAATGCTTAGTAGACCCAACAGATGTGACACTGACTGCCCCTCTGCCTTTTTCGTTTCCCTTACCCATTTACTCTTTTCCCCGCTCCTTGATTCCAGGTTTTTCTGGCTGAAATTCCTTTTTCATCCACCTCTGAAGCCCCCTATTTCTTTGACCCTATCCCGTCTTGAAAGATGCCCTTCAAGGTTAAACCAGCTATTCCTGATAGGACCTGGAAACCTGATCAGATTTTTATACCTCCTGGTAGAGTAAAACTACAAAGTATTGTAAAAAGAATTTCCCAAATTCAGGGAGGATCCTAAGGAAAAAAAAAATCACTAAGAAGTTTAGGATCCTAATTGGAAGCAATCAGGGCATTGAAAAAAGATTCTAATAAAAATTTGAGAGAATAGATTCATAAGGGAAAAAAACTCCAATTATCAAAGAGGCTGCTCACATGCTCCCAGCCATTCAAAGCTGATGGGGCTCTGGGGGAAATCTTTGCAGGCTGTAGGTGAGAGTGGCAGTGCACCGGCCACGCTGAATAAACAAGGGGCTGTGCCAAGGGGCCCAGCCTGCCATCTTCAGTAACATAGTTAACTCCCAGGGTGGAAGTTAGGCCCTTATTAGGCAAAACAGGATCTAACCTCTGCTTTTACCCAGAGTATCTCCTTATTTAGGTTTCTTCTCGTTCTGACTCAGCTAAAGAAAACAAGAGACTGGGGTCTTCAGTCCAGCTAATAACCAGTCTTGGACCAGCTCAGGCCCTCCTGAACTGCGTAATACTGATGACCTTGCTCCTCAGACAAGTTATTGATGTCAGAGGCTGAAAAACACACCCCCATCTATACCCCGGACATGGGCAAAATGCCATCTTTGTAGCCCCCCTTTCAGACTGAACAGGCATAGAAGACTTGACAGCCCCAAGAATGCCCTTCATGTCAAACCAATCAGCAAGCTGGCCCCACCTTGGGGTGCTCCTGAGGACCCCAGACCCAATTTACTTTATCTATATAAAGCCACTTGGGCTATTGTTCTGGGAGACACCTTGGCAACCTGAGTCCCAGTATTCTCCTTTACTTGGCCAACTAAATAAAGCTTCTTTTGCTTTCATCAGCTCCCTGTTCACAGCCACACGGAGCAGATCTGGGAGCATCAGGCTACACAGGCATTGCGCTAGCTATACAAAAATGAGGAAACAGATCTCAGAGTTAATGGACAGGCTTGACAATGTTCGATCAACACTGGATCCACCATGTCAGCATTAAACCCCACCTTATTAAACCAGATTCTTCCCTGGAGTCCACACAAATTACAAATTGTTGGGATATTTAAACAGATTCAAGATATCCAAAAGTCTGAATCCATCCAGGTCCAACTAGGACCCATGATGGAATACCACGCTTTAAAGACAAGAACAGGCTCCCTCAGAGAGACATTCTTGGAAATTGCAAGATTGTCATTTAAGCCTAAAAACCCAATTCTGGGAGAGTCAAGGTATTTGCCTAGTTCTACCAGAGGCCTGAAACATTCCACTGTTGAAAAATTGACATAATCTTACCCACCGTGGAGTAGGTAAAATGATTCAGACTGTGACCAAATATTGGTGGGGCAATTGCTCTAGAGTGGCGCAGGAAGTTGACCTCACAGACTTGTTTGTTTTTAAAAATTGACTGAACGTATTAGAGGTAATTTGGAATTTTACTAGATACTTTTGGAGTCTTTTTAAATAAAAATTGATTCACTTGAAAAGTACACTGGTAAAAGGATAGATTGTTTATTTTGGCTGATAAAGCAAGGCTTTGAAAAGATGAAACTTATCCTATATTGCTTCTCTAAAAGATTCTTTAAAAAGTGAGCAGAGGATGGGGTTATGAAAATGTGATCTTTTCCTACCTCTGGAGAGTATTATCAAAATTAGGTTATAATATTCTTTCAAAGAGCTTTATTATGATTGGTTTATGATAAATAAGTGCCTATATATATATTCAGTGGTCCTAATATTCCCAGGAATTAATGAAACCGAATTTATTCTGACAAAAAGTTTTATGTTTTGTAGTATCTCTACTTAAAAGCAGTTTCCAGCATCTTTTTAAGTTAGTTAGGCTACATTGAGTATACAGGATGTGTTTTGTTACGGGAATAGAGGGTAATTTGATCTTAAAGTAAAAAATTGGTAGCCCCGGAATGAGAAAAAAGGGAGCATAGGACAAACCTAGATGTAAAAAAGTTTAAAAGTGAGGAAAGATTTGATAAGCTTACCTACAAGAAAGGTTACATTAAAGAAGGGAAGGCTAAACTACTTAAAAAGAGAACTGTAAGGAGTCAAGGGATCTCTCTCAAAAGGGTGGAGGTCTTTTAAAGATACTAAAAAAAAACAGGATAAGTAAGGTGGACATTGAGTTTAAAGCAAGAAAAATGTAGCCTTAATACAGTTGTAAGAAATTGGGTGGCTCCTCAACATGAACAAACAAGCACTCTCTATTGTAGACGAATTTTAAAAAAACAAAAGATAAAGATCATAATAAAAACCCAAAGTTAGTAAATGTTCCACCCCTAGCCAGAGAACTAGGTTCATGTTGATATAAGTGAATAAAATAGTCAGGTGGAGGAGAGACATTTTTTACTCCAAAACCAGTTGATAAAATTTTGAAAGTATTAAGGTTAGATTGGAAAAAATGTGAGAAGTGATAAAAGTTTGAATGAAGACTTAGAATATTTAAGCAAATTTTATTTCAACAGTAATTGTATGCTTAATAAAAATAATTTCATATAGGCTTAATAAAAATAATTTCATATAGGCTTAACAAAAATAATTTCAAGACCTTTAGGTAATTTACTGATATTAAATTGAGCCCATGGATATTCGTTATAATGTCAGTTCACATATTTTTGTTTTTTATGCCACAGAGAGGATATATATTTGGGTCTGCTAATGAATGCGTTCATTTTTTGCCACTTAATTTAAAAGAAAAAACAACCAACCTGTTGCCGTGAGTCAACGCCGACTTATAGTGACCCTGTAACAGAGATATGTGACAAAGACAGAAGTTTAAAAGGTTTATGAGAAATAGAATTTATTTCATGTAGTAAAAGTTTTCAATCTACTATGGCTAAAGCTTGATGGGTTAGTTTATGACATTTTAAAGAGCTTTAGTATCAGAGTATAAAAAATTGTGTTTCTTGCTGTTAAAATGACATTTTCTTTAATTACTGGATTGAAGACTAAATCTAATCTTCTGTGTAATCTGCCTAGAAGACAAAGGTTCTGTGTCTCATTAGAATAAAGTGAGTTCATGTTGACTTTTATATCCTTGACTAAGAAAATCACACCTAGTGGCTTTTGAAAAATCTGTTTTTATTTTTAAAATCTTTTATTGTCACTTTTGTTAGACAGCTAGCTAAGTATTGTTTCTCAGTGACCTGATAACTTTGAAACTTCATGAAGAAGATTTTTAATGTGTTTTGAGTCCAATAAAACACGTTGTCAAATCAAGAGAAATGCTTAATTTTCTTTGGGTTAAAATTTTTTGTCAATGTCTTTTATGTTTTGTCTGATGTTTGACAAGAAGTTTTTTTTTTTTTTTTTTTTTTGCCTTTTTTTATTTATTGTGCTTTAGGTGAAAGTTTACAAATCAATTCAGTCTCTTGTACAAAAAGCCATACACACCCCACCGTGCACTCCCAGCTGCTCTCCCCTTAATAAGACAGCACATTCCTCCTCTCCACCCTGTATTCCCTGTGTCCATTCAGCAAGCTCCTGTCCCCCTCTTCCTTCTCATCTCACTGCCAGTCAAGGGTCGCTCACATAGTCTCATGTGTCTACTTGAGTCCCAAAGTTCACTCCTCACCAGCATCATTATCTTATAGTCCAGGCCAATCCCTGTCTTTAGAATTGGTTTCGGGAATGGTTCCAATCTTGGGCTATCAAAGGGTCCAGGGACCATGACCATCAGGGTTCCTCCAGTCTCAGTCATTAAGCCTGGTCTTTTTATGAGAATTTAAGATCTGCGTCCCACTGATCCCCTGTTCCATCTGGGATTCTCTGTTGTGTTCCCTGGTAGCTGGGCACCATCTAGTTCTTCTGGTCTTAGGCTGATGGAGCCTCTGGTTTATGTGGCCTTTTCTATCTCTTTGGCTCATATTTACCTTGTGTCTTTGGTGTTCTTTATTCTCCTTTTCTCCAGGTGGGTTGAGACTTACTGATGCATCTTAGATGGCCACTTTCTAGCATTTAAGACCCCAGTCATCTCTCACCAAAATGGAATGCAGAACATTTTCTTAATGGACAACAAGATTTTTGAATTACTAACTTTGGAAGCTCTGGTGGTGTAGTGGTTAAGTGCTATGGCTGCTAACCAAAGGGTCAGCCATTCAAATCAGCCAGACGCTCCTTGGAAATTCTATGGGGCAGTTCTACTCTGTCCTATGGGGTTGCTATGAGTCAGAATTGACTCAATGGCACTGGGTTTGGTTTTGGTTTTTGGTAACTTGGTTTCAGCTTTGCCTGAGAATTCACATAGTTTACCTATGAAGTTTTACTAATATTCAGATGTTCAGAGACTTGATTATCTTGGTAACTCTTGGTGTGCTGTTATGTTTCAGGATTATTGTATGCTATATCTCAAGTTCTTTGAAAACAGGCTAATCATTATGTTTAGAGATATTTTGTACGAAGATTTTTTAAATTGACTTTATTTTGCTTTGCATTATTTTTTAATGAATTTTCATCAGGCTTTTTTTATTATTGACAATAAATTAATCATCACCATTTTTAAGTCTTGTCATCTGCATATAGTTTTTACTTTGCTTACTCCCGGAATAGTTAAAAAAAAAAAAAAAAGATGACATCAGAAACTAATGAACACAACTGTACTGAGTATTGTTGATCACCCACTGTGCAGCTGAACTTGAGGAAGTTGAACCTTGGGTCCACATTTCTCAACTGAAGCAAGCCCCTTCATCTACCTGGACCAAAATGCTGACAGGTGACCTCGAGATAAAATTTCTTCAAGGTCGTCCAGAAGATGGTCTTCAGATGTAGACAACTTTCCCAAGACCAATGGAACAAATAACCCAATAGACTTTTTAAACATTCTTCTGAGAATAAATAAGTTAATTGTGCTTGTTTGCTTATCTCCACTTGTATTTAAAGTCCAAACATAGAAAGACAATATTTTTGTTAGATTAGCCCATGCAGAAGTTTCAGCAGAAATTTTGACAGATTGTTGGATTTTCTACCTTTCTCCCCATTCAGTACATTCTAATTCAGACCATTTAGCTTTATGCATCCTCGGTTACACTGGAATACTGAATGCCACTGTCAACTCAACCATCCAAGTAACTCATGGAATTTGAGGTGGACTCTGGTATCCTCCCAATACGCCCAATATGACTTAACTGCTCCTTTGTTTAATCTCACTAACATAAATAACATAACCAATAACTGTTCTGAATACTTAGAATCAAATGGAGCAATTGGTGTAACACAGACCAATTATAAAAATTGGGCCTCATTGGAATGTGTGTATTTTAACAGTCAACCATTTAGACTTTGCAGATTTGGGTTCTGTCCCTGCAGAATCAGGAGCTTTGAATTCCTAGTTGAAAACTGTTCTTCAGGGAAAAATTCTAAGCTTTATAAAAGGGATGCTTTAGTCTCTCAGGAGTTCCTTAATCCCCATGCCTGGGGAAGACTGTATATTGACAATCATTCTCTTTCTGAAAATTGGTTAATTCAGGAAAATAATATCATCCCCTATAATGAATTTGTTAATAATGTCACCAGAGCAGATGTCCTCTGTGCACCCAAAGGCTATGTTTTTCTTTATGGAGGGTCTAACTGGTACGAAAATTATGAAACTCTTCAGAGCTCAGATGGGGCTGGGCCTTCCAATGGATGGCTGTAGAATATCAGGAGTCTGCATTCTTGGAATCCTTGAGATACAACTAGAACTCCACTCACACAAAGAAAATATGCATTGCACTAGCAACCTAATTTTTTTTTTTTTTAAGAATTAGAAACAAATGAGATATCTTGCCAGCAAGTGTTAACCCCACAGTCTTCACTTCCTTTGTTATACCCTTACTTCCCTGTATGGGACTCAGACAAACAAAGTCATAGTTTGTAACCTGTCTCAAACACTATGGTAGTGATAGCTGACTCCACAGCTGAGGCTTTAAAAACTCAACAGAAGTCTTTCAACTCTTTTACTATGGTGGTGCTAGATAACAGAATTGCTTTAGATTTCCTTCTGGCCCAAAAAGATGGCATCAGTGCAACGGCTAACACTTCTTGTTGCGTGTGAATAAATTCCACTGGACAAGTTGAAAAAGTTGTAACCAAAATTCAACAACAAGCACACTGGTTTCACCAAGTAGAATCTCATCCCAACTAGGGATGTAATCTGTTTAGCTGGCTGCCTATTAATTTAGTGTCTTGAATGTGTTCTTTAATCCAAACAGGAATTATAATTTTTAATTATGATTATTGTTTTCTGTGGAATGATCACATGTATTACAAAATGCTTTTCAAGGTGTTTGCAACCAATCTACTAGCATTCATTCCATTCACAGAACAATGTTTCTAGACATTATTTTTACTATCAGAGACAAAACTGTTTTAGTCTCTCACAGCAAAAATAAGGCTTGGAGTCTTAACACACTCGACATAGCTGATGACATTTCTCAAATACACTGTGTTACATAATTAATAAGCCAATCACCCTCTCTGTCTCTGGTTAACACTGCCCAGAGCCTTAACTATGGGATGGTGAAGACCTGGAAATAAGAGGCCACCATCAAACATTGGTCAGTGAAAGCCCATGCAGAAGAAGGGCCATCAGAAGGGAAAATGAGAGGCCAGTAACTTGATGAAAGGCCTTCTTTGAAGGTCTTGACAGAAGAGGGAACTGTTAAATGAAATAAAAATGGAGTCCTGTTGTTGACAAAATGGCACTGGTGTTTAAGTGGACAGTGCCCCTAAGACTTTTATTTACTGAAACTGAAGCCTAGCTTTCCTGTAAATCTAGGCACCCTTGCTCACCAATGAGATTCTAACATCACTTCCACCTTTGCTGACCAGTGAAATCCCGACAGTATTTTAGTACTAAACTGTATAAACCAATCAATGCTTCCATGTTTTATTAATAAAAAGCCAGTCACTGCTGATACTCGGTGGAGTACCTTTCCATATTCTGTTTAGTACTACCCAATTCATGACTCTTCTGCCTGAATTAACTTCATCTAATAGATAAATTTTATTGTTGACTCAGTTTCTTCTGACAGAAGCTATAAGCTCTCTGTGTCTATAGGTATGTGTATATGTTTGTGAGTATATAATATTTTGTTACCTCCATATTGTATTACCAAATTAGATTACAAAGTTCCTTAAAGGGTCTCTATTCTTACTGGCTTAGAAATAAATAAGCACATATACAAATTGAATATTCCTAAAATTCCCAGAGATTAAAGAAATTGAACTCCTAATACTCTCCTTGGAAACCCTGGTGGCATAGTGGTTAAGTGCTACAGCTGCTAATCAAGAGGTCAGCAGTTCGAATCTGCCAGGTACTCCTTGGAAACTCTATGGTGCCATTCTACTCTGTCCTATAGGGTTGCTATGAGTCGGAATTGACTCGACGGCAGTGGGTTTGGGTTTTTTTTTTTTTTGAATAGTATCATTATGCATTTAAAAAAGTATTCTCATAGAAAGTACTCCAAATTTTTAAAAATTTTGATTTCACATAACTTAGGTAAATATTTGGCATATTAGACTAGTTTAATATTGTTAGTTTAATAAAAACAGCTATGTCTTTCGACCCCCACATGTCTGTCAGTTTGTCGTACTGTGGGGGCTTGTGTGTTGCTGTGATGCTGGAAGCTATGCCACGGGTATTCAGATACCAGCAGGGTCACCCATGGAGGACAGGTTTCAGCTGAGCTTTCAGACTAAGACAAACTAGGAAGAAGGACCCAGCAGTCTGCTTCTGAAAAGCATTAGCCAGTGAAAACCTTATGAATAGCAGCAGAGCATTGTCTGATATACTGCTGGAAGATGAGCCACCCAGGTTGGAAGGCACTCAAAAGATGACTGGGGAAGAGCTGCCTCCTCAAAGTACAGTTGACCTTAATGACATGGGTGGAGTAAAGGTTTCAGGACCTTCATTTGCTGATGTGGCATGAATCAAAATGAGAAGAAACAGCTGCAAACACCCATTAATAATCAGAACATGGAATGTATGAAGTATGAATCTAGGAAAATTGGAAATCGTCAAAAATGAAATGGAATGCATAAGCATCAATATCCTAGGCATTAGTGAGCTGAAATGGACTGGTATTGGCCATTTTGAATCGGACAATCATGTAGTCTCCTACGCTGGGAATGACACCTCGAAGAGGAATGGTGTTGCATTCATCGTCAAAAAGAACATTTCAAGATCTATCCTGAAGTATAACGCTGTCAGTGATAGGATAATATCCATACGCCTACAAGGAAGACCAGTTAATGCAACTATTATTCAAATTTACGCACCAACCACTAGGGCCAAAGATGAAGAAATAGAAGATTTTTATCAGCTGCTGCAGTCTGAAATTGATCAAACATGCAATCAAGATGCATTGATAATTACTGGCGATTGGAATGCAAAAGTTGGAAACAAAGAAGAAGGATCAGTAGTTGGAAAATATGGCCTTGGTGACAGAAACAATGCTGGAGATCAAATGATAGAATTTTGCAAAACCAACAATTTCTTCATTGCAAATACCTTCTTTTACCAACATAAACGGCGACTATACACGTGGACCTCACCAGATGGAACACACAGAAATCTAATTGACTGCATCTGTGGAAAGAGGTGACGGAAAAGCTCAATATCATCAGTCAGAACAAGGCCAGGGGCTGACTGTGGAACAGAACATCAATTGCTCATATGCAAGTTCAAGCTGAAACTGAAGAAAATCAGAGCAAGTCCACAAGAGCCAAAATATAACCCTGAGTATATCCCACCTGAACTTAGAGACCATCTGAAGAATAGATTTGACGCATTGAACACTAGTGACCGAAGGCCAGACAAGTTGTGGAATGACATCAAGGACATCATCCATGAAGAAAGCAAGAGGTCACTGAAAAGACAGGAAAGAAAGAAAAGACCAAGGTGGATGTCAGAGGAGACTCTGAAACTTGCTCTTGAGCATCAAGCGGCTAAAGAAAAATGAAGAATTGGTGAAGTAAAAGAATTGAACAGATTTCAAAGGGCCTCTCGAGAAGACAAAATAAAGTATTATAATGACTTGTGCAAAGAGCTGGAAATGGAAAACCAAAAGGGAAGAACACGCGCGGCATTTCTCAAGCTGAAAGAACTGAAGAAAAAATTCAAGTCTTGAGTTGCAATAGTGAAGGATTCCATGGGGAAAATATTAAATGATGTAGGAAGCATCAAAAGAAGATGGAAGGAATACACAGAGTCATTATACCAAAAAGAATTAGTCAATATTCAACCATTTCAAGAGGTGGCATATGATCGAGAACCGATGGTACTGAGGGAAGAAGTCCAAGCTGCTCTGAAGGCATTGGCGAAAAACAAGGCTCCAGGAATTGATCGGATATCAATTGCGATGCTTCAACAAACAGATGAACTGCTGGAAGTGCTCACTCGTCTATGCCAAGAAATATGGAAGACAGCTTCCTGGCCAACTGATTGGAAGAGATCCATATTTATGCCTATTCCCAAGAAAGGTGATCCAACCGAATGTGGAAATTAAAGAACAATATCATTAATATCACACGCAAGCAAAATTTTGCTGAAGATCATTCAAAAACGGCTGGAGCAATATATCAACATGGAACTGCCAGAAATTCAGGCCGGTTTCAGAGAGGACATGGAACCAGGGATCTCATTGCTGATGTCAGATGAATCTGGCTGAAAGCAGAGAATACCAGAAGGATGTTTATCTGTGTTTTATTGACTATGCAAAGGCACTTGACTGTGTGGATCATAACAAATTATGGATAACGTTGCGAAGAATGGGAATTCCAGAACACTTAATTTTGCTCGTGAGGAAACTTTATATAGATCAAGAGGCAGTTGTTCAGAGAGAACAAGGGGATACTGAGTGGTTTAAAGTCAGGAAAGGTGTGTGTCAGGGTTGTATTCTTTCACCATACCTATTTAATCTGTATGTTGAACAAATAACCCGAGAAGCTGGACTACATGAAGAAGAACAGGCATCAGGATTGGAGGAAGACTCATTAACAACCTGCGTTATGCAGATAACAAAACCTTGCTTGCTGAAAGTGAAGAGGACTTGAAGCACTTACTAATGAAGATCAAAGACCACAGCCTTCAGTATGGATTACACCTCAACATAAAGAAAACAAAAATCCTCACTACTGGACCAATGAGCAACATCACGATAAACGGGGAAAAGATTGAAGTTGTCAAGGATTTCATTTTACTTGGATCCACAATCAGAAGCCATGGAAGCAGCAGTCAAGAAATCAAAAGACACATTGCACTGGGCAAATCTGCTGCAAAGGACCTCTTCAAAGTGTTGAAGAGCAAAGACGTCACCCTGAAGACTAAGGTGTGCCTGACCCAAGCCATGATATTTTCAATCACATCATATGCATGTGAAAGCTGGACAATGAATAAGGAAGACTGAAGAAGAGTTGACGCCTTCGAATTGTGGTGTTGGTGAAGAATATTGAATATACCATGGACTGCCAAAAGAACGAACAAATCTGTCTTGGAAGAAGTACAACCAGAATGCTCCTTAAAAGCAAGGATAGCGAGACTGCATCTTACATACTTTGGATATGTTGTCAGGAGGGATCAGTCCCTGGAGAAGGACATCATGCTTGGCAGAGTACAGGGTCAGCGGAAAAGAGGAAGACCCTCAACGAGGTGGATTGACACAGTGGCTGCAACAATGGGCTCAAGCATAACAACGATTGTAAGGGTGGTGCAGTACCGGGCAGTGTTTCGTTCTGTTGTGCATAGGGTGTTATGAGTCGGAACCTACTCAATGGCACCTAACAACAACAACAACATGTCTTTGGAGCTATCAGTGTCAAGGGTAATATAGGTATATATTTTTATTCTACTTGGGTATGTTTTTTTCTAAACTCATACAGATTTTGTGACTAAATAAGCCAGCATTACATCTATTAAATGTTTAAGATTATGAAAAAATGTCTATGTATTTGTCTTGATCATGCAGTGCTGCTATAACAGAAATACCACAAGTGGACATTTAACAAAGAGAAGTTTATTCTCTCAAACTCTCACTGTCCAGTAGGCTAGAAATCCAAATTCAGGGCAGCAGCTCCAGGGGAAGGCTTTCTCTCTGTGTTGGCTCTGGAGGAAGGTCCTTGTGATGCCTCAGATTTCCCTTCTTCGCCTGGGAGCATCTCAGTGCAGGAACCTCAGGTTCGAAGGGCACACTCTGCTCCCGGCACTGCCCTCTTGGTAGTATAACAGTATGCTTAACCAAATTGAATTATTATTCTTACTAACTTTATTTCAACAGTAATTGTGATTTGTAGTATGAAGGTAGTTTTCAAGATCTTTTAGGTGACTTAAAACCTTGGAGTTATGCTAAATTAATGAATGGCTATTTATTAGATACATAGATCATTTCTAAGTAATATAGAATACCAAATGATTAATTACTAAACAAAAATTTAAGTTTACATACTTTTTGCCTTTAATTTTTAAATGGTACAAAGAGGGTCTGTCGGTGAATATGCTAATTTTTTCCCAAATTAGATGCAATATTCACTCTTTCGGAAAATACAGTTAATCATTATATCTATAGATATTTACATTTTGTCCAGAACTTTTTGGATTGACTTCATTTCATTTTGTATGCCAGAGGAACAGCCAGATTCTCTGGTCAGTTGTAGTATTTCTTGTAATGAACTCTTGTTAGTCCTTTCACTTTTGAAAATTATCAGCAATAGAGTCAAGCACAAACATTTTAAGTCTTTTATCAACTACAGGTATTTTGTTTGTTTTACTCTGATGCTCCCCTAAAAGCATCTGCAATCAGCTATAGGCCAGAGTGTTTTGTGTTCAAAGAAGGACTGTCTCTGAGCCCTTTGAGAAAGGACTATGCCAGGTAGTCTTAGGCTCAGGCTTCTATGGCCTCACTTAAACAACTATGAGACTATGCTAGTTGCTGAGGTAGGATTTCCTGAACTCTAGTCGAGAAGCCAATGGGTACATGAGACTGCTAATCTGAGCAGAACCAGAATTAATTACTTAGAACTGACTAAACTGATGAGATGATTGTGGTTTTTGTATAGAATATTTGTCTCATGGGAATTTTCCTTTAAAATAAGTCTAGAAATTCTTAGGTTTATCATGCATAAGCTAAGTTTTTGCAAGATAGTCATGGCACAGAACACAGGTAAGACCCCAAGACATTCAATTAGACCTGGAGAATCAGGGTAGGGTAAAGTTAACCCAACAATGTGAGTCCAAATCTTCAGCTTTCAGGCATGATCTCAGGAGGAAAGCTTGGCCAACGAACTGCTTGTTCTCAGTAGAGGTCCCTTGTAGCTGGGGTCAAAGGTTGGTGGTGGTGAACAGAGTGTCCAGCAGTCTGTCTTCGGAGTGAGTCGGAGACTTGATTGATAGAGAGTCGTTCTGCCTCTACCTTGCTCTTCTTGGAAGGGCAAAAGCCTGGGTGTTTTATGTGGTTTAGTCCCTCTGGTCTTACATGGTAAGGGTCTTTATCATGGGGTGTCCAATTCACACTGTATTATGGTAACTCATGTCACAGTTTCATGATCAGGGATGCACATTTGGGGTGTCTAACATAGATAAACTAAGGGCTATGTCACATCATATCACAACAAAACAGTTGTCTACGACAAGGTAGTTGCTTATAAGATTAGAAATCGTTTATGCCAAAAAAGTTGATTGTCAGTTTTAGATTGTTTACAACTTAGCTTAAATGTTCAAGTCACAAATTACATGTTCCACACATATGTGATTTGGGATCACTACATTAAAAGCATACAACACAACATGGTCGACTTTTTTTTAAATAATATTTTATTGTGTTTGGTGTTACCTGATTAGTGTCTGTGCCCTGGAGCTGTCGAGCCAATGAAACGTACTCCAAGTCAGAAAGGGTGAGAAGGTTTATTAAGGAGATGTATACATCACCAGGGACCCAGCACCAACACAGGCTGTCTCTATGGAGTCCCAAAGAGCAATTTTACATTAGAGCTTATATAGAATCTTATAAGGGTTAGAAGTGTCTTTGTAGCCCACAGATGGCCTGGCTGGAGGAGTTATTCATTACAAGATAGTGACAAAAGACTCTTTATCAGACTAAAGACATACATATCAGATACACCTGAGCTGATTTTCCTGTGGGGGCTTGTAAGTCACAGGTGGTTGGACAGAACAAAACAAAGTTATTTGCATCAGATTAGAACAAAGTCACTAACATTAGGTCAAAACGAAGTCATTAACAAAGGTATGTGAAGGAGGAGGAGGGCAGAGGAAGGAGAAAAACTTACAGGTTTATTATGCCATTAGCTATGTCAAACTGTCAGTCACCTGTTTTGAAAAAGGAGAAAACATGCTGCGGATTATTGGGGTCACATTGTGATGAAGGTTTACTTGCCAGAGTAGGTTCCCATTTCTACACAAATTGTTCAGTGATATTGGCTTCACTCCTCACAATGCGTGAACATTCTCATTATTTCTGTTCTGCATTCTCGATGTTTTGATATTCTGTTTTCTGGATATGAAAGGTCTTTCTATTTTCTCTTAAGCTGTCTATAACTGATAACAATTTAGTAGAATAGGCTTTTGTAAACAAAATTAAACATTTATCTTTCTCTCCCTGCATGGTCCCTCCAGAATTTAAAAATTCTTATTTTTATAGCAATGTAATCATTTGCAAAGAAATCCTGGTGCACAGTGGTTAAGCACTCACCTGATAACCAAAAGGACATTGGTTCGAACCTATCAGCTGCTCCCCAGGAGAAAGGTGTGGCAAACTGTTTCCACAAAGATTTACAGCCTTGGAAACCCTATGGGGCAGTTCTACTCTGTTCTGTAGGATCACTATGAGTAAGTAGTTCGACTCAAAGGCCCAAAAAATAGGTAATTATTTGTGTAGGTTTAATAAGAATCTGTCTTTCCTGTTAACTGGATATAATTGAAAATATTGGTAATCAAATCAAGGCTTTGACTAAAACTTCATGTTTGAGAATGATTTTCATAGAATCAGAGATGGCTTAACACTTTTAAGAAACTGTGACCCCAATACCCCGGCCCCGCATGTTTTCTCCTTTTTCAAAAAGGGGCAACTGAGAGCTTAACATAACTAAGACCATGATAAACGTATAAGTTGTTCTTCCTCTGCCTGCCTCCTTCACATACCTGTGTTAATGACTTTGTTTTGACCAAATGTTAATGACTTTGTTCTTTGTTTTAAACTGATGCAAATAACCTTTTGTTCTCTTCAGACTACCTGTGGCATACAACCCCCACCGGAAAGTTGGAGCCCAGGTGTCAGATGTATATATCTTTAGCCTAATAAAGAAATGTCTGGCAGGGGACTACAAAGACACCTGTAACACTTGTAAGATTCTATATAAGCTCTAATGTAAAATTGCTCTTTGGGACTCCACAGAGACAGCCTGTGTTGGTGCTGGGTCCCCGGTGATGTATGCATCTCCTTAATAAACCTTCTCACTCTTTCGGACTTAGAGTCTGTTTCATTGGTTCGACTGCTCCTGGGCACGGACCCTAATCAGGTAACAAATCTAAGGTTGTTTTTATGGAGCCAATGCTTACAAAGCCTTCTTGGGGAAACCGGTCTGGTATTTGTCTTATAAGTTCCCAGCCTTAAGGACGATTAAGGAAGGTCATTTCTTGTAGGCCCAGGAACCTTAGGATATTTTGAAGACCTGAAGAAGAGAGAAATTCACCCACATTTACTGTGTTGTGGGTGAAATCTGATGGTGAGTTCTTAGCTTGGCTTTCTAAGTTCAACAGACTTTTTTAAAAAGTCCAATTTGAGTTTCTTAGGTAAATATGCAGGAAAGCAAACTTAACAATGCCTATATGGTAAGTTACCATTTTTGTGACACTTACGTAAGTAATCAAGCCAAATCAAATGAGGCCAGGCTTTTTTTTTTAATGATCAATAGTCTTTCTTGGAGATTTTCTTCGGCCAAAAGAGTGGTAGTGATTGCACAGAGAAATTTTGCATTTCAAAGCACAGCTAATTAGATGCTCACCCTGTTCTTTGTCTTTGAGCTATTTTGCACTTTGTTGTAAATTGCAGGTAACTCATGGATATGCTTTCTGTCTTATCTGCCCTAGATTTAATTGACTTCCTCTCCAACTGTGGAAAAATCATCTGGGTACCAACATGTAGATTGGATTGGATCCTGTTAGCTTGCACAAATTGTCAACTCTTACAAAATTTTCAACTACTCTGAGTTCCTTTAGTATCTGGCTACAATTCTGCAAAACTAACATTTCCAACTTTCCTCCCTCCGTCCTGACTTGGCATCACTAAGAACTAAGATTAACTGCCCAGATCCCTATTGCGACTTTATGTTGCCTTGTAGCTGGCCTTTTCCCCCAGGATCTAAGGAAGCACTGGGAGCTAAGGCAAGACAAGAGGACACGATATATACCCGGAAGGACTCATTACTGAGGAAAATCATGCACGGGTCAAATTTTTCCCCTGGACAACCTACTGTGTGGGCCACTAAGCAGTCCAGTGACATATTTAGGTGATGCATACCCTTACGTGAGAGGTAACCAAGACTGGATACCATCACCAAGAGCATCGACCTCGTCTTAGCTGCAAGAAGTTCAAGGAGCACCAATAATTTAGATTTCACTGGACTAAGGATTCAATTACTGTCTTATTAACTTAAGAGACTATTTTATTTTATATTAGTATTTCTCTTTTCACTCAGGCATCCCTCTTTTAAGATGCCTAGGGTCCTGAAACAACTAGCTGAGCTTTGCCACCACCTCTCAGCAGATGGTTCAAATGAATTTTGTGGGAGTAAGGCCAACAAGCATCCCCAAAAGACTATTTCTTAGATCTTGCTTTGTCCCTCTGCGTTGTTCATCAAACAATGATATTCACTCATCTTTAACAGACACAGGGAATGACAATGTTGGCTTTAACAAGGCCTGGCACTCCCATAAAACAGCAAAAATTAAGAAATAACACTACCTTTTGTTTTCCAAAATCCCCCCACCCCTTTTTGTCCCTGGAAACAGCTTACTCTGAAGAACCACCCTTCCCCATATGATTTCCATAAGACTCATTGTCCAGTCTTTCTCATGACTCCCATCGGACCCAAAGATGACTTCCTTGCTTACCCATGGCAAAGTAAAACACAGACCTTTGGAGAAAAGCCCTTGGGAGAAGGGACCTTTGGACCTGTTGACAAGGCCAAACACAGACCCTCCAACTTTCTGTTCCTTGTCTTCTAAATGATTAGCTGAGATTGGAACTCTTTGTCCATCTGAAACTATCTAGATACAGAGATAAACATTTCTTATCCAGCTGAGACTTCTGATTACAAAACAATCCCAACTGTAACTTGTCTGGTCCTCCCTATAAAAAGCCTACTGACTGCTGACACACTCTAATCTATGGATCTGTGGTGCTCTTCGTATTGCAATAACTTCATTAAAATCAATCTCCTTAATTATTCAAGTTTTATCTTTGACAACATGGATAAAGGAATGTTTATTCAGTAAACGTGTATGGGCATATTCTGTTATTTACATTATTCACAATAGTGAAAGCTGGATTGGGGTCCTGAAAAGAACTGATTACTATTGTGTGTGTAAATAGAAATTGAAAATGAGATAATTTTCCCTGGTGCAAAAAGGGAAATACTACCCTCCCTTTTCTTAGAGCATTTCCTTTAGAAAACTTCTAATTATCATTTTTTTCTCTGCGTCTTTGAGCTGTATATGAATATTTTAAAAGATAAACAAGCCCTATGAGAGTTTTACAACTCACAAATGTTTCCTCAAGTACTTGGGATCCAGATCTTTGGAAATGTAGTCATCTAGGAGGATAGCACCCCTACCTCCCAGTTTCTGTGGTACGGTAGGAGCCTAACTTTAGCTGGCACCTGGCTTCAAGCTGCAAACCTATAGGCTGTCATAAGGAAATGAGGAATTTTCCCTTTGGATAAAGGCAATTAGCAAACACAAATGGCCACCCCAATTACCAGGTGAATTTAGGATGAACTATGTATGTCAGTTTGTTGCATTATGGTGGCATGCGTATTGCTATGAAGATGAAGGCTACGCCACTGTTATTTCAAATACTAGCGGGGTCACCCATGGTGGACAGGTTTCAGTGGAGCTTCCGGACTAAGTTAGACTAGGAAAAAGTCTTGCAACCAACTTCCAGAAATTAGCCAATGAAAACTTTATGTATCACAACAGAACATTGTCCAACTTGGTAGCTTTGGGCGCATCATCAGAAGGGATCAATCACTAGAGGAGGGCATCATGTTTGGTAAAGTAGTGAACCAGTGAGGGTGAGGAAGACCCTCAGTGAGACGGGTTGTCACAATAGCTATAATGATGTACTTGAACATGCTGGTGATCGTGGAGGTGATGCAGGACTGGGCAATGTTTCATTCCGTTCTACGTAAGTTCTCCATGAGTTAGAGTCAGCTTGATGGCAGGCAGGTTTCTCCACTGTAGGTACTATTTTTCCCTCTCCAGTCTCTGCTAGTGGGAAGCCAGTCACTAAGCCCGGTTCACACTCAAGGGGAGGGAAATTTAATGCCAACTCCTGGAGGGAGTAGTATCTGTGTACATTAGTTGTAATTCTTCTGTAAGGTAGATATATCTTCTATTTATTTTTATGGTTAATCATTTATTTATACTAGTATGGACTCCTGGATATTTATTTTATTCTTTGGGCTTTAATCTAGTACTAGGTCATTTGTTTTGTTGTTCAAATTTGTAAACATTTTCTAGTTTAATCTTTGTTTGGGCTTATATGTCCGTCTACATCTATCCTAGATAAAGAAATGTTGAGCTCCTGTTTTTCCCTGAATATATCTTTTCTTCTCTAGATTTGGGGTTTGTTATTTGTCCAGTGACCTTAGTTCTCTTATGGATTCAAGAAAAGTTATTAATTTGCAGCAATGCTCTCTCCTTCCCTGAACTCAATTGTCAAAGTTCTGATAACTGTCAGAAGCCTCCTTCCATATAGCCACAAAAATATCCCTCAGAAAAATCCCCTGGTTAAAGTGTGAACCAAGAACTCACATGAGGTAATAAAAACAAAACCAACCCCCTTGCCACCAATTCAATTGAGACTTATAGTAACCCTATAGGACAGAGTAGAACTGCCCCAAAGGGTTTCCAAGGTAGATTCAAACTGCCGACATTTTGGTTAGCAGCCAAGCTCTTAACCACTGTCCCACGAGGGCTTTGCATGAGATAACAGATGTTTTAATTACAATATAATTTCTGACTCATTAGTTCTACATGAGTTTTTTAATCCATCCTTGTGCCACTAAAGAAAATAGGAACAGAGAAGTTATTTCTTCATGTCGATTCCATTTTCTCTCTTTGCATCGCCTCCATTTTTCCCTCATCTGTCAGAACCTATAACACACAGGGGGACCACGGCTCCTTGCTTGTTTTAAATCCGCTCCATCATCATGCTTTGTGGCCTTACAGCCATATGTTTACCCCATGTTCTGTCCTCAGTAGAGAACACAGTAAAATACCTAAAACAGAAAGCTCACATCATTTCCACAAAGCATAGCAAACAAGCAGGGGAGCGTTCATGCTACAGGACCATCGATCAGACCTCACACAGCGGTGTAATGGTAAAAATCAACAGTAATGAAAAGTGGAGGGTTTTTTTGTTTTGATTTTTTTGTTTGCTTGTTTGTTTGAATGGGCATTCCTCCTAGGTTCTCAGAAAGAAGTGCAAAACACATTCAGAACTTGAAGAAGTTTAAGGTTTGAAAGAAACAGGTCAGGGGTATCTGAGAAGAGTAAAAATAACACCATATCATAGATTTGAGCAATTACCTGGAGGAAAAAACCATGGCCTAATGCACCCTGGATAGATGTGGAGAAAGTAGTATGAAAATGTGGCATCTTGTATGATTAAATGCTATAAAAATGTATTTTTGATAGGAGACCAATGACATGTAAAGTGTAAAAAGCTCTTTTCATCTTTCTCTCAAGAGAACATTAGAAAGATATCCATTCCTATGGTGAGCATCTATCTGAATGAACTGGATGGCCTGTTGGCCCCTTGAATTAATAGGAAACTTAAGGTTGCTGAAGATTCAAATTATTTGTCAAAGAAAAAGTAAAAAAACTTAATAGTCACAATTTACAACATTAAGTATTTATAAAAGAAAGTTAGGTTCTGCTTCCGGGTTGATGAAAGAAAAAAATATGTGGGAAAACTGGAGTTGGAGTTGGGGACAGAGGAGACTCTGAGAGTAAAAATCTCTGCAAAACAGCCAAGATTCCTGGGAGAACATCAGACTTAGAAAAGCTATGAGATTGGTGGGCGGGGGGGGGGGGAGCGGATACGGAGTGCTCTAATCTAAATCTCTAAGGAATGAAGAAGACCAGGTGACAGGGTCACAGGTGTAATGAATAGAAAATCACACTGAGGGTCTACTAAGACAGGATGAGAAGGTGGAGTTGAAAGGTCCAGAGAAAGGTAGAAAGTTCTAGAAGGCCCCAAAGGGTGGATGGATATCCTGGGCTGGTTGATGATGGGAGAGGGTCTGGGTCAGCCTCCTCTTGCTGTCCCCATCCCCACCCTCAGGAGCCCTTTGTGACGAGGCCACAGCTCTGTGATGCAGGCCTGGATTTATAGGCCAGAGTGTGCTAAAGTTTCTCAGTTGCCTAACAGCAACAGTGCATTTCAGATAATGGAGAATTATCCCTGTCCCCTGAAAAGCGCTAGTCCTGCAGTGCTGAGCTCCTGCTGTACTTCCTGGGCCACTGATATCTTCTTGACCATCCTGTGTGCAGTGGGGCTCTTCCTCCTGTTACTCTTCTACCCCATCCAGCGTAATCCACACTTACCACTACCTAAGAAAAATATAAACCTCCAGAAGGTAAGGAACTCTCAGCTCAGCCCCAATAGAGATTGATTCTCTCCCCCCACGCCCCCTTTTTCTTCTCATTTCCATTTTCTAAATCAGGTAGAGAGGCTCCTGAGATGGGAAACCTCAGGAAAATAGAATATCAGCCTTCTAGGGACAGGCTGGGCAGGGCAGCGTCTAGAGTAGGCATCAGGATTTCTATCTGAAGATCTCAGACCACCTGTCTGGGTGTAAATAGAAGGCTCCAGGGCAAAATCCCAAAGATAGTGACACAGTGGCCAAAGTCTGGATTACTGAGAGTTTGGGATCCCTGTGGGAGGACAGAGCCCTCAGCACTGGTTCAACAGTTGCCCTCCGTGGCAGGTGTCCCTAGGCAAAGTCTTTCTTTTTGTCTGGACTAATCTGTAGAGTGGTGCTGAGCACCTGAGAGCCCTGATCAGGGGCGGGAGCCAAGCTCTGGCCTCCAGAAGCTGAATCCTACCTCATAGAGCACAGAGGCCTCTGTAGGTCTGAGAGTCTGTGCCCTTCTTGAGCAGAGGAATGGTGACTAAAGAAATCCAGGCTAGATCTCACATGGAAAATCCTGCATTGAGGTGTTCAAAGAAGGAACGCAAAATGTTTTCATTCACTGTAAGAATGAATACAAGGGAAAAACACAGAACTCCATTTACTAACTGTAGAAAGTCGTTTTATTCATAAACACTGAATGTTAGCATTTTATCCAAAGGAGCAGAGAGAGAACTGGGTCCCAGCTCCTCATTCTTTTCTCATTCTCATTCTTAACCCTAACCCTAACCCTCAAGGGGAGACGAGGAGGAGGAGCAGGAACAGGAACAAAAGCAACACTGTGAAAGGTAAGGTTCTGCCCACTCAATCCAGCTCCCACGGGTTAAGCTTAACCTCATCTGTCCCTGAGGGCTGTTTCCGGGTTAAGCTTAACCTCACCTGTCCCTGAGGGCTGCTTCTGGGTTAAGCTTAACCTCACTTGTCCCTGAGGGCTGTTTCCCGGTCTCAGAGGATTCCAGTTGCAGGAGCAGGTACCTTTCTCAGGAACCGGCCCTGAGAGGGAGGCTCCGGGGATGGGAATCAGAACCGGCTACTTCTCAGATTCCATGCTGGCCCTTTGAGGAATGAAGCCATGATGGGCCTCGCGGTGGTGCTGCCTAGCAGGGGGCGGGGTGGGATGTGAGGAACAGAACCCTGGTGGATCTGGAGATGGGACAAGTCCGACTAGGACAAGCTGTACAACTTTGCCAAGGCTCATCTTCATCATTGAGATGTCACAGAGGATAATGGACGTGGAAACACTTTGTTAGTGACAAAGCACCTCACACACCTGAGCCTTGCTCTGAGGGTCAGCGGTCATGTGACCTCGGGCTCTCAGAGTGTAACCTCCGGGTGGTGTCCCCTGAGGGAGGGACATGCCACTCAGCTTCCTGTAAGGTTCCTAGGTCCTGAACTTTACCACCATAACCTTCTTTCCTGATTTCCAGCTTGCAGAAGTTGCCTGAAAGAATTACACAAAGCTCGAAGCTCGATTTCCCTTCTGCGAAAGTAACTCTTCCCCTTCTCTCCTGTGTCTGTCTTCCTACCAAGAGCTCCTCAGTGGCCCCAGGGCCCCAGAGCAGATAGGGCTAAGTTGGAGAATGCCTGCGGGTAGGGAATGTGAGAGATGCCGTTGGGACAGGGAGGGCAGGAGAAGGGTGATGGCAGGGCGCGGGGAGAGGAGGGTGAGGCCACGGAGTGGGGCGGGTGACGTCGGGGCGCGGGGAGGGGCGGGGTGTGCGCTGCAGGCATCCCGGCCGTTTGCCCCCTGGCTAAGGCTTGGTCGTCCTGTCCCCTGAAGCCTCCTGGGAGAGCCACCTGACAAGGGCCGCCTTCATCAGCGGAAAGGTGGAGAACCCTCTGGCGCGGCTGGAAGAAGAGCACCTGCTGAAGCCGGGCGGCGGCCACGGCGGCGTGAGGAGCAGCGTGCAGAGCCCCCGGCAGATGCTGCTCCCGCGGTGTCCTCCTCCACTGCCACGGCGCCTCCGACCCAGCCCCCGCGCCATCTGGCCTCCACCGCTTCGGCACAACCTCCAGAACACCCATCTGACTTGAAGACCGAGGGCTCTTCTGACTGGATGACTGAAGACTAGACGACTGACGACTCTTCTTCTGACAGGAAGACCACTCCGGAGAGTTTTTCAGGTAAGCCATATTATTCAGTGTCTTCTGTCTCAACAGTCACAGGCCCCGATGGCTCAAGTCGTCCTGTTTCGGCCTGCTCCTGGTGGTGGGCAGCTGCCAAGACCTTTCCCCTCTGGAAACACTGCAAATCCCAGCAAGAGCATACTTCCCAACACCCATCAAAGGCCTCTTTTTGGGGAGTTCGCACAGACGGGAGCATAGAACCTGGGAGCCCTTCTCTGCTTAACCCTGATGTCCAGAAACCCCTGGAAATAGCGATTGCAAAGAGAGTGGAATCGAAGATTTGGAAAGAAAAAAAGCATGTGAGCTCAGACTACTGCCTGAATTCTTCCAGGTTGTTAAAATCACTCAGTCATGAGCAGGCCACCACAGTTCCCCAGCCATACTGGAGCAAAGCAGAGCAGCTGTCCAGTCCTCAGCAGCTCATATATCCCGAGGCCTTGGGGGAACATTTACTCCCCTCTCTGCACAGTGAGTCCCTGGGGGCTGCTGCCTGGGTCTCTGGGAGCTCTCCCCCAGTACAGTCTCCTGTTTTATTCAATAGAATTTCTAATGCCTCCCCAGTTCAAGTATCCTCACAGTGCTCCCAGCCCTCACCCCTGAGGCCCAACCCCAGGCCCCACCTCTGGTCCCAGTCCTCACCCAGACCCCTCTCCAATCCTCTTCACCAATCCCACCACCACCTTCTTCTACAGCCCAGATTAGGCCCCATGGAATACTTTGCCCTAGTGCCCAAAATGAAACACAAACTTTCATCTCAACCGAAATGCAACACCTAGAATCACCCTTTTTGCAAAAGCAACTGAAAGTTGGGGACCTTTACCCTCCGTGGCCAAAGGGCATTTAGTCCTCTCAATCCCAACCTTCCCCAGGCCAGCCAGGCCTCTGAGGCCCGCAAGTCAGACTCCATCCTTCCTGGAGATGTTCCTAGCAGAACTGAGCTCTGGAAACAACTGGAACAACACATTCAAAAGAGGGTCACCCAACACAAGCAGAGTCTGCCCAGCAGGAAACGAGAGTCTCTGGAACTGACACAGCTTTGGGGATAACTACGAGGGACAGATCAGGCAACGGACCAGCATGGACCCTCACGGCCTTCTGTGTTTCTAGGTGAAAGCAGCAAGGATGTAAAGAAGATGGGATGCAGACATTAAGAAAGCTGCTGCACGAGGGCCCCAGGAAACTTCCAGTTAGGGAAGGACCTGGGCAGGGAGCTGGGGGAGGTCCCAAAATAGGATATATCCCAGGGCTCAGAAGAATCCCCAGTGAAGGTTCTGCGGGCGGGCTCTGAGGAGTTAAAAAGTGACTCGATGAGCTACTCAGGGAGTGACACAGAAAACTGCATACTAAGGAACCCAGATAAGAAACAGCTAGAAAATCCCCTGAACGTCCATTTGGCAGAGAGTCGGAGCATGCTACCGAGGATTGGATTCCTGTGAGTGCTGGCTGTTCCTGGCTTACTGCCAGCCATACTTTGCCCAAGTCTGACACTCACATAAATAGAAACTGGAAATCTGGTATCCTCGGAGTGTCAGGCACAACACAGGAACACCACTCAGGAGTTTTCATTCCTCACTCCGGGCACAGAGCAGGCCCTGGAGGCACGTATTAAAAGATTTTGTGTGAGGCACAAGTGAGACCTATCCGTTCAGGCAGGTAAGCCCATGAATCTCAGTTTGAGTGAGACTCAATCATCGTCCCTTTCCCAGTATGAATTTCCCTCCTCAGCCACTCATGAATCTTGGACCACCTCAGGAGCTGAGGCTGCCAAGTTCTGGGGAGAAAGCCCGCAGGCAGGCTGGGGAGAGAAGACAACAGCGAAAAAGTCAGACCCCATTTCGGATAGTCCTCTCCCTGCCGCCTCACCTGTAGGTGAAGAAGTCCAGGGGGCTCTGATACAAACTCCATGTGATAATGACCCTAGGCTCTTAGAGGCCGCTCAAAGTTGGCAGGAGGGCAGGCAGCCTTTTCAGCCCCTCACACCCAGCATTGTGGGCAGAGGGCCAGCGAGCAGGACTGTTCTGGGGGCCCAGAGAGGGAGCCTAGAGCCAACTCCAAGTCAGTCAGTCACCAGGAGGGGGCCAGGGGAGGAGAGCATGAGTTGTGCCCTAGGAGACCCCAGCCCTAGTATAGCAAGGTTGGGGATGAGCTATGAATCCTGGTCTTTAAGGAACCAAGAGACCAGGAAGGCAGTAGTGGCTAAGGGGTCCTCTGCACTACAGCTACAAGGTAGAGACATCTTGAGAACTAGTGTGCCGGCACAATCCCAAAACATCAATGTGGATCTGACTAGTAAAAGCCCCTCACCTGCTGGAGTGCCTGTTCAAGAACCAGGAAAGACACACCTTAAAGAACAGGTGATTAATGAGGAAGAGCTCAAAAGGGAGTTAGAGACGGAACCAACCTCAAGGCTGTCCCACTGACGTGCTCCTTCAGGACTATGCCACTGAAATGATTCTCCAAGGCTGTGCCACAGATATCTTGGCCTCTCAGCCCTCTCGCTGCTATCCAAAGCATGCATCTAACAGGGACATAGCAGCTTGGGAAGTGGTAAGTGAGCTCATGGTAGCCAGAGGAAGCAGCCTGGGGCAGCAGGACCCCAAGATCCCAAAACTTCAGGACCCATGGAAGAACCAGTGGAAGATTTCTGCCCCCACTGATGAAAGAAAGGTTTTTGGGAGCTGCAAACCAAAGGAGCATGAAGAAGGGCTGGCAGGATTGGGGGCCTACCGAGCCAGAGGGGTGAGCCAGCCTGCCCGGGATAAGAGGTCAGTGGAGTCCCTTGGCACCAAGTCCCCCCAGCTGCCAGCACAGAAGGGACATGCTCTTCCAGAAGGCCACATCAAAGGGAGGATGAGGAACTTTCTTCAAAGCATTTGCCGTAATAAAAAAGACAAAGGGCAGGGTGATCCCCTGCAAAACACAAAGCCAACTTCAGCCTCTGCCTAGAGCCACGGACCAGTCAAAACCAAATTAGTGTTTAGGGACAGGGAGGCCCCTGAGGTTCAGACACTTACAAAGGCTGTTGGCCAGATTTTAGAAGAGAAACTTAGGTTTCAGCAAGCATCTTATGCTTCAAAGTTAAAACAGCAAACAGAGAAAACCCAGGTAAGTCAGGACCCGGTTGGTGGGCGTCTATCCTACCGCAAGGCTTCCTCTTACCCAGAGCACAGGAGAGAAATGAGTGATATGGTCAGGAACAAATGCACCCACGAGGGGCACAGAAATCCCTACGCAATGGTGAAATTCAAGACCAGTGATCGGACATTGCCTTCCAGGGGGCCTGTGTCCCCAGTCAGTCCTTGCCAGCATGGACCAAGAATGTGGGGTGCCTCAGGATGCCATCACCACTCAACATTCTGCCATCGGGAAGGTGTCTCTTATAGTCAACCAGCATTTTTTGGTAGGAATATTCCGCCCATGTAAAGAAAACCCATTTATTCTCACGTTAGCACATTCCCTATGTGCTAACACCTCTCCCAGCCAATATAGTTACTGTTCCCTAATACATATGTTTTTACACATAAGAGGATTGTGGCTTCTGTCTGTGCCACGCTGGGGTATACGGGAGAGGAGAGTGTGCACTCTTTCTGAGCTCCTGCTTTGGCATGGAGGGAGGTTGTCGGTGGTACACACCCCCTCCACCCCATGTTCCTTAGTTTGCACCTTATGTTTTCATAATACTGGAGTATTGTGATTTTTTTATTGTGAAATGAAATAATACATTACAAAAAAATAAAGTATTCAGGGCTTGTCAAAATGAAAAAAACCTGTTTACACTCAACCCGAGAATCTTGTTCTTGAAATTTATGCAGCTGCAGGGGATGGCCAGGAAATTCCCACATAGCTTCACAGTCACAGAGTGTACACAGGACATTTGGAGGCTGCTCTGAGAGCCTCTTCTCACCCAGATGAAGACTGAGGAGATGGGCTCTACAACCCCCTCTCTTAGCCTACCCGTAAAGAGATGTAATGCAACACTGTTCCCTGCCTCTGCCTTTCTCACACTCTGGAGCAGCAGGAGGACAGAACTTCCAGGTCTGTGGTGTGTGGGTGGGGAGCTGCCAGGGAGGCTGCTGAGGGCCGTGTTCACCCCTGCCCCAAATGAAAAATGTGCCCTATCTGTGGCCCTGTTCACAGGTTACCGACCTTCCCCTCTGTCTCAGCCAAAGAGGGAGCAGACAGCTCAGGGTGAGCGGTACAGGGTGAGTGTGTGTGTAGTAACCACTGACTACTGGGCACCCTAGGGTTGGGTAGAGGAGAAAAGCAGTATCATTTTTCCAACAGCATGAGCCAAAGGGAAGGGAGTACCAAGGAAAGGTTGGAGGGAAAGGGGCAACATGGAATTTATAGGTTTGAACCAGGAATCTGAACAAATCTTCAAGTGGCAGTCAGGTAATTTTCCACCACTTTAATGGGAATTGGATTCAAGCTGTTGTTGTTAGGTGCCGAATCGGTTCTGACTCATAGCGACCCTACAGGACAGAGTGGAACTGCCCCATAGGGTTTCCAAGGAGCAGCTGGTGGATTTGAACTGCCGGTCTTTTGGTTAGCAGCTGAACTCTTAACCACTACACCAGCAGAGTTTCCTAGATTCAAGACGAAAAAAATAGGGCATGAAAATTGACCCCTGGCCTGGATTAGCTCTTACCATCTCTGATCAATTGGGGTAGACCAGTTCAGGAGAGCCCTCTGTTCTTTCTCTGCTTCTAGCACAGGTTTCCTCTTCCCCTGGCTCTGGCCCATATGGGAAAGCAAGAGAGCCCCCCAAAAAGCAGGGAGGTGAAGAGCAATTTCTCTAGTGAAAGTGTTTACATGCCTTGCACCACATCCAGGGCTCTCAGTGTGACCCAACTCCAGGGTCACCATTCCCATGGTGGAGATTCGTGCTCCAGGAGGTGCCATGATATAGATGACAATGGAGGGCTTCCTGGGGTTGCACAACACATCTCAGGACACCAGAGCCCCAGAGCCCAGCTGTTGGTACCACCAAGTTCTCCCTGCAGCCAGGTGCTGCCCCTGGGCCCTGATCGTGAGGCACCCTTCGGAGTGGGTGCCACAGTGAGAGCAGAGCCTGGATCTGCAGGAGGGGCTGAGGGCCTCTGAGCAGAGAGCTGCACAGACCCTCAGGAGTGAGAAGAAAGTCAAGGGCATGCCTGGCTGCCACTGAGGTGAGCTCTGGACCCACTGCTGCTGATCCCCACTGTTCCCGCCAGAGAAGTGCACAGATGGGGTGACTGACGGAACAGAGCGTGAAAGGAGCAACTCACTTCCCTTTCTCCTGCCCCCTGATCTTCCCGTCAGGTGCAGTAAGGTCAGAAATGAAGAGATCCACACGGAGACCTCACAGAAAGACCTCTGCAGAGAGACTGTACACAGAGGCCTCCACAGAGACCTGACAATGACCCACACAGAAACCTCAAAGAGAGACCTCACAGAGAGACCCCAATCAGAACACTTGGAGGCCTCTCACCATAAACTCAGGCCTCTTGCAAACCTCCCATAGTGACCTCTTACAGAGACCTCACAGAGAGCCATACTGACCACAGAGAGACCTCACAGAGAGACTTCCCACATAGAACTCTCGTAGAACTCTCCCACAGGGACTTTACACACAGACCTTCCAAAAACACCCAGCACAGAGACCTTTGGTGACCTTACAGACACCAGACACAGACCTCACAGACCTCTCACAGAAACCTCCCACACAAACCCCACAAAGAATCCAGAGACCTCCCACAGAGACCTCTTGTATGTCAGGGACCTCCAACAGAGACTATTCAGAGGTCCCATGCAGAGATCTCCCACAGAGACTCAGTCCTCCCACAAAGACCACTCACAGACAGACCTCAGAGAGACCTCCCACAAAGACAGCCCTCAAGCAGCTTTTAGAGAATCCTCTTGAGAAGTCTCCTACAGAAGCCTCCCACAGAGATCTCAGACAGAATTTCCTAGAAAGATGTGCCACAGAGACCTCTATAGAGACCTCCCAAAGAGGCCTTGCGTAGAGATATAACACAGAGATCCTCACACAGACCTCAGATAGAGATCTCTCACAGAGAGATCTCCCACAGAGGCCAACACAGAATCCTCACACAGACACCTTGCACAAAGATTTCCCCCAGAGAACTCTCGGGGACTTCACAGGGATACCCACACACGGACCTCACAGAGACCTTCCAGCGAGACCTCTTACAGACTAACCAAAGACACCACAGAGACCTCTCAAAGATACACCTCCCACGGAGAACACCCACAAGCACCACACAGATTTCTCACACAGAAACTTCAGACAGAGACCTCCCATAGAGACCTTCACAGACATACCTCCCATGGAGACCTCTCAGAAACTCCTCACAGAGATCCCTCACAGAGACCTCCCACAAAGACCTCAGACAGAGACCTCCCACAGAGACTTCCTACAGGGGCCGTTCACAAAGATCTCACACAGATTTCACACATCCAGACCTCTCGCAAAGACTCACCTAGAGACCACCCAAAGAGACAGCCATTCTAAAGCGCCTGAGCAGGCACCCACTGACAGGTTCTTCTGAGTAGCTATGAAACTACTTACCAAACTGGCAGTGCGGGAGGAACATCAGCAGCTGTGCATGCCAGAGGACATGTTTGTGTATTTTTGTCTTTTATGTTTTTACTTCTGAGCAAAAGAATTCTGTACAAACCTCTCCTCCAAAGGTTTTTTTTTAGCTTGCACTCTCACCCACAGGTAAGAAAATCACAATCTTTTAAAGTAAGTGAATCTCCCCCTTCTCCAATTTTTGTTATCATCCAGCTGAATGAAACCAGGGTTACATTTCTTATTTTGTTGGGCACCACTTCCGGTACTCAGAATGACTGATTCCCCCCCGCCCTTTGGATATATGACAAAGGAAGTACTACAGCAAATGGACTTTAGAAGTGAAAAGAACCAGCAAAAATGCATCTGACTCAGGCTTATTCCCAGGGGAGCTGTAAAACTGGCACATTATTTTGCACATAACAGCTAGTGTCATGTTTGTGGGGTTTGTTTCATTTTTAAATAAAACAAGCTATGTTATCAAATATCTGAATATTTCTTACAAATGAGACAGATTTCTAGCAATGTCCATATTACATCCTCTTGCAAATTTATACTTACGGCTTAAAAATAATATCAAAAGATTTTTGTGTTGTTGTTAGGTGCCTTTGAGTCAGTTCCAACTCATAGCAACCCGATGTACAACAGAACGAAACACTGCCCAGTCCTGCATCATCTTCATAATCATTCTTATGCTTGAGCCCATTGTGTGCCATTGTGTCAATCCACCTTTTTGAGGATCTTCCTCTTTTTCGCTGACCTTCCACTTTACCAAGTACAACGTCCTTCTCCAGGGACTGGTCCTCCTGATAACATGTCCAAAGTATGTGAGACAAAGTCTGGCTTGCTTCAAAGGAGCATTCTGGCTGTACTTCTTCCAAAACAGATTTGTTCATTCTTCTGGCAGTCTATGGTATATTCGCCATTCTATGACAACACCACGATTCAAAGGCATCAATTCTTCAGTCTTCCTTATCCATCGTTCAGCTTTCACACATGTTGAGGCAATTGAAAATACCATGGCTTAGGTCAGGTACAACGACCTCTTTGGGAAGTCATTATTCTGCCTACGAATGGTGTGGGGTGGGAGCCCACAAGCAAACATTTCAGGAAGGACCCCATCCTCTATTGATTAGGGACTGCACCTCTTTTCATGATTCCCTATGGAATTTAGGAATTTCTTGAGTTATAATGAAACATCGGTTTTTCAGGAGCTCTTATTTGGAGCCCTGGTGGCGCAGTGGTTAAGAACTTGGCTGCTAACCAAAAGGTCAGCAGTTTGAATCCACCAGCTGCTCCTTCGAAACACTATGGGACAAGGAACAACTGTCCCATAGGGTCGCTATGAGTTGGAATCAACTTAATGACAATGGGTTTGGTTTTGGTTTATTTCAGTTAGAAAATATAAAGGTGAGTATTTAAAGATATTAAAATGAAGAAGAGAAAAGAATATACATGTGTATACATTTACTTGCAAATGCATAAAATTATATGTTAGGATACTTAAGAAATGAAAAATGTTGGCGTCTTTGGGGAAGGGAACTGAGTAGCTGGGGAACAGTGGTGGGTATTGTATCATCCAGATCTTTACCATCTTTGTTGTTGTTAGCTATTGTGGAGTTGGTCCCAGACTCACAGCCACCCCATGCATGATGGAGCAAAACAATGCCCGGTCCTGCGCCAGCCCCATGGGTTAATTTAAAAGATTAAATTGTATTAATTATTTTGCCCCTTAAAATGTGGTTATGGCCTCAAATGATATTACACGTTTCCAAAAATATGAAAAAATTCTAATGTTCAGCTAACAACGCCAGAACTGCTGGACTATTTAGAAGTATTCATTTTTTTAAATAATTCAAAGAAATGTACAGTTTCCAAAACCTGGGCAAGTCTGGCTATGTTATAAACTTATTACAAGGACACACGGCTTAAAATAATTTTGGAATCATAAAAAAGAATCATTTAATCTGTACTTGAGATACACATTGCCCCAGTAAAATTATTGGGGAAGTGACATTTTGATATATCAACTAAAGAAAGTGTTCAATTAATCTGTATTAAAAAAAAATTCCATTGAGTCAATTTTGACTCAGGGTGACCCCATGTGTGTCAGAGCAGGACTGAGTTCCATAGGGTTTTCATGGCTATAATTCTTACAAAAGCAGATCACCAGACCTTTCCGTGGGGTGGCTAGGTGTGTTCAAACCAACAACCTTTAGGTTAGTAGCCAATAGCAAGCTGCTTGCCCTGTCCAGGAACCTATTCTCTATTGCAATAATTAATAATCAAAGGCTCACTTACTGTACACCTCCTAACACTTTCTAAATTGTGCACTTAAGACTATTCATAAGAAGCCTGTTTTACTTTTCCTGGTAAAATCTATTTCAATAACAGCTATCAAATGTGTTTCACTGGAGAAGTCACTCAGATTACCCATGGGATAACAGTCTAATGGTTCCTTATCTAAAAAGGACAGAGTGAGCTGACAAGAGCATTCTTTGGGTGTATATTTATTTTTTAATTAAAATGTACTCAGGCAGTAAAATATTTTACAAAATCATAGCTATAAATTTTTTGAGATTTGTCAGTTTTATTATGATGTTATTGAATCAGAGAACTATGGGAAGTACCCATGGATGTACCGTGAGGTCCTATTAATAGTATTTTAACGAGAATCACTCATTTTTTCCCCTATGAATATAATTCCATGCTTTTGACATCCATGTCACCCCATAATCATGGGAAAGACACTTTCTTTTTGGAAGTATAAACCCATATTCATAGATCATCTTTTTCAGAAGAAACTAATATCTAGAAACAGGTATAAAATAATAAAACACACAGCAAAATAAATGAGAATTTAGGAAATGCTAGCATTTGTTCACAGGAAAACTTGGGAGTGTGGATGACACAGTGTTTTCGCCTAGGCATTTTTATGCTTTAGCTGGCTTTATGGATTAAGCACATTAAAATATTAATTTTTTTTTTTTTTTTAGATTGTAGGCCAGGATCTTTATTTTTACAGAATTGGCTTGTAAGCTAAGTCTATAGTCATTCTTATCCCCCTTGGAATGGAGCATGAGGGCCTGCAAAAATATTTTCTGGAAACCTTTCCTTGAACTTGTCCCAGGAGAAGAAAAGAGGAAGACTTCAGGTAGGGACCTGGGATATCCTTGCCCCACTAATAAATGCATATTTTATAGCTATGAGAGCAGGGAGGGCTCCAAAGAGGCCGTCTGACGAAGGATTGTTTTTTAAATAATTTTTAGTGTGCTTTAAGTGACATGAGGGCACTGGGTTTTAAGTGAAAGTTTACAAATCAAGTCAGTCTCTCACACAAAAACCCATATACACTCCCAATTACTCCACCCCTAATGAGACAGCCCGCTCTCTCCCTCCACTCTCTCTTTTCGTGTCCATTTCGCCAGCTTTTAACCCCCTCCACCCCCTCATCTCCCCTCCAGGCAGGAGGTTCCAACATAGTCTCAAGTGTCCACCTGATCCAAGAAGCTCACTCCTCACCAGCATCCCTCTCCAACCCATTGTCCAATCCATGTCTGAAGAGTTGACTTTGGGAATGGTTCCTGTCCTGGGCCAACAGAACGTCTGGAGGCCATGACCACTGGGGTCCTTCCAGTCTCAGACCATTAAGTCTGGTCTTATGAGAATTGGAGTCTGCATCCCACTGCTCTCCTGCTCCCTCAGGGGTTCTCTGTTGTGTTCCCTGTCAGAGCGGTCATCAGTTGTAGCCAGGCACCATCTAGTTCTTCTGGTCTCAGGATGATGTAGTCTCTGGTTCATGTGGCCCTTTCTGACAGAAGGATTTGAAGACAGTAGATAAAGAAGGACAGGCAGGCCCACGGTCTCTGCTGTGGTCAGGACCATGTTTAAAAGCTGAATAATTGAAGTAGGAAAAAGAGCTTGCCTAAAAGGGCACTGAATGCTCCATTCTACACCTTCTGTACACCCAACTGTAACTCATTTTACTCAGAATGATACTACCCTTCACCACTGACTCACCATGTCATGAATTGAATTATGTCCCCCCAAAAATGTTTGTATCAATTTGGCTGGGCCATGATTCCCAGTATTCTGTGGTTGTCCAGTATTTTATTATTGTAATTTTATGTTAAAGAGGATTAGGGTGGGATTGTAACACCCTTACTAAGGTCACATCCCTGATCCAATGTAAAGGGAGTTTTCCCAGGGCGTGGCCTGCACCACATTTTATCTTACAAGAGATAAAAGGAAGCAAGCCAAGAGTTGGGAACCTGATACCACCAAGAAGCACCGGGAGCAGAGTGCATCCTTTGGACCTGGGTTTCCTGTGTAGAGAAGCTCCTAGTCCAGAGGAATATTGACAAGAAGGACTTTCCTTGAGGGCCCACAGAGACAGAAAGGCTTCCCTTGGAGCTGATGCCCTGAATTTCAACTTCTACCCTACTAGGCTGTGAGAAAATATCTCTTTGTTAAAGCCATCCACTTGTGTTATTTCTGTTATAGCAGCACTAGATGATTAAGACACACCCCATAACCATTCCTAATTGCCTGGGGAATTTCTTGTGACCTTAGATGAAGTAGAGGGTGGTGGAGGAAGAGGAGAAGAAAAAGAAGTCAAAAAGGAGCAGGAGAAGGAGGAAGAGGAAGGAAAACAGTCATTACCAAAAAATGATCATGGCCCTTTTCTATAGCCCAGTCACATAATTAACAAAGAGGGACACTGAAGCACAGAGATATTCCCCAAGCATACATCTGCCCAATTTCCACATCTTCTGACTCAGGCCAAATGTTCCTTCTACTACACCATGCTCTATATGGGCCCCTTTCATAGCTCAGCCAGGTGGTCTTCCTAGAGGAAGTTATTTCCAACATCACCAGGTTATGGTACATATTACTATTTCAACCAAAAAGAAATCACAATGCTTTTTAGAAAAGGCATATTTCAGACTATGAGGACTCTTCTTATTATTTTTTTTTTAATTGTGCTTTAAGAGTTGGAATTGACTTGGCGATGGGTTTTGTTTTGGTTTTTTTTTTTTAGATGAAGGCTTACAGAGCAAATTAGTTTCTCATTAAACAATTAAAACACATATTGTTTTGTGGCATTGGTTGCCAACCCCATGACATGTCAACACTCTCCTCTTCTCAACTTTGGATTCCTCATTTCTATTTGTCCAGGTTTCCTGTCCCCTCCTGCCTTCTCATCCTTGCCTCTGGGCTGGTGTGCCCAATTAGTCTCATACACGGTTGAGCTATGTGTATTACTGTTTGTTTTATGGGCCTGTCTAATGTTTTTGGCTGAAGGATGAACCTCAGGAGTGACTTCAGTACTGAGTCAAAAGGGTGTCCAGGGGCCATGCTCTTGAGTTTCTCCAGTCTCCATCAGACCAATCTGGTCATTTTTTGTGAGTTAGAACTTTGCTCTACATTTTTCTTCAGCTCTGTCTGGGACCCTCTATTGTGATCTTTGTCAGAAAAGTCAGTGATGTAGCTTGGCACCATCTAGTTATGCTGGACTCAGTCTGGTGGAGGCTGTGGTAGTTGTGGTCCGTTAGTCCTTTTGACTAATCTTTCCCTTGTGTCTTTGGTTTTCTTCATTCTCTCTTGCTCCAGATGGAGTGGGACCAGTAGAGTATCTTAGATGGCAGCTCACAAGCTTTTAAGACCCCAGATATTCACCAAAGTACTCTTCTTGATAGCAGTCTGTTATTTTCAATCATGGCACAGTTTAAAGGAAGGAAATGACTTTATTAAGAGAACTTGACTTTTTATTAACTTGTATGAAAACCAATTGAGATGTTTCAACAAACAGAAGCAGCACTGGAGGTGCTCATTTATCTATGCCAGAAATTTGGAAGACAGCTACCTGGGCAACCGACTGGAATAGATAAATATTTGTGCCATGTTATGGATTGAATTGTGTCTCACAAAAATGTATATCAATTTGGCTAGGCAATGATCCCTAGTATTGTGGGGTTGTCCACCATTTTGAGATTTGATGTGATTATCCCAAGTGTTGTAAATCCTAACCTCTATGATGCTAATGAGGCAGTTATGTTAATGAGAAAGAACTCAATCTACAGGATTAGGTTGTATCTTGAGTCGGTCTCTTTTGAAATATAAAAGAAAATTGAGCAGAGAGGAGAGGGATCTCAGACCACTACAAAAGAAAAGCCAGGAGCAGAGCACGTCCTTTCAACCCAGGGTTTCTGTGCTGAGAAACTGCTTGACACAGGGGAGGATTGATGGCAATGCCCTTCCCCCAGAGCCAACAGAAAAAGTCTTCTCCTGGAGCTGACACCTTGAATTTGAACTTCTAACCTAAACTGTAAAAGAATAAATTTTTGTTTGTTAAAGCCATCCACTTGTGGTATTTCTGTTATAGCAGCACTAGATAACTAAGGCGTGCCCACTCCAAAAAAAAGTGATCCAAGAGACTGCAGAACAACATCATTAATATCACACACAAGCAAAATTTTGCCGAAGACTATTCAAAAGCAGTTGCAGCAGTACATCAGTGGGGAACTACCAGAAATTCAAGCTGGATTCAGAAGAGGACATGAAATGAGACATATCATTACTGATGTTAGATGAATCTTTGCTGAAAGCAGAGAATACCAGAAAGATGTTTACCTGTGTTTTACTGTCTATGCAAAGACATTTGACTGTGTGGATCATAGCAAATTACGGATAACATTTCAAAGAATGGGAATTCCAGAACACTTCATTGCGCTCATGCAGAACCTGTACATAGATAAAGAGGCAGTTGTACAAATAAAAAGAGATACTGTGTGGTTTAAAATCAGGAAACGTGTGTTGTACCATCTCACCATACTTATTCAGTCTGTACGTTGAGGAAATAATCCTAGAAGTTGGGCTATGTGAAGAAGAACAGGGCATCAGGATTAGAGAAAGACTCATTAACAACCTGCGTTATGCAGATGACACAAACTTGCTTGCTGAAAGCAAAGAGAACTTGAAGCGCTTACTAATGAAGATCAAGACGTTAAAAAGCAGGGTCTTGGCGGGGCCAAGATGGCTGACTAGGTAGAAGCTACCTCGGATCCCTCTTGCAACAAAGACTCAGAAAAACAAGTGAATCGATCACATACATGACAATCTACGAACCCTGACCATCAAACACAGATCTAAAGAGTTGAGCTGAGTGACAGAGACTGAGAACTAACAACCAAGGGGAAGCAGCAACTGTTTTTGGAGCCTGGAGCCAGCATCCCAGTCAGGAAACCTTGGCGCTGGGCTTTGGACTGGGCACAGCAGAGCGGAGCATGGCACCCTGAGACGGCGCAAAAATGGGGCACAGCCCTAGCCCCCTGAACTGACCTCGGGGGAAGCCCAGCCAGTACACACCAGCAGCACAGCGACGCGGCTGAAAGGAGGAGAAGTCACCAGGAGGCAGTGACTGATTTTGGAGCTGGGAGTGAAGCGTCCTAGTCGGGGAGCCTTGGCACTGGGCTTTGGACTGGGAGCGGAGGAACTTTCTGTGACTTCTGAGACAGTGCAAGCACGGGACGCGGGCCTGACCCTCAGGGGCAATCTCTACCCAGCCAGCGCACACAGTCGACGCGCCCCTCAGGAATCTCAGATAAAACAGTCATCCCAAGCAAGATAAGTAATTTTGTCTATACGCTGGGGTGCTAGTCTCAACTGTTTATCTGAACCCTCCCCTCCCCTTCCCAGGCGGCTTCATTAACATTGGAATTTCCTGAGCCAGAGGTAGAACTGTTCCGCGGTTTTTCTTTTCCTTTTTTTTTTTGGTCTTTTCCTAACCCATTCTTCTGGCCTGAGAGAGGCAACCACAAAAAACCCAGGGACCCAAAATCCTTCCATAATTGGACTAAAAGCACAGAACCAGCTCCAGCCAAGCATATGTTTTCCACAGTCTCCGGCTTTCATCCCTACAGGGAACAAGATGGCTATTATAATGCAAAGGCATTTCTGATAGGAATCTGACTGCAATTGTTTTAGCGGATTACTGGAAAGACAAGTTTCCCAGGTCTGATATCTCTGCGTATTCAACAGAGCCCTCACTGACCCACAACAGGGAACTGAGGGTTGAAGCTCCCCCCAGACCACCTAGCCTCCTGCCTTAGGGGTCTAAGGAGGGTGACACCTACCAATCTACACAGGTCTTGCATTGGGGGCCTAAGGTCTGGTGCACACAACTATCACCACTACTTCTCTAGGTGGACCAAAATCAGATTCTACTCAAGAATAGTGAATGGACTCAGGCTTATATATCTGGTAACAGCCCAAACCAGCTGGTAATAGGTCATAAGTGAGTCAAGGGCTACAACAATCAAGACAGCTCAATCTAGTAGCCCATCTACGTATATTGAAAGAAAACAAAACAAGATAAGACTCAGTGAGCAAATGTAGAATAAATCACTACAATATCTTAGTGATGGCTTGGAGACAGCAGTCGATATCAAACCACATAAAGAAGCAGACCATGACTGCTTCTACAACTCCCCAAACTAAAGAATCAAAATCTTTCCCAAATGAAGATACAATCCTGGAATTGCCAGATACAGAATATAAAAAACTAATTTACAGAATACTTCAAGACATCAGGGATGACCTCAGAAATGAAATCAGGCAATCTGCAGAAAAAGCCAAGGAACACACTGATAAAGCAGTTGAAGAACTCAAAAAGATTATTCAAGAACATAGTGGAAAAATTAATAAGTTGCAAGAATCCATAGAGAGACAGCATTCAGAAATCCAAAAGATTAACAATAAAATTACAGAATTAGACAATGCAATAGGAAGTCAGAGGAGCAGATTCAAGCAATTAGAATGCAGAGTGGGAAATCTGGAGGACCAGGGAATTAACACCAACATAGCTGAAAAAAAATCAGATAAAAGAATTAAAAAAAAAAATGAAGAAACCCTAAGAATCATGTGGGACTCTATCAAGAAGAATAACTTGCATGGGATTGGAGTCCCAGAACAGGGAGGGACAACAGAAAACACGGAGAGAATAGTTGAAGATCTGTTGGCAGAAAACTTCCCTGACATCATGAAAGACGAAAGGATATCTATCCAAGATGCTCATCGAACCCCATTTAAGACTGATCCAAAAAGAAAATCACCAAGACATATTATCATCAAACTTGGCAAATACAAAGATAAAGAGAAAATTTTAAAAGCAGCCAGGGATAAAAGAAAGGTCTCCTACAAAGGAGAATCAATAAGAAAAAGTTCAGACTACTCAGCAGAAACCATGCAGACAAGAGGGCAAATACAGAGCACTGAAGAAGAAAAACTGCAAGCCGAGGATCATATATCCAGTAAAACTCTCTCTGAAATATGAAGGCGAAATTAAGATATTTAGAGATAAACACAGGCTTAGAGAATTTGCAAAAACCAAACCAAAGCTACAAGAAATACTAAAGGAAATTGTTTGGTCAGAAAACCAATAATATCAGATACCAGCACAACACAAGGTCACAGAACAGAGCATCCTGTTATCAACTCAAATAGGGAAATCACACAAAAAAAATTAAGATTAATTAAAAAAAAAAAAAAAACTCAAAACAGGGAATCATTGAAGTCAATATGTAAAAGATCACAATAATCAAAAAGAGGGACTAAATACAGGTGGCACAGAACTGCCATATGGAGAGGGATACAAGGCAATATAGGACAATACAAGTTAGGTTTTTACTTACAAAAATAGGGGTAAATATTAACGTAACCACAAAGAGGTCTAACAACTCCATAACTCAAAATAAAAACCAAGAAAAATGTAACAACTCAGCAAACATAAAGTCAAATACTATGAAAATGAGGAACACACAATTTACAAAGAAAAACATCTCAGCACAAAAAAGTAAATGGAAAAATGAAACTGTCAACAACACACATAAAAAGGCATCAAAATGACAGCACTAAACACATACTTATCCATAATTACACTGAATGTAAATGGACTAAACACACCAATAAAGACAGAGGGTCTCAGACTGGATAAAGAAACACGATCCGTCTATATGCTGCCTACAAGAGACACACCTTAGACTTAGAGACACAAACAAACTAAAACTCAAAGGATGGAAAAAAATATATCAAGCAAACAATAAGCAAAAAAGAAGAGGAGTAGCAGTATTAATTTCTGACAAAATAGACTTTAAAGTTAAATCCACTGCAAAGGATAAAGAAGGACACTACTTAATAATAAAAGGGACAATTGACCAGGAAGATATAACCATATTAAATATTTATGCACCCAGTGACAAGGCTGCAAGATACATAAAACAAATTTTAACAGAACTGAAAAGTGAGAGAGACACCTCCACAAATATAGTAGGAGACTTCAACACACCACTTTCGGAGAAGGACAGGACATCCAGTAAGAAGCTCAATAGAGACACCGAAGACCTAATTACAACAATCAACCAACTTGACTTCATTGACTTATACAGAACTCTCCACCCAACTGCTGCAAAGTATACTTTTTTTCTAGCGTACATGGAACATTCCTAGAATAGACCACGTATTAGGTCATAAAACAAACATTTGCAGAATCCAAAACATCGAAATATTACAAAGCATCTTCTCAGACCACAAGGCCAGAAAAGTGGAAATCAATAAAAGAAAAATTATGGAAGAGAAATCAAATACTTGGAAACTGAACAATACCCTGCTGAAAAAAGACTGAGTTATAGAAGACATTAAGGAGGAAATAAAGAAATTCATAGAATGCAACGAGAATGAAAATACTTCCTATCATAACCTCTGGGACACAGCAAAAGCAGTGCTCAGAGGCCAAATTATATCGATAAATGCACACATACAAAAAGAAGAAAGAGCCAAAATCAGAGAACTGTCCCTACAACTTGAACAAATAGAAAGTGAGCAACAAAAGAATCCATCAGGCACCAGAAGAAAACAAATAATAAAAATTAGAGCTGAACTAAATGAATTCGAGAACAGAAAAACAATTGAAAGAATTAACAAAGCCAAAAACTGGTTCTTTGAAAAAATCAACAAAATTGATAAACCATTGGGCAGACTGACTAAGGAGATACAGGAAAGGAAACAAATAACCCAAATAAGGAACGAGATGGGCCACATCACAACAGACCCAACTGAAATTAAAAGAATCACATCAGATTATTACGAAAAATTCTACTCTAACAAATTTGCAAACCTAGAAGAAATGGATGAATTCCTGGAAAAACACTACCTACCTAAACTAACACCCTCAGAAGTAGAACAACTAAATAGACCCATAACAAAAAAAGAGATTGAAACCGTAATCAGAAAACTCCCCCCCAAAAAAAAAGCCCTGGCCCGGATGGCTTTACTGCAGAGTTCTACCAAACTTTCAGAGAAGAGTTAACACCACTACTACTAAAGGTATTTCAAAGCATAGAAAATGATGGAATACTGCCTAACTCATTCTATGAAGCCACCATATCCCTGATACCAAAACCAGGTAAAGACATCACAAAAAAAGAAAATTACAGACCTATATCCCTCATGAACATAGATGCAAAAACCCTCAACAAAATTCTAACCGATAGAATTCAACAACATATCAAAAAAATAATCCACCACGACCAAGTGGGATTTATACCAGGTATGCAAGGCTGGTTTAATACTAGAAAAACCGTTAATGTAATCCACCATATAAATAAAACAAAAGACAAGAATCCCATGATCTTATCAATTGATGCAGAAAAGGCATTTGACTAAGTCCAACACCCATTTATGATAAAAACTCTCATCAAAATAGGAATTGAAGGAAAATTTCTCAACATAATAAAGGGCATTTATACAAAGCCAACAGCCAACATCACTCTAAATGGAGAGAGCCTGAAAGCATTTCCCTTGAGAACGGGAACCAGACAAGGGTGCCCTTTATCACCGTTCTTATTCAACATTGTGCTAGAAGTCCTAGCCAGAGCAATTAGGCTAGACAAAGAAATAAAGGGCATCCAGATTGGCAAGGAGGAAGTAAAATGATCTCTATTTGCAGATGACATGATCTTATACACAGAAAACCCTAAGGAATCCTCCAGAAAACTACTGAAACTAATTGAAGCGTTCAGCAGAGACTCTGGTTATAAGATAAACATACAAAAATCACTTGGATTCCTCTACATCAACAAAAAGAACACCAAAGAGGAAATCACCAAATCAATACCATTCACAGTAGCCTCCAAGAAGATAAAATACTTAGGAATAAATCTTACCAAAGATGTAAAAGACCTATACAAATAAAACTACAAAGTACTACTACAAGAAATTAAAAAGGACCTACTTAAGTGGAAAAACATACCTTGCTCATGGATAGGAAGACTTAACATAGTAAAAATGTCTATTGTACCAAAAGCCATCTATACATACAATGCACTTCCGATCCAAATTCCAATGACATTTTTTAATGTGATGGAGAAACAAATCACCAACTTCATATGGAAGGGAAAGAAGCCTCGGATAAGTAAAGCATTACTGAAAAAGAAGAAGAAAGTGGGAGGCCTCACTCTACCTGATTTTAGAACCTATTATACAGCCACAGTAGTCAAAACAGCCTGGTACTGGTACAACAACAGGCACATAGACCAATGGAACAGAATTGAGAACCCAGATATAAATCCATCCATATATGAGCAGCTGATATTTGACAAAGGCCCAGTGTCAGTAATTGGGGAAAAGATAGTGTTTTTAACAAATGTGCTGGCATAACTGGATATCCATTTGCAAAAAATGAAACAGGACCCATACCTCACACCATGCACAAAAACTAACTCCAAGTGGATCAAAGACCTAAACATAAAGACTAAAACGATAAAGATCATGGAAGAAAAAATTGGGACAACCCTAGGAGCCCTAATACAAGGCATACACAGAATACAAAACATTACCAAAAATGATGAAGAGAAACCAGATAACTGGGAGCTACTAAAAATCAAACACCTATGCTCATCTAAAGACTTCACCAAAAGAGTGAAAAGACCACCTACAGATTGGGAAAGAATTTTCAGCTATGGCATCTCCAACCAGCACCTGATCTCTAAAATCTATAGGATTTTGTTAAAACTCAACCACAAAAAGACAAACAACCCAATCAAGAAGTGGGCAAAGGATATGAACACGCACTTCACTAAAGAAGATTTTCAGGCAGCTAACAGATACATGAGAAAATGCTCTCGATCGTTAGCCATTAGAGAAATGCAAATTAAAACTACGATGAGATTCCATCTCACTCCAACAAGGCTGGCATTAATCCAAAAAACACAAAATAATAAATGTTGGAGAGGCTGCAGAGAGACTGGAACTCTTATACACTGCGGGTGGGAATGTAAAATGGTACAACTTCTTTGGAAATCTATCTGGTGTTTTCTTAAAAAGTAAGAAATAGAACTACCATACAACCCAGAAATCCCACTCCTCAGAATATACCCTAGAGAAATAAGAGCCCTCACACAAACAGATATATGCACTCCCATGTTTGTTGCAGCTCTGTTTACAATAGCAAAAAGCTGGAAACAACCAAGGTGTCCATCAACAGATGAATGGTTAAATAAATTGTGGTATATTCACACAATGGAATACTACACATCGATAAAGAACAGTGACGTATCGGTGAAACATTTCATGACATGGAGGAACCTGGAAGACATTATGCTGAGCCAATTTAGTCAGAGGCAAAAGGACAAATATTGTATAAGACCACTATTATAACATCTTGAGAAATAGTATAAACTGAGAAGAACACATACTTTTGTGGTTACGAGGGGGGAGGGAGGGAGGGTGGGAGAGGGTTATTTACTGATTAGTTAGTAGATACGAACTACTTTAGGTGAAGGGAAAGACAATGCTTAATACACGGAAGGTCAGCTCTACTGGACTGGACCAAAAGCAAAGAAGTTTCTGGGATAAACTGAATGCTTCAAAGGTCAGCAGAGCAAGGGCGGGGGTTTGGGGACTATGGCTTAAGGGGACTTCTAAGTCAATTGGCAAAATAATTCTATTATGAAAACATTCTGCATCCCACTTTGAAATGTGGCGTCTGTAGTCCTAAATGCTAACAAGCGGCCATCTAAGATGTATCAATTGGTCTCAACCCACCTGGAGCAAAGGAGAATGGAGAACACCAAGGTCACACGATAACTATGAGCCCAAGAGACGGAAAGGGCCACATGAACCAGAGACTTACATCATCCTGAGACCAGAAGAACTAGTTGGTGCCCGCCCACAACTGATGACTGCCCTGATAGGGAGCACAACAGAGAACCCCTGAGGGAGCGAATCAGTGGGATGCAGACCCCAAATTCTCATAAAAAGACCAGACTTAATGGTCTGACTGAGACCAGAGGAATCCCGGTGGTCATGGTCCCCAAACCTTCTGTTGGCCCAGGACAGGAACCATTCCCGAAGACAACTCATCAGACATGGAAGGGACTGGACAATGGGTAGGAGAGAGACGATGAAGAGTGAGCTACTTGTATCAGGTGGACACTTGAGACTGTGTTGGCATCTCCTGTCTGGGGGGGAGATACAAGGGTAGAGATGGTTAGAAACTGGCAAAATTGTCACGAAAGGAGAGACTGGAAGGGTTGACTCATTAGGGGGAGGGTAAGTGGGAGTAAGAAGTAAGGTGTATATAAGCTTATATGTGACAGACTGACTTGATTTGTAAACGTTCACTTAAAGCTCAATAAAAATTATTATAAAAAAAGCAGTGTCTTCTGTAACCTTTTCATGTTGGAATATAGTAAATCCATAAAGGTTTATTAATTACCATAGCATAATGTGTTTTTTTAATCGAAAGGCATAGGCAAGGTTTGGTGGTGGCATTAGAAAGAAAATGATCATTAGGGGGAAAGGAGAGCGTTGCAGAAAGATGTCCAGGTGTAAGGTGAAGATCCGTGAGAGGATCGTATTGATGTAGGGGTGGAGGGGGCGGAGTCATGACTTCCACACCTATTCCATCAGATCACTCAAATGGCCCAGGTTCGTGGGGGTCTGACTTTTCATCCTGGGTCCCACAGTCCTTCTCTTTCTGCTGTAGTATTTTCTCTGAAGGCCGCCCCACTGAGCGCCCAAGTGAGATTGTTTTGTGGGACATTTATAGGCACCTGTGTCCTCAGCAGAGAGCAGCAAATAGGCCTCAGTGCCCTGTTGACCTGAGTCCTGAGAACAAGAGAAATCCAAAGTGCCTCTCCAGGGCCTGAGGAGCCTTCTGAGTCCTGTAGCCCACGCCAGCACACCCCTTCTCCATCCTTGTCAGTGCCTCCCCAGTGAATCCAGCCTTGTGTTTGTGTTGCAGATTCTGAACTTGATTCAAGTGGAGGCCAGGACTTGAATGCATCAGCCTCATCTAGGCGAAGCAGCAGCTGCCCCTAAGTTTTTCTGTATTGATTTTTATTTCTTAGTTTATTTTGCTTTATGTTTTCGTCTTAAAATTATTAAATTTAAATTTCTTATTGTTTATTTCCGTGATGGGTATCCTTCGTCTTTTGTAACTTATATTTGAGTCATTTAGTGTTATAGTTACGAATTTTCCATTTATTTTATATTTATCTATTTTCATGGGGATACTGTTTTAGCTATAGCAATTTATACTTACTTCCTAGTTTTATTAAGGTGCCCTAGTGGTGCAGTTGTTAAGCGTTCTGCTAACCTAAATGTTGACAGTTCAAACCCACACAGCAGCTCCTCAAGAGAAAGATCCAGCAATCTGTTCCTGTAAAGATTACAGCCAAGAAAACTCTATGGGGCAGTTCTACTCTGTCACATGGGTCAGTATGAATCAGAATCAACTCATTGGCACCCAACAACAACAGTTTTATTAGCTTATCTTTCATTAGTGTTCTAGTCATATACGTGGGGTTCAATTCACATAGATGTTAATACATATGACAACTGTAATACAAAGACTGGGGAGTATGAGAAATTTATTTGGCTGTAAGGCTTCTACAATACTACAATTAGTAAAATATCAAGTCTAATTAGACTGTGAAATGTTCAATATATACATTTGCTATTCCCAGAAAAATCACTGAAGACAGTTCCAAACCCACTCAAGAAAAACTGGGTAGCTTCAGTAGTCCTCTAAGAGGTAAATAAGCAGTTGAAAATATAAACAAATATATATGACAATAACACACATATTCACATGCAGGTTTTTGTGTGAAAAAAATATTCTTTTCTCTTGGATCAATGTCTCTCCAGGCCTGCCCTCTTGCCACTAAACCCCTGACTGAGGAGGATCTGGGCAGGTCTCCACAATGGGTCATGGGAAAGGGCATGATGACCCACAAGTGCCTAATCCTTCCCCCTGCCTGCTGCAGGGACAGCTCCTCCACCAGCAGCCCTTCCAGCCCCAGCATTAATCCACTGTTAAAGAGACTTAGGAAGAAGCAGGACTTCCCAGACCCAGTGGCTGTCCTGGAACCTGCTGAACCAGCCACCCCTGTAGATGATTTGTATTGGAGAAGCCCAGCTCACCAGGTCCCCTCTTCTCCTCACTGTCAGTGCCCCTTTCGGGCACTTCTTCATGCTCACTGCTCTCAGCCCCTTTCACCTACTGTCCCCCTCCTTCTTCCCTCTGTCAGGCATTGACATGGCAGACCTATCTGACAGGCCTCCTGTCCTCACCTGCTCCCTTCTTCACACCAGGAGTGGATTGGGAGATGAGGAGCCCAAATCCTGACTCACCTGCTCCTACAGCTGCTGCTCAGTCCCTTCCCCCTTTACATTCAAGGCCATTTGGGGGGCCCTCTGAAGGCAGATGAAGGAGGCCCTTTCATTCCAGGGCCTCAGTCACAGCTGCAGAAGAGGCCAGTTCTGCCCTTCCTGCTGCTCCCAGTGCCTGCAGAGCTGAGTCACCTGCACACAGGAGTGTGGATTCCCCTGTTTCCTTCTCACAGAGCCCCCTCCAATCAGGGTCCCTAGTGCCCCTCTGTCCGCTAGCCTGCCAAGTGATGCTTCTGCAGCCAGTTTCAGCCCTTCAACCACCACAACTGCAGGCTTGACCTCCCATCCTGATTCTGACTGTGGGTCCACCCCCATGGATACCACTCCCCCCTCCCCTGACATGCAGTCATTCTTAGCCTAATCAAACTTGTTAACAGCTATGTCATAATCCAAGAATGAAAGAACCAGTGTCCTACTGACAGATTTTTAGGATGCTTTTGGACATCGCCTATTACAATGGATATACTTGAAAATATGTCTGCACACTATTACCAGTGCCTGGCATATGTGAAGTTAACCTCACAGGAGCTGAGTGATGTACTTACGGAGTAGGTACTAATACTATCCCCATGCGACAGGCGAGGACTTTGAGTATTTTCCAATAGAAGGAGTGCTCATTTGGAGAACTGCTGCCAGTTGTTACTGGCATGGTGGTGAGTTGGAAGACAGAAGATGACCCAATGGTCCTATGAGCATCAGTCAATAATTATGTGAGAAACAGCTATGAACAGGTTTGTACTTTGCCTTGTACAAACCTGTTCATAGCTGTTTCTCACATAATTATTGACGGCACCTCCTTTTACCTTTAAAAGTGTCTCTGTAGGGTGGTAAATTACATGGCCAATCACCAGAATGGGGAGGCTTGGAGTAAACAGATGGCCATGACCATTCAGAGACCCTCACTGGCACTGCCTTCCTTTCAGTGAATAAGACATGTCAGGTGACCGTGAGAGACTGGGGAGGAACTTGGTCACTCTCAATGAACCCTACAGTCCCATTCGGAAGGTGAACATGGAAACCTGGAGGACGTGTGGCTTCAGCGGGTGACAGCATCTCTCCTTGCAGGAGCTGGGTGGGAAGTGGCAACTGCTCAGCAGCCAGCAGGCATGGCAGATAATGGCACCTTCTCCATGCTGTACATGTTAAAGTGTCAATTATAAAAGCCAATGACCCCAAATATTGACCTTATTTCCAATGGTTGTCACTGGGCTTAGTTTACACCAATGTCACCTCCTCCAAAATGAACTCTTAAGGAATGAGCAAAACCACACCCATAGTATTTTAGCCTGGAAAGACCCTCAAGGAGTTTCCGAAAAGCAAGGCTTCATCCAAATGTAATGTTTTTTAAAGCAAGTTATTCTATCCTCGTTCTTTAAGGTTAGTCAAAGAGCAAAGCAATAATAATATATTTATTAAACGTTGGCCACTTAATGCTAGTGAAAACCAAATCATAAGATGCAGCTAGCTTACGAACTGCATGTGAGTCTTTGTAATGGTAGACATGGACTCAAAGATTTCCAAGGTTTGTTACAGCAAAGAGGGACTCACAGAGCCTTTTGTGGATGGAAGGGCTGAAGTGAACTGTCTAAACTCAGAAGAAGATAAGCCCCGTCAAAGTCTGTTTGGGGTTTCATAAATGCCTAGCTCCATTTATTAGAAAAAAAGAAAGTGCCTTCAATTTACCTATAAAAGGCAGAATAAAAGCATTTAAATCCAAAGAAGATCGCTGTGCTTTAGTGTCCCATCTTGACTGACAAGCTATGGTTGTCTTCCCAGCTGCGCACCATGAAATCCACTGCTAAAAACCCAAGTTTCTACATGCTCCTAGCTCTTGGTGAAGGAATAAACTACAAACCAATGGTGATAGAGTGTTAGGGCCACTAAGTTCAAACCTCCACTCCAGAATCATCATTACACACAATATAATTGTTTAATTTACTTATTTGCCACTCAAAAGAAATTACCTCAGTAGATATATTAAAGTATCCCAGTAGAAAATACATTTCTAAATTAATGAAAAGAAGCTCCTTAGAATATTATCAACAACTTTGCCAATAAAAAGATGTATTGGAAAACACCTATCAAATTTATTCTCAAACTATCCATCCCCCAATTCTGCAGTGAAATGGTTCTATTGTGTAACAGCACACCAGTCCAACCACTAAAGTAACAATCAGGTGTTTTCAAAAGAAAACAAGTCAGTATGAGCATCTATGAGAGAAAAGTATAAGAGTTCGAAAACTTCCCAAAGAAAAAACATCAACTTAATGGAAAGCTATACTTGGAAAAATTTATTAAATGTATTATAATCCCTGTGCTTCTATAGGGTCGTTATGAGTCGCAATCAACTCAACGGCAACAGGTTTGGGTTTTTGTTTTTTTATACCTCTAATATTCATGGCTCAGACACAGGGTGTGGGGGGATCCACTTTCCTCACTGCTTTCAGCAGAGTGGAAACAAAACAGCTGTAATGTAACTTAACATCTGCATCCTCACCTAACTCTGAGCCCTTATCATTAGAGTTCAAGATTCAACAAAGGTACCTTCCTCCTAAAACCTAACTTTATAACAACTATTTCTAGTCTCTCTTCACAGCCTTCCCCCACCCCGCCCCATTACTACAATTCTTGGATTTCTTGATAAAGTGCAGATCATGATTTGTATTAGTTACGAATACTCAGCAAATGAACGAACGCCTAAATTATCTCCTACCTTTGAAATTTGGGGAGCAAAAAGAAGGAAGAAATTCAAAGCCCACTGAAATTAAAGTACACATGGATCCAATTTGGTGAAATCCTTTATTTCTATCACTCATTACCTACATAAACAGTATGCTAAAACTGATTATCATCAAAGTTAAGATTTGTAAGCTTTCAGAACATTCTCTTGAGCTCATGCACCATGTACCTTTTTAAAAAGCCAATAACTTCCAGACCATATGACCTCACAGAAACAGAGAGCGTTAACTTACAAATTGCTACCTAAATTGAAACATGGTTTTTTTCAAAACTGCACTCTTAAAGAAACACTTTTCTGAAAATCAATGGTTGCTAAACAAACAGCATGGTTAAAATGATGGTTTTCATCCATAGAGGGTGCTCCCACACACAGTTCACCATTCTATTGAGTGATTCTCTGTTAGAGAAAAATTGTTGTAGTTAGCAAGGCTCTTGGAACTCCTCCTCAGTTACTCCAGGGTCTAATGGTCCAGTAGTCATGGAAATCTTAGTGAACAGTCAATCTAATGTGGAAAAATATGGAGATTGCTAGAGAGCGTCTAACAGAATGGAGGGTCAAGTTACTCACCTTGTGCAAAGTGTGCACAAGGAATGCTCCTCCTCCACTCAGTTCTATGATTATGACAACAAATCTGGGCTTGACAACGCAAAATGGACTATCCCAAATCACATGAGGAAACCAGTGTCATGACACTGGCCGTTTTTCACTGATTGCCAAAACTTGCCCTTTTGTGCCAGTAGCCTCACCATGCCAGAAGGAAAGGAGCAGAAATTATATTAGCAATTCACTAAATTAAAAGCATCACTTTCACAAATGAAAAGCCACAAGGAAGAAAAAAAAAATAATGGCAAGGCATCTGTCTGCTCTCCTAAATAGCAGCCAAGTTGCAAATCCAAATTTGCTATAAAACACACAGTAGAGAAACATTCAATACTGTTGTTGCTGTTGTTAGGTGCCGTCGAGTCGGTTCCAACTCATAGTGACCCTGTGCACAACAAAACAAAACACTGCCCAGTCCTGCGCCATCCTCACAATCGTTGTTATGCTTGAGCTCATTGTTGCAGCCACTGTGTCAATCCACCTCATGGAGGGTCTTCCTCTTTTCCGCTGACCCTGTATTTTGCCAAGCATGATGTCCTTCTCCAGGGACAGATCCTTCCTGACAACGTGTCCAAAGTATGTAAGACACAGTCTCTCCATTCTTGCTTCTAAGGAGCATTCTGGTTGTACTTCTTCCAAGACAGATTTGTTTGTTCTTTTGGCAGTCCATGGTATATTCAATGTTCTTCACCAACACCACAATTTAAAGGCATCAGATCTTCTTCAGTCTTCCTTACTCACTGTCCAGCTTTCACATGCATATGATGCGATTGAAAATATCATGGTTTGGGTCAGGTGCACCTTAGTCTTCAAGGCGACATCTTTGCTCTTCAATACTTTAAAGAGGTCCTTTGCAGCAGATTTACCCAATGCAATGTGTCTTTTGATTTCTTGACTTCTGCTTCCATGGCTGTTGATTGTAGATCCAAGTAAAATGAAATCCTTGACAACTTCAATCTTTTCTCCATTTATCATGATGCTGCTCATTGGTCCAGTTGTGAGGATTTTTGTTTTATAAATAAATAAATAAAATATATATTTTTAAATTTTTTTATGTTGAGGTGCAATCCATACTGAAGGCTGTGGTCTTTGACCTTCATTAGTAAGTGCTTCAAGTCCTCTTCACTTTCAGCAAGCAATGTTGTGTCATCTGCATAACGCAGGTTGTTAATGAGTCTTCCTCCAATCCTGATGCCCCGTTCTTCTTCATATAGTCCAGCTTCTTGGATTATTTGTTCAGCATACAGATTAAATAGGTATGGTGAAAGGACACAACCCTGACGCACACCTTTCCTGACTTTAAACCAATCAGTATCCCCTTGTTCTGTCCGAACAACTGCCTCTTGAACTATGTAAAGGTTCTTCATGAGCACAATTAAGTGTTCTGGAATTCCATTCCTTCTCAATGTTAACCGTAGTTTGTTATGATCCACACAGTCGAATACTATATCAGGGAAAGAATTACAACAAATAAAAGTATTCCTGATTCAGGATCCAGAAGTTGCTCATCAGTTTTAATTTCAGGAGAAAGATCACGGGAAAGAATGAAGGAAAATCAAATTTTTAGGACTCAAACAAATCAAACCCATTACCATCGAGTTGATTCTGACTCATAGTGACCCTATAGGACAGAGTAGAACTCCCCCATAGGGTCTGCAAGGCTGTAAATCTTTACATAAGCACACTGCATGTCTTAGTCATTTAGTGCTGTTGTGACAGAAATACCATAAGTGAATGGCTTCAACAAAGAGAAATTCACTTTCTCACAGTCTGGTAGGCTAGAAGTCCAAACGCAGGACATCATCTCCAGGGGAAGGCTCTCCTCTCTCAGCCAGCCCTGGAGGAAGGTCCCTGTCATCAATCTTCCCCTGGACTAGGAGATTCTCAGCACAGGAACCTTGGGTCTAAAGGATGTGCTCTGCTCCCGGAGCTGCTTTCTTGGTGGTATAAGGTCCCCAACTTTCTGTTTGCTTCCCTTTCCCTTTATCTCCAAAGAGATTGCCTTAAAACACAATCCAGTCTTGTAGATTGAGCCTCATCAACATAACTGCCAATAATCCCCTCATTACATCATAGAGACAGAATTTATAAAACATAGGAAAACAACATCAGATGACAAAATGGTGGACAATCACACAATACTAGGAATCATGGCCTAGATAAGTTGACAGATATTTTGGGGGACACAGATCAATCTATGACACTGTACATCTTTCTCTTGTAGAGCAGCTGGTGGGTTCTAATTGCTGACCTTTTGGTTAGCAGCTGAGCATCTAACCACTGCATCACCACGGCTCCTATTAGGACTCAGTGGGTACTTAAACATGATTTACTCTAATGTCTCCTTTTATGAATAAAAACAGCTGAAGTTCTCTTCCTGGTTCAACTGAAGCTGAAGAAAGCCCCCCATTTTTTTTTTTTTTGGATTTTTTTTCCTAAGCCAGCTAAGGTTAGTCTGCTCACCAGAATATTTCCAAACGACCATCTACATTACTGGGGAATTAAAAAGACACAAGCAATCATCCTTGCCTCAAGAGCTTTCCAATCTCCTTCTAAGACAGACATAATATTACAGCAACTCAACACCAAACTACCCGGTACTGAGTGCCATTGCTGTCATTAGGTGTCATCGAGTTGACTTTGACTCATAGCAACCCCATGTCATACAGTAGAACTGCCCAGAGAGTTTTCTTGGCTCTATATGGTCAGAAACATGTAAAATCTGTCTAGGCTAAAGTAGCTATTGAGTCAAGAGCCAGGTCTTGGAAAACGGTAACAAGTATTTAATAGAAATGAATGTGATGAAAGTCGCGTTTGGGTGATAATAATTCTGGCAGTAAGTGTAAAACACTGTGTGGTTTAGACAGGAACAAGCTGATAGAGACAGCTGCTGAGCTGAAAAGTTGTGACAGAAACCCATGCCCAAGAAAGGCCTGGAGTTGTGATGGCAGAGGAAAGGGCAACACCAGGGGCTACTCTGGAGGAAAAACCAGAATCGGTTTTCATGTTTGAGTTGAACATTCACCACAGCCATTTCCCTAGTAAACCAGGGGCTCTGGGGAGGGGAGGTGACACACAGCTGGTATCCCTGGGCTTCCTCCTGGGTTGCTTCAGACTTCACACTCTACTGGCTTGTCCACCACAGCTGCAACCACAGCTCTTTGCTGTAGAACTGCCATCCCATATGACTCCACACCTTGAATGAAAGCAGGACAGCAGGCAGGAGTATTGTGAGTAAAAGGTTAGCACAAAGAGCAGGGGCTTTCCATCTCTAATGCTCTTAAACAACCACATCTATGGTTTCTAGTGATCTCTCCAAATTACCCGAAATGTCACGTGCATGCACACAAATGCAATGAGAAAGCAATTATTTTTTGTGACCATGTATCATACCATCAGTCACTAGCACAATATAAATCAAGGCTGCAGTTTTCAAATGTAAATATTGGACCAATGAACTCTAAAGGATGAGACCACTGTACAGTTGAGTTACTTTGACATAGTCAGTTCTATTCAAAGTCTCAGGTCACAAGAATTGCAAACATTTTGTATCCCTGGGGCTCCAGGAGTCACTCCAATGCCCACCACACATGCCATGCTGACCCCTGTGGGGCCGGGGCCTGAAGTCCATCAGGATCCACTGTGGATACCCCCAAATCCTGCACCCCTGGGGGCACATGCAGCGTGAATACTTTCCAGTCAGTCACTGGATTAAAGGATGAGAAATTCATGGAAAAGTTTATGATGGTTCCTTAGTAACATGACCTCCACCCTCACAAACATACCCAGGTGTCTGCCGCTTACCAGGCCCAAGGTGCCTGAGGAGCTGCTGCCCATACCAAAGTCCCCTCTTCAAACACTGGTAAAGTTTCCAACCACTGCCCCCTCAGACCACCCTGACCACCACAGGGGAGGGATTCAGGCAGCCACCTTTCATGCCCCCACTCACAGGACCCACCCCCATGGTGCGCTACCACCAACCAGGGTCACCAGACTGGATATGGCACCACTCACTTCTAGGAGGGGTGTGCCTCTTCTCACTCCACTGCCCAAAATGGATAGGGCCCTTTCTGGTCCCAGGGAGGGATACAGGTGAGGAGCTAAGGCAGATGGTGTCCAAGCACATGCATCGCCCATTGGTCATTTAACTGGTCAAAGGCCACACTCACAAGAGCCTCTGAGCCAGCCACTTCTCTTCAAAACCTGAGGGAAGATTCTCAGGCTCCAACATTGATCCTCTTGGTGCTAAAGGGTCTTGACCCCCACCTCCACAAAGATTAGTCCGTATCCCCTCAAAACACAAACATCAGCTCCTCTGAGACTTTCTCATCTCCATCCAGGACTTACACCAACCTCTGGGCTCCCTAATAGGGCTCCAAGTTCACTGTCTCGAACTCGCCTGTCAGTGCCACAAGACTCGACCCCAAATTCAAAAAGCCCCGCCCAAGACCAATAATCATAGTCTTGGCTTTTCAAAATCCCGCCAAAAGTACAAAAAAAACTTCAAACTCCAAGATATGCCCCAAATTCTCAAGCCACGTCTCTGCCTTCTGAAGCTCTGCCCCTGTCCCTTCACACTCTCCAACCACCTTCAGAGATATGGAAAACACCTAAAACCCTGGTGGCTTCACATTCTTGAACGGGAGAAATTTTATATTACCTTTCAAGAATGGTTCTTGGGCATCTTTGCAGGAGATTTTATAAAAAACAATAACACGCTCTAACTTAATCAAGTAGAGCAAGAGAAACTGTCTTGTGGTTTTTCTTTCATGTTGTTGTTAGGTGCCATCGAGTCAGTTCTGACTCATAGTGACCCTATGCACAACAGAACAAAACACTGTCTTGTCCTGAGCCATCCTTAAAATCATTGTTATGCTTGAGCTCATTTTTGCAGCCACTGTGTCAATCCACCTCTTTGAGGGTCTTCCTCTTCTACACTGACTCTGTACTCTGCCAAGCATGATGTCCTTCTCCAGAGACTGATCCCTCCTGACAACATGTCCCAAGTATGTAAGATGCAGTCTCACCATCCTTGCCTCTAAGGAGCATTTATTTGTTTTTTTTTGGCAATCCATAGTATATTCAATATTCTTCACCAACACCACAATTCAAAGCCGTCGATTCTTCTTCGGTCTTCCTTATTCATTGTCCAGCTTTCACCTGCTGAAAGTGAAGAGGACTTGAAGCACTTACTAATAAAGATCAAAGACCACAGCCTTCAGTATGGATTGCACCTCAACATAAAGAAAACAAAAATCCTCACAACTGGACCAATGAGCAACATTATGATAAACGGAGAAAAGATTGAAGTTGTCAAGGATTTCAGTTTACTTGGAACCACAATCAACAGCCATGGAAGCAGCAGTCAAGAAATCAAAAGACACATTGCATTGGGTAAATCTGCTGCAAAGGACCTCTTTAAAGTGTCGAAGAGCAAAGATGTCACCTTGAAGACTAAGGTGTGGCTGACCCAAGCCATGGTATTTTCGGTCACATCATATGCATGTGAAAGCTCTTTTTCATGTAGTGAATTGTAAACTTGTACTTCTTGGTAACACAAGGTTTACTTAGCAAAACTATATGGCTATTGTGGTTCTGCACTTGAAGGGGAGAAACTGCATTGTTTTCTCCTTCATAGAACGTGAAAGGCACATGCAAGTCCTGGTAACCCTAAGTTCATATTGAAAACATCTAAAACCCTGGTGGTTTCATGTTCTTGAACGGGAGAAACTTTACATTCTTTCCCCATTCAGAGAATGGTTCTTGGGCATCTTTAAAGAGGGTTTTTATAAAAACAGACAAAGCCCTCTGACTTAATCAAGCAGAATGAGATAAACTGTATTGTGGTTTGTCTTTCAGGCAGTGAATTGGGAACATGCATATTCTTGTAACACAGCTTTACGTGGCTATTGCCAGCTCTGTACTTGAAGGGAAGAAACTGCAATGTTTTGTTCTCCATAGAATGTGAAATGAACATGCAAGTCCCTGTAACCCTAAGTAGAATGAGAGAAGCTGTATTTTGGTTTCTCTTTCATGTAATGAATTGAGACCATGTACTTCTAGGTAACACAAGATTTACTTAGTAAAACTACATTGCTTTTGTGGTAATGTACTTGAACAGGAGAAACTGCATTGTTTTCTCCTTCGTAGAATGTGAAAGGCGCAAGCAAGTCCAGTAGCCCAAAGTTCATATTGAAAACATTTAATACCCTGGTTGCTTCACATTCTTGAAAAGGAGAAATTTTACATTCTTTTCCAATTCAGACAATGGTTCTTGGGCATCTTTGAAGAGAGTTTTTTTTAAAAACCAATAAAACCCTCTGACTTAATCAAGTAGAATGAGATAAACAGTACTGTGGTTTCTCTTTCATACATTGAATTGGGAACATGCCTGTTCTTGTACCACAAGGAAAACTACATGGCTATAGAGGTCCTGTATTTGAAGGGGAGAAACTGCATTGTTTTCTCTTTGATAGAATGTGAAAGGCACATGCAAGTCCTGGTAACCCAAATTTCATATTGAAAAAAATCTAAAACCCTGGTGGCTTCACGTTCTTCAATGGGAGAAACTTTACATTCTTTTCCCACTCAGAGAATGGCTCTCTGGCATCTTTGCAGAGGGTTTTTAAAAAACAGATAAAACCTTCTGACCTAATCAAGTTCAATGACAGAAACTGTATTGTGGTTTCTCTTTCATGTAGTGAATTGGGAATGTGTACTCCTTGGTAACACAAGGTTTATGTAGCAAAATTACATTGCTTTTGTGGTAATGTACTTGAAGGGGAGAAACTGCATTTTTTTCTCCTTCATAGAATGTGAAAGGCACATGCAAGTCCTGGAAACCCTAAGTTCATATTGAAAACATCAAAACCAGGTGGCTTCACATTTTCGAAATGGAGAAACGTGACATTTTCTATCATGCAGAGAATGGTTCTAGGGCATCTTTTTAGAGGATTTTTTAAAAAACACAAAAAACACTCGGACTTAAGCAGAATGAGAGAAACTGTATTGTGGTGTCTTTTGCAGGCATCGAATTGGAAACACCCATTCTTGCAACACAAAGTTTACTTAGAAAAACTACATCACAATTGCCAGCTTGTACTTGAACAGGAGAAACTGCGTTGTTTTCTCCTTGATAGAATGGGAAAGGCATGTGCAAGTCCTAGTAACCCAAAGTTGTTATTGAAAACACCTAAAACCCTGGTGACTTCATGTTCTCCAAAGGGAGAAACTTTACATTTTTTTCCCAATTCAGAGAATGGTTCTCTGGCATCTTTGCAGAGGGTTTTTAAAAAACTGATAAAACCCTCTGACTTAATCCAGTAGAATGTCAGAAACTGTATTTTGGTTTCTCTTTCATGTAGGAATTGGGAACATTTTCTTCTTGGTAACATAGGTTTACTTATAAAAAAACTACATTGCTTTTGCAGTAATGTACTTGAACAGGAGAAACTGCATTTTTTCTCCTTCATAGACGTGCAAATCCTGGTAACCCAAATGTCATATTGAAAACATCTAAAATCCTGTTGGCTTCACATTCTTGAAAGCGAGAAACTTTACATTCTTTTTCCATTCAGAGAATGTACAGGAAGTTTTCTTGGACATGTATGCACAGCATTTTTTGAAAACAGATAAAACCCTCTGACTTAATCAAGTAGAAAGAGGGAACCTGTATTTTGCCTTCTCTTTCATGTAATGAATTGGCAACGTATACTTCTTGATAATGTAAGTTTCACTTAGCAAATCTACCTTGCTTTTGCAGTGATGCACTGAACAGTAGAAACGGTATTGTTTTCTTGATAGAATGGGAAAGGCACATGTAAGTCCCAGTAACCCAAAGTTTGTATTGAAAACATCTAACACCCTGGTGGCTCATGTTCTTGAAAGGCAGGAACTTTACATTCTTTTCCCATTAAGAGAATGTATAAGAACCATTGTCGGGCATAACACACTGTGTTGTTTAAAACAGATAAAACCTTCTGACTTAATCAAGTAGAATGAGAGTAACTCTATTTCGGTTTGTCTTTTATACATTGAATTCAGAAGGTGTATTTCTTGGTAAAATAAGGTTTACTTAGGAAAACTACACCACTTTTGCGGTAATGTACTTGAACAGGAGAAACTGCATTGTTTTCTCCTTCATAGAATGTGAAAGGAATATGCAAGCCCTGGTAACCCAAAGTTCATGTTGAAAACAGCTAAAACCCTGGTGACTTCATGTTTTTGAAAGGGAGAATCTTTACGTTATTTTTCCATTCAGAGAATGGTTCTCCGGCATCTTTGCAAAGCCTTTTTATAAAGAGATAAACCCCTCTGACTTAATAAAGCAGAATGAGAGAAACAGTATTTTGGTTTCTCTTTCTGCAATCAATTGGGAATATATACCTCTTGTAACACAAGGCTTACTTAGCAAAACTACATCGTCACAGTGGTAATATACTTGAACAGGAGAAACGGCATCGTTTTCTCCTTCATAGAGTGTGAAAGGCAATGCAAGTCCCTGTAACCCTAAGTTCGTATTGAAAACATCTAAAACCCTGCTGACTTCATGTTCCTAAAAGGGAGACTCTTTAAATTCTTTTCCCACTCAGAGAATGGTTCTAGCATCTTTGCAGAGGGTTTTTTAAAAACAGATAAAACCCTTCAGCTTAATCAAGTTGAATGAGAGACACCGTATTTTGATTTCTCACTCATGCAATGAACTGGCAACATGTACCTCTTGATAACACAAGGTTTACTTAGCAAAAATACCTTGCTTTTGCAGTAATGTACCTGAACAAGAGAAATTGCATTGTTTCCTCCTTCACAGAATGTAAGAAGGTAAACCAAAGTCCATACTGAAAATATCTAATACCCTGGTTGCTTCACATTCTTGAAAAGGAGAAATTTTACATTCTTTTTCCATTCAAAGCATGTAAAAGAAACGTTCTTAGGAATTTACACACAGGGTTTTCTAAAAAGAGATAGAAGCCTCTCATTTCATCAAGTACAATGACAGACACAGTATTTTTGTTTCTCTTTCATTCAGTGAATTGGGAACAAGTATCTCTTGGTAACACAGGTTTACTTAGCAAATCTACATTGCTTTTTTGGTAATGTACTTGAACAGGAGAAACTGTATTGTTTTCTCCTTCACAGAATGTGAAATGCCCATGCAAGTCCTGTTAACCAAAAGTTCGTATTGAAAACATCTAAAATCCTGGTGGCTTCATGTTCTTGAAAGGGAGAAACTTTATATTCTTTTCCCATGCAAAGAATGGTTCTTGGGCACCTTTGCTGAGGAATTTTTTAAAACAGATAAATCCCTCTGATTAATCAAGTACAATGAGATTACCTATTTTGGTTTCTCTTTGATTCAGTGAATTTGGAACATACAGGTTCTTATAACACAAGATTTACTTTGCAAAGCTCCGTTACTTTTGCCTTCCTATGCTTGAACAGGAGAAACTCTGCATTGTTTTCTCCTTCTGAGAATGTGAAAGGCACATTCAATCCACCCTGTTGGATTCAAGTACTTGAAAGAGAAACTTTACATTCTGTTCCCATTCAGAGAACGTATAAGAAACAATCTCAAGCATGTACACACATGTTTTTTTAAAAATAGATAAAACCCTCTGTTCTAATCAATTAGAATGAGAGAAATTTTTATTTTGGTTTCTCTTTCATTCAGTGAACTGGGAACATGCACATTCTTGTAATACAAGTTTTACTTAGCAAAATCACATTACTTTTGCTGGCCTGTACTTCAGTGGGAGAAAATGCAGTTTTCTTCTTCATATACTGTGTAAGACACACTCACATCTGGATAACACCAACATATTGAATACATCAAAAACCCTGGTGGCTTAACATCCTTGAATGGGAGAAACTTTACATTCCTTTGGCAGTAAGAGAAATTGTAGGCAATATTTTCGTGCATGTAACACAAATTGTTTTTCAATAACAAGCTAAACTCTTCTGGCTTAATAAATTGGAATAAGAAAAACAGTATTTTGGATTGTCTTTCATGTAGTGAATTGGGAACATGCACGTTCTTGTAACACAACGTTTACTTAACAAAGCTACATTGCTTTTGCCATCCTGTGCTTGAAGGGGAGAAACTGCATTGTTTTCTCTTTCGTAGACTGTGAGAGGCACAGTCAAACCCTTCTAACCTAAAGTTCCTATTGCAAACATCTAAAACCCTGGTGGTGTCTTCACGTAATTCAAAGGGAGAAATTATATTCTTTAACCAGTAAGAGAATGTATAAGAAACGTTCTCGGGCACACATGCAGTATTTAAAAAAAAAAAAAAAACAGATAAAGCCCTCTGATTAATCAACTAGAATGGGAGAAACTGTATTTTGGTTTCTCTTTTATGCAGTGAATTGGAAACATGCATGTTCTTGTAACACAAGGTTTCCTTAGCAAAACTACATCACTTTTGCCATCCCGTACTTGAACGGGAAAAACTCAGCATTGTTTTTTTCCTGCAGAAAAAGTGTAAGGTACATTCATTTCCTGGTAACACTAAGTTATTACTACACCATCTAAAACACTAGGGGCTTCAAGTATTTGAATGGGAGAAACCTTACTTTTTTTCCCTCCCTTTCAGAGAATATATAAGAAAGATTCTCTGGCATGCATACGTGGTGTTTTTTTGAAAACAGATGAAACCCTCTGATTTAATCAACTATAATGAGAGAAATTGTATTTTGGTTACTCTTTCATGCAGTGAATTGGGAACATGCACGTTCTTGTAACACAAAGTTACCTTAACAAAACTACATTGCTTTTGCTGCCATGTACTTGAACGGGAGAAACTCTTCATTGTTTTCTAGCTAAGAGACTGTGTAAGGCACACTCAAGTCTGAGTAACACAAACTGCATATCAAAAAAATCAAAAACCCCAATGGCCTCAGGTAGTTGAGTGAGAGATACTCAACATTCTTTTCCCAGTAAAAGAATATATAGGCAACATGCTCGTGCATATAACACAAAATGTTTTTCAATAGCAGGTGAAAGCTCTCTGACTTAATCAACTTGAATGAGAGAAACTATTGTGTTTGCTCTTTCATGCAGTGAATTGGGAACATGCCCATTCTTGTAACACAAAGTTTACTTAACAATCCTACATTGCTTTTCTGTCCTGTGCTCTTACGGGAGAAACCATGCATTGTTTTCTCCTTCGGAGATGTAAAAGGCACATACAAATCCTGCTAACCCAAAGTTCCTATTGCAAACATCTAAAACCCTGATGAATTCAAGTACTTGAAAGAAACTTTACATTCTTTTCCCATTCAGAGAATGTATGAGAAACATTCTCGGGTATGTATGCAAAATGTTTTTAAATAACAGATAAAACCCTCTGGCTTAATCAACTAGAATGAGAGAAACTATTTTGGTTTCTCTTTCATGCAGTGAATTGGGAACATGCACATCCTTGTAACACAGTTTACACATGAAAGCTAAATCAGTTTTGCCATCCTGTACTTGAATGGAAGAAATTCTGCATTGTTTTCTCTTGCAGATAATGTGAAAGGCATATTTTGAGTCCCAGTAATGCAAAGTTCTTATCAAAAACATCTAAAACCCTGGTGGCTTCACATACTTGAAAAAGAGAAACTTAACATTCTTTTCCAATCAGAGAATGTTTAAGAATCGTTCTCATGCACATAATGCAGTTTTTTAAAAACAGGCAAAACCCTCTGACTTAATCTACTTGAATAAGAGAAACTGTATTTTCATTTCAGTTTCATACAGTCAACTGGGAACGTGAAAGTCCTCGTGACACAAGGTTTACTTAAAAACCTAAAATGCATTTGCCGTCTTGTTCTTGAGTGGGAGAAACTCTACATTGTTTCATTCTTCAGCTATGTGTCTGTTTTTTTATTGCCTGTTTCTGAAAAACTCTGTGCATTACATTAAAGTGAAGGCTACTTTTCACTCTCAGATTGGAAACAGAATGTAAATTTTTTCCAATTCTAGCATGCGAAGCCACCAGAGTTTTAGTTGTAGTCAAACTGCACTTTGTGTTACCCAGACATGAATTTAGATTTTCAAACCACCCTTGTGACTTCACATACTTGAATGGGAGAAATGTTTACATTTTCTCAATCAGAGAATGTAAAAAAATCATACTCATGCACATAACACAAAGTGTTTTTAAGTAACAGGTTAAACATTTCTGAGTTAATCTACTTAAATGAGAGAAACTGCACATTGTTTTCTCTTTTAGGCAGGTAATTGGGAACAATGCACATCCTTGTAACCCAGTGTTTACTTTGAATATTTAAAACACTCGGCGTCCTGTACTTTACCAGGAGAATCTACATTGTTTTTGTCTTCAGAGAATGTGTAGGGAATATTCATGTTCAGGTAACACAAAGTACAGTTTGCCTACAAATAAAACTCTGCTGGCTTCACATATTAAAATGGGAGAAAGTATACATCTTTTCCTAATTAGAGAATGTATAGGAAACGTTCTCAGGAATGTAATGCAGAGTGTTCTTTAAAAACAGATAAAACCCTTCTGACAATCTACATGAATAAGAGAAACTATATTTTGATGTCCCTTTCATGCAGTGAATTGGGAATATGCACATCCTGGTAACACGAGGTTTACTTTGAAAACCTAAAATGCTTTTGCCATCCTGTACTTGAACAGGAGAAACTCTACATTGTTTTCTCCTTCAGAGAATGTGTAGGGAACATTCATGTCTAGGTAACACAAAGTGCATATTGAAAACATCTAAAACCCTGGTGGCTTCCAGTACTTGAATGTGAGAAACTTGGCACTGTTCCCAATCACAGAATGTATAGGAAACGCTCCCGTGCATGTAACACAAAGTTTTTTTTTTTCTTTTTTTTTTAATATGCCACTTAATCTACTTGAATAAGAGAAACTGTATATTACCTTCTCATGCAGTGAATTGGGAACATTCACATCTTTGTAATCCAGGGTTTAATATGAAAATCTAAAATGCTTTAGCTATCCTGTATTTTAATGGGAGAAACTCTACATTTTTTTCTCCTTCTGAAAATGTGTAGGAAACATTAACTTCTATGTAACTGTACATTGTTTTGTCCTTCAAAGAACATACTGAGAACTTTCCCTTAATTGTAATACAGACTGTACTTAGAAAAGAAGTAAAACCCTACTGGCATCATGTACTTGAATGGGAGAAACCATACTTTATTTTCTTAATCAGTGAATGTATAGGGAACATTCCCTTGCATGTACCACAAAGTGTTTTTGGATAATGGGGAAAACGGTTCTGACTTCATCTACTTGAATGAGAGAAATTGTATATTATTTTCTCTTTCAGGTAAAGCACTGTGAACTTTCATATCCTTCTAAACCAGGGTTTACTTGGAAATCTAAAACGCATTTGCCACCACGTACTTGAATGAGAGAAACTCTACATTGTTTTCTCATTCAGAGAATGTATTGAGAACTTTCCCATTCTTGTAAGACAAAGTGTACTTTGAAAGGAAGCAAATCCTAATGGCATCATGTACTTGAATAAGAGAAACTGTACTTTATTTTCGTAATCAGAGGATGTATGGGGAATATTTCTCTGCGTATGTCAGAAAGTGTTTTTGGATAACAGATAAAACACTTTGGACTTCATCTACTTGAATAAGAGAAATTGCATATTAATTTCTCTTTCAGGCAAAGTACAAGGAAGCTTTACAACCTTTTAAACAAAAAGTAAAGACTTTGTCACCAAGTACTTGAACGTGACAAACTCTACATTGTTTTCTCCTTCATAGAATGCATTGTTCAAATTTCTGTCCTTGTAACACAAAGTGTTCTTTGAAAACAAGAAAGCTCCAGTGGATTCATGTAGTTGAATGAGAGAAACTGTACTTTGTTTTCTACTTCACAGAATGTTTTGTGAACTTTCCTATCCTTCTAACACAACGTGTACTTTGAAAAGAAGTAAAATTCTAATGGCATCATGTAGTTGAATGAGAGGAACTGTACTTTCTTTTCTAAATCAGAGAATGTACGGGGAACATTCTTGGGCATGTAACACAAAGTGTTTCTGGATAACAGGTAAAACACTTCGGACTTCATCTACTTGAATGAAACTGTAATTTCTCTTTCAGGCAATGTACAGGGAAGCTTCGTGTCCTTTTAAACAAAGGGTTACTTTGCAGTAAAGATTTTTTGAGTATGTACTTGAATGTTACAAACTTTACATTGTTCTCTCCTTCATAGAATGTATTGTTAAAACTTCTATCCTTGTATCACAAAGTGTTCTTTGAAAACAAGAAAGCGCTTGTGGATTCATGCAGTTGAATGAGAGAAACTGTGCTTTGTTTTCTACTTTACAGAATGTATTGTGAACTTTCCTTATAACACAACGTGTACTTTGAAAGGAAACCCTAGTGGCGTAGTGGTTAAGTGCTACTGCTGATAACCAAATTGTCGGCAGTTGGAATCTGCCAGGTGCTCCTTGGAAACTCTATGGGGGAATTCTACTCTGTCCTATAGGGTCACCATGAGTCGGAATCAACTCGAGGGCCCTGGGTTTGGTTTGGTTTGGGTACTTTGAAAAGAAGTAAAACTCTAATGGCATCATGTAGTTGAATGAGGGAAACTGTACTTTCTCAATCAGAGAATGCATTGGAAACATTCTTGTGCACGTAACACAAAGTGTTTTTGGATAACAGGTAAAACAGTTCCGACTTTATCTCCTTGAATGAGAAAAACTGTATATGATTTCATCTTTCTTGCTGTGCATTGTGAACTTTCACATACAATAAAACCAAGGTTTATTTGAAAACCTAAAACACATTTGCCATTGTGTACTTGAACAGGAGAAACTATACATTATTTTCTCATTCTCAGAATGTATTGTGAACTTTTCTGTCCTTTTAACAGAAACTGCACTTCGTGTACTTGAATTGGACGAACTGTAATTTTCTTTTCTCAGTCAGAAGAATGGATGGGGATCATTCTCGTGCACGTAACACATAGTGTTTTTGGATAACAGGTTAAATGCTTTTGACTTCATCTACTTGAATGAAATTGCTTTTTCCTTTCTCTTTCATGCAATGTATTAGGAACTTTCGCATCCTTGAAAGCCAAGGCTTGCGTTGAAATCTAATGTTTTTTTACTTCATGTACTTGAACGAAAGAAACTTTACATTGGTTTCACCTTCAAGATGTATTGGAACTTTTCTGTTCCTGTAACACAGTGTACTTTTAAAACAAGTAAAACCTTGATGACTTTGTGTACTTGAATGGGAGAAACTGTACTTTCTTTTCTCAGTCAGAGAACGTATGGGGAACATTCCCATGAATGTAACAAAAAGCGTTTATTGGATAACAGGTTAAAAGCTTTTGACTTCATCTTACGTGAATGAGAGAAATGATATATTATTTTCTCTTTCAAGCAATGTATTGTGAACTTTCACATCCTTCTAAACCAAGGTTTACTTGGAAAACCTAAAACACATTTGCCGTCATATACTTGAATGGGAGAAAGTACATTGTTTTCCTACACAGAGAATGTATTTGGAACTTTTCCATCCTTGTAGCACAAAGTGTACTTTGAAAATAACTAAAATTCTGAGGGATTCATATACTTCAATGGGAGAAACGGTACCTTCTTTTCTCAATCAGAAATGCAAGGGGAATATCCCTTGCATTCAACACAAAGTGTTTTTTGGATGACAGGTGAAATCCCTTTGACTTCATCTAGTTGAATGAGAGAAACCGCATATTTGTTTCTCTTTCTTGCAATGCATTGCAACTTTCTCATCCTTGAAAACCAAGGCTTGTTTTTTACCATCATGTATTTGAAGAAAAGAAACTCTACAGTTTCTTCTCATTAAAGAATGTATTGAGAACTTTCCTGTCCTTGTAACACAACATATAATTTGAAAACAAGTAAAACTCTGGTGGATTCATGAACTTGAATGGGAGAAACAGTTCTTTCTTTTTTGAACATATGGGGAACATTCCTGTGCGTTTAACACGAAGTGGTTTTGGATGACAGGTAAAATGCTTTTGATTTCATCTACCTGAATGAGAAATCTGTATATTTATTTCTTTATTGCAATGTGTATGGAACTTTTGTGTTCTTGTAAACCAAGATTTTCTTTGAATACCTGAATCACATTTGCTGTTATGTGCTTGAATAGGAGAACCTCTACATTGTTATCTCCTTCATATTTTGAAAACTTTCCAATCCCTCAAAGTGTACTTTGAAAACCTAAACATTGTAGCATCATGTACTTGAACTGGAGAAACTCTACATTGTTTTCTACTTCACAGAATGTACTGAGAACTTTCCAATCATTGTAACACAAACTGTACTTTGAAAACAAGTAAAACTCTGGTGGTTGCATGTACTTGAATGGGAGAAGCTGTACAGCCTTTTCTCAGAGACTTTATAGGGAACATTCTGGTCCGTGTACCATAGGGTTTTTTTTTTTTTTTTAGTACCAGGTAAAAGCCTTTTGACTTCATCTACTTGAATGAGAAAAACTGTATATTGGCTTCTCTTTCACAGAATGTATTGGGAAGTTTCACATCCATGTAACCAAGGCTTGCTTTGAAAACCTAAAACTGAAAACTCTGGTGGATTGGTGTACTTGAATGTGAGAAACTGTACATTGTTTTCTCCTTCAACAGAATGTACTGGGAACTTTCCCGCCCTTGTAACACAAAGTGCACTTTCAAAACAAGTAAAACTTTGGATGGTTTCGTGTACTTGAATGGGAGAAACCGTACTTTTCTCCAACAGACACTTTTGATGTCACTGACAGGAGAAACTCTACATTGTTTTCTCCTTCAGAGAATGTGTAGGGAACATTCAAATCCACATAACACAAATTGTTATACTTTCTTTTGTCAATCAGAGAATGTATGGTGTTGTAAAGAAAAACGTGAACACCATTTCAAGTTAAAACAGAGGTTTATTAAGGGTTTAAAACAATTATAATTGGGAAGCCACATAGCCCACTGAAAATGGAACAAGGTTCACCCCTTCAGGTGCAAGGAAGAAAGAAGAAAACTGCAAATACAATGGAAATACTAGTCCAAAGGACTAATGGACCACATGGCCTCCACCAGACTGAGTCCAGTACAACTAGATGGTGCCCAGCTACCACCAATGACTGCTCTGACAGAGATCACAATACAGGGTCCCAGAACAAGCTGGAGAAAAACGTAGAACAAAATTCTAACTCAAGGAGAAAGACCAGACTTGCCGGCCTGACAAAGACTGGAGAAACCCTGAGAGTATGGCCCCTGGGCACCCTTCCAGCTCAGTATTGAAGTCACTCCTGAGTTTTACCCTTCACCCAAAGATTGGACAGGCCCATAACACAAAACAGGACTGAAGGGGCACACCAGCCCAGCGGGGAGGACTTTAAGGCAGGAGGGAACAGAAAAGCTGGTAATAGGGAACCCTAAGTTGAGAAAGGAGAGTGTTGACATGTCATGGGGTTGTTAAACAATGTCACAAAACATGTGTACTAAGTGTTTAAGGAGAAACTGGTTTGTTTTGTAAACCTTCACCTAAAGTACAATTAAAAAAAAAAGAAAATGCAACAAGGTAGTCCCAGGGCTGCTTCATTATGTAAGTATTCTCATGGGATAAAAAGAGTTGACTGCATCTAACAACAAATTTCATATATATATGTTTCATTTATATATATAAAATGTACATATTTAATTTACATAACATCATGCACATATTTCATTTACATAGTTAATTTACATATTTATATTTCATATAAGCAATTGATATATTTATATTTCATAACTACATTTCATATTTATATTTCAAAAGATGCCTAAAATGCCTAGCAAAACAAGATGAAAAATGTGATATATATTTCATTTATATAACTATAAATGTAAATATGAAATACATATATGAAATGTAGCTATGAAATATAAATACAAACATGTAAATGAAGTATGCAAATATATATTTACAAATATAAACATAAATATAAACATACGTAAATACATATTTCACACATAAATGCATGCATCACACATAAACGCATGTTTCACACAAATATAGTTCACATATATATGAAACATACATGCATTTACATACTTCATCTACATACATCTATATACTTCATCTACATGCTTCATTTTCTTATTTCATTTATACGCTCCATTTACATGTTTCTATTTCATATATACATTTTACATTTATATTTGTATTTCATATATATATTTATATTTCATTTCATATACATATTTCAAAAGACACCTAAGATATGAAACAAAACAACATGGAAAAACATGATATATATTTCATATATATATTTATATAAATATAGATTTAAATGAAATGTATTTATGAAATATAAATATGTAAATATATATATTTATAAATAAAACAAAAAAGCCATTGCCATTGAGTCAATTGTGACTCATAGCAACTCTAGAGGACAGAGGAGAACTTCTCCATACGGTTTCCAAGGAGTGGCTGGTGGATTCAAACTACTGACCTTCTGGGTAGCAGCTGAGCTCTTAAACACTATGCCATAAAAATATAAACATACATATATTTCATATGTAAAAATATTTCATATATAAAATATTTCCTGAATAAAAATGTTTCCTGTATAAAAATATTTCATATATAACAATATTTTATATATTACTAACTATATTTCATATATAACCATATTTGATATATAAACATACTTCAAAGACATGTTTGAACATAAATACGTGTTTCACACATAAAGACGTGCTTCACACATATAGACGTGTTTCACACATAAAGACGGGTTTCACACATAGACGGGTTTCACGCATAAAGACAATTTTCACACTTAAAGATATGCTTCGCACATAAGTTGTTTCACATATACTTCACACATAAATATATTTCATGCACATATATTTCATACATATTTAACATATAAATGAAATATACATTACATTTACGTACTTCATAACATAATTTACATAATTCATATACACACATCATTTATATAAGTCATTTACATGCCTCATCCACATACTTTATCTACATAACTGATCTACATACGTCATCTACATGCTGATATTTATATTTCATATCTATATTTGTACTTCATGATATTTCATATGTATATTTATATTTTATTTTCTATACATATTTTAAGATGCCTAAGGTGTTGAAAAAACAACATGCAAAAACATGACATATATTTCATATGTATGTTTATATTTTATATATGTATATATGAAATATACTATAAATATATATATGAAAGATAAATATATATATATCTCATATATAAAATGTTTTGTCCATACACATTTGGCTGAAAGCAGAGGATAACAAAGGCATTTAACTGTGTGGATCATAACAAATTATGGATAACATGACAAAATATGAGAATTTTGGAACACTTAATTTTGCTCATGTGGAACCTGTACATAGACTAAGACATAGTCATTCAAACAGAACAAGGGATACCGAACGATTTAAAATTAGGAAAAATGTGGTCAGGATTGTATCCTTTCATCATAGTTATTCAATCTGTCTGCTGGCAAAATAATCTTAGAAGCTGAACTATATGAAGAACATGGCATCAGGATTGGTAGAAGATTCATAAACAACCTGCAACATGCAGATGACACAACATTTCTTGCTGAATCTGAAGAGGACTTGAAGCACTACAGCCTTCAGTATGGCTTACAGGTCAACATAAAGAAAACAAAAGTCCTCACAACTGGGCCAATATGCAACATCATGATAAATGGAGAAAATATCGACTCTGTCAAGGATTTCATTTTACTTGGATCCATAATCAACACCCATGGAAGCAGCAGTCAAAAAATAAAACAATGTATTGCATCGAGCCAATCTGCAATAGACCTCTTAAAAGTGTTCAAAAGCAAAGATGTCACTTTAAGGACTAAGGTGCACCTGACCCGAGCCATGAAATTTTCAATCACCTCATATGCATATGCATGCAAAAGATGGGCAATGAATAAGGAAGACCAAAGAAAAATTGATGCCTTTGAATTATGGTGCTGGTGAAAAATACTGAATTTACCATGGACTGCCAGAAGAAGGAACAAATCTGTCCTGGATGAAGTACAGCCAGAGTCCTCCTCGAAAGGGAAAAAGGAGAGACTTTGTCTCATGTGCTCTGGACATGTTATCAGGATGGACCATTCCCTGGAGAAGGACATCATGCTTGGTAGAGTAGAGGGTAGTGAAAAAGAGGAAGATCCTTGACAAGACGGATTGACACAGTGGCTGCAACCATGGGCTCAAACATAGCAAGAATTGTGAGGTTGGTGCAGGACCAGACAATGTTCCGTTCTGTTGTCCATAGGGTCGTTATGAGTCAGAACTGACTCCACGGCACCTAACAACAACAATGCATCTCATGTGTAGTCAACACGTGTCAGTAGAGGTTTGTGTGTTGCTGTGATGCTGAACAGGTTTCAGTGGCTCCTCCAGGCTAAGACTGACTAGGAAGATCATCTACTTCTGAAAACCATCCAACAACAACCCTATGGGTCACAATGGTTTAATCTTCAATTAATTGGGTAGACAGTGCAGGACTGGTCAGCATTTCATTCGGTTGTGCATGGGGCCACTCCACAATAACTAACAACATTTCACTGAGAGTTTCTTTCTTTGGATATCCGTTCACTCATTCAGCAACTGTTTAGTGAGTGCATATTATACGCTGCATACTTATTCTGGTGTTAGAAATAAAACAAGTATCCATCCCTGCAAGAAGTTTACAACTTAGTGAATATGTTGTTGTTGTTAGGTGCTGTCTAGTCGGTTCTTACTCATATAGACCCTTTGCACAACAGAATGAAACACTGCCTGGTCCAGCACCATCCTCACAATTGTTGCTGTGCTTGAACCCAGTGCTGCAGCCACTACATCAATCCATCTCTTTGATGGTCTTTCTCTTTTTCGCTGACCTTCTACTTTATCAAGCATGATGTCCTTCTCCAGGGACTGATTCCTCCTGACAACACATCCCAAGTATGTGAGACATAGTCTCACTATCCTTGATTCTAAGGAGCATTCTGGTTGTACTTCTTCCAAGACAGATTTGTTCCTTCTTTTGGCAGTCCATGGTATATTCAATATTCTTCTCCGACACCGCAATTCAAAGATGGTAATTCTTTTCGGTCTTCCTTATTCATCGTCCAGCTTTCGCATGCATATTGAGGCAACTGAAAACACCATGGATTCAGTCAGGTGCATTCTAGTCCTCAAGGTGACATCCTTGCTTTTCAACACCTTAAAGAGATCTTTTGCAGCCAGTTAACCCAACACAATATATTTTTTGGTTTCTTGACTGCTGCTTCCATGGGTGTTGATTGTGAATCCAAGTAAAATGAAATCCTTGACAAGTTCTATCTTTTCTCCATTTATCATGATGTAGTTTATTGCTCCATTTGTGAGGATTTTTGTTTTCTTTATGTTGAGATGTAATCCATACTGAAGGCTGTGGTCTTTGATCTTCATCAGTAAGTGCTTCAAGTCCTCTTCACTTCCAGCAAGCAAAGTTGTGTCATCTGCATAACGCAGGTTGTTAATGAGTCTTCCTCCAATCCTGATGCCCCATTCTTCTTCATATAGTCCAGCTTCTCAGATTACTTGCTCGGCATACAGACTGAATAGGTATGGTGAAAGGCACAACCCTGACGCACACCTTTCCTGACTTTAAACCTTGCAGTATCCCCTTCTTCTGTTCAAATGACTGCCTCTTTATCCAGGTATAGGTTCCTCATGAACACAATTAAGTGTTCTGGAATTTCCATTCTTCACAATGTTATCCATAATTTGTTATGATCCACACAGTTGAATGCCTTTGCATAGTCAATAAAACACAGGTAAATATCTTTCTGGTATTCTCTGCTTTCAACCAGGATCCATCTGACATCAGCAACGTATACTTGGTTCACTAAGTTTACAACTTAGTGAATACAGAGGTGTTTATATGCAGTTCTACTCTGTCCTATAGGGTAGCTATGAGTTGGAATCGACTCGACGGCAGTGGGTTTGGTTTTTTTTTTTATATACAGATATAAAAGAATAACTCATTTTTCTGAGTTTATTCTACATTCCAGCACTGAACAAAGAACTTTTTTTCCCCAAAAATCACCTAATTCTACAAGACCATTGTTAAGGAATAAATACTACATTTTCTAATTTATAGATAAGATAATGGAGCCTCTGAAATATTAAATAACGTTCTCCAAGTCATACAGTGAATAATTAGCAGAATCAGAATTCAAACCTAGGTTTTTTTCTGACTTTAATGCTCTTAACTCCTACACTGCATAGGTAAGCAACATCACGATAAACGGGAAAATACTTAAGTTGTCAAGGATTTCATTTTACTTGGATCCACAATCAACACCCATGGAAGCATCACTCAAGAAATCAAACAACGTATTGCACTGGGCAAATCTGCTGCAAAAGACCTCTCTTAAAAATGTTAAAAAGCAAAGATGTCAACTTTGAGAATTAAAGTGCACCTGACCCAACCCATGGTATTTTCAATCACCTCATATGCATGCAAAAGTTGGACAATGAATGAAGAAGACCAATGAAGAATTGATGCCTTTAAATTATGGTGTTGGTGAAGAATACTGACTATACCATGGACTATCAGAAGAATGAACAAATCTGTCCTGGAAGAAGTACAACCAGAATGCTCCTTAGAAGTGAGGATGGCAAGACTTCGTCTCACATACTTTGGACACGTTATCAGGAGGAACCAGTCCCCGGAGAAAGTTATCATGTTTGGTAAAATAAAGGGTCAGTGAAAAAGAAGAAGACCCTCAACCCTCAGTAAAATGGATTGACACAGTGGCTGCAACAATGGGCTCAAACACAGCAACAATTGTGAGGACGGCACAGGATCAGGCAGTGTTTCATTCTGTTGTACGTAGCGTTGCCATGAGTTGGAACCTAAAAATGACGACATGCCTATGGTTATGGTCCCATTTTGGAGTGATTGGTATATTAATGCGGCATGCTAGGGTGGGATGTATCTGGAGTCACCACCTAACTAGAGGGTGTTACTCAAGTCACCACCCTTACCATCCTTCTTCAAGTCCCACTCTTGAGTCTTACCTCTTATCTTACAAGAGATAAAAGGAGAGAAGCAAGCAAAGATAGGGACCTCCCTACTACCAAGAGGAGGAGACAGGAGTGGAGCACGTCCTATGAGTCCAGGACCCTTGCACTTAGAACCTCCTAGACCTGAGACAAAGAGAGAGAGAGAGAGAGCTATAAACCAGAGACAGCCAGGGACAGCGAGAAGCAGCTGTAGAGAAATGGTGGTAGCAAAGGCAATAGAACCAGGAGACTGGCAGGAGATGGTACTGTGGAGTAAGAAAGTTGAGCACCTTCAGGCAAGAAGTTTCCTGGTAAAGTGGGGTACCTCCAAGCACTTGGCAGAGGTACACTCCCTGTCCCATGGAGTGAGAGAATGGAGCAAGAGAGCTGAGTGCCTTCAGGGAGCAGGCCTGCTGGCAGCATGGGATGCTTCTGGGCACTTGCCAGAGGAGCTAGGCTTGCTGACCTATGGAGCCAGACAGCTGAGTACCTTCAGGCCGAGGCTTACTGGTTGAGTTGGGTGCCCCCAGACATTTATTGGAGGTGCTAAAGAGCTATGTAACATTTGCCTGAACTGGGCAGAGGCTGTCCTGATTGAAGAAATGTATTCTGAGTCATTTCTGTTCCTGAAACGTAACCTGATACTTCCCTAATAAACCAAATAATTCCTGAGTATTGTCTGTGATTTCTGTGTGGCCATTGAAACAGATTATGAAACCCAGCAGAAAAGTAGCAAGTGCCACAGGATGGAGAGCTGGTGTCAAAATCGCTAACAAAAAAAAAAAAAAAAAGATTGAAGAGAGCAGTTATGTCTAACTTTTGAATCATAGGAATCAGACTTGGGCTATTGGTGCTGATCTTGATCTCCTTCCCCCTTGTAAAGTTAGAGAAGTTCAGACACACCAACCACACCATTTTAGATCTAAGCGTAACTCAAACCCTAAACCAAAACCTAACCTTAACCGTTAATACCAACCTTAGCCCTAGATCTAACCTTAACCCTATAGTTAACTCTAACCTAATTCTAGCCTCAGATGTAACACAAAAACTAACCCTAATCATGGCACTAAAAGTAATCTTAGATCGAAGGTCTAAACTGAAGTCTATATCAACAACAAGCCCTAAGCCAAACACTATTCCCAGCCATAACCCTAGATACAACACTACCCCAAACCTAATCCTAAACTTAAACCTAATCGCAATTGCAACCCTAATTTAGAAGCAACACTAAGCCTAACGCTACCTCTAACCGTAGCCCCTAATTTTAGCCCTACTCTGTCTTTAAGGCTATTTCAAAACCCTAACAGTAGAACTAACCATAAACCTACGAGAAAACCTAGATTTAACTCTTTAACAGTATCCCTAACCCTAATCCTTGACCTAACCATAACCTAATCACGTCTAAAACAAATTCAAACATTAACCCAAAATCCGTGTACAAACCTTAACCCTAACCCTCCACCTAACTGTAATCCTACTTCTAACCAAAACCTTATCAGTAAATGACCACAGATGTATCCCCAACTCTAACCCTAAACCTAACCCTTAACCCTATCCGTAACCCTAACCATATATGTAATCCTAAACCTAAAGCTAACCATAATCCTAACACTAATGCTAATCCTAAACTTAACACTAGATGTACCACTAAACTTAAAACTAACTCTAACCCTAAAACTTACTTATAACCGTAACTCCTAACCCTAACACTAATCATAATCCTATTCCTAAAACTAACCCTAATCTTAACAGTAGATCTAACTGTAACCCTAATTCTAATGCTAATCCTATATCTAACCATAATTCTTCTATAAATAACTATAACCCTAACAGAAAACCTAAACCTAACCGTCACTGTAACACTATCCCTAACCCTAACTGTAATCCAAAAACTAACACCAACCCAACACATAACCCTCACACCCTCATATTAGATCTAACCCTAATGCTCAATTATAACAATCCTAAGTCTGTATATAAATCTAACCCTAAACCTAGATCTAACCCTAATGCTCACCCTGGATCTAACCTTAAACCCAAACTGAATCCTAAACTCAACCTAGATCTAACCCTAACTGGAACCCTACCCCTAACGTTAACCATAACCCAAACCAAGATCTAACCCTAATCAAAGCCTAACACAATAAACCTAACCCTGACCATAACTTTTAACAATAAGCCTCAACCTGGATATAATCTTAAACCTAAATCTAAACTTAACCTTAGACATACACCCAACCATAACTATAGGTATAACTCTAACACTAAAACTACCTCTAACTGCTCATTCCCAATCCTAACCATAATCCTAACCCTAATCCTAGATCAAATCATAACATGAACCACAGACTTAAAACTAAACCTAACTCTAGATCTAACCCAAAACCTAACTCTAACCCTAACGCAAACTCTAATCCTAAATCTAACCCTAATCCTAAACCTTATCCCTAACCATAAATATAACTCTATTCCCAACCCTAGATCTAACTACAACCTTAACTCTAACCCTAAATCTAAGCTTAACCCTAAGTCTAACACACTTTCCTTAACCCAAACTTAGAACTAAACCTGATGCTAAAATTAACATTAATCTGAATGCTTACCCTAAACCTAGATGTAACACTAACTCTAACCCTAACACTAAACCTCACTATATCCCTTACCCTAAATTACCCTAACCCTAGATCTAACCCTAACACTAAAACTAACTCAAGATCTAACCCTAGATCTAATCCTAAACCTAACCAAGACCCGTGATGGAGCACAAACCCTACCCTAGCCCTAATCCTTACCCTAACCTTAACACTAACCTTCTACCTAACCCTAACACTGAAGCTAACACTAACCCTAAGGATAAAACTATCTCTAACCAACCCTAGCTCTAATTATACCTCTAAACCGAAACCAATCTTCACCTTAACCCTAACACTAAATGTAATCCTAAACTGATTCCTAGCCTTAGCCCCTAGCCCTAATCGTAACCCTAGACCTAGCTATAGTTCTTATTCAAACCCAAACCCTAGCCCTAAAAAAAACCTAGCGAACTCTAGCTCTAATACACTTCTAAACCAACTCTAAGTCTAACCCTAACCTCTACTCTAACCCTAATCCTAGCGTTACACCTAGCTTTAACCCTAATCAACCACTAGCACTAGCCGTATCACTAGCCATAGCCCCAGACTAGCACTAACTCTAATCCTAACGCTAACATTAGCCCTACCTCTAATTGTAACACTTAACCCGACCTGCACCCTAACATCAACCTTAAACTTAAATATAATTGTAACCTTAAAGCTAATCCTAGTCCTAATTCTACCCCTAACTTCACCCGAACCCAAGAATTTACCCTAACCCTAACATTAACCCTAAAACTAACTCTAACCCTAGCCTTAACCCTGACACAAACCATAACTGTAACCCTAAATCTAACACTATTCATACTTCTAGTGCTTATTCTACTTATAATGATAACCCTAAACATAATCCTACACCTAACTGTAACCCGACATTAAGTCTAACACTAACCCTAGACCTAGATCTAATTCGACAACAAAATCTAATTTTTATGCTACCCCTAAACTGAATTCTACCCTAGCCCTAGTGTAAAACTAAGACGAGTGTAAAACCTAAGACTAGGCTTAAATCTAGCCCTAGCACCAGTCTTAATTCTGAACCTAACTCTAACCATAAGCCTAGCCCTATCAAAAATATGACCCTTAACCTAACTGTAAACATAACCCTAAACCTAATTCTAACTTTAATCTTACATCTAAACCTTACACTAACAAAAACCTTAACCCTGGCGCTCGCCTACCTTAACCATAACCCCATCCCTGATAACACTAACCTAACCATAACCATAACTCTGACCCTAATACTAACCCAAAAACTATATCTGGCCCTAACACAAACCCTAAACACAAATTCCTAAACTTAACACTAACCCTAGATCCACACCTATCCCTGACCATAAACCTAACACTAACCCTAATGCAACCCTAAACATAAATCTAACTCGAAACATGACTCAAATCCTAACATTAATCCTAACTCTATCCCTTTCCTTAAATCTGGAACTAATCCTAAACCTAACCTGGACCTAGCCCTAACTCTAGTCCTAACATAACATTAACCCTAGATCTAAACTAACCACAGATCTAGACCTTTCATGAACTCTAAACCTAACACAAACTCCTAAAACTAACCTTAAAACAAACCCTAGATCTAACTCCAACCCTAACCTTAACCCTAGATCTAACCCAAGAACTAACACTACTACAACATTACATCTAACAATAACTCTAAACCTAACCGCTAACCCCTAGCTCTAACCCTGCATTTTACCAAAACCCTGAACTAAACTTGGATCTAAACCTAAACATAGCCTTATACCAAAAAAAAAAAAACAAACAACCTAACCCGCTGCCATTGAATCAATTCCGACTCATAGCAACCCTAAAGGGCAGAGTAGAATGGCCACCACAGAGTTTCCAAGGAGCACCTGGTGGACTCGAACTGTCAACCTTTTGGTTAGCAGCCGTATCCCTTAACCACTACACCAACAGGGTTTCCCTTGCACTAATCCTAACCTAACCCTAGATCTAACCCAAACTCGAACCCTAATGCCTAACACTAACCCTAACCCTAATTCTAAATAAAACCCTAACCCAAAATGTAACCCTAATGCCTTGGCTATCTAGTGCTGCTATAACAGAAATACCACAGTAGATGGCTTTAACAAAGAGAAATTTATTTTCTCACAGTCTAACCCAGTAAACAAAATAACCCAGTGCCATCTCACAGTCTAGTAGGTTACAAATCCAAATTCAGGGCGTCAGCTCCAGGGGAAGGCCTACTCTCTCTGTCGGCTCTGGAGGAAGGTTCTTGTTCTCAATCTTCCCCGGTCAAGGAGCTTCTCAGGCGAGGGACTCTGAGTTCAAAGGATGCGCTCTGCTCCTGGTGCTGCTTTCTTGGAGGTGTGATGTCCCCCTGTCTCTCTGCTTGCTTCTTTCTCTTATATCTCAAGCGATTGCCTCAAGCAAAATTCAGTCCTGTAGGTTGAGTCCTGCCTCACTAACTGCCGCCCATTCTTCCTCATTAACAGCATAGAGGCAGGATTTACAACATATAGGAAAATCACACAATACTGGGAATCAAGGCCCAGCCCAACTGATACACACATTCTGGGGGAGACACGATTCAATCCATGACCCTTAACCTTTAACAACAGCTGTGACCATAACCGTAGACTTAACCTTAACTCTAATGCCAATCCTAGATCCAACCCTAACCCTATCCCTAACCTTAATCCTAGACCTAGATTCAAACCTATTCCAAACTCTAGATCTAACCCTAACTCGAACCCTAATACTAATCCAAACCCTAATTCCTAACAGTAACCCTAACTGTACTTTTAACCCATAACCTAACCCCAACCCTAGATCTAACCCAAACCCTAAAAATAACCCTAAAGCTAAAGCTAACCTTAACTCTAACACTAACCATAACCCATTCCTACCTCTAAACCTAATTATACCCCTTACCTAAACAGTACCCACCTTAACCTTAAACCTAATACTAAAATAACCCTAATTTTATTCCCAGCCTTAGCACTAGCTCTAACCCTAATGCTAGCATTAGCACTAACCATAATCCAAACACTAACCCAGAGCCTAGACCTAACCATAAACCTAGCTCTACCCTAATTCTGCCCCTAACCTAACCTGTATCATAAACCAAGAACCCTAACCCTAAAGCTAACCCTAACCCTAACATTAGCCCTAGTCTTAGCCCTCACTCTAACACTAACTGTAACATGAACTCAGCCCAAGTTCTAGCACTAGCACTAAGGTTACTTCGAATCCGAAACCTAAATCTAATCCCAACTCTACTATTAACCTTACCCTAACCCTAGCTTTAAATCTAGTTCAGCCCCTAAACCTAATGTGTACCCTAACCCTAACTCAAGGTGTAGTCCTAATTTTACCCAATCCTAATTCTAAAAATAAACCTAAACATCACCCTAACCTAGCCTTAGATTTGCCCTAGCACTAGCCCTACTCCTAACAGAAATACTGATCCTAACCCTAACTTTAGTCCCAGCCCTAACCCCTACCCTAACTGTAACCCTAACACTAATTCTAAAACAAAACTTAGATCTAAATTTAACCCTAAAACTAACCTGTCATGGATTGAATTGTGTCCCCTCAAAATTATGTGTCCGTTTGGCTAGGCCATGATACCCAGTATTGTGTTATTATTCACCATTTTGTCATCTGATGTGATTTTCCTATGTGTTGTAAACCCTAATCTCTGCCTGTGGTTAATGAGGAAAGATTGGGTTATGTTAAAGAGGATTAGGTGGGATGTAACATCCTTACTCAGGTCACATTCCTGATTCAATTTAAGGAAGTTTCCCTGGGTGTGGTCTGCATCGGCTTTTCTATGAATTTCTTTATCCCATCCTTAATGTCTCCTATAACCCAGTCATTTTTGAGCAGGGTATTGTTCAGTTTCCAAGTGTTTGATTTCTTTTCCCTGCTTTTTGTTATTGATTTCCACCTTTATGGCCTTATGGTCAGAGAAGATGCTTTGTAATATTTCAATGTTTTGGATTCTGCTAGGGCTTGCTTTATGACCTAATTTATGTGGTCTATTCTAGAGAACGTTCCATGTGCACTAGAAAAGAAAGTATAGTTGGTTGCTGTTGGGTGGAGTGTTCTCTATATGTCTACGAGGTCAAGTTGGTTGATTGTGGCATTTAGATCTTCCGTGTCTTTATTGAGCTTCTTTCTTGATGTCCTGTCCTTCACCAAAAGTGGTGTGTTGAAGTCTCCTACTACTATTGTGGAGCTGTCTATCTCACTTTTCAATGCTGATAGAGTTTGTTTTATGTATCTTGGAGCACTGTAATTGACAGCATAAATATTTAATATGGTTATATCTTCTTAGTATAAAACTCACTCACCGCCGCCGAGTCGATTCCAACTCATACCAACTCTTCTTAGTATATCGTCCCTTTAATCATTATATAGTGCCCTTCCTTATGCTTTGTGGCAGATTTAACTTTAAAGTCTATTTTGTCATAAATTAATATTGCCGCTCCTGCATTTTTAATAATTTTTAGTGTACTTTAAGTGAAAGTCTACAAATCAAGTGAGTCTCGCACACAAACTCCCAATTACTCTCCCCCTAATGAGACAGCCCACTCTCCCTCCATTCTCTCTCTTTTCATGTCCATTTCGCCAGCTTCTAACCCTCTCCTCCCTCTCATCTCCCCTCCAGGCAAGAGATGCCAACATAGTCTCAAGTGTCCACCTGATCCAAGAAGCTCACTCCTCACCAGCATCCCTCTCCAACCCATTGTCCAGTCCAATCCATGACTGAAAAGTTGGCTTCGGGAATGGTTCCTGTCCTGGGCCAACAGAAGGTCTGGGGGCCGTGACCACTGGAGTCCTTCCAGTATCAGTCAGACCATTAAATCTGGTCTTATGAGAATTTGGAGTCTGCATCCCACTGCTCTCCTGCTCCCTCAGGGGTTCTCTGTCAAGGCAGTCATCAGTTGTAGCCAGGCACCATCTAGTTCTTCTGGTCTCAGGATGATGTAGTCACTGGTTCACGTGGTTCTTTCTGTCTCTTGGGCTCATAGTTATCGTGTGACCTTGGTGTTCTTCATTCTCCTTTAATCCAGGTGGGTTGAGACCAATCGATGCATCTTAGATGGCTGCTTGCTAGCGTTTAAGACCCTAGACGCCACTCTTCAAAGTGGGATGCAGAATGTTTTCTTAATAGATTTTATTATGCCAATTGACTTAGATGTCCCCTGAAACCATGGTCCCCAGACCCCTGCCCCTGCTACGGTGGCCTTCGAAGCATTCAGTTTATTCAGGAAACTTCTTTGCTTTTGGTTTAGTCCAACTGTGCTGACCTCCCCTGTATTGTGTACAGTCTTTCCTTTCACCAAAAGTAGTTCTTATCTACTATCTAATTAGTGAATGCCCCCTCCCACCCTCCCCCCTCCCCCCTCTCGTAACCATGAAAGAATGTTTTCTTCTCAGTTTAAACTATTTCTCAAGTTCTTATAATAGTGGTCTTATACAATATTTGTCCTTTTGCAACTAATTTCACTCAGAATAATGCCTTTCAGCTTCCTCCATGTTATTAAAGGTTTCACAGATTCCTCAGTGTTCTTTATCGATGCGTAATATTCCATTGTGTGAATATACCATGATTTGTTTATCCATTCATCCATTGATGGGCACCTTGATTGCTTCCATCTTTTTGCTATTATAAACAGCGCTGCAATAAACATGGGTGTGCATTTATCTGTTCGTGTAAAGGCTCTTATTTCTCTAGGATATATTCCAAGGAGTGGGTCCTATTTCCAGCTTTTTAAGGAAGCGCCAAATCGATTTCCAAAGTGGTTATACCATTTGACATTCCCATCAGCAGTGTATAAGTGTTCCAATCTCTCCACAGCCTCTCCAACATTTATTATTTTGTTTTTTGGATTAATGCTAGCCTTGCTGGAGTGAGATGAAATCTCATTGTAGTTTTGATCTGCATTTCTCTAATGGCTAATAATTGTGAACTTTTCCTCATGTATCTGTTAGCTACCTGAATGTCCTCTTTAGTGAAGTGTCTATTCATATCTTTTGCCCACTTTTAAATTGGGTTACTTGTCTTTTTGTAGTTGAGTTTTTGCAGTATCATGTAGATTTTAGAGATCAGGCACTGATCAGAAATGTCATAGCTAAAAACATTTTCCCAGTCTGTAGGTAGTCTTTTTGCTCTTTTGGTGAAGTCTCTAGATGAGCATAGGTGTTTGGTTTTTAGGAGCTCCCAGTTATCTAGTTTTTCTTCTATATTTTTAATAATGTTTTGTATACTGTTTTTGCCATGTATTAGGGCTCTTAACATTGTCCCTATTTTTTCTTCCATGATCTTTATTGTTTCAGATTTTATATTTAAGTCTTTGATCCATTTTGAGTTAGTTTTTGTGCATGGAGTGACGTATGGGTCTTATATCATTTTTTTGCAAATGGATATCCAGTTATGCCAGCACCATTTGTTAAAAAGGACTGTCTTTTCCCCATTTAAGTGTTCTGGGGCCCTCGTCAAATATCAACTGCTTATATGTGGATGTATTTATGTCTGGATTCTCAATTCTGTTCCATTGGTCTATGTATCTGTTGTAGTACCAGTACCAGACTGTTTTGACTATTGTGGTGGTATAACAGGTTCTAAAATCAGGTAAAGTAAGGCCTCCCACTTTGTTCTTCTTTTTCACTAATGCCTTATTTATCCGGGGGCCTCTTTCCCTTCCACATGAAATTGGTGATCTGTTTCTCCATCCCATTAAAGAGTGTCCTTGGGATTTGGATAGGAATTGTATTAAATGTATAGATCGCTTTTGGTAGAATAGACATTTTTATAATGTTAAGTCTTCCTATCCACGAGCAAGGTATGTTCTTCCACTTATGTAAGTCTCTTTTGGTTTCTTGCAGAAGTGTACTGTAGTTTTCTTTGTATAAGTCTTTTACATCTCTCTTAAGATTTATTCCTAAGTATTTTATCTTCTTGGGGGCTACTGTAAATGGCATTGATTTGTTGATTTCCTCTTCGATGTTCTTCTTGTTGGTGTAGAGGAATCCAACTGATTTTTGTATGTTTATCTTGTATCCCAATACTCTGCTGAACTCTTCTATTAGTTTCAGTAGTTTTCTGGAGGATTCCTTAGGGTTTTCTGTGTAAAAGATCATGTCATCTGCAAACAGACATACTTTTGGTTCCTCCTTGCCAATCTGAATGCCCTTCATTTCTTTATCTAGTCTAATTGCTCTAGCTAGGACTTCCAGCACAATGTTGAATAAGAGTGGTGATAAAGGGCATCCTTGTCTGGTTCCCGATCTCAATGCGAATGTTTTCAGGCTCTCTCCATTTAGGGTGATGTTGGGTGTTGGCTCTGTATAAATGCCCTTTATTATGCTGAGGAATTTTCCTTCTATTCCTATTTTGCTGAGGGTTTTCATCATGAATGAGTGTTGAACTTTGTCAAATGCCTTTTCTGCATCAATTGATAATCATGTGATTCTTGTCTTTTATTTTATTTATGTGGTGGATTACATTAATTGTTTTTCTAATGTTCAACCATCCCTGCATACCTGGTACCTGGTATGAATCCCACTTGGTCACGGTGAATTATTTTTTTGATATGTTGTTGAATTCTATTGGCTGGAATTTTGTTGAGGGTTTTTGCATCTACATTCATGAGGGATATAGGTCTATAATTTTCTTTTCTTGTGGTGTTTTTATCTGGTTTTGGTATCAGGGATATGGTGCCTTCATAGAATGAGTTTGGTAGTATTCCGTCCTTTTCTATGCTCTGAAATACCTTTAGTAGTACTGGTGTTAACTCTTCTCCGAAAGTTTGGTAGAACTCTGCAGTGAAGCCATCCGGGCCAGGGCTTTCTTTTTTGTTGGGAGTTTTTTGATTACCTTTTCAATCTCTTCTTTTGTTAGGTCTATTTAGTTGTTCTACCTCTGTTTGTGTTAGTAGGTAAGTAGTGTGTTTCTAGGAGTTCATCCATTTCTTCTAGGTTTTCAAATTTGAATATAGTTTTTCATAGTAATCTGATATGATTCTTTTAATTTCAGCTGGGTGTGTGGTAATATTGCCCATCTCATTTCTTATTCGGGTTGTTTGCTTCCTCTCCTGTTTTTCTTTTGTCAGTTTGGCCAGTGGTTTATCAATTTGTTGATTTTTTCAAAAAACCAGCTTTTGGTGTTGTTAATTCTTTCAATTGTTTTTCTGTTTTCTATTTCATTTAGTTCAGTTCTAATTTCTATTATTTGTTGTCTTCTGGTGCCTGTGGGTTTCTTTTGTTGCTCTCTTTCTATTTGTTCAAGTTGCAGGGATGATTCTTTGATTTTGGCCCTTTCTTCTTTTTGGATGTGTGCATTTGTTGATATAAATTGGCCTCTGAGCACCACTTTTGCTGTTTCCCAAAGGTTCTGATAGGAATTCATAGTGATTGGATTCTCTGAATTTCTTTATTCCATCCTTAATGTCTTCTATAATCCAGTCTTTTTTGAGCAGGGTATTGTTAAATTTCCAAGTGTTTGATTTCTTTTCCCTGTTTTTCCTGTTATTGATTTCCACTTTTATGGCCTCGTGGTCAGAGAAGATGCTTTGTAATATTTTAATATTTTGGATTCTGTTAAGGCTTGCTTTATGACCGAATATGTGGTCTATTCTAGAGAACGTTCCATGTGCACTAGAAAAGAAAGTATAGTTGGTTGCTGTTGGGTGGAGTGTTCTGTATATGTCTACGAGGTCAAGTTGGTTGATTGTGGCATTTAGATCTTCCGTGTCTTTATTGAGTTTCTTTCTGGATGTCCTGTCCTTCACCAAAACTGGTGTGTTGAAGTCTCCTACTATTATTGTGGAGCTGTCTATCTCACTTTTCTATGGTGATAGAGTTTGTTTTATGTATCTTGAAGCCCTGTCATTGGGTGCATAAATATTTAATATGGTTATATCTTCTTGGTGTATTGCCCTTTAATCATTATATAGTGTCCTTCCTTATCCTTTCTGATGGATTTAACTTTAAAGTCTATTTTGTCAGAAATTAATATTGCCACTCCTGCTCTTTTTTGATTGTTGTTTGCTTGATATATTTTTTTCCATCCTTTGAGTTTGTTTGTTTGTGTCTCTAAGTCTAAGGTGTCTCTCTTGTAGGCAGCATATAGACAGATCGTGTTTTTTAATCCATTCGGCCACTCTCTCTTTATTGGTGCATTTAGTCCATTTACATTCAGCATAATTATGGATAGGTATGACTTTAGTGCTGTCATTTTGATGCCTTTTTTTGCGTTATTGACAGTTTCTTTTTCTTAACTTTTGTGCTCAGTAGTTTATATATTGTCTTTTCCTTTTCTTTGTTGTTGTTTTGCTTTTACTGAATCTTTATTTTTTTCTTGTATTCTATTTTGATGAATAGGATTGTAAGTCTCCTTTGTGGTTACCTTAATATTTACCCCTATTTTTCTAAGTTTAAACCTAACGTTTATTTCTTTATATCATCTTGACTTCCTCTCTATATGAAAAAACTGACTACACTTTATAGTCCCTCTGTATTGTTTTAATGTCTTCTTTTACATAATGACATCGCTGTTTCCCTGTTTTGAGTTTTTTTTTTTTTTTTTATCTTGGTTTATTTTTGTGATTTCCCTACCTGGGTTGACATCTGGTTGCTCTGTCCAGTGTTCTAGTCTTGGGTTTATACCTGATATTATTGATTTTCTAACCAGAGAACTCCTTTTAGTATTTCTTTTAGTTTTGGTTTGGTTTTTCAAATTCCCTAAACTTCTGTTTATCTACAAATACCTAATTTCGCCTTCATATTTGAGAGACAGTTTTGCTGTATAAATGATTTTTGGTTGGCAATTTTTTTCCTTCAATGCTGTATATAAGTCATCCCATTGCCTTCTTGCCTGCATGGTTTCTGTTTAAGAATAAGGTCCAAGCTTATTCTTATTGGCTCTTCTTTGTAGGTGACTTTTCAATTATCCCTAGCTGGTCTTAAAATTCTCTATCTTTGGTTTTGGCATGTTTGATTATAATATGTCTTAGTGACTTTCTTTTAAGATCTATGTTATGTGGAATTCGATGAGCATCTTGGATAGGTATCTTCTCATCTTTCACAGTATCAGGAAAGTCTTCTGCCAATAAATCTTCAACAATTCTCTCTGTATTTTCTGTTATCCCTCCCTGTTCTGGTACTCCATTCACTTGTAGGTTATTTCTCTTGATAGAGTCCCACATGAGTCTTAAGTTGTCTTCATTTTTTAAAATTCTTTTATCTGATTTTTCTTCAAATATACTGGTACCAAGTGTTTTATCTTTAATTTCACTAATTCTGCCTTCTGTTCCCTCAATTCTGTTCCTCTGACTTTCTACTGTGTTGTCTAATTCTGTAATTTTATTGTTAATCTTCTGAATTTCTGATTGCTGTCTATGGATTCTCGCAGCCTATTAAATTTTTCATTATGTTCTTGAATAACCTTCTTAATTTCTACAACTGCTTTATCTGTGTGTTCCTTGGCTTGTTTGGTGTTTTGCCTGATCTCGTTCCTAATGTCTTGACGAGTTCTGTATATTAATCTTTTGTACTGTACATCTGGTCATTCCAGGAATACACCTTCATCCGGAAGATTCCTTGAGTTTTTGTTTTGAGAGCTGTTGAAGCAATCATGGTCTGCTTCTTCATGTGATTTCATATTGGCTGTTGTCTCCGAGCCATCTATAAGTTATTGCATCAGTTTATGTTTGCTTACTCTATCCTAGTTTCTTGCTTTGTTTTGTTTTGATATGCCCAAATAGGCTGCTTGAGTGAGCTAGCTTGATTATTTGCACCTCTGAAGCTCTAACATCCTTTCACCAGATGGCTAGAGCTGTTACCAGGTATATGAGCTTAGGAGTCCCTTCACTTTTCTTGTACGGATTTAGCTCAGGTGTCCAGGTAGTTGGTTATCAAGTGTGTGGTACAGGCTCTGTCCTAAAATCTTAGGGGGGCAGGGGTGTTTGGTGTAGGTACTGGTATCTGGTTGCAGGAGGGGGTCATGCTCTGAACAAGGCAGGGGGCTCATAACAGTCCCCCGAGTTTCTGTGAGGGAAACACATCCATGTTCCCTAGAATGCACAGGTGGGTAGGTTCTGCAGCCAGACCATGGGCACCCAATGCTTTTGGTTGTGAGGACTGAGCAGTACCACTTATCCTTGGACCCCTGTCACAGGTGGCTAGATGATGTGGGTGGAGTCACCAGTCCTTAGGCCCCTGATGTGGGTAGGTGAAGACCCTGTTTAATAGGCAAATCAGTGTCAACATCAAAAACCTACCTTTCCACTGCACAGCTGAAAGAGTTGCAGTCTACCAACAAAGACCTATTATCCTGAGATAGGCCCACACAGGTCTATGCAGGGGTGAAAGGTATTCAAAGTCCGCAGACCATCTGAACCTGGACAGGAGCCACTTCTGTCCTGAGCTCCCAAGCTTAGTGGAGCTGGCAGATTATCTTTTCCCCCAATTGTGAATTTATTCCTTCTCCAAGGCCAGGAGAATGGCTCAGAATGTGCAGCAGAACCTATCTCAGGCCCAGAGAAATCGACAGCTACCAAAGCTGGCTTGGGGGCTGTGGATGCAGTAAAATAAACAGAAGTACTTAGCTTTTGCTGAGGACGCTGTTCTTTTCTGGTTATGGAGGTGTGAATGGGCTGGGTGCCTCGCTGTCTCTCCCTAAGGAAATTGCATCCAGAATGCTACCGCCAGCCCTGCTGCAGTCACTCCAGGGGATTGTGCCTGAGGGTTCCCGCCAAATCAAGTCCGGGAGCTCCTCGTGGCTTCTGAACCATCTCTCCCTCTCCCTGCGGCACGGTCTGTCTTCAAACTTTGCCTATGGTGTTCAGGGCTCCTAGCTTGCCATATATATAATTGTTTGACTTGTTTTTGTGGGTCTTTGTTATTAGAGGGATCACCGGAAGTATCTGACTACTCTGCCATCTTGGTCCTGCCTCCGCCTGTATCGTTTTTTATCTTATAAGAGATAAAAGGGAAGAGAAGTGAGCAGAGAGGAGAGACTTCATACCACCAAGAAACCAGCCCCAGAAGCACAGTCCATCCTTTCGACCCGGGGCTCCTGCAAAGAGAAGCTCCAAATGAGGGGAAGATTGATAACAAGGACCATTGTCTGGAACTGACAGAGAAAGCCTTCCCCTGGAGCTGGCACCCTGAATTTGGACTTCTGGCTTACTAGACTTTGAGAGAGAAAATTTCTATTTGTTAAAGCTATCAGCTTGTGGTAGTTCTGTTATAGCAGCACTAGATGACTAAGATATAACCTTTACACTCACTCTAACTCTAAACCCTAACCCAATTCCTAATTCTAAGCCTAGATATAACCCTAACACTAATACTAACCCTAACTGAAGCCCTAACACTTACTTTAAATATAATGATAAACTTCGTCCTGGCCCTAACCAAAGATCTAATCATAATACTATTTCTAAACCCAGATCTAACCTTAACCATAAGCCTAGATCTACCTTAACCCTAAATACCCTAGATATAACCCTACCTGCAACCTAACTCTAAATATAACGCTATCCCTAATTTTAACCCTAATAAAACATCTAGGTCTAACACTAATTTTAGAACTAACCCTAACCTGAAACCAAAACCCAAATCCTAACAATAACCCTAACCCCAACCCACCATTTAACTCTAGCCCTAAACCCAACTTTAATCCTAACCAAATCCTAACTCTAAATAAAACCATAAACCTAACTATAACCCTAGCCACTAAACTTTCTGACACTAACTCAAACCCTAGATATAACCCTAACCCTATTTTAGATCTAACCCTATCTCAAAGACTCACTCTAAACCCACACCTAGATCAAACATTAACCCTAACTCTAATCATAATTCTAACCTCAGATCTAACCCTAACCCCCACTGTTACTCTAAATGTAACCTGAGATCAAACTCTATGCCTAAAACTAAACCTAAATCAAACCATTACCATAACACTAAGCCAAATCCTATTCCCAACACTAACCCTAGAGCTAACACTAATCCTTTCAGTAAACTAATCTTCACCCCAAGCCTAATCCTAACCCTAATCCTAGACGTAATACTAACCCTAATCCTAACCCCTAAACCTAATCCTACTCTATTCCTAAACCCAAATGTAACACTTATTCAAACATAACCATAACCTAACCAAAATCCTAATCAAACCCTAACCACATCTAACCCTAATTTAAATACTTACATTAATCCCAATCCCTAAAACTAACCCTATGCCTAAACCTAGATCTAACCCAAACCCTAAAAAAAATCTAAGGCTCACTTTAACTATAAACCTAATTCTAACCCCTAATCCTAATTTTAGCTTTAACTCTAATTCTAATCCTAGATCTAACACACAACCCTAAACACTGACCCCAGCAATACCCTTACGTCTAACCTTATACCTAATCCTAACACTAGATCTAATCCTAACCTTAAACCTAACACTAACCAAAAAGCTAGCCTTAGACTTATCAATAATGCTAACCCCTAGCTAACCCTAGATCTACCCATAATGCTTACCTAACCCTGGATCTAACCCTAAACCTAGATCTAACCTTAACCCTAAGTCTTAGCCTAACCCTAACAATAAATCTAGAACTAATCCTAAACCTTACACTAACGCTATCTCTAACCCTAAGGCTAACACTAGATCTTACCTTAACCCTCACTAAGCCTAAATCTATTGCTAACTTGAATGCTAACTTAAATTTATATCTAACCATAAATCCAGATCTAACTCTAACCCTAAGTCTAGATAAAATTTAATCCTAGAGCTATTCTCAAATCCTAGCCCAAACCCTAAACCTAATCCTAGATGTAACCCTAAGCACAATCCAAAACCTAACCCTAAGCATAACCCAAAACCTAACCCAGCCATAGATGTAACACATAGATTAATCCTAACCTAACTTTAACCTATCTCTATCCACATCTCTAACTCTAGATAAAAACTAATCTAACCCAACCCGAAATGTAACACTAACCCTAGATGTAACCCTAAACCTAACAATAATCTTAACACTATCCCTAAACCTAGATTTAACACTAAACCTAATCCTAACTCTAACACTAACCCTAACCCCAACCTCAACCCTAGATCTAACCCAAACAGTAAATCTAATCCTACATATAACTCTAATCCTAGAACTAACTCTAAATCAAACAAGATGATTTCCTGAACTCTAACCCTAGATTTAGCTCTCACTCTAATACTTATCTTACCACAACCCTCACTTTAGATCTTAACCTTAACCCATACCTTAACCCTATACCTAACCATAACCACCACACTAACCAAAGCCCTATTTCTAACTCTAATCCTAGATCTATACCTAACACTAACTCTAACCCTAACCCTATATCTTACTCTAAACCTAACCTGACTCAAGATGTAACCCAAAGACTAACACTAATTTTAACCCTAACTTCTAACCCTAACCCTATCCCTAACCCAAACTCTATATCTAATCTTAACCCTATGCGAAACATAGATCTAATCTGAACCCAAACCAGAACACTAACCCTATAAAAAAAAAACCTATACATAACCCTAAATCTAACCATTACACTAAATCTAACTCTACTCCTAAAAAGAACCTAAGAATAGCTTGAACTAACCAAAACCTTAACCCTAACACCAATCTTAACACTAACTCTAACCCATAATACCAACCTTGCGATAAACCCTAAATCTAACCCTAAACCTAATCATAACCCTAGATCTAACGCTAATCCTAACAATAACCCTGTTGTTGCTGTTGTTAGGCGCCACCAAAAACTCTAAAACCAACATCTAACCCCTGAACCTAATTCTATATCTAACCCTAAACCTGGACGAAACCAAACCCTAGATCTAACCCTAACTTGGAGTCTAAAGCAAACATTAACACAAATGTTAACCCTAAATTTTGAACTACCTTAGCCATAAACTTAACCCTAGTTTCATATCTAACCTAAACACAAAAACAAGACATAATTCTAATCCTAAACAATAGCCCAAACTCTAAACATAACCACAACCCTAAACTTAACGCTAGATATAACCCTAGCACTAACCATAATTCTAGATATAACCCTAATCCTACCACTACCAAAACTGCTAATCATATGAATAACTCTAACACTGAACCTAATCCTAACCCTAACCCTACGCCTAGAGCTAATGAAGATTCAAACTCTAACACTAAAACTAAACCTAACCCCTAATCCTAGGCCTAACCTTATATCTAACCCTAACCCTTAAGCTAACCCAAAGCGTAGCTCTAATTTTAATGGATTCATAACTCTAGCCCTAATTATACTCCCAAACTAAATCATACTCCTAACATTAACATAATCCTGTATCTATCCCTGGTGTTATATCTAGCCCTAACTGCAGTCCTAGCCTAATCCAAACACAAACTTTATCCATATAACTAACCCTAAACTTAGCCATAGTCTAGTCCTAATTATACTCATAAACCCAACACTAACTCTAACCCTAGTATTTATTGTAACCTTAACCAGAGCCATACACATACCTTTAACCCTAACTCTCACCCTATACCTTTGTTATCACTAGCCATAGCCACAACCCTACTGCTAACTCTAATTTTAACACCAACACTAGCCCAAATTATAACCTTAAATTTAAACTTCATCTTAACCCTAACCGTAAAACTAGTCTTAATTCTACCCCTAACCTAATCCTAAACTTAAGTCTAAAACTGACCCTAATCCCTAACCCTAATACTAGATTAAACTATAATCCAAAACCTAACCCTAACCCTAAAAATGAGTTGGAATCAAATCTATGGCAAAGGCTTTTTAAAAAAATTTTTTTCAGGTGACCCTAACTATGATCCTAACTGTAACCCTCGATCTAATACTAATGCTAAACTTAAATTAAACTAAACTTAACCCTAGATATAAACATAACCCAAACACTAACCATAACCACTAACCCCCAACACTAACACTAATCCTAACCACAGATCTAACCTTAACCCTATCCTTGGATCTAACCTTAAACCTAAACATAACCCGAACCCTAGATCTAACCTAATTCAAACCATAACCCTAATGCTAACACTAAATCTAACCACATCCTTAGATCTAACTCTAACCCTAACCTCAGCCCCAACCCTAGATCTAACACTAACCTTAGATCTAACCCTAATTGTAATCTTAAACCTAGATCTAACCTTAACCATAACCCTAGCCCCAACTCTACATCTAACACTTACCCTAACCCTGTATCTAACCAACCCTAACCCTAAAACTAGATCTAAACCTACTCTAACCTTAACCTTGTATCTAATCATAAATCTAACCCTAAGCCTAATATTAACCCTTACTGATCCTAAGCTTTACCCCTAAAAAAAAAAAAAACCATATCCTAAATGTAACATTAATGCTAATACTAAACATAATCCTAACTCTAGCCTTAGTCTAAATCCCACCCCTTACCCTAACCCTAGCACTAACCATAGCTATAATTCCAACACTAATCCTAACCCTAGTCCTAGACCCAGCCCTAATTACACTCCTAAACCAGGCCCCAACACTAACCCTAACCTATAATCTAACCTGAATCCTAGCTTTAAACCTAACTTTAACCCTAACTGTAATGCTAGCACTGGTCTTATTGCTAGCCATAGGCCCAGCCCTAGCCCAGCCCTAATCCTAACACTAACACTAGCCTGAGCCCTACAACTAATTATAACTGTAACCCTAACTCTAACAGGAAACCCTGGTGGTGTAGTGGTTAAGTGCTATGGCTGCTAACCTAAAGGTCAGCAGTTCGAATCCGCCAGGTGCTCCTTGGAAACTCTTTGGGGGCAGTTCTACTCTGGCCTATAGGGTTGCTATGAGTTGGAATCAACTCGACGGCAGTGGGTTAGTGGGTTTTTAAACCTAACCAGTACTCTAAATCTAGAACTAATCCAAGTCCTAATCCCTGCCCTCAATCCAAGACTAACACTATATCTAACCCAAATCCTAACCCTAGATCTAACCTTAACTGAAACACTAACTTTAGATCTAAACCTAATTCCAACCCAAAACCTAAAGTAACCCTCACCATAAAGCAAATCCTCACCTTATCTCAAACCCTAATCCTAGATATAACCCTAATTGTTACCCTAATACAAACCATACATCTTTTTTTTTAATTTTTATTCAGCTTCAAGTGAACGTTTACAAATCAAGTCAGTCTGTCACATATAAGTTTATATACACCTTACTCCATACTCCCACTTGCTCTCCCCTTAATGAGTCAGCCCTTCCAGTCTCTCGTGACAATTTTGCCAGCTTCCAACTCTCTCTATCCTCCCATCCCCCCTCCAGACAGGAGATGCCAACACAGTCTCAAGGGTCCACTCGATACAAATTGTTCACTCTTCATCAGCATCTCTCTCCTACCCACTATCCAGTCCCTTTCAAGTCTGATGAGTCGTCTTCGGGAATGGTTCCTGTCCTGGGCCAACAGAAGGTTTGGGGACCATGACCTCCGGGATTCCTCTAGTCTCAGTCAGACCATTAAGTATGATCTTTTTGTGAGAATTTGGGGTCTGCATCCCACTGATCTCCTGCTCCCTCAGGGGTTCTCTGTTGTACTCCCTGTCAGGGCAGTCATCAGTTGTGGCCGGGCACCAACTAGTTCTTCTGGTCTCAGGATGATGTAAGTCTCTGGTTCATGTGGCCCTTTCTGTCTCTTGGGCTCATAGTTATCGTGTGACCTTGGTGTTCTTCATTCTCCTTTGCTCCAGGTGGGTTGAGACCAATTGATGCATCTTAGATGGCCGCTTGTTAGCATTTAAGACCCCAAACGCCTCATTTCAAAGTGGGATGCAGAATGTTTTCATAATAGAATTATTTTGCCAATTGACTTAGAAGTCCCCTTAAACCATGGTCCCCAAACCCCCGCCCTTGCTCCGCTGACCTTTGAAGCATTCAGTTTATCCCAGAAACTTCTTTGCTTTTGGTCCAGTCCAGTTGAGCTGACCTTCCTTGTATTGAGTATTGTCCTTCCCTTCACCTAAAGTAGTTCTTATCTACTAACTAATCAGTAAATAACCCTCTCCCACCCTCTCTCCCTCCCCTGCCTCGTAACCACAAAAGTATGTGTTCTTCTCAGTTTATAGTATTTCTCAAGATCTTATAATAGTGGTCTTATACAATATTTGTCCTTTTGCCTCTGACTAATTTCCCTCAGCATAATGCCTTCCAGGTTCCTCCATGTTATGAAATGTTTCACAGATTCGTCACTGTTCTTTATTGATGCGTAGTATTCCATTGTGTGAATATACCACAACTTATTTAACCATTCATCTGTTGATGGACACCTTGGTTGTTTCCAGCTTTTTGCTATTGTAAACAGAGCTGCAATAAACATGGGTGTGCATATATCTGTTCGTGTGAAGACTCTTATTTCTCTAGGGTATATTCCGAGGAGTGGGATTTCTGGGTTGTATGGTAGTTCTATTTCTTACTTTTTAAGAAAACACCAGATAGATTTCCAAAGTGGTTGTACCATTTTACATTCCCACCAGCAGTGTATAAGAGTTCCAGTCTCTCTGCAGCCTCTCCAACATTTATTATTTTGTGTTTTTTGGATTAATGCCAGCCTTCTTAGAGTGAGATGGAATCTCAACGTGGTTTTAATTTGCATTTCTCTAATGGCTAACAATCGAGAGCACTTTCTCATGTATCTCTTAGCTGCCTGAATATCTTCTTTAGTGAAATGTGTGTTCATATTCTTTGCCCACTTCTTGATTGGGTTGTTTGTCTTTTTGTGGTTGAGTTTTGACAGAATCATGTAGATTTTAGAGATCAGGCGCTTGTCTGAGATGTCATAGCTGAAAATTCTTTCCCAGTCTGTAGGTGGTCTTTTTACTCTTTTGGTGAAGTCTTTAGATGAGCATAGGTGTTTGATTTTTAGGAGCTCCCAGTTATCGGGTTTCTCTTCGTCATTTTTCGTAATGTTTTGTATTCTGTTTATGCCTTGTATTAGGGCTCCTAAGGTTGTCCCTATTTTTTCTTCTATGATCTTTATCGTTTTAGTCTTTATGTTTAGGTCTTTGATCCACTTGGAGTTAGTTTTTGTGCATGGTGTGAGGTATGGGTCCTGTTTCATTTTTTTGCAGATGGATATCCAGTTATGCCAGCACCATTTGTTAAAAACACTATCTTTTCCCCAATTAACTGACACTGGGCCTTTGTCAAATATCAGCTGCTTATATGTGGGAGGATTTCTATCTGGGTTGTCATTTCTGTTCCCTTGGTCTATGTGTCTGTTTTACCAGTACCACGCAGTTTTGACTACTGTGGCTGTATAATAGGTTCTAAAATCAGGTAGAGTGAGACCTCCCACTTTCTTCTTCTTTTTCAGTAATGCTTTAATTATCCGAGGCTTCTTTCCCTTCCATATGAAGTTGGTGATTTGTTTCTCCATCACATTAAAAAATGTTATTGGAATTTGGATCGGAAGTGCATTGTATGTATAGATGGCTTTTGGTAGAATAGACATTTTTGCTATGTTAAGTCTTCCTATCCATGAGCAAGGTATGTTTTCCCACTTAAGCAGGTCCTTTTTAATTTCTTGTAGTAGAGCTTTGTAGTTTTCTTTGTATAGGTCTTTTACATCTTTGGTAAGATTTATTCCTAAGTATTTTATTTTCTTGGGGGCTACTGTGAATGGTATTGATTTGGTGATTTCCTCTTCGATGTTCTTTTTGTTGATGTAGAGAAAGCCAGGTAATTTTTGTATGTTTATCTTATAACCTGAGACTCTGCCAAACGCTTCTATTAGTTTCAGTAGTTTTCTGGAGGATTCCTTAGGGTTTTCTGTGTATAAGATCATGTCATCTGCAAATAGAGATCACTTTACTTCCTCCTGGCCAATCCAGATGCCTTTTATTTCTTTGTCTAGCCTAATTGCTCTGGCTAGGACCTCTAGCACAATGTTGAATAAGAGCGGTGATAAAGGGCACCCTTGTCTTGTTCCCGTTCTCAAGGGAAATGCTTTCAGGCTCTCTCCATTTAGAGTGATGTTGGCTGTTGGCTTCGTAAAGATGCTCTTTATTATATTGAGGAATTTTCCTTCAATTCCTATTTTGGTGAGAGTTTTTACCATAAATGGGGGTTGGACTTTGTCAAATGCCTTTTCGGCATCAATTGATAAGATCATGTGGTTTTTGTCTTTTATTTATATGGTGGATTACGTTAATGGTTTTTCTAATATTAAACCAGCCTTGCATACCTGGTATAAATCCCACTTGGTCATGGTGGATTATTTTTTTGATATGTTGTTGAATTCTATTGGCTAGAATTTTGTTGAGGGTTTTTGCATCTATGTTCATGAGGGATATAGGTCTGTAATTTTCTTTTTTTGTGATGTCTTTACCTGGTTTTGGTATCAGGGATATGGTGGCTTCATAGAATGAGTTAGGCAGTATTCCGTCATTTTCTATGCTTTGAAATACCTTTAGTAGTAGTGGTGTTAACTCTTCTCTGAAAGTTTGGTAGAACTCTGCAGTAAAGCCATCCGGGCCAGGGCTTTTTTTTTGTTGGGAGTTTTTCGATTACCGTTTCAAACTCTTTTTTTGTTATGGGTCTATTTAGTTGTTCTACTTCTGATTGTGTTAGTTTAGGTAGGTAGTGTTTTTCCAGGAATTCATCCATTTCTTCTAGGTTTGCAAATTTGTTAGAGTAGAATTTTTCATAATAATCTGATGTGATTCTTTTAATTTCAGTTGGGTCTGTTGTGATGTGGCCCATCTCGTTTCTTATTCGGGTTATTTGTTTCCTTTCCTGTATCTCTTTAGTCAGTCTAGCCAATGGTTTATCAATTCTGTTAATTTTTTCAAAGAACCAGCTTTTGGCTTTGTTAATTCTTTCAATTGTTTTTCTGTTCTCTAATTCATTTAGTTCAGCTCTAATTTTTATTATTTGTTTTCTTCTGGTGCCTGATGGATTCTTTTGTTGCTCACTTTCTATTTGTTCAAGTTGTAGGGACAGTTCTCTGATTTTGGCTCTTTCTTCTTTTTGTATGTGTGCATTTATTGATATAAATTGGCCTCTGAGCACTGCTTTTGCTGTGTCCCAGAGGTTTTGATAGGAAGTATTTTCATTCTCGTTGCTTTCTATGAATTTCTTTATTTCCTCCTTAATGTCTTCTATAACTCAGTCTTTTTTCAGCAGGGTATTGTTCAGTTTCCAAGTATTTGATTTCTTTTCCCTAATTTTTCTGTTATTGATTTCCACTTTTCTGGCCTTGTGGTCTGAGAAGATACTTTGTAATATTTTGATGTTTGGGATTCTGTAAATGTTTGTTTTATGACCTAATATGTGGTCTATTCTAGAGAATGTTCCATGTGCGCTAGAAAAAAAGTATACTTTGCAGCAGTTGGGTGGAGAGTTCTGTATAAGTCAATGAGGTCAAGTTGGTTGATTGTTGTAAGTAGGTCTTCCGTGTCTCTATTGAGCTTCTTACTGGATGTCCTGTCCTTCTCTGAAAGTGGTGTGTTGAAGTCTCCTACTATAATTGTGGAGGTGTCTATCTCACTTTTCAGTTCTGTTAAAATTTGTTTTATGTATCTTGTAGCCCTGTCACTGGGTGCATAAATATTTAATATGGTTATATCTTCCTGGCCAATTGTCCCTTTTATCATTATGTAGTGTCCTTCCTTATCCTTTGTGGTAGATTTAACTTTAAAGTCTGTTTTGTCAGAAATTAATATTGCTACTCCTCTTCTTTTTTGCTTATTGTTTGCTGGATATATTTTTTTCCATCCTTTGAGTTTTAGTTTGTGTCTCTAAGTCTAAGGTGTGTCTCTTGTAGGCAGCATATAGACGGATCGTGTTTCTTTATCCAGTCTGAGACTCTCTGTCTCTTTATTGGTACATTTAGTCCATTTACATTCAGCGTAATTATAGATAAGTATGTGTTTTCTTTTATCTGTTTAGTGCCGTCATTTTGATGCCTTTTTATGTGTTTTGTTGACAATTTCAGGTTTCCACTTACTTTTTTGTGCTGAGACGTTTTTCTTTGTAAATTGTGAGATCCTCATTTTCATAGTATTTGACTTTATTTTTGTTGAGTCATTACGTTTTTCTTGGTTTTTATTTTGAGTTATGGAGTTGTTATACCTCTTTGTGGTTACCTTAATATTTACCCCTATTTTTCTAAGTAAAAACCTAACTTGTATTGTCCTATATCGCCCTGTATCCCTCTCCATATGGCAGTTCTGTGCCACCTGTATTTAGTCCCTTTTCGATTATTGTGATCTTTTACATATTGACTTCAATGATTCCCTGTTTTGAGCGTTTTTTTTTTAATTAATCTTATTTTTTGTGTGTGATTTCCCTATTTGAGTTGATATCAGGATGTTCTGTTCTGTGACCTTGTGTTGTGCTGGTATCTGATATTATTGGTTTTCTGACCAAACAATTTCCTTTAGTATTTCTTGTAGCTTTGGTTTGGATTTTGCAAATTCTCTAAGCTTGTGTTTATCTGTAAATATCTTAATTTGCCTTCATATTTCAGAGAGAGTTTTGCTGGATATATGATCCTTGGCTGCCAGTTTTTCTCCTTCAGTGCTCTGTATATGTCATCCCATTGCCTTCCTGCCTGCATGGTTACTGCTGAGTAGTCTGAACTTGTTCTTATTGATTCTCCCTTGTAGGAGACCTTTCTTTTATCCCTGGCTGCTTTTAAAATTTTCTCTTTATCTTTGGTTTTGGCAAGTTTGATGATAATATGTCTTGGTGTTTTTCTTTTTGGATCAATCTTAAATGGGGTTTGATGAGCATCTTGGCTAGATATCCTTTCGTCTTTCATGATGTCAGGGAAGTTTTCTGCCAGCAGATCTTCAGCTATTCTCTCTGTGTTTTTTTGTTATCCCTCCCTGTTCTGGGACTCCAGTCACACGCCAAGTTATGCTTCTTGATAGAGTCCCACATGATTCTTAGGGTTTCTTCATTTTTTTTAATTCTTTTATCTGATTTTTTTTCAGCTATATTGGTGTTAATTCCCTGGTCCTCCAGATTTCCCACTCTGCATTCTAATTGCTCGAGTCTGCTCCTCTGACTTCCTATTGCGTTGTCTAATTCTGTAATTTAATTGTTAATCTTGTGGATTTCTACATGCTCTCTATGGATTCTTGCAGCTTATTAATTTTTCCACTATGTTCTTGAATAATCTTTTTTAATTCTTTGACTGCTTTATCAGTGTGTTCCTTGGCTTTTTCTGTACTTTGCCTTATTTCATTTCTGAGGGCATCCCTTATGTCTTGAAGCATTCTGTAAATTAGTTTTTTATATTCTGTATCTGGCAATTCCAGGATTGTATCTTCATTTGGGAAAGATTTTGATTCTTTAGTTTGGGGGCTGTAGAAGCAGTCATGGTCTGCTTCTTTATGTGGTTTGATATCGACTGCTGTCTCCAAGCCATCACTAAGATATTGTAGTGATTTATTCTACATTTGTTCACTGAGTCTTATCTTGTTTTGTTTTCTTTCAATACACATAGATGGGCTACTACTACATTGCGCTGTCTTGATTGTTGTAGCCCTTGACTCACTTATCACCTGTTACCAGCTGGTTTGGGCTGTTACCAGATATATATGCCTGAGTCCATTCACTGGTCTTGAGTAGAATCTGATTTTGGGTCATCAAGTGTGTAATGCACCCTATCACCTACCCACCTTGAGAAGTAGTGGTGATAGTTGTGTGCACCAGATTCTAGTAGGAGCTGGGGTTCACACTCCGGGGGGGGGGCAGGATGCTGACAGGCTTCCCCCAAGTGTCAGTGAGGTAGGTGTGTCTCTATTCCTAAAGGACCTTGGTGGGTGGGCTCTGCAGCTGTACCTTAGGCCCCCAGTGCAAGTACCTCTACAGATTGGTAGGTGTCACCCTCCTTAGACCCCTAAGGCAGGAGGCTAGATGGTTTGGGGGGAGCTTCAGCCCTCAGTTCCCTGTTGTGGGACAGTAAGAGCTCTGTTGAATACGCAGAGATATCAGACCTGGGAAACTTGTCTTTCCAGTAAATCCGCTAAAACAAATGCAGTCAGATCCCTATCAGAAATGCCTTTGGATTGTAATAGCCACCTTGTTCCCTGTACGGATGAAAGTCCGAGACTGTGGATCACATATGCTTGGCTGGAGCTGGTTCTGTGTTTTTAGTCCAATTAGGGAAGGATTTTTGGTCCCTGGGTTTTTTGTGGTTGCTTCTCTCAGGCTAGAAGAATGGGTTAGGAAAAGACCAAAAAAAAAAAAAGGGAAAGAAAAACCACAGAGCAGTTCTCCCTCTGACTCAGGAAATTCCAATGTTAATGAAGCCGCCTGGGAAGGGGAGGGGAGGGTTCAGAAAAAGAGGAGAGAGTAGCACCCGAGAATATAGACAAAGTTACTTATCTTGTTTGGGATGACTGTTTTATCTGAGATTCCCAAGGGGCACATCGCCTGTGTACGGTGGCTGGGTAGAGACTGCCCCCGAGCGTCAGGCCCACTTTCTATGCTTGTGCTGTCTCAGAAGCAGCGGTTAGTTCCTCTGCTCCCAGTCCAAAGCCCAGCGTCAAGGTTCCCCAGCTGGGACGCTGCACTCCCGGCTCCAAAACCAGTCGCTGCCTCCCGGCGACTTCTCCTCCCACCAGCTGCGTGGCCACGCCACCAGCGCGGACCGGCTGGGCCCCCTTCCGAGGTCAGTTCAGGGGGGTAGGGCTGCACCTCGTGTTTGCGCCGTCACAGGATGCCGTGCTCAGCTCCCCTACACCCAGTCCAAAGCCCGGCGCCAAGGTTTCCTGACTGGGACGCTGGCTCCAGGCTCCGAAAACAGTCGCTGCTTCCCCATAGTTGTTCATTCTTGGTCTCTGTCACTCAGGTCAACTCTTTAAAACTGTGTTTGTTGGTCAGGGTTTGTAGATTGTCATGTATGTGATCGATTCACTTGTTTTTCTGAGTCTTTGTTGCAAGAGGGATCCATGGTAGCGTCTACCTAGTCAGCCATCTTGGCCCCCTCCTCCCAAACCATATATCTTATCTTAACCCTAGATATGACACAAACACTTACCCTAACCTAAAACCCTACCCTAGATCTAAACCAAACCATAGCCATAATCCTAGCCCTACCCAAATTTCTAACTCTATTACTAAGCCTAAGCATATCCACAGATGTAAAACAAACCTTAACTCTAACCTTATCCTAACCCTAACCCAAATACTAGACCCAGACCTAATCAAAATACCATCCAAACATGAGATCTAATTTTAACCCTGAAACTAACACTAGATCTAAAACTAACCCTAAATGTAACTCTAACCCTAAATCTAAATTTAACCCCTAACAATAATGCTAACCCTAATCTTTAACTTGAACCCTATATTCTAAACCTAACACTAACCCTAGATATAACCATAAGCCGAACCAAAAGACTACCATAACTACTTGCCTCTAATCCTAACACTAACTCTAAACCTAGATCTAACCCTAACCCTGGATCTGACCTTAAACTTAACCTTAACCCTAACACAAACCCTAACGCTAAACCTAACTCTAACCTCTAACCCTGTCCTAACACTGACCCTCAATCTAACCACAACCCTAATCCTAAACCTAAATTAAACTCTAGATAAAAGCATAAAACTAACACAAACTCTGTGCTAATTGCTAATCCCTGATCTTAATACTAACCATAATTCTAGATTTAACCATAACCCTAATCTAGGGTCTAAACTTATTCCTAACCCTAAACCTAGATATAACCCTAGCTCAAACCATAAACCTAAAGTGAACCATAACCTGCAACACTAACTCTAACTTTAACCCTAGATCTAACCATAACTGTAATCATAATGCTACCCTATATCTAACTTAACCCTAAACCTAAACTTAACCCTGTATTTAACGCTAATCCTAAAACTTACCCTAAACCTACATATACATCTAACCTTAACCCTAATGTTAACTCTTAATCCTAACACTAAACTTAAGGCTGGATCTAACCCTAACCCTGGATTAACCCTAACCCAAGACCTAAATGTAATGGAAACTCTTAAACACTAATACTAACTCTCATCCTAGATATAACCCTAACACAAACTCTAGATCTAACTGTAACCTTAAAACTAACCCCAACCCTAACCCTGATCTAAGCCTGACCCTAACCCTAAACCAAACAGCGACAGTAGCCTTAAATCAAACTCTATCACTAAACCAAAAATTAGATCAAACTGTAACACCAACCCAAAACATATTCCCAAACCAAATCCCACATCTAACAATAACCATACCCCTTAACTAAAACCTACATATACCCTAACCATAAAACTTATCCAAAAACTAACTCTAGATCTAATCCTAACCCTACCAATAACTGCTAACTTCAAATCCTAAACACTAACCCTAACCCTAGCTATAACTCTAACTCTAAAACTGGTTCTTAGGCTATTCCTAACCCTAAACCTAACCAGACATCCCTAATCCAAACCTAGATCTAACTCTAAACCTATTATTAATCCTAATCCTAACCTGAGTTGTACACCTAACCCTAATGCTAATCCAAAATTTAAGCCTAGAACTAACCTTAGCCAGAACCCTGGATACAAGACTAAACCTAACCCCAGCATTAACCACAGACCCGACACAAAGACTAATCCTAGATCTAACAGTAACCCTAATACTAAACCTAAACTGAACTCTAGATATAACCCTAATCATAACTCTAGATCAAAATCTAACCCTAACATTGAACCTAAAACTATTCCTAAATTTAACCCTCTCCTAACATTAACCCTAAACTTAGATCAAACCATATATTAAACACTCTCAGATGAACCCAAACCCTATGCAAACTCCAACCCTACACCCTAAGCCTAAACCTTGATCTTACCTTAATGCTAAACCTAACTCTAGATCTAACCCCAGCACTAACCCTAAACATGGATCTAGCCCTAGCCCTAGCCCTAAACCTTGGTTTAACCCTAGCCCTAACCCTAACCTTAATCTTAGATCTAACCCTAATTCTAATCCTAACCCTCACCCTAAGCAGAGATCTAACCCTAATCCTATATGTAACCTAACTATTATGGATTGACTTGTGTCTCCCCAAAATATGTGTCAACTTGGCTAGGCCATGATTTTCGGTATTGTGTGGTTGTCCTCCACTTTGTGATCTAATGTAATTATCCTCCATACTGTGATGTGTTGTAAATCCTAAGCCTCTGTATGTTAATGAGGCAGGATTAGGGTGGGGTGTATCTTGAGTCACTGTGTTACAAGAGGGTGTAACTCAAGTCATGTCCTTACTCAAGTCACACCCTAACCCTTACTCAAGTCACACCTTTACTTGAGTCACACCTTTTATCTAAGAAGAGATAAAAGGAGAGAGAGCAAGCAGAGATAGGGGACCTCACCATCACCAGGAAAGAAGAGCCAAGAGTAGAGGGTGTTCTTTGGACTCAGGGCCCCTGTGCTGAGAACCTCCTGGACCCAGGAGACAGAGCGCTGTAACACAGGAGACAGTACAAGACAGGGAGAAGTGGTGGCAGAGAACTGGCAGCAGCAGAACTAGGAGAACAGCAGGAGACGGTACAGTGGGTGTGCTGGAGTGAGAGAGCTGAGTCCCTTTGGATAGGAGGCTTGGTGGTGGTGTGGGATGCCTCCAGGCACTTGTCAGCAGAGCTAGGCTTGCTGACCCATGTGGTTAGAAAGCTGAGCACCCTTAGGCTGAGGCTTACTGGCAGAGTAGGGTGCCCCTGGGCACTTATCGGTGATGCTGAAGAGCTTCAAGACACTTGTTAGAGCAGGGCAGAGGCCAGGCCAGGCAAGGGCTGAGAGAGAGGTCTGCCTGCAGGCATGGCTGAAAGGCTGTTCTGACCAAAGGACTGTACTCTGAGTCGTTTCTGATCCTAAATTGTAATCTGTTTGCCAAGACACATGGGGGTCTAAAATGAACGCCAGGCCCACAGATGCTGGAATGAGGCAAGGACCTTGCCCTGGAGCTAACAGAGAGAGAAAACCTTCCCCTAGAGCTGGCGCCATGAATTCAGACATCTAGCAACCTAAATTGAGAGAAAAATTTCTATTGCTTAAAGTCATCGACTTGTGGTATTTCTGTTATAACAGTACTAGATAACTAACATATTGAAACTAATTTTAGATAAAAACTAATCCTAAACTTAATCCCTAATCCCAACACTAACAGCAGATGTGACCCTACGCCTAACCCCAACCCTTATCCTAACCCCAACCATAGATCCAATCTTAACCACAATCATAACCCTACATCTAATTCTGACCCTGTCCCTAACCATAGACCTAAAGCTAACTGTAACCCTAACCCTAGAGCTAAACCTAACCCTAATCCTGACCCTAGATCTAACCTGACCTGAAACCTAACCTTGCCATAACCCTAAACGTAACCTTAACTCTAGATCTAACATCAACACAACATTCGATCTAAAAAAAACACTAACCCAAACCGTAAACCCTAACCCTAAATCAAACCACAAACCCTAACTCTAAACGTAGTGGTAAACCTGGATATAAGCCTAACCTTAACACTGGACTAACACTAAATCAAACTTCAACCCTAGATATAACCCTAATTAAAATGCTAACCCTTAACACTAACCCAAACATCAGATCTAACCATAATCTTAACTCTAATTCTAGATCTTAACCCTAACCAGAAACCTAAATCCAATCTTAGATCTAACCCTAACCCTAAATCTAAACTTAATCCTAGATGTAATCCTAAACCAAACACTAACCCTAAGAATAACTCTAGACATAACCTTAACCCTAACCCTATCCCTAATGCTCACCCCCAATCCTAACACTAACCCTAACCCTAATCCTGGATCTAAAACTAAAAGTAACCCTAACCCTAACCCTAACCATCGACCTATCCCTAACCCTAACTCTAAATCTAACCCTAATCCTAACCCTGACCCTATCCCTAACTCTAATCCTAAACCTAACCTCATATATAACCCGAACCCTATGAATGGGAGCAAGGTGGTTCTCAAAGTGAAATCATGGTACTATACCAATGGTGGCGTAGTGGTTAAGTGCTATGGCTGCTAACCAAAGGGTCAGCTGTTCAAATACCACCAGGCGCTCCTCGGAAGCTCTATGGGGAAGTTCCACTCTGTCCTGTAGAGTCGCTATGAGTCGGAATCGACTCGACGACACTGCGTTTGGTTTGGTTCTTGGTATACCAAAAAAAAGTGATGGGCCGAGCAGGCAAAAACAACAGACGTCCCCAACAGGGCAATACCTGAAACACCAAACTACTATTTCATCGTGTTATGGACTGAATTGTGTCCCCCCAAAATCTGTGTCAACTTGGTTAGACCAAGATTCCCAGTACTGTGTAACTGTCCACCATTTTGTCATCTGATGTGATCTTCCCATGTGTTGTAAACCCTACCTCTATGACGTTGATGAGGCAGGACTCAATCTATAAGATAAGGTTGTATCTTGGGTCAATGTCTTTTGAGATATAAAAGAGAGAAGTGAGCAGAGAGACAAGAGGGCCTCATACCACAGAGAACGAGGAAGGGAACATATCCTTTGCACTGAGAAGCTTCTAGAGCAGGGAAAGGTTGATGAAACAGAGCCAACAGAAAGCGAAAGTCTTCCCCTGGAGTTGGCACCCTGAATTTGGACTTCTAGCCTACTAGGCTGTGAGAGAATAAATTTCCATTTGTTAAAGCCCTTTAGTTGTGGTATTTCTGTTGTAGCAGCACTATAAATCAGAATTGCTTGCTTCAAAATTAAATTTTGCTACCTAGTCAATTTTGTGGAATCTAGACCAGGTGAAAACAGTATGGACAGAATGCCTCTATGTAATGAATGACCATGTGGCAGAATTCAAGTGCTACTCAAATAAAACAGAATTAGTTTTCATAAACCACCAAACAGAACCAGTCTGATCACTTTGTAATAACGTATTGCTGTGTCCAGAGGTAACTTGTAGTTCCATGAAGGTATGGTCAGGGTCTGTAACATTCTTCACTCTGCATGGAGCCTCAAACATGGTGGGTGCTCAACAAATATTTAATAAATAACATATGATTCAGCTGATTTCTGAGTTGGAATATAGTCATTGCTGCCTAACAACCTTCCTTATCTGATAACAGATGCCTGAAATGTCATAATTAGCAACTGATTCCACTGGCTTCAGTCTTCCTTCCAAAGTAAAAATGCAAATACTGCTGGGAGAGGTAATATTTTAAGCCTCTTTTATCATTCATGTAGGAGGCCTGGTGGTCCACTGGTTAAGCCCTTGGCTGCTAACTGAAATGCTGGCAGTTCAAACCCACCAGCAGCCCCACAGAAGAAAGATGTGGTAGTCTGCTTCCGTAAAGACTACAGCCTTGGAAACCCTAGGGGGGGGCAGTTCTAGTCTGTTCTATAAAGGTTAATATGAGTCAGAATCAACTCTATGGCAGTGGGTTTGGTTTGTCATTCACATTTTGGTTTAGAGTTGGTCCTTTGGACAATTCCCAGGGAAGAATAAGAAACAAGAGCAAAGTGCACAAAGTCTAGGAGCAGGAAACACACTTTTACACCTTCCCAATCACGCCTGCAGTAACCCAGGCTCATACTGAGCCCAGCAACTGTCCTGACAAGAAGTGGATGATTAGAAATAAAAAAAAACCCAAACCCACTGCCATCGAGTCGATTCCGACTCATAGTGACCTTATAGGACGGAGTAGAACTGCCCCATGAAGTTTCCAAGGAGCACCTAGCGGACTTGAACTGCTGACCTCTTGGTTAGCAGCCGTAGCACTTAACTGCTACGCCACTGGGGTTTCCAGGTGATTAGAAGGCACCACTATTCCAGTTCTTCCTTCAAATTCAAGAACTGTGAGAATTCCAGAGAGGACCCACTGTGATTGGATGGGGCAGAAACTGTTTCTGTGAGACTTATCACAGGAGAAGGACATGACAAATGTGCTACATGACTCACAGTGAAAATGGAGCCAAAGGGCAAAACCACCTACCTCAAAAACAAGAGCAAAGGAACTTCTTACTCCTCCTAATCCTGAAAAGTTATGGGTTTTCTCCAGGGAAGCTGGGACTCCTGGTCCTGGACAGCCAGGGGGATGCCAGGAGGGAAAGAGGATGTAGGAGGAGGATGCTGAGACAACTTAGAATATTCCCCTCAAGAACTCTTGTAAGTAATGACTTTTACTTTATGATGAGTTTTACATAGAAATTTGAGCAAATTACTCAAACTTGGAAGAGCCTGTAAGGTCAGTTATCACTCTTATCAACTGCTACTGTTTTAAAGAATGAGTGAACTGAATTGCACTTTAACCACCATTCAGAAATAAGAGTCTAGAATGATATGGCTGGTACTCAAAAAATGGGTATTACCAAGGTGCAAATACTCCCCTCTAAGAAAGAGAATGGCATCTTCAAACAATAGGAACTCCAGCACCAGTAGCTACTGCTTGACTGTCTAAGGGACCCAGGGGTGCTGGATCGCGCCATTGTACATTCCCCTTCACGGGTGCACCTGGCCTGTCAGAAATGACAGTTAACGGTCTTGCTGACACCTCGAAAGCAGGTGCAACTGGAAAGCGCGAAAGGGCTGCTCTGCTTTGCCTCTAATTCTGTATCTTTTCACTCCACCAAACACAAGGAGAAACAACTTTAAGAACTGTTTTCTTTGTGATTTCAAGATGTTAATTAGCCTTATTTTTTCTCATTATAAAAGCATTAAATATTTGTTTTTAAAATTTTGAGGGGAAAATTTTAAGAAGTAAATAAATTTTATTCATATCATCATTCCATTTTCTAGAAATAACCAGAGTTAATATTTTGAAGATTTTCTGCTAGTTTTTTAAGCACGTGTGCATGTTTTGGTTTTTTGTTTTGATTTAATCCTTGGTTGTTATAAAACTGGGATCTTAAAAAAAAAATTTTTTTTTTATTTTGCATCCTTCTTTGTAGCAAACTATCATGAGCGTGTCTTCACACAAAATTATAACTCTGATCATGAAAACTGCATACTTTTGCCCTCTTAACACAATAACATTCAAGACAAGATTAATTATGTATAAAAAATAAGGATAGTAAGATTCTCCAGTGGAAGTAAAGGTGTTCTAGTGGAAACCAGTTCTTTTCACAATCTAGATCATAGATTCATATCACTCCTATGACCCATGCACTCTAAACACTTAAAACAAGTGGAAACTTTGCAATCAGAAATGAAACGGCTGAGGCAACTTTAAGAACCGATTAACGGTGATTTAGTGAAGGGATTGTAAACTTCAGAGAGAGACACAAGACCAACTTCCGGAAAAAGATCATTGAGGGAAACCAGGAAAGTTTTTTTAGTAAAAAATAGCTGAGGCTATTGTAGGATCATCCCTGGGTAGTGCAAACAATTAACACACTGGGTCAGCTGCTAACCATAAGGTTGGAAGAGTATACCCACACATGCCTAGAAAGAAAGGTTTGGCAATCTACTTCTGAAAAATAAGCCATTGAAAACCTTGTGGAACGCAGTTCTACTCTGGTGCACATGGGGTCACCGTAAGTCAGAGTAGACCTGATGGCAACTGGGGAAAACTGAAGGATGTTAGAGTCTGGAAAAAGACATGAATTTTCAATCAGATCCAAATTTCTGTCAGAATAGGGCAAGGCTTGCAGTAAGCAAAGCAAACTTACCCCCACATGACAAGTGCAGGGACCTGTGAGTTAACTAGTGCATAAACCCACAAGCAACAATCAGGCTCAGTACATGATCATGAGGCCAGTCTGACTGATGTCATTAAACTGTATTCTTATTTCCAAGGAGCGATCATTCCAAGCCAAAGGAAGGGGATGTCTGCATCACTTGAGTCTAATTGGGTCAGATGATGAGTTATAAAATAGCTTCTAATCTCTCAGTCTGTTTTCAAAGGCCTTCACAGTTTCAAGGCATCCGCCATAACAGCACTCCAGAGTTATTCCAATTGTCTAACAGACCAATCTTTCTCTGATTTAATCTTCTCCCTCTCATGCACCTCACCCTAAGTGAAAGCTTGTCCTCAAAAATACTTTTAACGTTATCACCATTCTCAAAAGCTTTGATACCAATAAATCTATTAAACTGAATAAAAGATCGAAGCAATGATGTCAAAGTTCTCTGACAGCCAGCCATGGGTCCTCTTCTTCCATACCAATAACCATCTCACTTGCTAACCAGCCAAGCCAGGCTCATTCCCAGGACCCTCAAGTTCTTACCTTCACATCCTAGCATGGAACCGTATTGAGAGCCATAAAAGTGTTCATCCCCTCTGATTATGCCAGCTCTGAGAGGATGCCCTAATAATCCAAAACATGGAAAACGTATTTATACAAATGGATTAATAAAACAGTATTTGTATCAAAGAAATACAGGATGCTGCTTACTTATCATACAGTAGAAGAATAATTAAGAAAACCATGGCATATTATCTTGATGGAATAGTATAAAGCTATTACAAACAACTTAAAGGGGTTAGAAAGCAGGCTCAGGAAATTATAAACAACAACGAACAACAAAAAACCTTGAGAGTGGATGTCTGGCAAAGGTAGGAAAGGTCTCTTCCTTTACGTGACACAACGTTGAAGGAATATATAAGCCCCCACGACTGGGACACAGCTCAGGCAGGCAGAATGAGCCCTAGCAAAGGCATGGTAAACAAATAATTTCTTTCATAAGGCTCAGCACAAACCTGGTTCCTATGAGGCGGAGGATAAAGACGTCCCAAATGTCCACCTTTTCCAAGCTGCTGTCCCACTCCATCATCTCTAACATCAGCTACTCCCTCTCCCCTCAGCACTCTTCCTCCTGTCTTTGGGTTCCCTAATTGCTGCAATTTCTGACAGAATTTACGAACCATATAAAGGAAATGGCTCACATGGTTGTGGAGGCTGGCAAGTACCAAATTCGTGCGTCAGGCATAGGCTTCTCCTTGGCCCTCAGTCTTTAGCCAAAGGCGCTCAGCTTTTTCGCTCAGCTCCATGGGCCGGGAAGCCCAGCGCACTGTCTCCTGCCGGGTCTCTCCTTCCTTAGTAGTGGTAGGCTCTTTTTTTCTGCTCCGGAATTCGCTCTCTTTTAAAGCAAAACTGACCAATTCCCCTTGATAGATCGCAATTATCTTATTTGCACAGCCCCACCCAATCACCTGGGTGGAAGTTACAAGACCATGGAGAGAAAAGCCATACTAAGTTATTCATCACACCACACAGTCCCAGAAAGAAAGGCAAAACATAAATGCTCAGAACTTGCCCCAGTGAGAACTCCTCCTTCCCCACCCTTACCTCTGAACAACCTACCCTTGCCCTTGAATTTACTCTCATTCTTGGACCCATCCTCAAACTACGAAATAATAGATTAAAAGCAATATCCAGTTCTCAACCTCAGTAGGAGGAAGAGAAATGGCCTCAGACAAAAAAGAAAAGGTTTCTCAATGAGAATTTTACATGCTGTCAAAGTAAATAAAAAGCTTAGGACAGAGGTGACCACCTTAGGCATCAGCAAGAAGAATAACGGCAATTAAGCAAGCATATTATAGAAAAGAGAGGGAAAACTGAAGGGGAGAGAGAGAGGCAGAGACAGAGATCTGGAGGGGTAAATAGCGACTACTCAGCAAGGTAGAGGCCTAACTATAGAAAACAGCGCCCAGGGCAATCACTGTTAAATTGCTGAGTGATCTCTCACAGCTGGTAATGGAAATTCTGATGACCAATAAAAGCTGCCAGTTGGCACCTCCCATCAAGCTGTACCTGCTCCCCACCACCCCTCAAGCCTCTGATAAGACAAAATGAAATCTGACTCAAGGCTTACAGAAGAATCAATGCAAAAAAAAAAAGTGAAGCGATGTATACAGAGGACAAGAAACTGAATAAAAATTCATTTGAAAAGAGCTTAAATATGAATTGATAAAAACAGAATTAGTTGAAGAGAGAGGCTGTATTGATAAAATACGTACACATACATACACAAAATCAAAATGACAAATAATTTCTAAAGATCAGCACAAACCTGGTTCCTATGAGGCAAAGGTTAGAGATGTCCCAAATGCCCACATCTTCCAAACTGCTGTCCCACTGTATCATCTCTAACATCAACTATTCCCTCTCCCCTCAGTACTCTCCCTCCCATCTTTGGGTTCCGTAATTTGCTGCAATGTCTTGTTACCGGAATAAGGTTCTTGCCTCTCACTGGTCAAGAATGAGCAGGTAAGGCACGTAGTTTTCCTCACGAGCAAAACTTCATTGAAGAGGCTTGCAAGCGGAGACAAGGAGGGCCTAGAGCAACTCTTACACTCATCTCACAGAACAAAAGACAGGCCCGAGTTTTTAAAAGTTCTTGGGTGGAAAAAGATTCACATTTATTCATAGACACAAGAGGAGGTGCAAACGCAACAGCTTTCCAAGATGGCTCCTGTCCTAGAGGCCTCTGGGGTTTGTAGCAGGACTTATTATGGGGTGTCATGCCTGCACAGTCTCCTACTCCCCGGGTCCGATTCCCCAGGTGGGGCTGTAGCCCCTCACTGCCCTTGGTGGAAGGTCACACAGCGGTCACAGGTACATGTTCTGTGCACGTCCCTGGGCCTGGTTTTCTCCAACTGCTTCTGAAAGGCAACTTTAAGGGAATTTGTGGGCTGTTTTTAGATACCCGTTGTTCTGAGGAATGGCTTTGTTTCTGTGCCCTGGCCCATTTCTTGTTACTTTGTTTCTAGATTTGGGGGCCCCTCTGTTCCCTGTCTTACTAAGTCTCTAGGTTCCACACTCAACCCTGTATTACCTCCCTTATAGGATAGCCCATTTCTCTTTTACTTGCTTCTCCTCTAACCACACCAGTCTCTTCGCTATTTCTCAAACAGGCACCCTCTGATCTCAGGGCCTTTGCTCCCTGTCTTAGTCTTGCAGAATTCATGAACCATATAAGGGAAATGGCTCACATGGTTGTAGAGGTGCAACTCCCAAATTCCTGGGTCAGGCGTAGGCTTCTGCTGACCCACGTGGCTGCAGGGGCTAACAAACCCAAACAGGCAGTTCAGACCACAGGCTGCTGGCTCACAAGGCTGTGGAAGGTGGCGAATCAGGTCAGATGATAGGCTGCAGCCCATGGGGTTGTGGTTGTAGAGGCTGGCAAATCCCTGAATCTGCTGGTCAGACAGCATGCCTCTGACTCAAGTCCCAAGAACTGGAGGTCAAATGATCAAGAACCAGACAAGGGATCCAGAGGCAGAGAGAAAGAGTGCACCGCCAGGACACACACATATATACCTTGGATGTAGGCCAAACCCCAGGGAAGGGTGTAACTTGAGTCACGCCGTCCTGCAAACCTTCTACCCAAGACATACCCTACACCAATCCTGCCTTGTCAACATGTAGAGGTCAGGATCCACAACACATAAAATGGAAGACAGCCATACAATACTGGGAATCATGGCTTGGCCAAGTTGACAAATAACCCCAACCATCACCAGTTCCATATGACTTATTTGCATAGTTCCACTCAACCACTGTGTGTGAGTCACAAAGATCATGGATAGAAGGGCCATATTAAGTAATTCATTACACCTCAACAGTGTCAGACTCAAACAAGAAACAATTCTCAGAAAATGAGCACATCTTAAAATAAGAACTTGATACAGAAATCCAGTCAACCAAGAGTTTAGTAGAAATAAAGAACTCGGGGATGAAGACACATGGTAAAAGGCTAGTGGTGAGCACTGAATCCGTTTAAATACAAGACCATGGTTAGATGTAAATGTCCCAAGCCCTGGCAAAGTAAAAATACCATAAATGAACAATAGAAACAGGGAGTTGGGAGTATATTAGTTTCCTAATGCTGCTATAACAAATGACCACACACCTAGCAGCTTAAAACAACACAGATGTATTCTCTTACAGCTCTGGACGTGAGAAGTCTGAAATGGAGCCTTAAAAACCCAACTAAAGCCATTGTGTTTGAATTCATACCAACTCATAGCAACCCTACAGGACAGAGTAGAACTGTCCCATAGGGTTTCCAAGACTGTAATCTTTATGGAAGCAGATTGCCACATTTTTCTCCCACAGATCAGCTGATAGGTTCAAACCACCGACCTTTTGGTTAGCACAGGAGGGCTTTAACCACTGCACCACCAAAACCCAAACGAAACCTGCTCCCAACCAGTTGATCCCAACTCATAGCGACCTTAAACCAAAGAACCAAACCAAACCCAGTGCCACTGAGTCGATTCTAACTCACAGCAACCCTATAGGACAGGGTAGAACTGCCCCATAGAGTTTCCAAGGTCAGATTCGAACTGCCGACTCTCCGGTTCGCAGCCGTAGCACTTAACCACTATGCCACCAGGGTTTCCGATAAGGAAAAAAACAAACCAAACCCAGTGCCGTCCAGTCGATTCCAACTCATAGCGGGCCTATATGACAGGGTAGAACTGCCCCACAGAGTTTCCAAGGAGTGCCTGGTGGATTCCAACTGCCGACCCTTTGGGTAACCACAACACCACCAGGGTTTCTATAAATTTGGTCATACGGGGATAAAATCAAGGTGTTAGTACAGCTGGTTCCTTCCTTGCCTTTTCCAGCTAGTTCAGTCTGTGTGAATTCCTTGGTTCCTGGCCCCCTTCCAGCCAGAAACAGCATCACTCTAGTTGTCACATCTCCTTCTCTGGCTGACTCTCCTGCCCCCTTCTTATAAGGACCTACCCCAATAATCCAGGATAATCTCTCCATCTCAAGATCCTTAACTTGTAGAGTGGCTTTTGCCATGTAAGGTAATATTCACCAGCTCCAGAGACTACGAGGTGGACACTTTTTACCAAACCAAACACCAAATTCATTGCCTCGAGTTGATGCTCAACTCATAGCAACCCTACAGGACAGGGTAAAACTGCCCCATAGGGTTTCCAGGGCTGTAATCTTTATAGAAGCAGACTGCCACATTTTTCTCCGAATAGCTGCTGTGGGTTCAAATCACAACCTTTCAGTTAGTAGCTGAGCACTTAACCACTGTGCCACCAGGGCTCCTGGTGAACACCTTATTAAAAAACCAAACCAAACCCACTGCCGTCGAGTTGATTCCAACTCATAGTGACCCTATAGGACAGAGGAGAACTGCCCGAGTTTCCAAGGAGTGCCTGGCAGATCCCAGCTGTAGACCTCTTGGATAGCAGCCACAGCACTTAACCACTAGCCACCAGGGTTTCTGAATACCTTATAAAAAAAAAAAAAAAACTCCACAGGAGACCATTATTCAGGCAACCACAGGGGCAGAGAGAAGGGATTAAATAACTCATCCTAAAGTGAAACAAAGTTTAAAAACCCATAATGGCTCTAACCTCTGATTAGTTTCTGTAACTTCAAAGGATATTTTAGAAATAAATATTATTTCAGTTTCTTATATTACATTCAAGTAAAAATTACATTTAAACTTTGTGATGGTTAATTATATGTCAACTTGGCTATGTTATGGTTCCCAGGTGTCTGGAAGAACACCAGTTGCTATTATAATTACATGTGACTAAATCAGTTGGTCTCAAGTGAAGATTACCTTCCATAATGTGGGCAAGCTTCAATCAATCAGTTGGAGACCTTAAGAGCAAAAACGGTGTTTCCCTAGGGTGTATTCTGTCTCTAGACTATAAATATACTTTATGCCAGAACAACCTCTCCTAGCCTCCTGACCTACAGATGGGGGGGGGGGGGGGGGCCTGCAAGGGGTCTCCAGCCTGTCGCTGACTTAACAATATGTACTTGGCCAGCCCGCCACAATCTCAGGAGCCAGTTCCTTGAAGTAAATCTCTCTCTCCATACATGTATATAGATACATACAAGCTATTTTTAAAAAATTACTTGTACAGTATGATCTCATGCTTATTTCATACTTATCCTGTATCTATATCCAGTTTCTATTCTCCATGGAGAGATGTCTGGAATACTGTTCAGTATATTTCAACCTTCATTATTTGTGGATTCTGGGTTTTGGGTGATTCGTGGTTTGTTCTTTGCCTTTCTGCATTATTTGAATTTTTAATAAGTGTATGTAATATTTATAAAAACAGTAAAATAATAGCTAAAAAAAACTATGCTAGAAAATATGCAGCTGGAGAAGGACTGGAAGGAAATACTCAGATCAGTGGTTTTATTAGATACGGCTTTTTGTTTCTTTTTCTGGTTTCCAAATTTTCTGAAATGTGATTAAATATGTTTACTAATTTTAAAAATGATTTTTCTTCCCCAAAGAGAACCTCTGCAGGGATAATTCGTTGATCCCCAAATTTTCTCACCTTTACTCCTCATCACACCTTCCCGTTCTACCGTCTTAAAACCACAACTTTCTCTCACACGTGTCCCCCAAATGTCCCCTTGCTCCAGAGAGCCGAAAGGCTCTGGGATCGCTCTACATTGTCAGAACAGGTTATATAAAGGTTTTTCAGTTTTTGCTCTTTGTTTTCGCTTGCATTTCCCTTGTCACACTTCCCAAGGGCATGGGCTCTGGTCCTGACTTTTTGTCCTTGAGTGGCGCCCCAAGTGCCCACTGGCATCAAGAGGAAGGGAAAAAGCAGGGAAGCCGGTGAGAGCAGGGAGCTTTCAGTCAAAAGGCGAGAGAACAACAACAAAAATTCTGGACCCTCGGGGGACAGTCTGAACAGGTTACGAACAGTGGACTCCATCTACCCTGAACTGAAGGTAGCCTAAGCACTGGAGAGGGTTTCAGAAATGAGACGCCTTTGCAGGGACCGAGGCGCCGGAGACCCAGAACTTGGAATCTGCCCTGCGGGGCGCACAGGCCCGAGGGCGAGCTTCGACCTTCGCCGGGCTGGGGGCGCCAGAGCAGGGTCCGGGCCCCGAGCGTCGCCCCCGTCCCTGTTCCAAGCCTCCCTCCCAGTCCCCCTCAATCCTCCCCGCCCACCCACCCACCTTCCAAGACTCCTTTGCCGGCGGCACAACTTCTAGGCCTCAATTTGCTCATCTGCAAGTGATGGTAACAGTAATTAAGTGCCAGCTTGTTGAATATCCTGTGGGGAATGTTCGCAAACGGCTGGCTGCGAATATTCTCTCTTTTGAGTTTTTTTCTCCCATCACTCCTTTCTTGTCCAGAATAAGGTCAATTTCCTTCTCTCGCCTGCTCTTCCCGGTATTCACCGACCACGCACCCAGCGAGCCGAGTCGGCGCGGAGGATGAGGACTTGGGGCCCGCGGCGTAGGTCTGAGCACACTAACGGCGAGAGCTCCCAGGGAGGAGTGAAAGCTCGCCGCGGGAGGAGCCGAGCATCCGGCCTCGGGCACTCGGCAGAGTCCGGCGCGTCCAGCGTGGCCCTGGCCGTGCTCTCCTCAGCCTGGCTCCCGGCGCGCGCCCCTTCCTGCCCCCGGTCACGGCGGGGTGGAATGGCTGGGGGACGAGGCCGGCATCCGGGGAGGCAGCTTCCGGGATTGTGTGCGAGCGGCCGCAAGGCCAAGACCGTGGACGCGGGACGTTGGGGGTGATAAAATATGCGCCTCCATTCCTGCTCCTCTTCGGATCTCTTATATAAGAACCGCCAGGAGGGCTCTAGACTCGAAGCTTGACGTGGTTAACGAAGAAGCTCGCGCGTGGGGTGGGAGGGGAGGGAGGGTAAGACTGAAGAGAGCTACCGGGAGTGGCTTTTTCAGGAGCGGCTCGTTGGTCTAGGGGTATGATTCTCGCTTCGGGTGCGAGAGGTCCCGGGTTCAAATCCCGGACGAGCCCAGGGTTTTTCCACCTAACAAAAAATTTTTGCCTTCATTCAGACCATTTAGAGGCTTAAATGAATTATTCCGAACTCGTAAACTAGAACGTTAATTTCTTTAATTTCGCGAAGCAAGGGACCTGGTAAAATCGATTCACACAATATATGGTTACTGAACGTCCGATGGCAAGGCATTAAAATTGCTTTGTACCTTTTCAAACACGCGCTTGTACAACAGAGGTGTCGTGTGCGGAATCCTGGGTACTCCTGTCAGGTCTCTACTTTTGAGCAGGTGGAGTCTTGGATCAGCAGGTTTCGAATGAACAGTTCTCCAGAAGACTCCCCAGAGCCGCTGTGTAGATGGACTTGCACTGGCGTGTGCATGTTTATGCCACGTCGTAGGCAACTCGACGGCTACTAACGACAGGCAACCAAGAACGGAAACTCACTACGTCCCTGACACAGGCCCTAGTTCTGGAAATTGTGTGGACCGCGTTTTCATAGTCGTGCATAGTCAACAAACGTTTTATATTTTCACATTGCATTTTTTAAAAAATGGTATTTGAATGTAAAGTGTGATCTAAGTCTAAATTGTGTGCTTTGGTTTAACTTGTATTTATTACATTTATTGGCCTATTCAAAAGATAATGTATTTAGAGCTTGTAATTACATCCAGAAAGAAATAATATGGTTAGAGCTTGTAATTACGTCCCAAAAGAAGTACTTAGAGCGTTTAGTTACAGCTAGAGAGAAAAAAAGGGCTCGTCCGGGATTTGAACCCGGGACCTCTCGCACCCTAAGCGAGAATCATACCCCTAGACCAACGAGCCCGTGTGTGTGCTTACTTCTCGCCATAATAAAGGAATGTAAAATTCTATGTTGTGCTTCTAATTTTCAGCTGTTTTGGCTTTCTGTGGATATTTGATTTTCCTTCTTTTTGGGGGGGCAAAAACAGTGACACAGAAGAAAGCAACGATGTCATCACTTGGGTAACATTTTGTAGAAAATCATAATGCTATTTATATATTCATAGCTAACATATTTGTAGGAAGTCCTGGTGGTGTGGTGGTTAAGTTCTATGACTGTTAGCCAAGAGATTAGTAGTTCAAATCCACCAGGTGCTCCTTGGGAACTCAGTGGGGCAGTTCTCCCCTGCCCTATGGGGTTGCAGTGGGCTTTAAAATAGTGCAGTGGCTGTGTTCCTCTGGCAGGTCCTGAGTTCTAGATGCGTTAATCCTTTCTAGGCTTTCCAATAATCGTAAAATTATGGGTTTCTAGTTTTTATTTTTTATCCCAGCGTTCAAAGCCCCTCGTTTTCAGCCTTGAAAATTGCCTCCTCCGTGTTTTACTCGAATTGTTCTCTTCAGCTAGAAAACCTAATTCCTAAATCCCCAAGTCTGACCTTCCCAGAAAACGATACTTTAGTACATCAAAACCAATTTTATGTAGCAAAGAATATTAAATATACTCCGGACTGCCAAAAGAACAAACAAATCTGTCTGGGAAGAAGTACTGCCATAATGCTTCTTGGAAGCAACAATGGCAAGACTTTGTCTCATAGACTTTGGACATGTTATCAGACGGGACCAGTCCCTAGAGAAGGACACCATGCTTGGTAAAATAGAGGGCCAGCGGAAAAGGGGGAGGCCCTCAACCAGGTGGACAGATACAGTGGCTGTAACAATGGGCTCAAACATAACAATGACCATAAGGATGGCGCGGAACCGGGCAGTGTTTCTTTCTATTGTACGTGGGGTCGCTATGAGTCCATCCCACTCGACGGCACCTAACAACAACAACAACAACAACAACAACAACAACAATATAATTGGGCTGCAATCTTGGCTCCCATAATGGAATTTCATGAAGGGTGAGACACCAACACAGAATTCTACCGTATAAGTGACAACCAATTCTTCTACCAGCTTTAATTCGTTAAAGAAGCCTTGGTTTCTTTACTATATTTTAACTTGTAAATACTTAGCATTGAAACTTATGCTAGCAATGCTGATGCTTAATGACTAATTGCTGAATGACTGCAATTTGTTCCAAATTCCTTAGCAATAAAAATTTTGGTACTTGGACAATCAGTAATTGTGAATTGTCACTCCTGCAAATATCCAACCAGATAGGAAACAAAAGTAAACAGGGTGACTATCTGAAACAGACCCGTTCTTTTATTTCATATTATGCTATGTCATTTATTCATGCATTTCCTAATTTATCAATTCATGTGATTACTCAGTCAACAAATATCTAGCAAGCATGAGTCGGAATCAACTTGACGGCAGTGGGTGGGTTTTTAACTACGTGCCAAGGAGCCCTAGTGACTCAGTGGTTAAGCAGTCGGCTGCTAACTGAAAGGTCGGCAGTTCTAACCCACTGCAGCAGTTGGCTTCCATAAAGATCGCCATAGGTAGGAAACCCTATGGGGCAAGTTGTACTCTGTCCCATAGGATAACTGAGTCAGAGTGGAGTCAGTGGCACACAACAACAACTATGTGCCAGATTCTGAACAGTCAACTTTACTTCCTGTGGTTTGACATCAGTGAATTACAGTATTGGAGCTCTAACATTCAGTCCCCACCCTGATTTTATTTGAAACTGCCCTAACTTGAGTCTTTAGTTCTTCTTCTTAGGGCTGGAGGGAGGGAGAATAAGAATACCCTTTAAAATGTTAATAAGTTCTAAGTGATGGTACACTTTACTCATCAAAATCTAACTGGAAAGAAATGCCCTGGACATTTAAGAAAATTATATTTCTCCCTAGAATAAAGAACCTACAAAATAAAACTTGTTAGGTAAAATAATGTAACTACTTCAGATTTCTGTAAACTTCAGTCTTTACAAATTATTGAGGCCTCTATGATCTCCCTTTTCTCCTGAATGTGCTATAGTTATTATCATTTTAGGGTTTTCTTTTCTTACTATTGCTTCTCTTTAGTGATTGAAAAGGAGTTTGCTGTTTACTGTACAGGTCCTACCAGAGTATTTCATTTGCTCCTCACTACGATGCAGGAAGACCGACAGTAACGTAACTCAGAAATCATCTTCCTAATTTACTGTAGGAAATATCCCTTTTTCAGTAGGAGGAATATCTGTGACTCTTCACCAGGGCACATCCTTCCCTGGAATTAGCAGAAGTGGGACATAGACAGTTGCAGGGCAGAAGGAGACAAAAGATGTTGACCAACATTTTATTCCAGCCATAGTGAATTAAGAAACTTGGTGACATTTAAAAAACAAAACAAACAAACAAAAAAAACATTGCTTGCAGTCAATTCTGACTCACAGCGAGCCTTTAGGACAAGTAAAACTGCCCCATAGGGCTTCCAAGGAGCAGCTGGTGGATTTGAACTGCTGACCTTTTGGTTAGCAGCCATAGCATTCCAATTTCTTTCTGGCAACAGATCTTAAAGACAAGAAGAAAGGGAATGTCAGTAAGGGTACAACAGGAAGAAGAGAAGTCTACCACAATCACAGAAACCTTTTTGAAATTTTGATACCTGTCATCCTCTTCCTACTCCTCCCGTTATTTCCAGCTCTAGAACATTATTCCCATGCACATTTGCCAGCACTAGCTGCTCATGAGCGCCCCTTATTTTATCTCCATTAAGAGTAGACATAAAGCTCTGAGATGTTCCCAAAGCAAACTCTCCGTATTAGTGCATTTACTACGCACTCCATGGAACAGGGGAAACCGTGGTTAAGTGCTATGGCTGCTAACCAAAGGGTCGGCAGTTTGAATCCACCAGGTACTCCTTGGAAACCCTATGGGGCGGTTCTACTCTGTCCTATAGGGTCGCTATGAGTCGGAATCATAGCAACTATAGGGTCACTATTAGTCGGAATTGACTCCATGACAAAGGGTTTGGTTTGGTTTTTTTGGCATGGGACAGGAAGCTGGGGAGAAATTACTAAAGGAAGCCTGTGAAGCCAACGGACCTATGCACAGATAATAGGTATTATCAGATGGCTCTTGGACCTGAGACTCACTTATATTTGTAATAATAACTGCAAAAACTTACTTATCAGACTGCAGATTATTTTTGCAAAGAACTCAGAAACTCTTGATTCTGTGAACCCGATGTCATCAAGTAGATTCTGACTCAGCAACCCTAGGACACAGCAGAACTGCCCCACAGCGTTTCCAAGGAGTGGCTGGTGGATTCCAACTGAAGGCCTTTTGGTTAGCAGCCAATCCCTTAGCCACTGCACCACCAGGGCTCCTTTGATTCCATAGGAAGCCATAATCCCTGCCTTTGGGAATACAGTTGTTACCAGACCTCAGGTCTCACTGGGCTCAACATTGACGCACCAGTGGGGGGCGGGGAAGCAGGAACGAAAGGAAAGCTTTGTTTGGTCGGCCAAGATGGCTCCCTGATCCGCAGACAGACGGGTTTCTATACCGGGAGGAAACAATATGGGGCGGGGCTTTTAGGGCGTGGTCAGGGGCGTGGTCCACCAGGATGGTGGACAGCCCCCGTAATAACGCTGCTATCATCTGGCCCGCCCAAGTGGCACAGGGGCCTGGAGGCGGGGAAGTCAAGGCTTAGCTCCGCCTAGCCACCATCCTGGGACGTCCTCCTCAATAATCAAATCCGAAGATTAGGTTCGTCTTTATGCCCTGCTCTGTGACTCTGCTGACACACTTCCCAGTGCCTATTTTCTGGTGACAGACTAGTTTTTTCCTATTCTCTTCTTTGTGCAATTCTGTCCATACTCTCTTCGGCTCTTTCTGTTTTGGGGCCTTTCCTTTGTTCTTGACTCCGTGAGGAAAATTCTCCCCACAGAGCCCATTCCTTCCGGAGGCTGCAGCCCATTGGAAAGGACCTTTCTGACCTGACTGAAAGTCTTCCTTTGATTTTGATCATATTGCCTTGATGTTTGAGCTGGAAAGAGGAGTCTCCAGGAAGAAGGAGGCGGTGTCTGAAAAGGAGGAGGTTTGTTGGGCCAGATCCCTGGGCCAGCAATCTTGACTGAACATCCAAGGGTTTTTTCCACTTAGTGTCTCTACAGAAAGATCAGAAACCACAGCTCAAGGCCTATGACTAAAACAACCTTGCATGATTTTTTTTTTAACTTTGTAAATTCTCTAGATTCATTAATTCAGTAAGTAATCATTCAACCATTCATTGAGCAAGTATTTATTATTTTTCTTTTTTACCATGTGTAGCGGAAACACTGGTAGCATAGTGGTTAAGAGCTAGGGCTGCTAACCAAAAGGTTGGCAGTTTGAATCCACCAGGAGCTATTTGGAAACCCTATGGGGCAGTTCTACTCTGTCCTGTAGGATCAATATGAGTTGGAATTGACTGGATGGCCATGGGTTTGATTTTTTGTTTTGTTTTGTCTTGTTTTCACCATGTGTAAGGTGCTGAATGTATCAGTGAGCAAAACAGGAAAACCAAACCAAAACAAAAACAACCTGGCCTCTGTGGAGCATACATTCTAGTGGGGGTGGGGGTGGGGAGACAAACAAGAAACGACAAATATAATGAAAAAATAAATTGTATGGAGAGGGTTTGCAATTTGAACGGAGTAGTCAGGATAGGCCTCGTTCAGAAGGTAACAATTGAGCAAAGACTTCTTTTCAGAAGTCCCCTTCCCAGGCACTTTGTTTGGCACCTGACAGTACATTATTGTCACATTCATGCTCAAAAAAGCCCTGGCTGGTGGGCTCTATTATTAAACCTAAAGATGCTTTGACAGAAACCTGTGTAGGTGCAGAGTGGCACAAGGGCAAGAATGGTCCGTTCTCCACAGGGCAGCAGAGGGCGATCGTAGAGCCTGCAGGAAAACTTTCTAGAAGAATTTACCCTTGAGCTATGCTATGAAAGACCAAAAGATGGATAACCAAAAAAACCAATCCCAGTGCCGTCCAGTCGATTCCGACTCATAGCAACCCTATAGGACAGAGTAGAACTGCCCCATAGAGTTTCCAAAGAACGCCTGGTGGATTCGAACTGCCGACCCTTTGGTTAGCAGCCGTAGCACTTAACCACTATGCCACCAGGGTTTCCAAAAAGATGGATAGGTGGTTTTTAGTCAGGAGGTAGAGGAAGCCTCAAGCCTGAGGAAGCAGCGTGAACAAAGACATGAAGGCACAAAGAGGCATGGAGCATTAGGAGCTGAAGGCAGCCTTGGATTGCTCGGCTGAAGAGTTTGTCAAGGGTACAGGCAGAGGCCCGGCTAAAGCAGTCAGCAGGGATTTGCTTGCTGTGCCACGGCATCTGGGCTTTGTACTGTAGGCAGTGAGGAAGCCACGAAAGGCTATTAGAAGGGAGTTAAATATGACGAGTTCATTCTGTCATCGGCTTTTAGTTGGTTGTGGAAGTTGTGGAAATATCTGAGCTCTTCTAGGGTATTTGAGGGGAAAGAATAGAAGGCAAAGTCCAGAACCCTGGGGAACACCTCTTATTCAAGATGTACTTGTTTGCTCCCTCTCGTCTCCTTCTCTGACTTCAGGGGTTGCACACAGGCTGGGGGACTGGAGGGGAAGATCCCAAGGGATGGAGTAGAAAAGGCTGGATGGGGCTTGAAGCTAGGGAAGAAAGGCGAGCTGCCATGCTTTGTCTGGGACATCCAAGCTTGGGGAACAGCCAGGAGTCCCTGGGGAGTCCTGACAGAAACTAGCACTTGGAGAAACACAACTTCTGACACTTCCTAGCAAATAATGTTTTGAAAACTAATTTTTCCTCTACATTGTATACTTGAAGAGAAGGACGTTCAGGTGACTTGAGACTAATGTTTGATACCGTTTATCAAGGAAACACTGCCTCCACGGCAGGCTCACTTTTCTCATTAGCCGTTCTGTGGCTACCCTGTACTTCAGACTTAGATATCTAACTACCTCGGGTGAACTATCTGGGTGTCCCTCAATTCTTCAAGCTATGTCCAAAGTCCAACTACTTAGCTTTCCTCACAAATCAGTATTTCCCCCTGTGTTTTTAGTCCTGGTTAACTGGTAGCGTCATTCTCCATTCAGGCTAGAAACTGAATGTCATATCTGTCATTCTTGAGTCTTCTCCCTGATTACTGTCCCTATCTTATCCAGTCCTGCCATTCTTTTTTCTGAAATGTCTCCATTCTTTCCCCTCATCCCCTAAACTTCCAAATCACACAGTATTTGCCCACTATTTATTACACCTGGCTCGTGCTTTCCTGTTTCTCCGGTTTGCTTTTCCTGTTTCTCTCTGGTGGACATTTACTTATCCCCTAAAGCCCACATCAAATGTTACATCCTTTGTGGATCTTTTCCGGACACCTCTTGGGCCAATGATTTTCAGGAAGGGGAGGTATGTGTGTATATGTGTGTGTTGAGGTACATCACAATCTGCAGAGGACCTTTTAAAATTACGTGCATCTTTTTGAGATCTGTTGGCCTTGGGTTTCTCTTTATTCACTCTTGGAGCATCTAAAAAATTTAGTTTACTACTTGTTTGTCTACATGGATAGACTATATGCTTCTTGAGAGTAAAGTCTAGGTGTCCTGTGACTACACTGCCTAGTAGTTACTCAATGTATTTGTATTCTTTCCATCTGTCTATGGCATTCCAGACACACCACACAAGAATCTTGCTGAGAGAAATCGGGCAATTTTTTTTTTCTCTCACTAATGTGAAAATAATAATTACGATTTTGCTGTATTGCAAGGCTAGTAGGCTAAAGAGTCAGAAAGGGTGTTAATAAGATTGACTTCAGATAAAACTCTGAAGTGACAGGTTGTATTTCGGGTCTTTTGCTATATCCACGCCCTACTCTCGTTCTAATTGTCTAAAATTTGTTTCTCCCTCACACTCGACCAGCCTCCTGCCTGAATCTTTCCTTCCTTCATCTTTGTTGTGCTCCTGTTCCTCAGTCTATCCGTTTTGCAGGCTATTCTCATAAGGATTTCCAAACACTTTTCAGATATTTATTGGACAACAACTATGTGGCAGAGACAGTTTTGGGCCAAAGTAACCAAGTGGAGCAGGAATAGAGGAGACACTTCAGTATCAGGGTGAGGAATTTCCTCCAACTTCCCCCACCCCCCTTGTTGTGGTAAGTATATAAGTAACAGAACATTTGCCATTTCTACAAAATCTTCACGTGTACAGTTCAGTGACGGTAAGCAACCCTTCTTTTATTGAAAAACCAAGGGACATTGACATGCAAAAGAAAAACAAAACGCATTCAGTTGAGTTCCAGGAATAGGAGAGTTCCAAGTTTCTACCCCGCCTTCAGCCAGTTAGGGGCATGTGTGTGTGTGTGTGCGTGCGTGCGTGTGTGTTGGGGGGTGTCCTAAAAGAAGATGAAGCTAGTAGATTTCTCAAATTGCAATCAATAAATTATCTAGCCCACGTAGAGGACAGGCCTTGAGAGAGGGTGAGTGGGAGGTGTGTTCTATCTGGACAACTGAATCAAAAGTCTCTTGCCATCGCACGCCTCACTTTTTTTTTTTTTTAATGTTTCTTTTTCTTTCGGTTAGACCCAGAGAAACCGAAAAGAGCTAAACAGAGACAAGGGTAGAAGGCGGCCAAGACCCGCGGCGAGGACAGACATAAAGACATCTGTGGGATTTGGACCCTACGACAGGCAGGGGAGGCGCTGACAGACGGTCGGCGGGCAGAGACAGACAGGCTGTCAGCCACGCATGCCGACCGAGGGCTTGGGGAGCCGGGCGCTGGGGTGTGGCCGAGCAGGCGCTGACGTACCGTCGGTGCCCTCCAATCGCATCCTGCAAAGGGCGCCGAGCAGGCCAGCCAGCGGAAAGCCAGGGCCGGCGCGGGGCTGGCGGTGGGGCCGAGGGCTGGCCGGCAGAGCCTGGGGCCGGAGCCCGAGCGCCTCGTGGAAGCGCGGCCTCATTCGGGCGGCGGCGGCGGCGGCGGCGGCGGCGGCGGCGGCGGCGGCGGCGGCGGCGGCGGCGGCGGCGGCGGCGGCGGCGGCGGCGGCGGCGAGACCGGAGCCCGCAGCCCGGGCGAGCCAGCCCGAGCCAACCGCAGTGGGGCCCGGGGCCCCAGCGCCGCGGCGGCTGCAGCTGGAGGCCGATGGCAACGCCTGCCGGGGCAGAGGCCGTGATTGCAGCCCCGGACCGCGGGCGCGGGCGTGGTCAGTGCCGCCGGCCGCGGCGCGGCCCTGTGAGTGGTGCCCGGGCCAGGCCAGGCCAGGGCGGGGGGCTCCCGGGCCCAGCGCTCGCAGCTCTCGCCGCCCGGGGGTCCTGCGCGCGCTGGGTGCCGGGTGTAGGGGGGTGCGGCCTTCGCGCTCTGGGCGGAGCGAACCGAGTCCGCGGGGAGCGCCGCCCGGCGACTGGGGGGGGGAGGCGCGGAGCCTGTTTGTTTTCTCTTCCTGCTCATCTCAAAGCATTTCCAAAAGTGTAGGTTGACTTATATTTCTTCTCCTCAGATAAATCTGTCTCTGTAAACGTCTTTATTTATCCAGTTGCTCAAGGCACAAACCCAGGAGATATTCTTGGTTTGTCATTTTGCGCACTCTCACGTCCGTTTTTTCAGCAAGAAGTCCTGTTTGTCATCCATTTCTCTCCTGCCATCTCTCAAGTTCAGGTCACCGCTGCACTGTACCAGAACTGCTGCTCTTGAAATGGTTTCCCAGCTTTGCCCGTATTCCCCTGCATTCCATTTTCTACATAGCAGTAAGAATTACAGTCAATTCTTGTTATTTGCAGTGGTTAAAATTCTGTGAAACCGGCGCACTGAGTTGGAGAATATCGAACCAGCCTCGTACATCGGAAAACTCAATTTTTTGTCACTGTGCTTATGTGTAGGTCCACAAATGACCATGCAAGTGCTCTAAGCATTGATGTTGAGTTTATAAATAAATTTTAGTAAGTAACTGAGTTTGCAGACATGGAATCTACGAATGAGTATCAACTGTATTTTTAATGAGATTAGGTCACTTTTCCTGTTTAACACCTTCCAGTTTTATCAAAGTATTCTTGTTTTCCGTAATGTCAAAAGCCAAAAATGTAAAGACAAATGTAAGAGCATATTGCTGAATTGTAATATTATGGACAGATTGCAGATGTTAATACAGTGAAACCTGTGTGAGCGGAAACTTGGCGGGATTCCTTTGTTTTTCTAGGTCTCCACTTTTCACAGGGCACAGTCTTACCGCTTTTCTGTTGCTCATTTCAGTGGAAAATATTTGCATTTTCCTTCTCTGACAGGTTTCCACCTTATACAGATTCTGCGTTTCGTAGGTTTTACTGTAGTATCTTTCAAGTAAAAAAGATACTTGCCAACTTTAAAATAAGTATATACGGATTGCCCAAAGGAATTTCTGTAAGGATTTCATAGTCTATGATTGTTGGAAAAGGAACTATTGCTTTATTTTGGAATTAGAACTAAGACTGTAGATAAGCCACAAAAATAAAAGTAGTGATGATAGTGGTTGTAACCTTAATCCAGTTTGAACTACGTTCGATATGACTGAAAACTGTGACAAAGGACTATCTATTTCAATTCAATCAATTGGTGGGTTTTTTGGTGATCCACATTACTCAACATCAGACAATTGGTGAGATTATTTTGCTGAATTTTTTATGTCTGTCAGTGCTGGCTTCATGAGCACACAGCCAGTGTAGTCACATAGAAACCCACGCTCAGAATGTCCATGCACCCAAGTTGGGGTTTCATGCTCTGCAGTCACCATCTTGTAATTCTTAGTTATTTTATTAGTGAATTTGTGTTTTGTAAGCGAAGTATGATGGGACAGTGGGACATGCATGGGCGCTTGGAGCCTCAGCTCACATGTGATGTTGCCTCCTGCCACCTCCCTATTTCCCAGGAAAGGGCTCTCAGCTGACTGTTCCTCACCCCTTGACACCCTGGGCCCCACCCAACCTCCCCCACCCCACTACCACTGCCAGCCTTCACCCGGAGCAGCAACTAGAGCCCATGAGCGGAAGAGGGTCCCTGTTCAACCATAGCCCTTGGCCTCTGGACACTGACTCATGTTGTCAAAGGTGCATACCCTGAGGTGTCTTGGGGAGGGGCAAGGCAAGTTCAGTGGGCAGCTCAGCAGAAACCTCTCACCCACCTGATCCAGGTATCATGCACTTTCTTGCCCCTGGCTTGGGCCCTACATATTATATAGCTGTTGGCTGTGTTGGGTGACTGATAGCAAGTACCCTGTTAAATTTCTGAACTAAAATCATATTCCCTATGTTCTACTGTCTGGAAACCCCAATGGTGTAGTGGTTAAGTGATAACCAGAAGGCCACCAGTTCGAATACACCAGGTGCTCCTTGAAAACTCTGTGGGGTAGTTCTACTCTGTCCTATAGGGTCACTGTGAGTTGAAATTGACAGCAACGGGTTGGGTTTCTTTTTATGCTCTATGGTCTAGAATTAGGGGTGTGATCAATCATTTATACCTTACTCTGAAGCAATCACCAAATTATTTTTTAAGAAAAATGCTGCTATTCCTTTCAGGGAGCACTTCTATAGCTCACCTCCTACCTGTTGGGGAGATGGCCACAGATCTAGCTAGGTGAGAAGTTTAATTTGGCTCTTCAGCTTTTACAACAGGCTGTCAACCTGTGTCTAGTCCTTTGACTTGTCAGGAAAGTGACCTGCCCTTGATAATCAGCACAGATCACACTGGCAAAAATGTAACCAGAAACATTTTACCAAACAACTTTTATCAGGAGCCCAGTTAAGAGAAACGATATCTATAAAAGATTAAATGATAGGTAGTCCTTTTATTTTCTTAGCTGCTCCAAGTTTTATTCTTGGTTTAACTTTGTTCTTGGACCACAGGGCTTTGGCTCCATACACAGTTGCCTTCTTTAAATTGTGCTGTGGTGTCATATCTTCACCTTTTTTTTTTTAAGGGATGTCAGGAAAGCCTGCCCTATAAACCTCACTTTTGCACTATTATAGGATGTTCCTGGAGATAAGCGCCTTACGTTATTCAGGGTGCCCTATGTACATAATTATGTGAGAAATCTTCCCTAGAGACAGAGGCCAAGAAAAGCTTTGCTACTCCTGAGGAACTAGTAGTATGTATGTTTTTCCCACGTGAATATTGAGAATAATAACTGTCACACACACTTTTTTTTTTTTGCTTTGGCTGTTAGGAATTTCAGAGCTAAATTTGTGGCTTAACTTTAACCAGTATATGGGATTATGTGTCTTGTATATCCCAATATTAGTCTTTCATTTCAATTTTTATTTTCCTGATTTTATATTTTATTTAATATTTATATGTATTTATAGTTAGCCATGTTGTAAGGTAGTGATGTCAGAAGTCCTTGTACTTCAGAAGGAGGGAGGAGAAGAACCAGCAACACAAAGCTGATTCCTGTGAGGTGGAGGTCAGACGTGCCTCCACTCTCCAACCTTTTTAACATTTCTGACACCAGGTGTCCTCCCCATGGCACTCTCTACATCTCTGCTGGGTTTGATAATTTGTTGCGATGGCCACACAGAATTTATAGACCATAATCACAATTATGTAGTATGTGACAACTGGATACAGGATACAGTTCATAAATCAGGACAGCTTCCAACCAAGACAGCTCTCAGCTCCTAGACTGTGCCCACAGGCAAGCCTCACTCTCGGGCTCTGCCGTCTTGTGCCACTGCCTTGTTGTATGGTCTCTCACAGTCTTCAGTGTTACAGCTCTCTGTCTCCTAGGTCTAGGAGGTTCTCAGCACACGTACCCTGGATCCAAAGGATGTGCTCTGCTCCCGGCTCTTTTTGGTGGTAGCAAAACCTTGACCTCTGTAGGGCTGGTCTTTGAAGCCTAGCAAGATGGCAGAACTGACCAATATCCTACATAGGCCAGAGTCACCTAGTTTGCATAATAATTGACCAATCCCTACAAGGATTTTACATACCTTTTTTGCATAGTAAACTGTCCAATTTCTTTGCAAGATTGTGGCCTAGCAAATCATCTTGGCAGAACTACAAATCCAGGGCCAGAAAGGCCACATATAAAGAAAAACCTGTTGCTCTACACAAATCAGCTCCTTCTATAACTGTTATAGTTAGTTGCCATCAAGTTGATACCGACTCATAGCGACCGTATAGGACAGAATAGAACTGCCCTATGGGTTTCCAAGGAGTGGCTGGTGCGTTCGAACTGCTGGCCTTTTGGTTAGCAACCTGAGCTCTTAACCAGTGCACTATAAGGGCTCCTCCTGTAACTAGGCAAGGTATAAGCAAATAAAAATAAAGATGCCTCTAGTTTCCAGTAGTCAGGTCATATGGTTTTGTTTTACCATTTTTCTGATCATGGTTAATTGGGCCTCTATCTCTGTGGATTCTACATGAACAATTGTTGAACATTCTTTACTTAGAGATTGCTTTTGAACACTTCCTATTGCAAGAAAAGTACATCTCACGGAGGTGCGGTGGGCAGCCCAAGATCACACATTATCTTTCCTTGTCTCAATTCGCCCTGAGTCCTCCATATTTTCAGACCACATAGCCACAATTGTAGTTTTTTAGGAAAAAAAAATGTAGCTATTTTTTAAAAAACTTACCTTACTAAGGGACAACTTTTGATGCATGAAACAAATATTATCCATTAGAAAGTATAACCACTCCCAACCAAAAAAAGCCCTGGCCCAGATGGCTTCACTGGAGAATTCTACCAAAGATTCAGAGAAGAGCTTACACCAGTACTACTCGAACTATTTCAGCACATAGAAAAGGAAACGATAGTTCTGAATTCATTCTATGAAGCCAGCATAACCCTGATACCAAAACCAGGCAAAGACACCAAAAAAAAAAAAAAAAAAAAAGGAAATTACAGACCAATATCTCTATGAATATAGATGTAAAAATTCTCAACAAAATTCTAGTCAATATAAAAAAAAAATGATACACCATGACCAAGTAGGATTCATACCAGGTATGCAAGGATGGTTCAACATTAGAAAATTAATCAACATAATCCACCACATAAATAAAAGGAAAGAAAAGAATCACATGATCATCTCAATCAACACAGAAAAGGCATTCGACAAAGGCCAACACCATTTCTGATAATAACTCTCAATAAAATAGGTATAGAATGGAAATTTCTCAACATAATAATGGGCATCTATGCAAAACCAATGGCCAATATAGTTCTCAATGGAAAGAGGCTGAAAACATTCCCTTGAGAACAGGAACAAGACAAGGAGGCCCTTTATCACCACTCCTATTTAACATTGTATTAGAAGTCTTAGCTAGAGCAATAAGGCAAGAAACGGAAATAAAGGGCATCCAAATTAGTGATGAAGAAGTTAAACTCTATTTGTGGATGATATGATACTATAGATAGAAAATCCAAAAGACTCTATGAGAAAACTACCGTAACTAAGAGAAAGATTCAGCAGTAGTAGGATACAAGATCAACATACAAAAATCAATTGGATTCCTATACACCAATAAAGAGAACCGTGAAAAGGAAATCAGGAAAACAATACCACTTTATAATAGCCCCTAAGGAAAAAAAAAAAAAAATTGGGAATAAATCTAACCAGGGATGTAAAAAACCTATACAAAGAAAACTACAAAACACTACTGCAAGAAACCAAAAGAGACCTACACAAATGGAAAAACATACCATGGTCATGGATAGGCAGACTCAACATTGTGAAAATGACAAATCTACCCAAAATGATTTACAAACACAATGCAATACCGATCCAAATACCAACAACATCCTTTAAAGAAATGGAAAAACTTATCATAAACTTTATATGGAAAGGGAAGAGGCCTCTGATAAGTAAAGCACTACTGAAGAAGAAGAAGTAGGAGGACTTGCACTACCTGACCTTGGGACCTACTATACAGCTACGGTAGTCAAAATAGCTTGGTACTGGTACAATGACAGATACACTGACCCGTGGAACAGAATTGAGAACCCAGATATAAATCCATGCACCTATGGTCATCTGATCTTCAACAAGGGCCCAAAGTCATCAAATGGGGAAAAGACAGTCTTTTCAACAAATGGTGCTGGTAAAACTGGATGTCCATCTGCAAAAAATGAAACAGGACCCATACCTCACACCACATATAAAAACTGACTCAAAATGGATCAAAGACCTAAATGTAAAACCCAAAACTATGAAGTTCATAGAAGAAAAAATAGGATCAACACTAGAGGCCTTAATACAGTACATTAACAGGCTACAAATCGCAACCAACAACACACAAGCTCCAGAGGATAAGCTAGATAACTGGGATCTCATAAAAATTAAAAACTTAATGCTCATCAAAAGACTTCACCAAAGGAGTAAAAACAGATCCTACAGACTGGGAAAAAAAATTTGGCTACTACAAATCAGACAAAACTTTAATGTCTAAAATCTACAAGAAAACCCAACACCTCTATAGCAAGAAGACAAGTAATCCAATTAAAAAATGGGCAAAGGAAATGAACAGACACTTCACCAAAGAAGACATTCAAGTGGCCAACAGACACATTGAGGAAATGCTCACCATCTCTAGCCATCAGAGAAATGCAATGCAAAACCACAATGAGATACCATCTCACCCCGGCATTACTGACAAGAATCAGTAAAACAGAAAATAACAAATGTTGGAGAGGTTGTGGGGAGATGGGAACACTCATGCACTGCTGGTGGCAATGCAAAACGATACACCCATTTTGGAAAATGATACAGGGCTTCCTTAGAAAGCTAGAATTAGAAATATCATATGATCCAGGAATTCCCCTCCTAGGAATATATCCTAGAGAAATAAGAGTCGTCACACGAATAGATACATGTACACCCATGTTTATTGCAGCATTGTTCATGACAGCAAAAAGATGGAAACAACCTGGATGCCCATCAACAGAAGAATGGATAAACTGTGGTTCATACACACAATGGAGTTTTACACAATGATAAAGAACAACAATGAATCTGTGAAGCATCTCATAACACAGATGCATCTGGAGGGCATTATGCTGAGTGAAATAAGGCAATCACAAAAGGACAAATATTGTATGAGATCACAACTGTAAAAACTCATTAAAAGGTTTACATACAAAAAGAAACAATATTTGACGGTTACGAGAGTGGGGAGGGGTAGGGACGGAAAAACACTTAGGAGACAATAGATAAGCAGTACCTCTGGTGAAGGGTAAGATAGTACACAATACTGAGGAAGCCAGCACAGCCTGTACAAGGCAAGGCCATGGTAGCTCCACAGACACCCAAACTCCCTGAGGGACTGAACTGGGGGGCTGAGGGCTGGGAGGATCATGGCCTCGGGGAACATCTAGCTCAACTGGCATAACAGAGTTTTTAAAGAAAATGTTCTACATTCTACTTTGGTGAGTAGTGTCTGGGGTCTTAAAAGCCATCTAGAATACTCCACTGGGCTCACCCCTTCGGGAGGCAGAAAGAATGAAGAAAACTAAAGACACAAGGCAAAGAAAGATTAGTCCAAAAGGCTAATGAACCACAGCTACCACAGCCTCCACCAGACTGAGTCCAGTACAACTAGATGTTGCCCGGCTACCATCACTGACTGCTCTGACAGGGATCACAATAGAAGGTCCTGGACAGAGCTGGAGAAAAATGTAGAACAAATTCTAACTCAAAAAGAAAGGCCAGACTTGCTGGCCTGATAGAGACAGGAGAAACTCTGAGAGTATGGCCCCTGGACACCCTTTCAGCTCAGTAATGTGGCTACTCCTGAGGTTCACCCTTCAGCCAAAGACTGAACAGGCCCATGGATCAAAACAAGACTAAAGGGGCACACCAGCCCTGGGGCAGGGACTGGAAAGTAAAAGGGACTAGGAAAGCTGGTAATAGGGAACCCAGGATTGAGAAAGGAGAGTGTTGACATGCTGTGGGGCTGTTAACCAATGTCATACAACGATGTGTATACTATTTGATGAGAAACTAGTTTGTTCTGTAAACTTTCATCTAAAAAAAGTATATCCAAATAAAGTTCAAGGGTTCAATAAGAACTGCCATATAGACACATGGTTTGCCCACTTCCTCCCTCTGAAATAAGTTCACATGTAGATCTTAATAGAAGTCATTGGCATGGACCCTTTCCAACAACACCGAACACTTTAATCCCTTTTTAAAGTTGAGTTTATTTGCATTAAATTTGGGGTAAAATAATAATGGAATAATATTTGCTGCCATCAATTCAAGAGTAAATTTTGTTGTGGTCACTCTGCAGAAATGGGATGGACCCCCTAGCCCGCACCCAAAACTTCGTTTCAATGTTAGAACTGATGATGCCACACATACACCAAGAGGGTATGAAAAGACCCACATAATAAGCCTTTCCTGGGAGAGCAGGACAGTCTTCCCAAGCAGGTCCAAACATAGCTTGAGAGAGTGGGGAATGGAGACAGGCTTGGCTTTCATTGTGATTAAGCATCAAGGCTGGGGTGAGGATTCCCCAACACTTTTGTGGTTTGAACTTCCTGCCTGGGCCTTCTTATCTTGCCCAGGGAAATGGGGAGTGGTGGAGATTGAAAGTTGTCAGTAGTCAAACATAGAAAGAGGAGTCAGATTCTTCATTACAAATCATTTTTAAATACTTGTCACTGTTTATGCTATAGGGCAGAAATATTGTCTTTGTATCAAGTAAACACTGTTTCACCTTAATCTATTATTGTGAATAGAAGAATCAGCAAACTCTAATGTCAAGGATATTTTGGAGCCCTATCCTGTGTATCTTTTAAAAACACTGTCTGGAAAGTATTTAACATCTCTAATATGTTTGGGTTAACACTGAGGCTGAAATCCTGGGTATTGTCAGGGTTACTGGGGGCAAACCAGTTGTTTTCTTTCTTTTTTTTTTTTTTAAGTTTTGCCTTTATGACAAGAATAATTTCTAAGTTTTATCACATTCTTTTTGTACTTTATTAAATAAATGTTTAATGAATAGAAACTCTTCAAATTAAGAAAAATTTTTTTTAATTCTTCAGATTTTATGAAGGACTCTGATTTTACTCATCCTGGGCTTTAGGTCCTGAGCTAAGTAAGTATTGGGAGTGGGAATTAAATTTGAGTAAAATTCAGCATCTCAGATGTCCAAGGATGGAAAGAGACTGGGGAACAATTATTAAGAGATGTGTTATAGATAAACAGATAGTTGGAAAACAACAACTTTTATCTTTCACGATTTTTTTAATAATCATGATTACACATAATTTTATTCTTTTTAATAAAATTTTGTTTAAAGTTTAAAGTATAAGTACATATGGTTTACTGCATTTGTTTAATTTTAAGATAGTTACTTTTTTCACATTTTAATATCTCTGAAATTGGGATATGCCTTTACAACTGACAAGTGATATCCAACATTTTTATTTCTTGGTGGCACATAAAATAATGTGTCTTACCATCATGTGTCTTAGATTTGATGAATTGTGCTAATTTTATAACTTTATTTGTCCTTTGGAGTCACTGAGTGGTGCAAATGGCTATATACTCAACAACTGGCTGAAAGGATGGTGGTTGGAATCCACCCAGAAGCTCCTTGGAAGATAGACCTGGTGATCTGCTTCTGAAAGATCACAGCCTTGAAAACCGCAGGAGCAATTCTACTCTGCACACGTGGAGTCGCCACGAGTTGGAATCGACTTGATGGCAACTAATGACAACAATATATGTCTTTTTAATATAAATTCATTTACACTTCAGAAAATATCTCTATGGTGAGACCACAAGTTACTTGGGAGACTTTGCAGAAGTTTACTGAGGTTCACAGAGTTGTCTTGAAGGAAGAGTAGGAGTTGGCCCAATTTGAGTGAGTGACTTGGAGGAGAAGGCATTCCAGACAGAGTACATGTACAAAGTACATTGTTCTTAAAGAGTGTACTGTGTTGGGGAAGGGGCTAGAAGTGTGATGTGGTGAAAATGTAGGATCTGGGGTGGGATGGGGGGAGCATACACAGGCTGGAATGGTAACCAGGGCCTTATGTGTCCTGCTAAGGGAGTTGAAGCTGTATGAACACAGCCATGCAGCATTGTAAAGCTATTTCCATCAACAAGGAGCCGGAGCATAGGTAACAGGAAGTGTAGATAATGTCAAATGAGATTTGTAGTACAGAACTCTCCAAGGTGGCAGGGGCTGCAGCCTGATTCCAGCTGGACAGTGTAGAACCAAATTTACCACCTAGGGGCTGTTTCTTTCCGCCCCACTTTTGGGCAGAGTTTGGATTTAGTGACTGACAGGGAACAAAATTTTTGGGCTAGCTCTATGGCAAAATTAGTGAAAAATGGGGACTGGCTTTCAGAAGGCAGTTTTAATCCGTTTGGGTGGAAGTTAAAGAGAGGAGCATGTAGGACATAATGTTTCTAAGCTGTCTTTGGCTTCTTCCTACGGAGCACGCGTTATTCTTAATTTAATTTCCTCTGAAGTATAACTTCTTGTAGGGGGAAATTTTATCATAAAACTAAATAAAAAAAGGGATTTGTGTTTTTTTTTTTTTTAATCCAACAAGTTTAGAAATTTGATCTTTTGTAGAAGGAGAAGTTAGTTCAGTTTGAGTCTCCAAACAAAAGAGGCATGGAAGACTTGCTCATTACAGAGCCACTGCAATACGTGAAGAGTTATAAGATATGGCCAACGGGGGGAAGTTAAAAGAACAGGAATTATACCGTATAGGAAAGAAAACCACTCATTTTTCTGTTACTTCAGTCAGTCTAATTTTAGCGCCGAATGCCATCTGCAGCCTCTGAGTGTATTGTTTGCTTAGAGCTTTACATTGTTAAACCAATAGAGGAACTAGTTTATTAAAAAACATTTTCTAATTTTATTTTATTTCTAATTAAACATTTTTAATAGAGCTGTGCCTTGACTAGTACTATTTGGACATAGTTCAAAAGTCAAAGGTTATAACAGAATACATGATAGCTGAATAATACTTGCTGCCATTAATTCAAGAATAAATATTGTTTTGGTCACCCTGCAGAAATGAGATGGACACCTTACTTCCAGTCAAAATTTGGTTTGGATGTTAAGACTGATGATGCCACACATACGTGTTGAAAAGTTTTTCTCCTACCTCTGTTCCCCTTGCTGAGGAAGCCAGTGTTAACAGTTTCCTGCATATCCTTCCAGAGAGAATTTTTTTGAGAAAGAAGTCCATAAATGAGAGTGTCCCCATACACACTGTTCAATAGCTTTCCTTTTTTTTTTTACGACAGCTTTGAGAGAAAAAAAAAAATTTTTTTTTGAGAGATAACCCACGTACCATGAAATTCACCCTTTTAAAGTACAGAATTCAATGGTTTTTAATTTATTCACAGAATAGTGCAACCATCACCACTAACTATCTAATTTTAGAACACTTTCATTACTTCACAGAGAAGCCTCGTATTCATTAGCAACCACTCCTCATTCCCTACTTTCTCCACCCCACCCACCCCCATTCTGGTCATTTCATATAAATGAAATCATATGATGTGTGGTCTTTTTGACTGTCTACTTTCATAATGTGTTCAAGATTAATCCATGATGTAGCATGTATTAGTACTTCATTTTTTGCTATGACTGAATAATATTCCATTGTATGGATATACTACATTTTGTTTATCTATTCATCAGTTAATGGACATGTTTTCAATTTTCTTGGGTAAATACTTAAGAATGGGACAGCTGGGTCACATGATAACTCTAGATGTCACCTTGAAGACTAAGGTGTGCCTGACCCAAGCCGTGGTGTTTTCAATCGCCTCCTATGCAAGCGAAAGCTAGATGATGAACAAAGAAAACTGAAGAATTGACGCCTTTGAATTGTGGTGTTGGAGAATGCTGAATATACCACGGACCGCCAAAAGAACAAATTTGTCTTGGAAGAAGTACAACCAGAATGCTTCTTAGAAGCAAGGATGGCGAGACTACGTTTCACATACTTTGGACATGTTATCAGGAGGGATCGGTCCCTGGAGAAGGACATCATGCTTAGTAAAGTAGAGGGTCAGTGAAAAAGAGGAAGACCCTCAACTAGATTGATTGACACAGTGGCTGCAACGATGGGCTTAAGCATAACACAGATTGTGAGGATGAAGCAGAATGGGGCAGTGTTCCGTTCTGCTGTAGGTAGGGTCGTTACGAGTTGGAACACACTTGATGACACTTAATAACAACAACAACAATGATGACTCTGTGTTTATAAGCATTTGAGGAACTCCCAGACCGTTTTCCGAAGGGCTGCACCGTTTTGTATTCCCACCAGCCATGTATGAGGGTTGTAGTTTCTCTACATCCTCTACAGCATTTGTTATTCTTGGTCTTTTTTATTACAGCCATTCTACTGAGTGTAAAGTGGTATTTCATTGTGGTTTTGATTTACATTTCCCTAAAAAGGACTAATGATGTTGATCATCTTTACATATGATTATTGACCACTTGTATATATTCTTTTTCTTTTTATATTCTTTGGAGAAAGCCTACTCAAACCCCTGTCCTCTTTTAATTGGGTTGTCTTTTTATTGTTGAATTGTAAGAGTTCTTTGGATTTGGAATCAACTTGATGGCAATAGTTTTTTGGTTTTTTTCTTTTTTAATGAGTTCTTTATATGTCCTGGGTACAAGTCCCTTATCAGATATTGATTTGCAAATATTTTCTCCCAGTATACCGGCTGTCTTTCCACTTTGTTAATGGTATCCTTTGAAACAAACAAGCTTGTCACTCTCATCAATTCCAACTTATTTTTTCTTTTATTGTTTGTACTATTGATGTCCTATTTAAGAAACCATTGCCTAATATGTGTGTATCTCAACCATTTGAAAGTAAGTTGCAGAAATGCTGCTCCTTTACCCCTAAATAATTTATAGTACAGTTCCTAAAGACTGAGGGTATCCTCCTTCATAACCACAGTGTAATTATCACAATTAGGAAATGAATGTTGATACGGTTATCTAATATGCAGACTTTATTCAGATTCGAACCAAACCCAACCCATTGCCAAGTTGATTCCAACTCATAGTGACCCTATAGGTCAGAGGAGAACTGACTCAGGGTTTCCAAGGCTGTAATCTTTTTTTTTCACATTTTTATGTATTGTGCTTTAAGTGAAAGTTTACAAATCAAGCCAGTCTCTCATACAAAAACTTATACACACCTTGCTATGTACTCCGAGCTCCTTTCCCCCTAATGAGATAGCACACCCCTCCACCCTGTTTTCCCTGTGTCCATTCAACCAGCTTTAGTCCCCCTCTGCCTTCTCATCCTACCTTCAGACAGGAGCTACCCACATAATCTCATGTGTCTACTTGAGCCAAAAAGCTCACTCCTCACCAGTTATCATTTTCTGTCTTATAGTATAGTCCAATTCCGGTCTGAAGAGTTGGCTTCGGGAATTGTTCCAGTCTTGGGCTAACAGAAGGTCCAGGGACTATGACCTCCAGGGGCCCTCCAGTCTCAGCCAGACCATTAAGTCTGATCTTTTTATGAAAATTTGAAGTCTGCATCCCACTGTTCTCCTCCTCGATCTGCGATTCTCTGTTATGTTCCCTGTCAGGGCAGTCATTGGTGGTAGCCGGGCACCATCTAGTTCTTCTGGTCTGAGGCTGGTAGAGTCTCTGGTTTATGTGGCCTTTTCTGTCTCTTGGGCTCATATTTACTTGTGTCTTTGGTATTCTTCGTTCTCCTTTGCTCCAGGTGGCTTGAGACCAATTGATGCATCTTAGATGGCCGTTTGCTAGCGTTTGAGACCTCAGACGCCACTCACCAAAGTGGGATGCGGAACGTTTTCTTAATACATTTTGTTATGCCAATTGACCTAGATGTCCCCTGAAACTATGGCCCCCAGACCTCCGTCCCTGCTACTCTGGCCTTCGAAGCATTTGGTTGTATTCAGGAAACTTCCTTGCTTTTAGTTTAATCCAGTTGTGCCGACTTTTCCTGTATTGCGCATTGTCTTTCCCTTAGCCTAAAATTGTTCTTATCTACTATCTAACTAGTGAACACCCCTCTCCCTCCGTACCCACCCTCATAACCATCAAAGAATATTTTCTTCTGTGTTTCAACTATTTCTTGAGTTCTTATAATAGTGGTCTCATACAATATTTGTGCTTTTGCAACTGTCTAATTTCACTCAAGGCTGTAATCTTTATGGAAGCAGACTGCTACATCTTTCTCCTACAGAGCTGCTGATGGGTTCAAACTGCTGACCTTTTGGTTAGCAGCTGAGTACTTAACCACTGTGCCACCAGAGCTCCTTTTCTTTATCCAGATAATAGTCCCAGTAATGTCTTTTTTGGCAAAAAAAAAAAAAAAAAGGACAAACTAGAATCATGTATTTTCCTTCAATTGTCTTGTCTCTTTTAGCTACTATTACTCTGCAACACTTCCTGAGAGTTCCCCCACCCCTCCCCCCCACACAACATTGACATTTTGAACAGTACAGGACAATTTTATAGTAGTGTCCCAAGGAGGTTCGTCTTATGTTTTAGGTTATGCACATTTAGTGGGAATGCCACAGAAGGAATTTCTGTTCTTTTTGGTGCATCATGTAAGGAAGGCACATATTGCTGATTTGTTCCGTTACTACTACTGTTGACTTTGCCCACTTGGTTAAGATTGTGTCTGCCATGTTTCTCCACTATAAAGAAACTATTTTTCCCTTTGTAATTAATAAGTATCTTGGGGAATATTTTGAAACTACGCAGACATTCTGTTTCTGCTAACGCTTTCACTCACTGTATTATCTTTTTATGAAAACAGAAGAAAAATAGTACATTTTAGGAAAACTTCAATCAAAATGGTTGTGGTGTTAAGGAGCATATGGCAGTCATCTGACAAATATAATCATGTAGAATTATTTTAAAGAGTTTGTTCTTGTTGTTAGGTGCTGTCGAGTTGGTTCTGACTCATAGCAATCTTACGTACAACAGAACAAAACACTGGCCAGACCTCACAACCGTTGCTATGCTTTAGCCCGTTGTGTCAATCCATCTCGTCAAGGTCTTCCTCTTTTTTGCTGACCCTCTACCTTACCAAGCATGATGTCATTAGGGTCAGCTCTGCTTTGAGGAGGCAGGTCTTTCCCAGTCATATTTGGAGTGCCTTCCAGCCTGAAGGGCTCATCTTCCAGAACTCTAACAGACAGTGTCCCGCTGCTATCCATGAGTTTTTCAGAAGCTTATCACCAGGGCTTTCTTCTAGTCTGTCTTAGTCTGGAAGCTCCACTGAACCCTGTCCACCGTGGGTTAGTCTGCTGGTGTTGAAACACTGGTGGCAGAGCTTCCAGCATCACAGCAACATGCAAGCCACCACAGTACAACAAACTGACAGTCTAATGGTGGTGAAAGAGATTAAGCATATGTAATATTTATTTTTTTAAATATCCCCCTTATATCTAAAGTCAATTTATAGGCTTATAAACATAAAATAATTTGGTTTGTTAGTAAAATTGTCACTTTTGAAAGCTTTAGACATGAGACACTCGTTGAAATTTTCCCATTTTGTCCAGGGTTGGGAATGGAGCCCTGGTGGCACAGTGGTTAAGAGCTTGGCTGCTAACCAAAAGGACAGCAGTTGGAATCCACCATCCACTCCTTGGAAACTTTATGGGCCAGTTCTGCTCTGTCCTACAGGGTCGCTATGAGTTGGGATCGACTCAATAGCAATGAGTTTGGTTTTTTTTGCGGGGGGGGGGGGGGTGGTTACAGAATGAAACAAACAAAAAATCTTTTGGGGAAAAAATTCTTCTGTGTTTCTCTTCTTTCCCTCTTTTTTTCTGAGTAGCTTTACAGCTTCATCAAAAAGTCCACTTTACCATATCATCCTGCTAAAAACTCCTCAGTGGTACCCATTTCCTGGGATGAAGTTTTGACTTCTCTTCCAAACTCAGCCACCCACCTCTGTTTTCAAATGGCTTTATTTACCTCTTCTTACAGATTTCATATATTGTAAATCACAGAGATGTTTCAGGCCTCAGCCTACCTTTTCAACTTAAGAATAAAATGTTACCTTTATTCTAGCCAAATTAATATACATAATTCATTTGTAAATATTATCTCTCCCTTTACTATTTATGTAAAATGCCCTACCAGACTATATTGATTTTTCTCACCAGTCCAGATAAATTCAGATGCAGCTTCCATAAAACACTCCCTGATCCTTCATTTTTCAGTCTTCAACTTTAATTAGGTCCATAGTCTATTTGGCACTTTAGGGGACACTTTAGTACGAATTGTAGTAGGAAAGATAAAATGGTATAAACAATAAATAAAATATACCTCTAACCTACTGGCTACAAATTCAGGGGTTCCCCTACCCCCACAGGATATCAGCTATAAGTGCAGGAATCCCTAGGACCCTTACTTCTGACCTACTGACTCTTCCTATTCCCTCAGGTTCGATAATTCACTGGAATGACTCATAGAACTCATGGAAAAAGGTGCATAAAGGCAAGGTCGAGGAGGACATTCTACTGTCCCATATTTGGGTATCAAAAATGGTTAACTCACTAGGTTGCTAACTGAAAGGTTAGAGGTTTGAGGCCACCCAGAGGCACCTCAGAAGAAAGGCCTGGCGATCTACTTCTGAAGAATCAGCAATTGAAAACCCTATGGAGCACAGTTCTACTATGACACACATGGGGTCACCATGAGTCGGAATCAACTTGATAACAACTGGATCTTCCCACATGCATCTATGTTTCTCATCAGCCAAGAAGCTCATGGAGTTTTCATGTCCAGAGCCTTTACTGGGGCCTCATTATGTATGCATGATTGATTGAATCAGCGTCCTCCTAGGAAGGTGGATATCAAGAAGTGGTTTTTCTTGCTGCTCAGCCCTCCCTCAAGAAGCACCTTATTAGCATAAATTGTAAGGTAGGTGTGGTCTGGAGCTCTTACAGATAGCAAAGACACTTTAACCACTGAGAAAATTCCAAGGTTTTGAAAGTTATCTCTCAGGAACCAAGGACAAAGACCAAATTCTTTGGGTAAAGTTAAATTCTTTACTCCACAGCATTCTATATGTTAAAACAAAAATCATATTAAGCCGGTAACAGAAATTGATTAAAGTTTACTTAATATAAAATTAGAAATCAGGGCAACATTTCAATGAGGGAATCAAAAATGCTCCAGAGAGTATAGAACTTCCAAAGATTCTTATACCCCATCTTACTGGCATTGTCATGGAAAGGGGGCCAGAACAATGTTTTGATAATAAAAATTTACCCTGAAACACAGCTTCTAGCCTGACCTTGAAGTTTCTCAAAATTGACTGCACATTTTCGCTAAATAACAGATAATTCATAAAATAAAGAATATCACCAATGAGTAATAAGCACCTTTAAAACTCATGTATTTAAGACGAAATGGTCAAAAATTACTCTAAAGAAAAGATGAGAAGCTCAGAAGGCAGGGAAACTAGAACACTGGAAATGGTACAACCAGAATGGAATGAATGAGAACGATGACACATTGTGAAAAATGTAACCAATATCACTGAATAATTTGTGGGGAAATCATTAAATTTGGAAAAATGTAACCAATATCACTGAATAATTTGTGGGGAAATCATTAAATTTGCTGTGTAAGCTTTTGCCTTAAACACAATATTATTTAAAAAAAAAAAAAAAACCCAAAACTGACTGCATATAGATATTCTTCAAAAGAGCCTAACGCCTAAGGCAAAACGGTCTTTACTAGGTTATTCGCCAGGCTATTGTTTGACCTAAGGGTGATTTAGGAAACCAGTTTTCTCAAGGCTCAAGGTTCAAAGAAAACCCTGTTGGCACAGTGGTTAAGTGCTACAACTGATAACCTAAAGGCTGGCAGTTCAAATCCACCAGATGCTCCTTGGAAACTCTATGGGGCAGTTCTACTCTGTCCTGTAGGGTCGCTATGAGTCAGAATCGACTTGATGGCAATGGGTTTGGTTTGTTTTTTTTAAATGTTCAAAAGAACATCTCAGGGCGATTACCTGGAAGGGTCACCCCAATCTCCATGGAACCCAGAAATCTGGATTCCTCGAGAATTAAAACTCTGTTTTTCATGTGTTTCTGTTCATGTATAGTATTTAATGAGGGTGTATCCCCCACAGAACCTAGCACTTACTCATTATTCCATAAATGAGCTGTTTAATTTACATCAATCACTATTATCTTTTATTATTTTAATAAAGCCTGCATCTGAACAGGAATGGAGTGTTTCCATTCCTTTCTCATATTTTACACTTTACCCAAGGGTGAACATTTACACTTTGAATGCTTTCTGGAAGTGATAAATTGGTGCTGATTCACCTGGCTCATTTGTCAGGTTTTTCTAAGAGCCAGAAGGTTGACTGGTGTTAGGGACCCATTTAAGGAAAAGCTGGGTTTTAATTCATTTTAAGGGGGAAAAAAGTGCTCATGCATTTCATTAACCATAACTTCGCCTTACAGGAATCCTAAAAATTTAGCTGTATTTTTGTATGCCCAGCACCTAGGATACTTCCTGGTGCTGGGCACACAAAGACCAAATAAGACCTAGTTCCACGCCTTAAGGAGCCACCAGTCTAAGAGGGAAGCTCGTGGAATTTTGTAGATAATTGCAGTGCCATGTCTAGTAGGGAAAACAAAGTGTACACCAATAACTAAAATAAACACTGTCAAATTCAGGATAGAGAGATTTTTCTTCTCACTTGAAGGTGTAGCTTCAGAAGACTTAAGCCATAGGAAGGCATACAGGGAATACTGAATGGTATGACAGAAGACGTGGTCAGATCAGAGATGGCTTTACCAAAGTCATATTTAGGTGGAGTCTTGAAATTCTGTAGGAGTTCAGAGGTGGGGCTCACTCCAAGCGGAATGAATATGAAAGCAAGTGCCCACTGATATGCTGACTGCAGGGCATCACCTGGAAGTGAGAGCGACTGATGCCTGCTCCCCAGTATTGCCCCCCACCAAACAGAAAGTGGGGAGGGATTATTACTTTGAAAAACCTAGTGGTTATCTGATTGTGGTTTTCACAAAGCAATGGGGAAGTCTTTAAACTAAGGGGTTTGTGTGCGTGTGTGTGTGTGTGGTAAAAATATATAAAAACAGTTCCACAGTTTTCACATGTACAATTCAGTGACATTTATTATGCTTATCATGTTGTGCAGCCATTATCACTATCCTTTTCCAAATGATTCTACCATCATTAGCAGAAACTCAGTGCCCCCTAAGCAATCCCTCCCTTCTTCCTCCCACCCACCCCATAACCACTCATAAGCTTTGGTCTCTACATATTTGCCTATTTTATGTGAGTGAGATCATGTATTTGTCCTTTTGTGACTCAGGGTAATGTATTCAAGGTTCATCCATGTTGTAGTATGTATCAGGATTTCATTTTTCTTTATTACTGATTAATATAAACTGGATTTTAAATAGGAAATTGTTATGGACACGTTTGTATTTAATTAAGAACCTGCCCTAGGTATTAGACACAGCTCTCAGAGTGCTCACAGCTCTGGAAAGGGTGAAGTATTCCTCTCCCCAGCAGCCCTGGTTAAGCATTTGACTGCTAACCAAAAGGTCAGCAGTTCAAACCCACCAGCGGCTCCAAGGGAGAAAAGACCTGGCCATCTGCTTCCGTAAAGATTACAGCCTAGGAAGCCCTATGGGGGCAGTTCTAATTTCTCCTGTGGGGTCGCTATGAGTTGGAATTGACTTGGTGGCACATAACAACATTCCTGGCCCATTTAATGCATTTTTCCCTGTGATTTGGATGCAGTTGACCTGTTCGTCCAGCGTAGGCTGCTATGGCAGCAGGACTATGGTTTTGTGCCTCTGTAACAAATGGAAATTTCTCAAGACTGAGAGGAGCCGTGTTTTCAAGCTCTCTCCATTAGAACCCTGAGGGATTCTGGCAACTGCTTCTAAATGTTGATGCACATCTCATTTGTTTCTAAAATATATTTTTAACTATTAAAATTATAATAAATAATAACATGCACATTAAAAAAAAAAAATGAACCCAATGCCGTCGAGTCGATTCCAACTCATAGCAACCCTATAGGACAGAGTAGAACTGTCCCACAGAGTTTCCAAAGAGCACCTGGCAGATTCGAACTGCCGACCCTTTGGTTAGCAGCAGTAACACTTAACCACTACACCACCAGGGTTTCCAACATGCACATATGGAGGTCTATATATGTAATTTCAGAACTCTGGGGACCACTGCCATGCTAACTCATACTGCCAGTGCATTCTTCAAAATAGAACTGATTTTTAAAATTTCTGTGTCCATATACATTTCTATTAGTTTCCTAGTCTGCCTAACAAAGTAGCAAAAATTGAGTGGCTTATGTAGTTGTTGTTGTTAGGTGCCAATCAGTCAGTTCGGACCCATAGTGACCCCATGTACAACAGAACGAAACACTACCCGGTCCTGCACCACCTTCACGATCGTTGTTATGCTTGAGCCCATTGTTGTAGCCACTGTGTCAATCCATCTCGTTGAGGGTCTTCCTCTTCTTTGCTGCCCCTCTACTTTACCAAGTATGATATATCCTTCTCCATGGACTGGTCCGTCCTGATAACATGTCCAAAATATGTAAGATGTAGTCTCGCCATCCTTACTTCTAAGGAGCATTCTGGTTGTACTTCTTCCAAGACAGATGTTTGTTCTTTCGGCAGTCCATGGTATATTTAATATTCTTCGCCAACACCACAATTCAAAGGCGTCAATTCTCCTTCAGTCTTCCTTATTCATCATCCAGCTTTCGCATGCATAAGATGCGATTGAAAATACCATGGCTTGAGTCAGACACATCTTAGTCTTCACGGTGACATCTTTGTTTTTCACCATTTTAAAGAGGTCTTTCACAGCACATTCGCCCAATGCAACTCGTCTCTTGACTTCTTGACTGTTGCTTCCATGGGTGCTGATTATGGATCCAAGTAAAATAAAATCCTTCTTCAATCTTTTCTCCATTTATCATGATGTTGCTTATTGGTCCACTTGTGAAGATCTTTGTTTTCTTTTTGCTAAGGCGTACTCCATACTGAAAGCTGTGGTCTTTGATCTTCATCAGTAAGTGCTTCAAGTCCTCTTCACTTTCAGCAAGCAAGGTTGTATCATCTGCATAACGCAGGTTGTTAATGAGTCTTACTTCAATCCTGATGCCCCATTCTTCTTCATACAGTCCAGCATCTTGGAATATCTGCTCAGCATACAGATTGAACAGATATGGCGAGAGGATACAATCCTGACGCACATCTTTCCTGACTTTAAACCACGCAGTATCCCTTTGTTCTGTTCGAACAACTGCCTCTTGATCTACGTACAAGTTCCTCACAAGCACAATTAAGTGTTCTGGGAATCCCGTACTTTGCAATGTTATCCATAATTTGTTATGATCCACGCAGTTGAATGCCTTTGCATAGTCAATAAAACACAAGTAAACATCTTTCTGGTATTCTGTGCTTTCAGCCACGATCTATCTGACATCAGCAATGATATCCCTCATTCCACATCCTCTTCTGAATCCAGCCTGAATTTCTGCTGCCGCTACTTTTGAATGATCTTCAGCAAAATTTTACTTGCATGTGATATTAATGTTATTGTTTGATAATTTCCACATTTGGTTGGATCACCTTTCTTGGCAATAGGCATAAATATGGATCTCTTCCAGTCGGTTGGCCAGGTAGCTCTCTTCCAAATCTCCTGGCATAGATGAGTGAGTTCTTCCAGCCCTGCATCTGTTTGTTGAAACATTTCAGTTGATATTCTGTCATTTCCTGGAGCCTCATTTTTTGCCAATTTCTTCAGTGTAGCGTGGACTTCTTCCTTCAGTACCATCGGTTCCTGATCATATGCTACCTCTTGAAATGGTTGAACGTCGACCAGTTCTCTTTGGTTTAATGACTCTGTGTATTCTTTCCATCTTCTTTTGATGCTTTCTACATCGTTTAATATTTTTCCCATGGAATCCCTCACTATTGCAACTTGAGGCTAGAATTTTTTTTTCAGTTCTTTCAGCTTGCAAAATGCCACATATGTTCTTCCCTTTTCGTTTTCCATCTCCAGCTTTTTGCACATGTCACTGTAATACTTTGTCTTTTTGAGCCACCCTTTGAAATATTATCTTCAGTTCTTTTACTTCATCATTTCTTCCTTTTGCTTTAGCTACTTGATGTTCAAGAGCAAGTTTCAGCATCACTTCTGACGTCCATTTTGGTCTTTTCTTTCTTTTTTTCTTTTTAATGACTTTTTGGTTTCTTCATGGATGATGTCCTTGATGTCGTTCCACAGCTCATCTAGTCTTCAGTCATCAGTGTTCAACACATCAAATCTATTCTTGAGATGGTCTCTAAATTCAGGTGGGATATACTCAAGGTCATACTTCAGCTCTTGTCGACTTGTTCTAATTTTCTTTAATGTCAACCTGAACTTGCATATGAGCAACTGATGGTCCGTTTCACAGTTGGCCCCTGACCTTGTTCTAACTGATGATATTGAGCTTTTCCACAGTCTCTTTCCACAAATGTAGTCGATTTGATTCCTCTGTATTCCATTTGGTTAGGTCCACATGTATAGCCACCATTTATATTGGTGAAAAAAGGTATTTGCAATGAAGAAGTCGTTGGTCTTGAAAAATTCTATCATGCAATCTCTGGCATTGTTTCCATCACCAAGGCCAAATTTTCCAACTACCAATGCTTCTTTGTTTCCAACTTGCACATTCCAATCACCAGTAATTATCAATGCATCCTGATTGCATGTTCCCTCAATTTCAGACTGCAGAAGCTGGTAAAAATCTTCAATTTCTTCATCTGTGGCCATGGTGGTTGGTGTGTAAATTTGAATAATAGTTGTATTAACTTGTCTTCCTTGTAGGCATGTGGATATTATCCTATCACTGACACCATTGTACTTCAGGATAGATCTCAAAATGTTCTTTTTGACGATGAATGCAACACCATTCCTCTTCAAGTTGTCATTCCTGGCATAGTAGACCAATGATTGCCCAATTTGAAATGACCAATACCAGCCCATTTCAGCTCACTAATGTCTAGGATATCGATGTTTATGCATTCCATTTCCTTTTTGACGATTTTCAATTTTCCTAGATTCATACATTCCAGGTTCCAATTATTAGTGGATGTTTGCAGCTGTTTTTTTCTCATTTGGAGCCATGCCACATCAGCAAATGAAGGTTCTGAATGCTTGACTCCATCCATGTCATTAAAGTCAATTCTACTTTGAGGAGGCAGCTCTTCCCCAGTCATCTTTGGAGTCCCAACCTGGGGGGCTCATCTTCCAGCACTTAATCAGACAATGTTCCACTGCTATTCATAAGGTTTTCACTGGCTAATACTTTTCAGAGGTAGACTGCTGGGTCCTTCTTCCTAGCCTGTCTTAGTCTGGAAGCTCAGCTGAAACCTGTCCACCATGGGTGACCCTGTTCGTATCTGAATACCAGTGGCATTTCTTCTGGCATCACAGCAACACACAAGCCCCCACTGTATGACAAACTGACAGACACTTTGGGGGGGTCTCTCCTGATAACATGTCCAAAATATGTGAGATGAAGTCCCACCATCCTTGCTTCTAAGGAGCATTCTGGCTGTTCTTCTAAGACAGATTTGTTCATTCTTTTGGAAGTCCATGCTATATTCATAAGGCTTCCACAACACCATGATTCAAAGGCATCCATTCTTCTTCAGTCTTTCTCATTCATTGTCCAGTTTTCGCACGCATATGAGGTGATTGAAAACACCAAGGTTTGGGTCAGGAGCACCTTAGTCCCCAAGGTGACTTTCTGTTATCTCTCAGATATGCTCCCAGAGCTTTCTCCATGTTTTGTACTAAGTATTTTAGTTCATTAGAATACATCAGAAGTAAAATTACCTGATTTCTTGCCAAACACTTTTTGTTTTCATCTGCTTGCTAAGAACTGACAAATGTTTAGATACTTGATGAAGATGATACACTTAGGTTAACTGCAACTGTGGCATTTTTGTTGACTGATTCCTTGCAGATATGTATTTAGTGGAATCCCTACTCTGTGTTAAAAGCACCCTGTGCATTCCAAGAGCTAGACTCAATGTTTCCCCCACTCCACTGCAGATGCATGTTTGTTTGTCTACACTAGACTGTCAGTATGTAAGGCCAGTGATCAGTTGTAGCCAGGCACCATCTAGTTCTTCGGGTCTCAGGCTGATGGAGTCTCTGGTTTATGTGGCCCTTTCTGTCTCTTAGGCTCATATTTACCTTGTGTCTTTGGTGTTCTTCATTCTCCTTTGCTCCAGGTGGGTTGAGACCAATTTATGCATCTTAGATGGCCACCTGATAGTGTTTAAAACTCCAGACGCCTCTCACTAAAGTGGAACAGCATTCTTTTAATCCTTTTTTTTAGTATGTTTTAAGAGATCATACTTATGCTTGTGTTAGGAGAAACTACAATATCAGACTATCACTGTGTATCAAGAGATAGACCAGTAAAAGATGTTTAAATAAATTGCTTCATTGTACTTTTAAGCAAGAGAATATACTAGTAATGTCAAAGTGCTCTAAAACAGCTTAAAAATCAAAGACTTCTTTCAATTTTAAGGAAAACTTGAACAGGGTTTGTTAAAAGGATAATGTTTTTATAAACCAGTATACTACAAATGAACCCCACGATAATATGACATTCAGTTTCTCAAACGAATAACATGTATAAGATTCCTGTCTAGGCTGTGAAAGTTTTTTTTGTTGTTGTTATTGATAATGTTACTCCAGCGTATTTTGAATAAATTTATGGTGTGAGAGTTTGAATTTATTTGGGTTGAGATCATCTGGCCATATTAGTTGAGAAGTATTACTGATTTTGTGTTACTTCAATAATTCAGAGTATTAAAATAGGTCATATAGGAAATTAACCTCTTCAGTGAACCTTTCTTAAATGTGCCTTTTATTTTTTTAATGGTTGTGACTGATGGTGCTTTGTATTTTATATTTGTTATATTTTTTCTAAAATATTGTGGTTCTCCATCCAAAATTGAAGAATATTAAATTCTGGATGTCATATATGATTACTGTAGAAATTTCCCTTGGTTAGTCAATACACAGACTTTCTGATTATTTGTAAAATGAATTTGCAGACATTTTTCTTTTCAATTTACCTCCTACTTTAGGGGGTTAGATGGTTAAGGTTGTGTGTCAACTTGGATGAGCCATGATTCTTTGTGGTTTGGCAATTATGATGTAGTTTGGCAGTTACGTAATGATGCAATCACCTCCATGATGAGATCTGGAATGATATAATTACCTCTATGATGAGATCTGCTCTGAGCAGCCAGTCGTTTGAAAGGGAGTTTTCTTGGGGATGTGGCCTGTATCCAATATATACGGACTTTCTGGCAAAGCTTGCTGGCTTTTTCTTGCTCTGGATTCTATATGCAACTCGTCATCATCTGATCTCTGGTTCTTGGGACTTGAGCTAGTAGCTTTCTATATTGCCTGCTATTCTTGGGATTCATTGGCCTCCACAGCCTGTGAGCCAGCAGCCTTCTGTCTGAGCTGCAGTCTTGGGTTCATCAGCCCCTGCTGCTATACATATATGTATGTGCTTCACAGGTTTTGCTTCTATAGAGAACCTAGCCTAAGGCATTTGGTGCTGAAAGTGGCTCTAGAGAAACAAAATTATAAGGATGAGTTTTCTAAATTGGTTCTCAGGTCTTATTAGTCTTAAAGATGTCGATGACTCTACTGCAAGTAGTTAAGAGGACAGTGCTAACCTATGGCATCGAGTGGCAGTAGAAATACACAAAATGCCACCACGAATAGACCAGGTATTGGTGAGAGGCGAGGCTCTGCGTGGTCACACCTATGACACCTTTCTACAATTTTGTCATAACGAGAAGTATAAAGAAGCTGGTTGATTAGATCTACTTTCACTGGATAAAGTGGCAAAAGAAACAGACGAGCTCAGTACTTCAGCGTCACAGCTCAAGTGCCACATAAATGATCTCAAATTTGCCACTCGTTCCCTGAAAGAAAGCCTTAATTCTGTCTTTTTTTTTTTTAATTTATTGTGCTTTAGGTTAAAGTTTACAGCTCAAGTTAATTTCTCATACAAAAATTTATACACATATTGTTATGTGACACTAGTTGCAATCCCTATAATATGACAACACGCTCCCCCTTTCCACTCTGGGCTTCTGTGTCTATCCAACCAGCTCCTGTCCCTTTCTGCTTTCCCAGGAGCTGCCCATTTAGTCTTGCATATTTGCTGGAACTAAGAAACACACTCCTCACGAGTATTATTTTATGTTTTATAGTACAGTCTTATCTTTGTCTGAAGAGTTGGCTTCGGGAATAGTTTTAGTTCTGGGTTGACAGACAGCCCAGTGGCCCTGTCTTCGAGGGTTCCTCCAGTCTCATTGAGACCCATAAGTCTGGTCTTTTTATGTGAATTGAGTTCTGCACCACACTTTTCTCTTGCTCCATCAGGGACTCTCTGTTGCATTCCCTGTCGGGGGGGAGGGGGGAGTCATTGGTGGTAGCCGGGCACCATCTAGTCCTTCTGGTCTCAGGCTGATGGAGTCTCTGGTCTTTTGACTCTTGGGCTAATATTTTTCTTTTGTCTTTGGTGCTCTTCATTCTTCTTTGCTCCAGGTGGTTTGGCACCAATTAATGCATCTTAGATGGCCATTCCAAGCTTTTAAGACCTCAGCCACCACTCACCAAAGTGGGATGCAGAACATTTTCTTAATAAATTTTGTTATACCAATTGACCCAGATGTCTCCCAAAACTATGGTCTCCAGACCCCAGCCCCTCCTACCATGTCCCTCAAAGTGTTTGGTTGTGTTCAGGAAACTTTGGTTTAGTACAGTTGTGCTGACTTCCCTGTGTTGTGTGTTGTCCTTCCTTTTACCCAAGATAGTTTTTCTCTACTATCTAGTGAATTCCCCTCTTCCTCCTTCGCCACCCTTATAGCCATCAAAGAATGTTTTCTTCTATGTTTAAACCTTTTCTTGAGTTCTTATAATATTAGTCTCATACAATATTTGTCCTTTTTCCACTGACTAATCTCACTCAGCATAATGCCTTCAGATTCATCCATGTTGTGAGATGTTGCAAGGATTCGTCATTGTTCTTTATCATTGCGTCACATTCCATTGTGAGTATGTACCATAATTTGTTTATCCATTTGTCTGTTGATGACCACCTAGGTTGTTTCCACCTTTTTACTGTTGCAACAATGCTGCAATGAACTTGGGTGTGCATATATCTATTCGTGTGATGGGTGTTATTTCTCTAGGGTATATTCCAAGGAGTGGTATTGCTAGATTGAATGGTACTTCTATTTCTAGCTTTTTAAGGAAGCACAAAATTGATTTTCAAAGTGGCTGTACCATTTTACATTCCCACCAACAGTGCATAAGTATTCCAGGCTCTCCACAACCTCTCCAACATTTATTATTTTGTGTTTCTTCGATTAGTGCTAACCTTGTTGGGTTAAGATGGTGTCTCATTGTAGCTTTGATATGCATTTCTCTAATGGCTAATGATCATGAGCATTTCCTCATGTAACTGTTAGCCACCTGAATGTCTTCTTTGGTGAAGTGTCTGGTCATATCCTTTGGCCATTTTTGAATTGAGTGGTCTTTTTGTTGTTGAGGTTTGCAGTATCATGAAGATTTTAGATGTTATGCCCTGATCGGATATGTCATAGACAAAATTTTTTTTCAAGTCTGTTGTTGTTCTTGTTGTTGTTAGGCACCAGCAAGTCAGTTCCGACTCATAGCGACCCCATGCACAACAGAACGAAACACTGCCCAGTCCTGCGCCATCCTTACAATCGTTGTTATGCTTGAGCCCATTATTGCAGCCACTGTGTCAACCCACTTTGTTGAGGGTCTTCCTCTTTTCCGCTGACCCTGTACTCTGCCAAGCATGATGTCCTTCTCCAGGGACTGATCCCTCCTCACAACATGTCCAAAGTATGTAAGACACAGTTTTGCCATCCTCGCCTCTAAGGAGCATTCTGGCTGTACTTCTTCCAAGACTCCTTTGTTCGTTCTTTTGGCAGTCCATGGTATATTCAATATTCTTCACCAACGCCACAATTCAAAGGCGTCAACTCTTCTTGGGTCTTCCTTATTCATTGTCCAGCTTTCACATGCATTTGATGCAATTAAAAATACCATGGCTTGGGTCAGGCGCATCTTAGCCTTCGGGGTGACATCTTTGCTCTTCAACACTTTGAAGAGGTCCTTTGCAGCAGATTTGCCCAATGCAATGCATCTTCTGATTTCTTACTGCTGCTTCCATGGCTGTTGATTGTGGATCTAAGTAAAATGAAATCCTTGACAACTTCAATCTTTTCTCCATTTATCATGATGTTGCTCATTGGTCCAGTAGCGAGAATTTTTGTTTTCTTTATGTTGAGGTGTAATCCATACTGAAGGCTGTAGTCTTTGGTCTTCGTCAGTAAGTGCTTCAAGTCTTCTTCACTTTCAGCAAACAAGGTTGTGTCTTCTGCGTATTGCAAGTTGTTAATGAGTCTTCCTCCAATCCTGATGCCCTGTTCTTCTTTGTATAGTCCGGCTTCTCGGATTAGTTGCTCAGCATACAGATTGAATAGGTATGGTGAAAGAATACAACCCTGGTGCACACCTTTCCTGACTTTAAACCAATCAGTATCCCCTTGTTCTGTCCAAACAACTGTTTCTTCATCTACGTAAAGGTTCCTCATGAGCACAATTAAGTGTTCCGAAATTCCCATTCTTCGCAGTGTTATCCATAATTTGTTATAATCCATACAGTCGAATGCCTTTGCATAGTCAGGTAAACATCCTTCTGGTATTCTCTGCTTTCAGCCAGGATCCATCTGACATCAGCAATGATATCCCTGGTTCCACGTCCTCTTCTGAAACCAGCCTGAATTTCTGGCAGTTCCCTGTCATTATACTGCTGCAGCTGTTTTTGAATGATCTTCAGCATTTTGCTTGTGTGTGATATTAATGATATTGTTCTATAATTTCCACTTTGGTGGATCACCTTTCCTTGGAATAGGCATAAATATGAATCTCTTCCAGTCAGTTGGCCAGGCAGCTGTCTTCCATATTTCTTGGCATAGACAAGTGAGCACCTCCAGCGCTGCATCCATTTGTTGAAACACCTCAATTGATATTCCATCAATTCCTGGAGCCTGGTTTTTCACCAATGCCTTCAGTGCAGCTTGGACTTCTTCCTTCAGTACCATCGATTCCTGATCGTATGCTACCTCTTGAAATGGTTGAACATTGACTAATTCTTTTTGGTATAATGACTCTGTGTATTCCTTCCTTCTTCTTTTGATGCTTCCTGTGTCATTTAATACTTTCCCCATAGAGTCCTTCACTATTGCAACTCGAGGCTTGAATTTTTTCTTCAGTTCTTGCAGCTCAAGAAACACCGAGTGTGTTCTTCCCTTTTGGTTTTCCATTTCCAGCTCTTTGCACATGTCATTATAATGCTTCACTTTGTGTTCTCGAGAGGCCCTTTGAAATCTTCTGTTCAGTTGTTTTACTTCATCAATTCTTTCTTTTGCTTTGGCTGCTTGACGTTTGAGAGCAAGTTTCAGAGTATCCTCCAACATCCATCTTGGTCTTTTCTTTCTTTCCTGTCTTTTCAATGACCTCTTGCTTCCTTCATATATGATGTCCTTGATGTCATTCCACAACTCATCTGCTCTTCGGTCACTAGAGTCCAATGCACCAGATCTATTCTTGAGATGGTCTCTAAATGCAGGTGGGATATACTCAAGGTCATATTTTGGCTCTCGTGGACTTGCTCTGATTTTCTTCAGTTTCAGCTTGTACTTGCATATAAGCAATTGAGAGTCTGTTCCACAGTCGGCCCCTGACCTTGCTCTGACTGATGATATTGAGCTTTTCCATCGTCTCTTTCCACAGAGGTAGTCAATTTGATTTCTGTGTGTTCCATCTGGCGAGGTCCCTGTGTATAGTCGCCATTTATGCTGGTGAAAGAAGGTATTTGCAATATTCTATCATTCCATCTCCAGCATTGCTTCTATCACCAAGGCCATGTTTTCCAACTACTGATCCTTCTTCGTTTCCAACTTTCACATTAAAATCACCAGTAATTATCAATGCATCTTGATTGCATGTTTGATCAATTTCAGACTGCAGCAGCTGATAAAAATCTTCTATTTCTTCATCTTTGGCCCCAGTGGTTGGTGCCTAAATTTGAATAATAGTCGTATTAACTGGTCTTCCTTGTAGGTGTATGGATATTATCCTATCACTGACAGCGTTGTACTTCAGGATAGATCTTGAAATGTTCTTTTTAACGATGAATGCAACACCATTCCTCTTCAAGTTGTCATTCCCAGCATAGTAGACTATATGATTTTCAGATTCAGAATGACCAATACCAGTCCATTTCAGTTCACTAATGCCTGGGATATCAATGTTTATGTGTTCCAATTCAGTTTTGACGATTTCTAATTTTCCTAGATTCATACTTCATACATTCCATGTTCTGATTATTAATGGGTATTTGCAGCTGTTTCTTCTCATTTTGAGTCATGCCACATCAGCAAATGAAGGTCCTGAAAGCTTTACTCCATCAGCGTCATTAAGGTCAACTCTACTTTGAGGAGGCAGCTCTTCCCCAGACATCTTTTGAGTGCCTTCCAACCTGAGGGGCTCATCTTCCAGCACTATATCAGACAATGTTCCACTGCTATTCATGAGGTTTTCACTGGCTAATACTTTTCAGAAGTAGACTGCCGGGTCCTTCTTCCTAGCCTGTCTTAGTCTGGAAGCTCAGCTGAAACCTGTCCTCCATGGGTGACCCTGCTGGTATCTGAATACCCGTGGCATAGCTTCCAGCATCACAGCAACACGCAAGCCCCCACAGTATGACAAACTGACAGACACGTGGGGGTCCAAGCCTGTAGGTTCTCTTTTACACTTTTGGTGAAGTCTTTGGATGAGCATAAGTGATTTTTAGGAGCTCCCTGTTATCTTGTTTCTCTTCTGATGTTTGTGCATTGTTAGTAATGTTTCTGACATGTATTAGGGCTCCTAGAATTGTCCCTATTTTTTCTTCCATGATCTTTATTGTTTTAGATATATTGAAGTCTTTGATCCATTCTGAGTTAGTTTTTGTGCATGGTGTGAGGTATGGAACTTGTTTCATCTTTTTTGCAGATGGATATTCAGTTATACCAGCACCATTTGTTAAAGAGACTGTCTTTTCCCCAATTAACAGGCTTTGGGCCTTTGTCAAATATCAGCAGCTCATAGGTGGATGAATTTTTGTCTGGATTTTCAATTCTGTTCCATTGGTCTATGTATCTTTTGTTTTTCCAGTACCAGACTGTTTAGACTAACATGGTGGTTTAATAGATTCTAAAATCAGGTAGTGTGAGGCCTCCCACTCTGTTCTTCTTCTTCAGTAATGCTTTACTTATCTGGAGCCTCTTCCCTTTCCATATGAAGTTGGTGATTTGTTTCTCCATCTTGTTAAAAATGTTGTTGGAATTTGGATAGGAATTGCATTTTACCTTAAGATTGCTTTGGGTAGAATACACATTTTCACAATGTTGAGTCTTCCTGCTCATGAGAAATGTATGTTTTTCCACTTATGTAGGTCTCTTTTGGTTTCTTGTATAGGTCTTTATGTCTCTGCTTAGATTTATTCCTAAGTATTTTATCTTCTTGGGGGCTACTATAAATGGTATTGATTTGGTGACTTCCTCTTTGAAGGTTTTTTTTTTTGGTGTAGAGGAATCTGACTGATTTTTGTATGTTTATCTTGTATCCTGATAGTCTGCTAAACTCTTTTATTAGTTCTAGTAGTTTTCTTGTGGATTCTTTGGTGTTTTCTGTGTTTAAGATCATATCATCTGCAAATAGGGACTTTAATTCTTCCTTACCAATCTGGATGCCCTTTATTTCTTTTTCTTGCCTTATTGCTCTGGCTAGCACATAAAAGTGGTGATAAAGGGCATCCTTGTCTGGTTCCCGTTCTCAAGGGGAATGCTTTCAGACTCTCTCCATTTAGGATGATGTTGGCTGTTAGCTTTCTATAAATGCCCTTTATTATGTTGAGGAATTTCCCTTCTATTTCTACTTTGCTGAAAGTGTTTATGATGAATGGGTGTTGGACTTTGGCAAATGCCTTTTCTGCATCAATTGATAAGATCATGTGGTTCTTGTCTTTTGTTGTACTTATGTGATGGATTACACTGATTGTTTTTCTAATGTTGAACCATCCCTGCATAGCTGGTATGAATCCCACTTGATAACAGTGAATTATTTATTATTTTTTTGATATGTTGTTGAATTCTATTGGCTAGCATTTTCTTGAGGATTTTTGCATCTATGTTCACGAGAGATATTGGTCTGTAATTTTTGTGTGTGTGTGTGGTGTCTATACTTGGTTTTTACACCAGGGCTCTGTTGGCTTAATAAAATGAGTTTGGGAATATTCCATCCTTTTCTATGCTCTGAAATACCTTTAGCATTAGTGATGTTAACTCTCCTTTAAAGTTTGGTAGGATTCTCTAGTGAAACCTTAAGGGTCATGGCTTTTTTTGTTGTCATTGAGAGTTTTTTAATTATCTTTTTAATCTCTTCTTTTTTCACAGGTTTATTTAGTTTTTCTACCTCAGCTCGTGTTAGTTTAGGTAGGTAGTGTTTCTAGAAATTTGTCCATTTCCTCTAGGTTTTCAAGTTTGTTGGAGTACAATTTTTCATAGTATTCTATTATGGTTCTTTTAATTTCAATTGGGTCTGTTGCGATATAATCCATCTGATTTCTTATTTGGGTTATTTGCTTACTCTCCTGTTTTTCTTTTGACAGCTTGGGCAATAGTTTATGGATTTTGTTGATCTTTTCAAAGAACAAGATTTTGGTCCTGTTAACACTTTCAATTGTGTTTCTATTCTCTAATTCATTTATTTCTGCTCTAGTAATAATTTTTTATTATTTCCTTCCTTCTGGTGTCCTAGGGCTTCTTTTGCTGCTCTCTATTTGTTTGAGTTGTAGGGTTAATGTTTTGATTTTGGTCCTTTCTTCTTTTAGGATGTGTGCATTTGTTGCTATAAATTGACCTCTGAGCACTGCTTTTGCTGTGTCCCAAAGGTTCTGGTAGGATGTGTTTTCATCCTCATTTGAATTTGTGAACTTCTTTATTCCATTCTTAATTTCTTCTATAACTGGTAGCTTTTGAGCAAGGTGTTGTTCTATTTCCATGTGTTTGGTTTTTTTTTTCATTGCCTTTTCTGTTATTGATTTCTACTTTTATGGCTTTATGGTCAGAAAGGATGCTTTGTAATATTTCGGTGTTTTGGATTCTTTTAAGGCTTGCTTTGTGGCCTAATATTCTGGAGAACGTTTCAAGTGCGTTGGAAAAGAAAATATACTTCACTGTTGTTGGATCCAGTGTTCTGTATATGTCTATGAGATCAAGTTGGACGATTGTGGCATTTAGATCTTCCATGTTTTCATTGAGCTTCTTTCTGAATGTTCTGTCCTTCATGGAAAGTGGTGTGTTGAAGTCTCCTACTACTATTGTGGAGCTGTCTATTTTCTTTTCAATGCCATTAGAGTTTGTTTTTATATATTTTGGAGCCCTGTCATTTGGGTGCATAAATGTTTATTATGGTTATATTCTCCGGGTGTATTTACCCTTTAATCATTGTATATCATCCTTTCCTTATCCTTTGTGATGTATTTTGCTTTAAAGTCTATCTTGTCAGAGATTAATATTGCCAGTTCTGCTATATTTGAATTGTTGTTTGCTTGATGTATTTTTTCCTTCTTTTCAGTTTTAGTTTGTTTATGTGTTTGAGTCTAAAATGTGTCTCTTGTAGGCAGCATATAGATGGATCATATATATATTTTTTAATCTATTCTGCCAGTCTCTGTGTCTTTATTGGTGCATTTAGTCCATTTACATTCAGCATAATTATTGACAGGTATGGATTTAATGCAGTTATTTGATGCCATTTTTTGTGTGTTGTTAACGGTTTCTTTGTTCCAGTTACTTTTCTGCCCCGAGTTGCTTTTCTTTATGTATTTTCTTTTCACCTTTTTTGTTGTTGTTGAATCTTTGTGTTTTTCTTCTATTTTATTTTGATGTGAAAAGTCTTAGTTTCCTTTGTGGTTACCTTAAAATTTACCTCTCTTTTTCTAAGTTTAAGCCAGTCTTTTATTTCTTGATATTGCCTTAACTTCCTCTCCATATGAAAGTTCTATGACTACATTATTTAGTCCCTCTTTTTTGTTTTAATGTTGTCAGTTTTTACATATTGATGTCTCTGTTTCCCTAGTTACAGTGTTTTCACTTTTGACTTATTTTTGTGACTTGTCTGTCTGGGTTGATATCTGGATGTTCTGTTCTGTGTTCTAGTCTTGGTTTGTTATCTGATATTATTGATTCTCTAACAGGAGTACTCCCTTTAGTATTTCTTGTAATTATGGTTTGGTTTTTACAAATTCCTTTAGCTTCTGTTCATCTGGAAATGCCCTATTCCCATCATATTTGAGAGACAGTTTTGCGGGATATCTAATTCTTAGTTGGCAATTTTTTTCCTTCAAGGCTTTATCTATGTCATCCCATTTTCTTCTTGCCTGGATGGTTTCTGCTGTGTAGTCAGAGCTTAGTCTTATTGATGCTCCTTTGTAGATGATTTTTTTTTATCCCTAGCCACTCTTAAAATTCTTTCTTGATCTTTGGTTTTGGTAGGTTTGAATATAATATGTCTTGGTGACTTTCTTTTGGGATCTATCCTGTGTGGGGTTTGATGAGCTTCTTGGATAGATCTCTTCTTGTCGTTCATGATATCAGGATGTTTTTTGCCAACAAATCTTCAACGGGAGGGCAGGGCCAAGATGGCAGAGTAGTCAGATGCTTCTGATGGTCCTTCTTACAACAAAGACCTGAAAAAACAATTGAATCGATTATATATATGACAAGCTAGGAACCCTGAACATCAAAGGCAAAGTTAAGAAATTGGGCAGAGTCACGGGAGAGGGAAAGACAGTGCAGAAGCAGCAAGGAGTTGCTGGACCTGATTTGGTGGGAACCAGCAACCCTCAGCCCTGATCCCCTGGCATGACCGTGGTGGGACTGGCGGTTGTGTTCAGGACATGGTTACTTCAGTGAAAGAAGGCAAGCAAAGCGGGGCAGCCCTGATCCCCTAGCACAACTGCAATGGGGCTGAGCCTGCGGCACAGAATTTACACACACCTCTGGAATCAGCCAAAAAAAAAAAAAAAAAACAGCAGTCTCAGCACAAGATAAGTGATTTCATCTAATTTCCATGCAGATCTATTAGTGCCTTCTTTTGAATGAGCTCTCTCCCATCTATCTGATCCCTCCTCCCTCTTCCCCAGCTGGCTTCAGTGACAATCGATTTCCCTAAGCCTCAGATAGGTCCTGCTGTGCTTCCTGAGCCATTCCCCTGGCCTTGGAGAAGGCAAAAATTAACAAATGGGGGGGGAGGGGAAATAATCTGCTGGCTCCCTTAATGTTGGAATTTAGAGCAGAAGCAGCTCCTGTCTAGGCACAAGCGGTCCACAGACTTTGAATATCTTTCACCCCTGCATGGACCCAGGTGGACCCATTTCAGTAGCTAGGATTTTGTTGTTATATTGCAAAGGAGTATGTGCCTGAGGGCTGGCTCGAACCGTTTCAGCTGTGCTGTGGAGAGGGTTTTTTTTTTTTTAACATTTGATAATGCTCTGCCTATTAAACAGGGTCCTCACCTACACACGTCAGGGCCTGAGGACTAGTGGCCTCACCTGTGCCACCTAGCCACCCACAGCAAGGATCCAAGGATAAGTAGTGCCTCCCAGTCCTTACAGTTAAAAGCATTGGATGCCTATGGCATGGCTGTGGAGGCTACCCACCCGTGAGCTGTAGAGAACGGGAATGCACCTTCCTCACACACACTTGGGGGAAGGTTGTCCAACATGCTGCCTTTCTCAGAGTGTGACCCCTGCTGCAGCCAGAAGTGTGTGAATACACCAGTCACTTCTGCTCCTCTAAGATTGTAGGTGAGAGCCTGCACCACACATGTGGTGACTGATTACCTGGACACCTGAGCTGAATCTATACAAGAATAGTGAATGGACTTCTAGGCTCATATACCTGATAATAGCTCTAGTTATCTGATGACAGGACATTAGTGCTTCAAAGGCTCCAATAATCAAGTTAGCTCACTCTAGTAGCCTATTTGGGTATCTCAGAACAAAACAAAGTAAGAAGCTAGGACACAATGAGCAAACGTAAAATAAATTAATACAATAACTTATAGATGGCTTGGAGACAATAGTCGATATAAAATCACATAAAGAAGCAGATCATGATCACTTCAACAAGCTCCCAAAACAAAGAATCAAGGAATCTTCCAGATAAAAATGTCTTCCTGGAATTACCAGGTATAGAATACAAAAGATTAATATACAGAATTCTATGAGATATCAGGAAGGAGATCAGGCAAAATGCAGAACAAGCCAAGAAGCACAGAGATAAAATAGTCAAGGAAATTAAGAAGGTTATTCAAGAACATAATGAAAAATTTAACAGGCTGCAAGAACCCATAGAGAGACAGCAATCAGAAATTCACAAGATTAACAATAAAATTTCAGAATTAGAAAACACAGTAGAAAGTCACTGGACCAGAATTGAGGAAATGGAAGACAGAATTAGCAAGACTGAAGCTAAAACACTTGGCAAAAATACATTTGAAGAAAAATCAGATGAATTTTAAAAAATGAAGAAACTCTAAGAATCATTTGGGGCTCTATCAAGAGAAATAACCTATGCATGATTGGAATATCAGAACAAGGAAGGAAAACAGAAAATACAGAGAGAATTGTTGGCAGAAAACTTCCCAAATATAGTGAAAGATGAGAAGATATCTATCCAAGATGCTTATTGAACCCCACACAAGGTAGATCCTCCAAACTCACCAAATACGTATTATAATTAAACTTGCCAAAACCAAAGATAAAGAGAATATTTTAGGAGTGACTAGGGATAAACGAAAAGTCATCTATAAAGGAGAGTTAACAAGAATAACCTCGGACTACTCAGCTGAAACCATGCAGGCAAGAAGGCAATGGGATGACATATATAAAACCTTGAAGGAAAAAAAATGCCAGCCAAGAATCATATATCCAGCAAAACTGTCTCAAATATGAAGGGGAAATTAGGACATTTTCAGATAACAGAAGCTTAGGGAATCTGCAAAAAACAAACCAAAACTACCTGAAATATTAAACGGAGTTCTCTGGTTAGAAAATCAATAACTTCAGATAACAACCAAAACTAGAATACAGGACACAGAAACCAGATATCAACCCTGATAGGAAAATTGCAAAAATAAATCACGGGACAAAAAAAAAAAAAAACAAAACGCTCAAACCACGGAAACAGAAATGTCATTATGTAAAAGATAACAACATTAAATCAATAAAGAGGGACTAATGAGTTTTTTTTTTTTTTTTTTTTAATGAGTAGTCATAGATCTTTCATGTGGGGAGGAAGTCAAGGTTATATAGAGAGATAAAAGTTTGGTTTAAACTTAGAAAAATAAGGATAAATAATAAGGTAACCACAAAAGAGAATAACAATCTTACACATAACAATAAAATACACACACACACACACAAAAACATAGAGACTCAGCAAAAACAAAATCAACAACAATGAAAAAGAGGAAAACACAATTTATGAAGAAAAATTACTCTGCACAAAAAATTAAATAAAAAAAACTGTCAACAATACACACACAAAAAGACATCAAAATGACAGCATTAAACTCATACCTATCCATAATCACACTCAATGTAAATGGAGTAAATGTACCAATAAAAAGACAGAAAGTTGCAGAATGGATTAAAAAAAAAAAAAAAACACCTGTCTATATGCTGTCTGCAAAAGACTTAAAGATATAAACAAACTAAAACTCAAAGGATAGAAAAAAACATATATCAAGCAAATAACAATCAAAAAAGAGCTGGAGTAGCAATACTAATTTCTGACAAAACAGACTTTGAAGTTACATCCACCACAAAGGATAAGGAAGGACACTATATAATGATTAAAGAGACAATATACCTGGAGGATATTTACCATATTAAATATTTATGCACCCAATGACAGGGCTTCAAGATACATCAAACAAACTGTAACAGCATTGAAAAGTGAGATAGACAGCTCCGCAATAGTAGTAGGAGACTTCAACACGCCACTTTCCATGAAGGGCAGAGCATCCAGAAAGAAGCTCAATAAAGACACGGAAGATCTAAACGCCACAATTAACCAACTTGATCTCGTAGACATATACAGAACACTCCACCCAACAGCAGACAAATATACTTTCTTTTCCAATGCATATGAAACATTCTCTAAAATAGACCACATATTAGTCCACAAGCAAGCACTAACACAATCCAAAACACCAAAAAATTACAAAGCATCTTCTCCGACCATAAAGCCATAAAATTAGAAATCAGTAACAGAAAAAAAAAAAAAAAAGGAAAAGAAATCGAACACATAGAAACTGAGCAACACCTTGCTCAAAAAAACGACTGGATGTGAGAAGAAATTAAGGACGGGATAAAGAAATTCACAGACTCAAATGAGAATGAAAACACATCCTATCAGAACCTTTGGGACAAAGCTAAGGCAGTGCTCAGAGGTCAATTTATATCAATAAATGCACACGTACAAGAAGAAGAAAGGCAAAATCAAAGAATTATCCCTACAACTTGAACAAATAGAAAGAGAGCAGTAAAAGAAACCCTCAGGCACCAGAACAAAGCAAATAATAAAAATTATAGCAGAATTAAATGAAACAGAGAACAGAAAAACAATTGAGTTAGCAAGACCCAAAGCTTGTTCTTTGAAAAGATCAACATAATTGATAAACCTTTGGCAAGACTGACAAAAGAAAAACAGGAGAGGAAGCAAATAACCCAAATAAAAAATGAGATGGGCAATATCACAACAGATCCAACTGAAATTAAAAGAATCACAACAGAATACTATGAAAAATTGTACTCTAACAAGTTTGAAAACCTAGAGGAAATGGACAAATTTCTAGAAACACACTACCTACCTAAAGTAACACAAAGAGAGGTAGAACAACTAAGTAAACCCATAACAAAAGAAGAGATTGAAAAGGTAATTAAAAAACTCCCAAAACAAAAAAAAAAGCTCTGACCCTGATAGCTTCACTAGAGAATTCTACCAAACGTTCAGAGAAGAGTTAACAGCACTACTACTAAAGGTATTTCAGAGCATAGAAAAGAACAGGATACTCCTAGACTCATTCTATGAAGCCAGTATATCCCTGACACCAAAATTAGGTAAAGACACCACACAAAAAAAAGAAAATTACAAACCAATATCCCTCATTAATTTAGATGCAAAAATCCTCAACAAAATACTAGCCAATAGAATTCAACAACATATCAAAAAAATAACTCACCATGACCAAGTGGGACTTATACCAGGTGTGCAGGGATGGTTCAACATTAGAAAAACAATCAGTGTAATCCATCACATAAATAAAACAAAAGAACCACATGATCTTATCAATTGATGCAGAAAAAGCATTTGCCAAAGTCCAACACCAATTCATGATAAACACTTTCAGCAAAGTAGGAATAGAAGGGAAATTCCTCAACATAATAGAGGGCATTTATAGAAAGCTAACAGCCAACATCATCCTAAATGGAGAGAGTCTGAAAGCATTCCCCTTGAGAACGGGAACCAGACAAGGATGCCCTTTATCACCACTCTTATTCAACATTGTGCTGGACGTCCTAGCCAGAACAATAAGGTAAGTAAAAGAAATAAAGCGAATCCAAACTGGCAAAGAAGAAGTAAAAGTATATTTCTAGATGACATGACAGAAAACCCTAAAGAATCTTCATGAAAACTACTAAAACTAATAGTTTAGCAGAGTATCAGGATACAAGATAAACATACATAAATCAGTTGGATACCTCTAAACTAACAAAGAGAACATCGAAGAGAAAATCACCCAATCAATACCATTTACAATAGCCCCCAGGAAGACAGAATACTTAGGAATAAATCTAACCAGAGACGTAAAAGATTTATACAAAGAAAACTATAAGACACTACTGCAAGAAACCAAAAGAGACCTACGTAAGTCAAAAAACATACCTTGCTTGTGAATGGGAAGACTTAACATTATGAAAATGTCTTTTCTACCCAAAGCGATCTATAGACATAATGCAATCCCAATCCAAATACCAATGATATTTTTTAATGAGATGGAGAAACAAATCACCAACTTAATATGGAAGGAAAAGAGTTCCCAGATAAGTAAAACATTACTGAAAAGGTAGAACAAAGTGGGAGGCCTCACACTACCTGATTTTAGAACATATTATACCACCACAGTAGTCAAAACAGCGTGGTACTTGGACAACAACAGATACATAGACCAATGGAACAGAATTGAGAATCCAGACATAAATCCATCCACATATGAACAGCTCATATTTGACAAAGATGCTAAGTCAGTTAAACGGGGAAAAGACAGTCTTTTTAACAACTGTTGCTGGCATAACTTGATATCCATCTGCAAAAAATGAAACAAAACCCCTACCTCACACCGTACACAAAAACTAAAAATGGATCAAAGACCTAAATATAAAAACTAAAACAATAAAGATCGTGGAATGCTAGGAGCCCTAATACATGGCATAAACAGTATACAAAACATTACTAACAATGTACAAACACCAAAAGATAAAGTAGATAACTGGGAACTCCTAAAAATCAGACACTTTTGCTCAGCCAAACTCTTCACCAAAAGAGTAAAAAGAGAACCTACAGACTGGGAATAAGTTTTTAGCTATGACATTCTGATCAGCATCTCATCTCTAAAATCTACATGATACTGCAAAAACTCAACAACAAAAAAACCAAACAACCCAATTAAAAAATGGGCAATGTATGTCAATAGGCATTTCACCAAAGAAGACAATCAGGCAGCTAACAGATACATGAGGAAATGCTCATGATCATTAGCTGTTAGAGAAATTCAAATCTAAACTACAATGAGACACTATCTCATCCCAACGAGGCTGGCACTAATCCAAGAAACACAAAGTAATAATTGTTGGAGAGGTTGTGGAGAGACTGGAACACTTATACACTGCTGATGGTAATGTAAAATTGTACAGCCACTTTGGAAATCAGATTTGGTGCTTCCTTAAAAAGCTAGAAATAGAACTAATATGATCCAGGAATTCCACTCCCTGGAATAGATCCTAGAGAAATAAGGGCCTTCACATGAACAGACATAATGCACACCCATGTTCACTGCAGCACAGTTTACAATAGCAAAAAGATGGAAGCAACCAAGGTGCCCATCAAGGGATGAATGGATAAATTAATTATGGTATGTTCACATAATGGAATACTACACAACGATCAAGAACGTAGATAAATCTGTGAAACATAACATGGAGGAACCTGGAAGGCATTATGCTGAGTGAAATTAGTCAGTTGCAGAAGGACAAATATTGTAGGAGACCACTAAGAACTCTTGAAAAAGTTTAAACACGGAAGAAAATATTCTTTGATGGTTATGAAGGTGGGGAAAGAGGGAGTATTCACTAACTAGTAGACAAGAATTATTGTAGGTGAAGTGAAGGACAACACACAATGTAGGGGCATTCAGCGTAACTGGACTAAACCAAAAGCAAAGGTGTTTCCGGAATACAACCAAATGCTTTGAAGGCCAGAGTAGCAGGGACGGGGGTCTGGGGACCATGGTTTCAGGGGACATCTAGGTCAATTGGTGTAACAAAATGTATTAAGAAAACATTCTGCATCCCACTTTTGTTGGAGGCGTCTGGGGTCTTTAAAGTTAGCAAGCGGCCAGTTGGTCTCAACTGGTCTCAGCCCCGCTGGAGTAAGGGAGAATGAAGAACACCAAAGACAAGAGGCAGAAAGAGCCACATAAACGAGACTCCATTAGCCTGAGACGGTAAGAACTAGATGGTGCCCGGCGCTCATCGATCACTGCCCTGACAGGGAACACAAAAGAGAATCCATGATGGACCAGTGGGACAGTGGGATGCAGACCTCAAGTTCTCATAAAAAGACCAGGGTTAATGATCTGACTGAGACTAGAGGGACCCTGGAAGTCACAGTACCCGGACTCAGGCGCTGATTGGAAATGTCATAGCTAAAAACTTTTTCCCAGTCCGTAGGTAATCTTTTTACTCTGTTGGTGAAGTCTTTGGATGAGCATAGGTGTTTGATTTTAGGAGCTCCCAGTTATCTACTTTTTCTTCTGCATTGCTAGTAATGTTTTGTATACTGTTTATGCCATGTATTAAACAATGCCATGTATTAAGGCTCCTAAAATTGTCCCTATTTTTTCTTCCATGACCTTTATCATCTTAGATTTTATATTTAGGTCTTTGATATATTTTGAGGTCAATTTGTCATGGTGTGAAGCTGATGATTTGTCTCTCATCTTATTAAAAAATGTCGTTGGAATTTGGATTGGAATTGCATTAAATCTATAGATCACTTTTGGTAGAATAGACATTTTTATAATGTTAAGTCTTCCTATCCATGAGCAAGGTATGTTTTTCCACTTATGTAGGTCTCTTTTGGTTTCTTGCAGAAGTGTTTTGTAGTTTTCTTTGTGTAAGTCTTTTACATCTCTGGTAAGATTTATTTCTAAGTGTTTTATCTTCTTGGGGGCTACTGTAAATGGCGTTGATTTGGTGATTTCCTCTTCGATGTTCTTTTTTGTTGGTGTAGAGGAATCCAACTGATTTATGTATGTTTATCTTGTATCCTGATAATCTGCTGAACTCTTCTATTAGTTTCAGTAGTTTTCTGGAGGATTCCTTAGGGTTTTCTGTGCATAAGATCATGTCATCTGTGAATAGAGACACTTTTACTTCTTCTTTGCCAATCTGGATGCCCTTTATTTCTTTATGTAGCCTTATTGCTCTGGCTAGGACTTCCAGCACAATGTTAAATAAGAGTGGTGATAAAGGGCATTCTTGTCTGGTTCCTGATCTCAAGGGGAATGCTTTCAGACTCTCTCCATCTAGGATAATGTTGACTGTTGGCTTTATATAAATTCCCTTTATTATGTTGAGAAATGTTCCCTCTATTCCTATTTTGCTGAGAGTTTTTGTCATGAATGGGTGTTGAACTTTGTCAAATGCCTTTTCTGCATCAATTGATAAAATCATGTGGTTCTTGTCTTTTGTTTTATTTATATAATGGATTACATTAATTGTTTTTCTAATGTTGAACCATCCCTGCATACCTGGTATGAATCCCACTTGGTTATGGTGAGTTATTTTTTTGATATGTTGTTGAATTCTATTGGCTAGAATTTTCTTGAGGATTTTTGCATCTAAGTTTATGAGGGATATAGGTCTGTAAATTTCTTTTTCTGTGGTGTCTTTTTTTTTTTTTTTTTTTACCTGGTTTGGGTATCAGGAATATGGTGGCTTCATAGAATGAGTTTGGGAGTATTCTATCCTTTTCTATGCTCTGAAATACCTTTAGTAGTAGTGGTCTTAACTCTCCTCTGAAAGTTTGGTAGAACTCTGCAGTGAAGCCATCCAGGCCAGGGCTTTCTTTTTTGTTGGGAGTTTTTAAATTACCTTTTCAATCTTTTCTTTTGTCATGGGTCTATTTAGCTGAACTACCTCTGTTTCTGTCAGTTTAGGTAGGTAGTGTGTTTCTAGGAATTCATCTCTTTCTTCTAGGTTTTCAAATTTCTTAGAGTACAATTTTTCATAGTAATTTGATATGATTCTTTTAACTTCAGTTGGGTTTGTTGTAATACAGCCCATCTTATTTCTTATTCGGGTTATTTGCTTCCTCTCCTGTTTTTCTTTTGTCAGTTTGGCCAATGGTTTATCAATTTTGTTGATTTTTTCAAAGAACCAGCTTTTGGTCTTGTTAATTCTTTCAATTGTTTTTCTGTTTTCCATGTCATTTATTTCAGCTCTGATTTTTATGATTTGTTTTCTTCTGGTGCCTGAGGGTTTCTGCTGTTGCTCTCTTCCTATTTGTTCAAGTTGTAGGGATAATTCTTTGATTTTGGCCCTTTCTTCTTTTTGGATGTGTGCATTTATTGATATAAATTGACCTTTGAGCACAGCTTTCACTTTGTCCCAAAGGTTCTGATAGGAAGTGTTTTCATTCTCATTGGATTCTCTGAATTTCTTTATTCCATCCTTAATGTCCTCTATAATCCAGTCTTTTTGGAGCAGGGTATTGTTCAGTTTCCAGGTGTTTGATTTCTTTTCCCTGCTTTTCCTGTTATTGATTTCTACTTTTATGGCCTTATAGTCAGAGAAGATGCTTTGTAATATTTTGATGTACTGGATTCTGCTAAGGCTTGCTTTATGACCTAATATGTGGTCTATTCTAGAGAATGTTCCATGTGCATTGGAAAAGAAAGTATACTTGTCTGCTGTTGGGTGGAGTGTTCTGTATATGTGTATGAGGTCAAGTTGGTTGATTGTGGCATTTAGATCTTCTGTGTCTTTACTGAGCTTCTTTCTGGATGTCCTGTCCTTCACCAAAATTAGTGTGTTGAAGTCTCCTTCTATTATTGTGGAGCTGTCTATCTCACTTTTCGATGCTGATAGAGTCTGTTTTATGTATCTTGCAGCCCTGTCATTGGGTGCATAAATATTTAATATGGTTATATCTTCTTGGTATATTGTCCCTTTAATCATTAAATAATGTCCTTTCTTATCCTTTATAATGGATTTAACTTTAAAGTCTATTTTGTCTGAAATTAATATGGCTACTCTGGCTCTCTTTTGATTGTTGTTTGCTTAATATATTATTTTCCATCCTTTGACTTTTAGTTTGTTTGTGTCTCTCAGTCTAAGGTTTGCCTCTTGTAGGCAGCATGTAGACAGATCTTGTTTTTTAATCCATTCTGCCATTCTCTGTCTCTTTATTGGTGCATTTAGTCCATTTACATTCAGTGTAATTAAGGATAGGTAGGAGTTTAGTGCTATCATTTTGACATCTTTTTTTGTGTGTTGTTGACAGTTTTCTTTTCCCACTTAATTTTATGCGCTGAGTAGATTATCTTTATATATTGTCCTTTCCTCATATTCATTGTTATTGATTTTGTTTCTGCTAAGTCTCTATTTTTTTCTTGAATTTTATTTTGGTGTGTATGATAGTTTGTCTCCTTTGTGGTTACCTTATTATTTACCCCTGTTTTTTAAAATTTAAACCTAAGTTTTATTTCTTTGTATCACCTTGTCTTCCTCTCCATATGGAAGATCTATGACTACATTTCTTAGTGACATTTACTGTTTAATGCTGTCTTCTTTTGCATAATAACATCGCTGTTTCCCTGTTTTGAGCATTTTTTTTAATCTGGATTTATTTTTGTGATTTCCTATCTGGGTGGACGTCTGATTGTTCTGCCCAGCATTGTATTCTTGGATTGATACCCGATATTGTTTTTCTAACCAAAGAACTCTCTTTACTATTTCTTGTAGTTTTGGTTTGGTTTTTATGAATTCTTTAAACATCTGTTTATCTGGAAATGTCCTAATTTCACCTTCATATCTGAGAGACAGTTTTGTTGGATTATATGATTCTTGGCTGGCAATTTTTTTCCTTCAGTTTTTTATTTAAGTCACCCAGTGTCTTCTCGCCTGCATGGTTTCATCCGAGTAGTCTGAGCTTATTCTTATTGACTCTCTTTTGGAGGTGACTTTTTGTTTATCCCTAGCTGCTCTTAAAGTTCTCTCTATCTTTGGTTTTGCCAAGTTTGATTATAATATGTGTTGGTGACTTTCTTTTAAAGTATACCTCATGTGGAGTTCGATGAGCATCTTGGATAGATATCTTCTCATCTTTCACAATATCAGGGAAGTTTTCTGCCAACAAATCTTCAACAGTTCTCTCTGTATTTCTGTTATCCCTCCCTGTTCTGGTACTCTAATCACTTGTAGGTTATTTCTCTTAATAAAGTTCCACATGATTCTTAGCATTTCTTCATTTTTAAAAATTCTTTTATCTGATTTTTCTTCAAATATATTGGTGCCAGGTGCTTTATCTTCAAGTTCAGAAATTCTGCCTTCCACTTGCTCAAATCTGCTCCTCTGACTTTCTGTTGAGTTGTCTACTTCTGTATTTTTATTGTTAATCTTCTGAATTTCTGATTGCTCTCTATGGATTTTTCCAGCTTATTAAATTTTTCATTATGTTCCTGAATAATCTTTTTATTTTCTTCATCTGCTTTATCTGTGTGTTCCTTGGTTGTTCTGCGTATTACCTGATCTCGTTTCTAATCTCACTCCTGATGTCTTCAAGAGTTCTGAATATTAATCTTTTGAATTCTGCATCTGTTAGTTCCAGGAAGGCACCTTCATCCAGAAGATCAGTTGATTCTTTGTTATGAGAGCTTGTTGAGGTGATCATGGTCTGTTTTTTTATGTGACTTGATATTGACTGTTGTCTCTGAGCCATCTGTAAGTTATTGTATTAGTTTATTTTATGTTTGCTTACTGTATCCTAGCTTTTTGCTTTGTTTTGTTTTGATATGCCCAGATGGGTTGCTTGAGTGAGCTAGCTTGATTATTTTCACCTTTCAAGATCTGACATCCTGTCACGAGATGGCTAGAGCTGTTATCAGGTATATCAGTCTAGGAGTCCATTCACTTTTCTTGTATGAATTCAGCTCAGGTGTCCAGGTAGCTGATCATCAAGTTTGCGGTACAGGCTCTGTCCTACAGTCTTAGAGGGGCAGGGGTGATTGGTGTAGGTACCAGTATCTAGCTGTAGTAGGGTGTCACGCTCTGTACAAGGCAGGGGGCTGAGAATTGTCTGCCAAGTGTCTGTAAGAAAAGCGTGTCCCTGTTCCCTAAAGCATACAGGTGGGTGGGCTCTGCAGAAGGACCATAGGCACCAAATGTTTTTGGTTGTAAGAACTCAGATGTACCAGTTATCCAGGGACCCTTGTCATGGGTGGCTGGGTGACATGAGTGGAGCCACCACCAGTCCTTATGCCCCTGAGGGTAGGTGAGGACCCTGTTTAATAGGCAAAGCAATGTCAAACATCAAACAACCACGTCTCTACCGTATAGCTGAAACAGTTGTAGTATGTCAACAAGGGCCTATTCTCCTGAAATAGGCCCACACAAGTCCACACGGAGGGGAAAGGTACTCAAAGTCCAAGGACCTTTTATGCGTGGACAGGAGAAGCTTCTGTCCTGAGCTCCCCCAGTTAGTGGAGCTGGCAAATTATCTTTTTCCCCCAATTGCAAATTTATTCCTTCTCCAAGGCCAGGGGGATGGCTCTAGGTGCTAAACAGGGCCTATCTCAGGCCCCGGGAAATCATCCACTGCAGCTGGCTTGGGAGCAGGGGGGCACAGTAAAATATACACAAGTACTTAGCTTTTGCCAAGAACACCCTTCTTCTCTGGTTCTGGAGGTGTGAGTAGGCTGTGTGGCTGGTTGCTTCTCTCTGAGGAAACTGTGCTTGAATGCTAGTACCAGCCTGCCACAGTCATTCCCGGGAATGGTGCCCGAGGGCTCCTGGCGATTCAAGTCCAGTAACTCCTTTCCACTTCTGAACTGTCTTTTCCTCCCCCTGCCCCCCGGCCCAGTTCATTTTCTAACCTTGCCTTTGATGTTCAGGTCTCCTAGCTTGCCATAAATACAACCATTTCACTTGTTTTTCGGGTCTTTTTTGGAAGAGGGCTTGCTGGAAGCATCTATTTGCCATTTTGGCCCCACCCCTCACTTTTTTTTCCAGGCCTTTGTTGTAAAAGGGACCACAGAAAGCATCTGCCTACTGCACCATCTTGGCCCCACCTTCAGTCATCAGAAAGCCTTATTTCTTGTAGCAACAGAGCTGATATTACTGAAAATCAGACCTGGATTCTTACCATAAGAGTGGCTGAATTACAACACCAATGGAATTCTCAACCTCAGATGTTGTCTGAAGTTAAAGTGAGGTCATTGATCAGGAAGGAATGGGATCCTGAAGCGTGGGGTAGGAACATATGGGCAGATAACCAGGAAGTCGGGGACAGTGAGCTTCAAAATTCCATTGAATCATTCTTGCCAGCAAAACCAGTAGCCTCTCTACCCCCCATCTGATGAGATTAACCTAGCTGTGTCTGAAGAGCCTTTGTCTGAGATATCACCTGGGTTGGCCTGTCAGTTATTGCCTGGGGCATTGCCTGAGGCAGATGCCTTGCAAGACATTTCTGAATGTTCTTAAAACACATCCCTGCTACCTATTTTTGCTGCTAGATCTATAACTAGACTTAAGTCCCAGCAAACCCCAAAAGATGAAGTACAAAGTGTGACTGAGGAGGAGATATGCTACACTCCAAAAGAACTGCTTGACTTTTCTAATATGTACAGGTAGAATCCTGGGGGATATGTGTGGGAATGGCCATTAAGGGTGTAGGATAATGATGTAAGGAACACAAAGATGGATCAGTCTGAGTTTATTGACATGGGCCCACTAAACACAGATTCATCAATGTTTCAGCTCGAGAGGTTAGGAAAATATTTAATAGTTTATTAGGTTAGGTGGCTGAAGCATGGATTAGTACATCTCCTGGTACCTGGTATGCATCTATTGATCTGGCAAATGTTTTTTCTCAATTCTAGTTTCGAAGGAACACCAGAAGCCACGTCTTCTGCTTGCAAGGCCAGCAACACATCTTCAGTGAATTACCTCAGAGGTATACCAGTGCTCCAGCCCTATCTCATAATTTAGTCCGCAGTGATCTTGATCACCTTTCTCTTCCTCGAGATGTCACATTGGTCCATTACTTTGATGATATTATGCTGATTGGACATAGTAAGGAAGAACTGTCAGTGACTGATAATGGTAAAACATCCATATGCTAGAGGGTGAGAAATTAATCTGACAAAAATTCAGGCACCTTCCACCTCAGTGAATTTTCTAGGGGTCCAGGGGTGTGGTGCATGTCGAGATATTCCTTCTAATGTGAAGGATAAGTTATTGCATCTGACCCCTCCCACAAGTAAAAAGGAGACACAACACCTGATGTTCCCCTTTGGATTTTGGAGGCAACATATCCCTCATTTGGGTGTACTACTCTTGCTTATTTATAAGCTGCTAGTTTTGAGTGGGGCCCAGAACAGACAGTTCTGCAACAGGTTCAGGCTGCTGTGCAAGATGCTCTGCCACTTGGTCTATATAATCCAGCTGATCCAATGGTGCTTAAAGTGTCAATAGCAGACAGAGATGCTGTTGGGATTCTTCGACAGGCTCCTATTGGTGAATCACAGTGCAGACCCTTAGGATTTTGTAGCAAAGCTTTGCCCATCATCTCCGGATAACTACTCTCCTTTTAAGAAACAGCTTTTGGCCTGTTATTGGGCCTTAGTAGAGACTGAATGCTTAACTATGGGCCACCAAGTCACCATGCAGCCTGAACTGCCCATCATAAACTGGGTGTTGTCTGACCCATACAGCCATAAAATCAGACGTGCACAACAGCACTCCATCATTAAATGGTAGTGTTATATATGAGACCGGGCCCCAAGCAGGACCTGAAGGCACAAGTCAGTCCTGTCACATTACCTTCCATCTCCCAGTCTTCACTTATGGCTTTAAGTGGTGTTCCTTATGATCATTTAACTGAGGAAGAGAAAACTCATGCCTGGTTTACAGATGGTACTCTACGATACATAGGCTTCGCTTGAAAGTGGACAGCAGCAGCACTACAGCCTCTTTCTGGGACCTCCCTGAAGGACAGTTGTGAAGGAAGTCCTCCCAATGGGCAGAACTTCAGGCAGAGCACCCGGTTGTTCACCTTGCTTGGAAGGAAAAATGGCCAGATGTGTGACTGTATACTGATTCATGGGCTATGGCCAATGGTTTGGCTGGATGTTCAGGGACTTAAAAGAACATGATTGGAAAATTAGAGACAAGGAGTTATGGGAAAGATATATGTGGATAAACTTCTCTGAATGGGCCAAAGAAGTGAATATATTTGTGTCTCTTGTGAATGCTCACCAAAGGGTGACCTCAGGAGAGGAGGATTTTAACAATCAAGTGGATAGGATTACATGTTCTGTGGAAACCAGTCATTCCCCAGTAGGCTCATGAACAAAGTGGCCATAGTGGCAGGGATGGAGGTTATGCATGGGCTCAGCAACATGGACATCCACTCACTAAGACCTACTTAGCTATAGCCACTGCTGAGTGCCCAATCTGCCAGCAGCAGAGACCAACACTCAGTACCTGATATGGCACCTTTCCTCAAGGTGATCAGCCAGCAACCTGGTGGCAGGTTGATTACATTGGATCACTTCCATCATAGAAAAAGCAGGATTTTGTTCTTACTGGAATAGACACTCTGAATAGGAATTTGCTTTCCCTGTATGCAAAGTTTCGGCCAAAACTAACATCCATGGAGTTAAAGATTGTCTTATCCACCATCACGGTATTCTCCACAGCATCACCTTGGATCAAGGAACCCACTTCACAGCAAATGAAATACAACAATGGGCTCATGTTCATGGAATTCACTTGTCTTACCATGTTCTTCATCATCCTGAAGCAGCTGCCTTGATAGAAAGATGGAATGGCTTTCTAAAGACACAATTATGGCACCAGCTGGTGGCAGACTTGTAGGGTTCAGACTTGTTCTCCAGGAGACTGTATATGCTTTAAACCTGTGTCCAATATACAGTGCTCTTTCTCCCATAGTCAGGATTCATGGGCTCACTAATCAAGGGGTGGAAATGGGAGCAGAACCACTTACTATTACCCCTAGTGACCCACTCATAAAATTTTTGCTTCCTGTCCCTGTGACCCTAATGCTCTGCAGATCTAAAGGTCTTAGTTCCAAAGGGAGGAATGCTCCCACCAAGAGACACAACACTGATTCCATTGAAGTAGAGGCTAAGAATGCCACCCGACCACTTTGGGCTCCTTATGCCTCTGGATTAACAGGTAAAGAATGGAGTTACTGTATTGGCTGGTGTGATTAGTCCTGATTACCAGGAAGAAGTCATTTTGATATTACATAATGGAGGTAAAGAAGAGTTTTCTGGCATACAGGAGATCCCTTAGGATGTCTCTTAGTACTACCATGCGCTGTGATGAAAATCAATCACAACAACTCAATTATGACATAATTACTAATGGCCCAGACCCTTCAAGAATGAAGGCTTGGGTCACCCCACCAGACAAAGAACCATGAGCAGCTGAGGTGCTTTCTGAGGATAAAGCGTGTACAGAATGGGTGGTGGAAGAAGGTAGTTGTAAACACCAGCTATGACCATGTGACCAGTTGCAGAAATGAGAACTGTAATTGTTATGAGTATTTCTTCTTTGTATGTGTGCGTCAAATATTTTTGTTTTCTTCACATATAAAATATAAGCATGGCTAGTGTGTTTTTGGTTGTATGTATGTTAGTTGTATCATGTTAGGTGCTAGTATGACTTTATAATTGTCTTTATTTAGACATTATGCATGGTTTAAGGAGATATGTACAGGTGCCATGTTGACAAAGATGGGCTGTGATGCTTAACATTGTGTGTCAATTTGGCTGGGCCATGATTCTCAGTGTTTATATAATGTTATATAATGATGTAATCACCTGCAGGATGAGATTTACTATGAGCGGCCAATCAGTTGAAGGGGAGTTTCTTTGGGAGTGTTGCCTGCATCCAATATACATAGACTTTCTGGCAAAACTCACTGGCTTTTGCTTCCTCTGGATCCTGCATTTGGCTCGTCACCATCTGACTTCTGGTTTTTGGGACCTGAGCCAGTGGTTTGCCGTATTGCCTGCCGATCTTGGATTCGTCAGCCTCCACAGCTTGTGAGGCAGCAGACTTCCATCTGACCTACTGATCTTGGGTTTGTCAGCCCCTGCAGCTACATGAGTCAAGAGAAGCCTCCAGCCTGACCCATGGACTTGGGACTTTCCAGCCTTTACCACTGCATTAGCCCTTTCCTTGATATCTCTATGTGTGTGTCTGTGTACACTTCACTGGTTTTGCTTCTCTAGAGAACCCAGCCTAAAAGAGGGGCCAAAATTACTTTACTACTAAGTGATAACTTTGGGCAATACAGCACATTTTAGAAACTTTATTCCCCAGAGCACACTAGGAGCAGGATTATTTTTTGTTTTTATTTTGTTTCCTTACTCTTTGAACTCTAGTATAACTCAGCATGGTTTTCTACCCTCTATTGGAAGTTTCCCTAGGGAGAAAGTAAGCTCAGCTTCCATTACCGTTCTGAAGTATATGTGTAAATACATGTGTAACTCAGAATCCAAAGTTTGGCGGGATATAAAAACATTTGTCTATCATTTAATCTTTTTATTTTGTTTCATTTCTATGTTTTCATTCCTGAGGCAGTTGGTTTGTCCAGGACTCAACAAGAAACTTTTTTTCTCCATCTGAGTTTTTGACCATAAAAAAAGCCATTCTTTGTCACTTTACAGTTATTGTAAATTCTTGGGCTGTAAGAAGTCTACTTAATATCTTATTCTGAGTAGGATTTCATTCTGCAGTGACATGGAATGATGTGGATTAGAACAATAGTTTCTCTATATCTCAGTGTTCTTTATATTTGCACTTTTAGTTATCTTAATTAGCCCCTAAAAGCTTCCCTTCATGACTCTAAAGAAGAGTCATCTGAATTACACAGTAATTTTAGTATGTATTTCTATAATGGGGCCCTGGTTGCACAGTGGTTAAGCATTTGGCTGCTAACCCAAATGTTGCCAGTTTGAATCCACCAGATGTCTTTGGAAGCCCTATGGGGGCAGTTCTACTCTGTGCTAGAGGGTCACTATGAGTCGGAATCTACTCAATGGCAGCAGGTTGGATGGGATGAGATTTAGAGATTGCCTAGAGCAGTGTTTCTCATTTTTTTTTTTTTCATGTCATCTCCCCAGGAACATTTTCAGACAGTTTTTCTAAGGCTGCCCCCTTCCCTGCCTGTGAAATTTTAATATCACAAATATCCTGCATATCTGTGCTTTATACATAAAAAGAGTAAGATTCGTCTCACTCCCTAAGAGTACATTTTTGTGCCATCCCCCACTGAAAATGCATGGCATAGAAATTCCTACAAGAAGCCCTCCTTTGCAGTACCTGTAAAGGAATTACCTGCCACATAGCAGAAGTGCTTTTTTTTTTTCTTTGTTAAAGATCTTTTAAAACCTCTGTGTTAGGAATTCACCCTCAATGCCTTCCCTGAAAAAACAGTGACAGCCTGTCCATTGTCTGTAGGGGAGGAGTTCTTTGAGGGCCTTCTTTGGGAAAACTTGAAGTATGTGTGAACATGACTATAGCCTTTGAAATAAAGACACCTTTACATTTGGACCAAATGGCTCTAGTTTTATGTGTGACATTATCAAAGCTATGGATTTTTCTTTTTTAAATAAGCCTCCTAAGAAGAGCACTGTTCCACTGGGTTGAAACATGCAGCTGATTCTGAATTCCTGAGGGGACTTTGTGTGCCCCAGGATTTCTAAAAACCGAGGACCCCTTGGTGCTGTGCCTGGAAGGAAGGAAGGGTGAAGTAAAGGGAGGGGTTACATTTAGATTCCTTCTTCACTGCATCCAGTTGGGTGTGATTTTGTGCAAGATAAAGTGTAGGAGTGCGTGAGAGCCACAAACAAGAATCCACCCAAATGTCAGGGGCAAAGAGACAGAGGCATTTCACTGCTTCACAGAAATATGGCATGGGTATAGGACATATACTAACATTCCTGTAGAGGCAATATTCAGCACATGGTTTTCTCAAGATGCCAAAGGAATATTGAAACTGGGAGCTTTCTACTTAAGCCTTTTGCAAAAGTAGATGTGAGGGGCATTACTTAGACCATAGAATAAGGCATCATCAGGACAATACCCAGAAGTAATAATGTTCTTTCAAATAGCTCTTCCATTTGAGCTTAAAACATTCTTGTGATGCGGTACAGGCTGTTTACATACCTCTAGACTTATTCTTAACACGCAGTATTTCCAATTAATGTTTTTAGCTAACCAGCTTAACATACTGGCCTGATTACAGTTAACCCCAGAATGCTCAGTTATCAATAAAAAAATCCCTTAACTCTCAAAAGTCAGTAGACATTTAACAAGATGAGCAGGATGCTTTTGATTTTTATAAATTTTGCAGGAAAAGTATATTCAAGCCCAGGTCCATGGAATCCAGAGCCACACTTCTAAAACTGAACTCCTCTCTTCTCCTCTGTGTTTCCCTTCTGTGCTAGTTCTTTCAGGGTAGTTGTGTTCTTCTGAGGACCAATTTTAAAATCATCAGTGTTATGGATATTTAAAAATCTTTCCCCTATCCCTTAGCATTCTTTCACCCTTGACCACCCAAAATAAGGGAGTTCACAGATTCTTCTTGCTTCATTCCTGGCATCTAGTCTTTTTTCAGACTTCTTGCTTCTCTGCTCTCCTTTAAGCTCTAATATACGCGTGCCTGGACTGGTGAAGTATCAGGCAGGTGAATCTCCACTTGCAGGCTGGTTGTGAGCATCAGAGAGCATTGCTGGGAGACAGTTATTCATGGACCTCTCATATTTCTGCACATCTTGCAAGCAGAGCCACTGGCTGCCTTTATTCTGGACTTTGTACAGTGACTAGCCTTGAAATATAGTGTCTCCATCTGAAGCAGTGTACAGGTTTGCCTACAGTTCAGTATAGTAAAGGGGCAAAGGTCAGAAAAGCTTATTGCCTATTATAAAAGATTAGGGTTCTCTAACTCGGGATTCCTCAGCTGTGATACAAAACCACTGCATGCACTACAGCCACCTGAGTCCTTCCACATTGTCTCTGTGGGACTCAGGGGGCAAGGGCGCTGGATAAAAACATGTTTATGCCGTTGCTATGTCACGAGTAATAAGGTTCTTTGTTTCTGACCCGAAAGTTTCATGCCTTCTATCAACATCCGTGAACCCGTGGTGGGTTTGCAAGTAATGTGAAATCCCAGACCCTTCACAGTTCTTGACAAGCATTTAGGTCATAGTAAACACAGGATAGATATTCGATAAGTGGTAACTATTATTATTATTGTTACATTGTTTTTCAAAGATCATTTAGGCATTGTGGAAGATGAACTAGAGGAGGTTGAGGCTGGAGTCAGGGATACTAGTTAAGAGGTCCAACATTAAGTCCAAGATGACCAGACCATGAACTCAGGCATTGTCAGGGGGACTAGTGTGAAGAGAAGAAAGAACTGAGAGAAACTTAATGAGGTAGAATTCACAGGATTGGAGGATTAACTGGATGGAAGGAAGACAGAAGAATTAAGGATTACTTCAAGACTTCTGGATTGGCAGACTGGAGTGATGACCATCAGTCAAGACGAGATACGCGAGTAGAAGATGATGTTGTAGGAGAAGGTGATAAGCTTGTGGACAGGAGCAATCAGGTGGTAAAATGTGTAGGCAATTGAGTGAGGAGTCTAGAGGTCAGGGGACCATTACGGATGGAGAGAGGTTTGGGAGTTAACAAAATATAAACAAAATATAGATGGTTGTTAAATCATGGGAACGGTTGAGGTTGCACAAGAGTTTTTATGGTGCTCAGAAGCTCCTGAAACAGCTGTATTTGAATTACCAGTGCAGCTTGGTTGTTGTTTAATGCTGACTTCTATCCCCAGCCCCACCATCACCCCATCCGCAAATGAGAACAAAGACATCAAGCCTCCAGCTGAGCTGCTTGGCTTGAAGCTGAGTATCAGGAATAGATACCCACCCATTAAGCCTTACCTTGCTCCCAGGGTGCTGGGTTTGATGAGATTTACTTTGAAAAATGAGTTACATTATGAAAAGTAGGTCTGAGGAGAGAGTGAAGAGTGGAAAGAGAAAGGGGCTAAACGCTGAACCTTCAACGGCAGGCAAGAAAAATTTTTCATTGTCTGGGCTTTGCTCCTTTCACATACCTATTATTTTTCCATAGGAAACTAATGAGTAAGAGGGAGAAACGCATTACATTTACTGTTCTATGATATTTATGCTGCTTCTTTGTGCCTTTGTGAATCTGAATGTTAAGTTTTGTGAATTATGACGTGCTCCTTTGGAGTCACTGGGCTCAATCATGGTGTTGTAGGAAGAGCATGATCTTTGAAGAGCCAGATGTACCTGGGTTTGACTCTGGAGCTACCACCCACTATCGTTGTGACCTTGGGCAAATGGCTTCTTTTTATAAAAATATGAATGGTAATAACTACATGTGATATTGAGCAGATTAGAAATAATTATGAGTCTTTCTTCAATGGAAACCTGACAAGAGTTGAACACCATGATCTCTAAACTTCTGTCTGGGTTAGATTGATTCCATAGCTTGAGATTTGTAATACAAGGTTGTCTTTCTTTCCACATGAAGTCTCTTTTTAAAAGGACCATTGACAGCATACCTGTTATAGAACATATGACTGACTTTGAGAATAGCTTACGCGTTGTGTTGTTTTTTTTTTAATTGCAATTTTTCCACTACTCCCAAGGTCAAGAGTACCTTGGGGATTATCCACCATTTAATGGCAGAATCAGATAGGCTGGAGACCTGGACAAGAAAGACGCATCAATCAACATAGAAAGTATGCAGTTTATACATTGGCACCTATACCTGTAATGTTAACCGCCCCCCCCCAACACTGTTGTCCAGCCAGGGCACATTAGGTTCCATGTTGTAGAGACAGGGTACTTCCTTGAGTATTTCTCAGTCATGATGTAACTCCCTCTATCTCATGTTTAGCTGGAGAGCAAGAATTTCGTTTCAGGGTGTGTTTGAAGGGAGAATTTTTGCCATGCAGTTGTGGTCCCTGTTTCTGTGGACCTGTGACTACCAAACATGTCTAGGGGTTAGGGAGGTGCTGCTCACTGAAACAGGAGTTGCCAATTTCTCCATTTATATACCTGCTACCTGGACCCTATTGATCTGATTTCAGAAGTATTAATTTTTCGGTGTGGATTGGAAGACCAAATTCATTATAGTTGGATGGGGTGAGCAGTGGGAAAGAAGGAGCTAAGCACCGTTCTGATATTCTTCAGGAGAAAGTTTTGACCACTTCACAGCTTTTTTTTTTTTTTTTTTGAGAATAATCAGGAAATGCATGTTTTTGAAACAAAGTCTGCTTTGTTAGAGAACAGATTGAGGTAAAATCACATCCCCGTTTTAATTTTATTTATTATTTTAGAGCATTATCTTAATTAACTAGTTTTTTACCTTAACAGAGAAACACAAATGGGTGGCTTTAAAGAACAGGAATTTATTGTCTCGCAGTTTGGGAGGCTAGAAGTCCAAATAGGATTACACTGGGCATTGGCTCTATGGGAGGGTCCTTCATTGCTGGTAGCCTCCTTTGTTTGAGTTCCTTGGCATTCCTTGGTGTCTGTCCTCCCCCCCGCCCCCACTCTGGTATGGTCACATCTACATAACAAAAGAAAAACTATTTACAAACAGGATAACATCCACAGGTCTAGGGGCCAGTACTTCAGTGCCTATTTTGGGGATGACACATCAATACGTAATAGAGAGACTGTATGTGTTGAAATTCTTAGTTCCGTAGTTCACTCTTTATTGGATAATATTTGTATGTCTTCAACTAGATACCCAGGATCTCATAATTTGGATAATAGAAGAGGGTGTGGTAACTGCTAATGGGAGGCACTTGCTTATTAATTTAATAAAATCCCATTTCTTCTCTCTGTAGTAATGCACCTTAAAATATTTGTTTTCACTTCTAGAGATTCTGCCCAATGTTTCCAGTTTAAGTGGTTGTGGGTATTGTTTCTGCTGTGGTCCTAGGTCCCACTCTACTCATCAGTATGATTCTGGCTGCTCTCTATAGAAGGAAGAACTCTAAACAGGATTACACTGGGTAAGAGACAGTGCCTTTTAGGGGAAGAGTGGAGGGAAGGAATCATGTAAAATGCTTTTGTATATGTGTGAGTTTAGTTTTCTTTTTTCATATATGAATTGTATGATCAATAATTGAGGCCCTTTCTGTATTGGAATAATGAAATGATTTTGGTTCTGGGCATCCAGTTTCCCACTTTAGAGACTCACAGTTTGAAGAATGCATGCCATACTTAGTATTAGTAACGTGTCCTGACACTTTAAATGTGAGCCTCCCCAAACTCCTAAGAATTAAAAAATATATATATCATAAAAGATTTAAGGTCTACTGATAAACATCCCATTACGTACCCCTAATAAGTTACTTCCTGCCATTAACTTTCACTTATTTATAGATGAGGTAGTGCTTGTTGTTAAAGACTTCTATGCCCCTGAAAAAGTTAAGCCCATGTGAGTGGCATTCCTCAGTGTTCTTATTCTTGACTTCCTGGGTTTTCTTTGGTTTGGTTGTGTATGGTGTGGGAACCCAAAATATATGGAATTAGGGAATGGAGAGGATGAAATAAATAGAGACTACTAGACTGGCTCTATATCTGTAATTTTTAGAATATATTCAGGACAGGTTTACCTTTGATAATTACAAAGGCAAATTGCCAATAAGCCATTAAGAATGTATAGCTTACTCCTTTAAACCTGTATCCCAAAGGAGGGCTGATGGTGGAAGGAAAAGACAAGCAATAAAAGGGTGAATGTGTAATAGGACCAGAATCCCATTCAGTGGATATTATTATTGTAAACTCAGTAAGACTTGTAGTTTTGTACCACATTGGTTTCTGTGCCTCCTCCAGTGATAGGATCATTGATGTAGAAGAATGAGTCAGTGTCGGATACAGAAAATAGTTTCAAGGTATGTGATAACTTTGATACCCATTGTTTTGTTATCTTTTGTTTTTATACTTCTGTTGCTTCATTTTTCATCACTTGCATTTCTATATTTTTGTTTCCACTTATTTTAATTTTTTTTTTACATTTGTTTTCCAAATTGTGAACTCATCAACAGCAGTACATCAGAGACTTTGCCACTGATTAAGCAGGCTCAACAGGAGTATTCCTCTGAAACAGAGGATCCAGTAAAGAGTCTGCCTTCTGGGTCTCCTCAGGTAATGACTGATTGCAAATCTGCCCCCCATACTGTGCTCTACAGTTTGGTACTCTTTCACTTCCCCAGGTATAAGAAAAAATACTTAGCCATGAGAGAGAGACAGGTACAGAGACACAAAGAGATAGACAGAGACAGAGAAAGGGAGAGGGAAATAAAGGCTTGGGCTAGGAAAAACAAGCAAATGTATGGAGAAGAATCTGATCTGGCTAGAGGTTTCAATCAAACTACCACTAACGTATTGTTTACTGATAATGTGGCTCCTTTGGCTCAATGTGGAAGTAGGAAATACTCTTGTCAGATGTAAAGATTCTTCTTTATAATTGCTGAAGGAAATAAATTTAGTGAGCTAGATGCTACACTGAGGTGTGCTATAAGGCTAGAAAATAACAGAAAAAAAGTTGATAGATATTTTTGGTATTGATAATAGAAAATAAAAAAATATTTTCTATGAATTCTTTAGAAGGAATTAAAGATAAGCATTTATTTGGGTATTTAATAGGCTTGATGAACAAGGAAGAGTTTTGGTTCTCTGACATTCTTGCATAAAACACAGAAGAGAAATAACTTTTATTTGGAACTTTAGCACAGAATCCAGTTAATATTAAATCAAGTCCTTGTGTTTTGGTTATGCTGTTATAACTAATATTGTGGCACGACAGAAATTTCATAGCTTAGTACCAATTAGAGTCTTTTAGGGTAGAAAGCATTCTAAGGAATTTGGCCTGCTGTAGCTTTGCCAGGAGGAGGTGTTAGCTTGGGGAAATGTATTTAAGAGGAAGTAAAGAAAAGAATAACAGTGTTTTGTGGAAGAAGTGTCCACAGTCTTATTCAACAGTTGTTATATGGGGTAAGGAAACTGAGAGATTGTGATGGTAAATAACCAAAATCACACCATCAGTTAGTGACCAAATTGGGGCTAGAATTCAGGTTTGTAAACAGCACATTCTCTATCACAGCTTTAGGCTCTTTACTTGTACCTAGTCTCTCTCTTTCAGATTACTTAATATATCTCAGATACCTCAGCCCACTAATTTGGGTTGTGAGTGGGAGTAGGGCTATGAATGAAGGCATGAGAATTACAGACAGGCATAACCTCTGAATAAGCCTTGGATACTTTTTCTTCTGCCCTTAAAGAATTAACTGCTAAGGGAATTACCCTCCTGTTGAAATCAAACTATATATATATATACATACATACATATATATGTATATATATATATGCATATATATATGCATACATACACATAATCACAGGCAGTCCTCTGGTTACAAATGTCCCACTTACGTACGACCTGTAATTATGAACCAATCCCTGTAAAGCCAATTATATTGAAAATTTAAGGTACATAAAATGGCTCATAATAACAAATGGGCATTACTTTGTAATGTGCATCAAAACATTATTATTATTACTACTACTGTATTATTATGTTTAAGATGTTTTAGTGTATCTGAAACTGTTTCTTCAATGTTTTTTATGCATAGAAAGGTATACTATACACTGAGAAAAACATTTGACTAACTGACATTAGATACAAACTGTACCTGTTTCAACTTATGTACAAATTCAACTTACAGACAAACTTAGGAATGAAACAGTGGTTTTTGGGCATTGGAAAACAGGTCATGCAAAGCTATGGTTCCTGAACGAAAGGAAGCAAGTTTGTTTGAATACGATTATTCCAGTTTATTGCCTTGAGGCAGTTTCCAGATATCAGCGCAGAAAGGGGAAGCAGAATGGAACCCAGTTGTCTCACTGAATTGAGGAGGCATACATCAAGAATTTAGGGAGACCAACATAGCTAGGATTTATGAGGCAGAGTGCCATAGATGTAGAAGCTACAGAGAGAGATATCTTTAGAGATCTTCATTGGGTCCCACTTGGGTTTTGCTTGAGTACAGATTTCTACAGGCAGGGAGAAAACTCCCTGAGACCAGGGAAAAAATCACCTGTAGAGCAGAGGCTGGCTGCACAATGCCTGGATCTCACACGGGGTTAAGAAAAGTTTGTGTTACTGCAAGCCAGATTGGAGAGACCTTGTAATACAGAGGGTACTGTGTAGAGTTCTCAGCATGGTCACATCTTACTGGGGGGATGGATAACTACCAGAATAAAAGCTGCTATGAACTCACCATAAAAAATTTTAAAAGGAAGCTTTAAAAGGATAAAACAAATCCAAAAGTAGCTTAACTGCATGCCAGAACAAAATCCAACATTCTTTACAAGAACGTAACAAAATCCAGCATTCAACAATGTAAAAATTCACAATGCCTGATACCATTCAAAAATTACCAGGCACCCCACCAGACTGACTACATGGTGCCCAGCTACCACCATCAACTGCTTTGACAGGGATCACAATACAGGGTCCCAGACAGAACTGGAGAAAAATGTAGAACAAAATTCTAGCTCAAAAAAAAAAAAGAAAGAGAGAGAGAGAGAGAGGAAGGAAGGAAGGGAGGGAGGGAGGGAGGGAGGGAGGGAGGGAGGGAGGGAGGAAGGAAGGAAGGAAGGAAGGAAGGAAGGAAGGAAGGAAGGAAGGAAGGAAGGGAAAGAAAGAGAGAGAGAAAGAGAGAAAGAGAGGAAGGGAGGAAGGGAGGAAGGGAGGAAGGGAGGAAGGGAGGAAGGGAGGAAGGGAGGAAGGGAGGAAGGAAGGAAGGAAGGAAGGAAGGAAGGAAGGAAGGAAGGAAGGAAGGAAGGAAGGAAGGAAGGAAGGAAGGAAGGAAGGAAGGAAGGAAGAAAGAAAGAAAGAAAGAAAGAAAGAAAGAAAGAAAGAAAGAAAGAAAGAAAGAAAGAAAGAAAGAAAGAAAGAAAGAAAGAAAGAAAGAAAGAAAGAAAGAAGAGTCTTACTGATCTGACAGAGACTGGAGAAACCCCACCAGTAAGGGCCCCAGACACCCTTTCACATCAGCAATGAAGTCACTCCTGAGGTTCACCCTTCAGCCAAAGATTAGACAGGCCCACAAAACAAAATGAGACTAAATGGGCACACCACTGCAGGGGCAAAGACGAGAAGGCAGGAGAGAACAGGAAAGCTGGTAATAGGGAACCTAAGGTCGAGAAAGGGAGAGTGTTGACACGTCGTGGGGTTGGCAACCAATGTCACAAAACAATATGTGCAATAATTGTTTAATGAGAAGCTAGCTTGTTCTGTAAACCTTCCTCTAAAGTACAATAAAAAAAAAAACTTACCAGGCACCACAAGAAACAGAAAAAAAAAAAGAGAAAAAAAAATCAGTCAATAGAAACAGACTCAGAAATGACAGAGATGGTGGAATTCATAGACAAAGATCTTAAAACATGTATTATACACCTTATTAATGTTTAAGGATGTAAAGAAAAACTTTAACATTGTGAGGTGAGAAATAGAACTGTAAAAAAAGACCAAAATGAAATTTCTAAAAATAAAAAGTACATTGAATGTCATTTACAGCAGATTAGACACTATAGAAGAATAAAGAACCACATAAACCAGAGACTCCAGCAGCCTGAGCCCAGAACTAGATGGTGCCCAACCACCACTAACAAACACTCTGACAGGTATCACAACAGAGAGTCCTGGACAGAGTGAGAGAAAAATGTAGAACAGGATTCAAATTCACAAAAAAAGACCAGACTTACTGGTCTGAGAGCCTGGAGGAAACCCCAAAACTATTGCTGCCAGACACTCTGCTAACCCAGAGCTGAAACCATTCCCAAAGTCCACTTTTCAGACAAAGATTAGACAAGCTTATAAAGCAAATAACACATGTGAGGAATGTGCTCCTTAGTTCAATCAAATATACAAGACCAAATGGCAACTCCTACCCAAAAGCAAGATAAGGAGCCAGGAAGGGGACAGCAACTGGATGAATGGGCACAGAGAACCTGGGGTGGAAAGTGGGAGCATCCTGTCACATTATGAAGATTGCAACCAAAGTCACAAAGCAATATGTGTATAAATTTTTTAATGAGAAAAAAAAGAAACAATACAGGACAGAAGATAATGGAATCAGAACTTTTAGAAAGCTAAAGAAAAAAATGATCAGTCCAGAATTCTGTGCTTAGCTGAGATAATTCTTCACCAGTAGACATGCTCTATAAGAAATGTTGAATGAAGTTCTTGAGACAGATAGAAATTTGAATCTATACGAAGGAATGAAGACTGTGAGAAATGATAAATAAGGAAAATAAAAATATTTTTCCTTATTTTTATTATCTTGTTAAAAAGTAACTGATTTTTTAAAGCAAAAATAATGACAACTGTTTTGTGAGTTTATATACGTAGAAGTAAAATGTATACACAGTAGCACAAATGGCTGGAAGAGAGAAATATTTACAAATACTTTTGTAAGGTCGTTACAGTATCTGTGGTATTGTAACTTGAAGATAGACTGTGGAAAGTTAAAGATACATATTGTAAACTGCAATTACCTTAAAAAAATGATGCAGCCAACAAGCTAAAAAGCTATAACAGAATCATTAAAAAAGAGAGAGAGAGCAGGAAAGGAGGAAAAAAAGACATAAAGAGTAGTTGGGACAAATAAAGAACAAATAGGAAAATGGTGAATTTAAACCTAACTGTATCAATGATCACATTAAATGTAAATGGTCTAAACACTCCAATTAAAAGGCAGAGATGATCAGATTGGATAGAAAAGTAAGCCCCAATTATATGATGTCTATAAGAAACTCAGAAACCCTGGTGGTGTAGTGGTTAAGCGTTATGGCTGCTAACCAAAGGGTCAGCAGTTTGAATCTGCCAGGTGCTCCTTGGAAACTCTATGGGGCGGTTTTACTCTGTACTATAGGGTCGCTATGAGTTGGAATCAACTCGACGGCACTGGGTTTGGTGTTTTGGTATAAGAAACTCAGATAGGTTAAAAGTAAAAGGATATGGGAGGCGGGGCCAAGATGGCGGACTAGGTGGACGCTACCGTGGATCCCTCTTGCGACAAAGACTCGGAAAAACAGGTGAAACAATCACATACATAACAATCTACGAACCCTGAACAACAAACACAGATTTAGAGACGGAGAACGAACAAATATGGGGAGGCAGCGATTGATTCAGAGCCTGGAGCCAGCGTACCAGTCAGGTGACCTTCGGCGCCCAATTTGGGGCAGAGCCCAGGGGGGCAGACGGCACAAACAAGGGGCCCAGCCCTGGCCCCCGAACTCATTCCGGGAGGGGGCCCAGCCAGTTTGCCCGGGCGGTGTGGCAGCGCAGCCGGTGGGAGAAGTCCCTGGGAGGCAGTGACTGGTCTTGGAGCGGGGAGAGCAGCTTCCCAGCCGGGGAGCTGTCCCGCTGGGATTTTAGCGGGACGCGGGCACGGCATAAGCGCGGGGAGCAGTCACCGCCCTGAACTGACTCCGGGGGGGGGGCCCAGCCGGTTCGTGCAGGCAGCGTGGCTACACAGCCGGTGGCAGAAGTCCCCGGGAGACAGTGACGGGTCTTGGAGTGTGGAGAGCAGCGTCCCAGCCGGGGAACCGACCCGCCGGAATTTTGACCGGGCGAAGGCACGACATAGGCGCGGAGAGCTGCTCCACCCCCCTGAACTAGCCCCGGGGGGGGGCCCAGCCTGTTCACGCGGGTGGCGTGGCAACGCGGCCGGTGGGGGAGGTCCTCGGGGGGCAGCGACTGGTCTTGGAGTGGGGAGAGCAGCATCCCAGCTGGGACGCGCGGTCGCGGCGCAGGTGCGGGGAACTGCTCCTCTCGCCTGAGCTGACCCCGGTGGGGGCCCAGCCGGTTCTCGGAGGCGGCGCGGCGACGCGGCTGGCGGGACGGGGAGCCCCCAGGAGGCAGCGACTGATTTTGGAGTCGGGAGTGCACTGTCCCAGTAGTGGAACCTTGACGTTGGGCGTGGGGCTGGCAGCAGAGGATCTGACCGTGACTCCAGCGGGCCAGACCCCCCGGGGGCAATCTCCACACAGCCAGCACATATAGGCGATGCGCCCCACGGAAATCTCAGATATAATAGTCATTCCAAGCAAGACAAGCAACTCTGGCTATATTCTGAGGTGCTACTCTCCTATCTCTCTGATCCCTCTCCCACCCTCCCCAGGCGGCTTCATTAACATCCGAATAGCCTGAGCCAGAGGGAGAACTCTGATAGGGATCTGACTGCATTTTTTTTAGCGGATTTTCTGGAAAAACTAGTTTCCCAGTGATGGCTCAGAGACAGCAGTCCATATCAAACCACATAAAGAAGCAGACCATGACAGCTTCTCCAACCCCCCAAACAAAAGAATCAAAATCTTTCCCAAATGAAGATACAATCCTGGAATTATCAGATACAGAATATAAAAAACTAATTTACAGAATGCTTCAAGACATCACAAAAGAAATAAGGCAAACTGCAGAAAAAGCCAAGGAACACACTGATAAACCTGTTGAAGAACTCAAAAAGATTATTCAAGAACATAGTGGAAAAATTAGTAAGTTGCAAGAATCCATAGAGAGACAGCATTCAGAAATCCAAAAGATTAACAATAAAATTACAGAATTAGACAACACAATAGGAAGTCAGAGGAGCAGACTCGAGCAATTAGAATGCAGACTGGGACATCTGGAGGACCAGGGAATCAACACCACCAAAATAGCGGAAAAAAAATCAGATAAAAGAATTAAAAAAAAATGAAGAAACCCTAAGAATCAGGTGGGACTCTATCAAGAAGGATAGCTTGCGGGTGATTGGAGTCCCAGAACAGTGAGAGGGGACAGAAAACACAGAGAAAATAGTTGAAGAACTCCTGACACAAAACTTCCCTGACATCATGAAAGATGAAAGGATATCTATCCAAGATGCTCATCGAACCCCATTTAAGATTGATCCAAAAAGAAAAACACCAAGACATATTATCATCAAACTTACCAAAACCAAAGATAAACAGAAAATTTTAAAAGCAGCCAGGGAGAAAAGAAAGGTTTCCTTCAAGAGAGAATCAATAAGAATAAGTTCAGACTACTCAGCAGAAACCATGCAGGCAAGAAGGGAATGGGACGACATATACAGAACACTGAAGGAGAAAAACTGCCAGCCAAGGATCATATATCCAGCAAAACTCTCTCTGAAATATGAAGGCGAAATTAAGATATTTACAGACAAACACAAGTTTAGAGAATTTGCAAAAACCAAACCAAAGCTACAAGAAATACTAAAGGATATTGTTTGGTCAGAAAACCAATAATATCAGATACCAGCACAATACAAGGTCACGAAACAGAACGTCCTGATATCAACTCAAATAGGGAAATCATAAAAACAAACAAATTAAGATCATTAAAAAAAAATACTACACATAACAGGGAATCATGGAAGTCAATAGGTAAAAGATCACAATAATCAAAAAGAGGGACTAAATACAGGAGGCATTGAACTGCCATATGGAGAGTGAATACAAGGCGATATAGAACGATACAAGTTAGGTTTTTACTTAGAAAATAGGGGTAAATAATAAGGTAACCACAAAAAGGTATAACAACTCCATAACGCAAGATAAAAGCCAAGAAAAAAGTAACGACTCAACTAACATAAAGTCAAGCACTATGAAAATGAGGATCTCACAATTTACTAAGAAAAACGTCTCAGCACAGAAAAGTATGTGGAAAAATGAAATTGCCAACAGCACACATTAAAAGGCATCAAAATGACAGCACTAAAAACTTATTTATCTATAATTACCCTGACTGTAAATGGACTAAATGCACCAATAAAGAGACAGAGAGTCACGGAATGGATAAAGAAACACGATCTATCTATATGCTGCCTACAAGTGACACACCTTAGACTTAGAGACAGAAACAAACTAAAACTCAAAGGATGGAAAAAAATATATCAAGCAAACAATAAGCAAAAAAGTAGAGGAGTAGCAATATTAATTTCTGACAAAATAGACTTTAGACTTAAATCCACCACAAAGGATAAAGAAGGACACTACATAATGATAAAAGGGACAATTGATCAGGAAGACATAACCATATTAAATATTTATGCACCCAATGACAGGGCTGCAAGATACATAAAACAAATTTTAACAGAATTGAAAAGTGAGATAGACACCTCCGCAATTATAGTAGGAGACTTCAACACACCACTTTCGGAGAAGGACAGGACATCCAGTAAGAAGCTCAATAGAGACACGGAAGACCTAATTACAACAATCAACCAACTTCACCTCATAGACTTATACAGAACTCTCCACCCAACTGCTGAAAAGTATACTTTTTTTTCTAGGGCACATGAAACATTCTCTAGAATAGACCACATATTAGGTCATAAAACAAACATTTGCAGAATCCGAAACATCGAAATATTACAAAGCATCTTCTCAGACCACAAGGCAATAAAAGTAGAAATCAATAACAGAAAAACTAGGGAAAAGAAATCCAATACTTGGAAACTGAACAATACCCTCCTGAAAAAAGACTGGGTTATAGAAGACATCAAGGAGGGAATAAGGAAATTCATAGAAAGCAACGAGAATGAAAATACTTCCTATCAAAACCTCTGGGACACAGCAAAAGCAGTGCTCAGAGGCCAATTTATATCGATAAATGCACACATACAAAAAGAAGAAAGAGCCAAAAGCAGAGAACTGTCCCTACAACTTGAACAAATAGAAAGTGAGCAACAAAAGAACCCATCAGGCACCAGAAGAAAACAAATAATAAAAATTAGAGCTGAACTAAGTGAATTAAAAAAAAACAGAAAAACAATTGAAAGAATTAACGAAGCCAAAGGCTGGTTCTTTGAAAAAATTAACAAAATTGATAAACCATTGGCTAGACTGACTAAAGAAATACAGGAAAGGAAACAAATAACCCGAATAAGAAACGAGAAGGACCACATCACAACAGAACCAAATGAAATTAAAAGAATCATTTCAGATTACTACGAAAAATTGTACTCTAACAAATTTGAAAACCTAGAAGAAATGAATGAATTCTTGGAAAAACACTACCTACCTAAACTAACACATTCAGAAGTAGAACAACTAAATAGACCCATAACAAAAAAAGAGATTGAAACGGTAATCAAAAAACTTCCAACAAAAAAAAGCCCTGGCCCGGATGGCTTCAAGGCAGAGTTCTACCAAACTTTCAGAGAAGAGTTAACACCACTACTACTGAAGGTATTTCAAAGCATAGACAATGACAGAATACTACCCAACTCATTCTATGAAGCCACCATCTCCCTGATACCAAAACCAGGTAAAGACATTACAAAAAAAGAGAATTATACACCTATATCCCTCATGAACATAGATGCAAAAATCCTCAACAAAATTCTAGCCAATAGAATCCAACAACACATCAAAAAAATAATTCACCATGATCAAGTGGGATTTATACCAGGTATGCAAGGCTGGTTTAATATCAGAAAAACTATTAATGTAATCCATCACATAAATAAAACAAAAGATAAAAACCACATGATCTTATCAATTGATGCAGAAAAGGCATTTGACAAAGTCCAACACCCATTCATGATAAAAACTCTTACCAAAATAGGAATTGAAGGAAAATTCCTCAACATAATAAAGGGCATCTATGCAAAGCCAACAGCCAATATCACTCTAAATGGAGAGAACCTGAAAGCATTTCCCTTGAGAACGGGAACCAGACAAGGGTGCCCTTTATCAACGCTCTTATTCAACATCGTACTTGAAGTCCTAGCCAGGGCAATTAGGCTAGACAAAGAAATAAAGGGTATCCGGATTGGCAAGGAGGAAGTAAAGTTATCACTATTTGCAGATGACATGATCTTATACACAGAAAACCCTAAGGAATCCTCCAGAAAACTATTGAAACTAATAGAAGAGTTTGGCAGAGTCTCAGGTTATAAAATAAACATACAAAAATCACTTGGATTCCTCTACATCAACAAAAACAACACCGAAGAGGAAATCACCAAATCAATACCATTCACAGTAGCCCCCAAGAAGGTAAAATACTTAGGAATAAATCTTACCAAGGATGTAAAAGACCTATACAAAGAAAACTACAAAGCTCTACTACAAGAAATTCAAAAGGACATAATTAAGTGGAAAAACATACCTTGCTCATGGATAGGAAGACTTAACATAGTAAAAATGTCTATTCTACCAAAAGCCATCTATACATATAACGCACTTCCGATCCAAATTCCAATGTCATATTTTAAGGGGATAGAGAAACAAATCACCAATTTCATATGGAAGGGAAAGAAGCCCCAGATAAGCAAAGCATTACTGAAAAAGAAAAAGAAAGTGGGAGGCCTCACTGTACCTGATTTCAGAACCGATTATACAGCCACAGTAATCAAAACAGCCTGGTACTGGTACAACAACAGGCACATAGACCAATGGAACAGAATTGAGAACCCAGATATAAATCCATCCACATATGAGCAGCTGATATTTGACAAAGGACCAGTGTCAGTTAATTTGGGAAAAGATAGTCTTTTTAACAAATGGTGCTGGCATAACTGGATATCCATTTGCAAAGGAATGAAACAGGACCCATACCTCACACCATGCACAAAAACTAACTCCAAGTGGATCAAAGACCTAAACATAAAGACTAAAACGATAAAGATCATGGAAGAAAAAATAGGGACAACCCTAGGAGCCCTAATACAAGGCATAAACAGAATACAAAACATTACCAAAAATGATGAAGAGAAACCAGATAACTGGGAGCTCCTAAAAATCAAACACCTATGCTCATCTAAAGACTTCACCAAAAGAGTAAAAAGACCACCTACAGACTGGGAAAGAATTTTCAGCTATGACATCTCAGACCAGCGCCTGATCTCTAAAATCTACATGATTCTGTCAAAACTCAACCACAAAAAGACAAACAACCCAATCAAGAAGTGGGCAAAGGATATGAACACACATTTCACTAAAGAAGATATTCAGGCAGCCAACAGATACATGAGAAAATGCTCTCGATCATTAGCCATTAGAGAAATGCAAATTAAAACTACGATGAGATTCCATCTCACACCAACAAGGCTGGCATTAATCCAAAAAACACAAAATAATAAATGCTGGAGAGGCTGCAGAGAGATTGGAACTCTTATACACTGCTGGTGGGAATGTAAAATGGTACAACCACTTTGGAAATCTATCTGGCGTTATCTTAAACAGAAATAGAACTACCATACAACCCAGAAATCTCACTCCTCGGAATATACCCTAGAGATACAAGAGCCTTCACACAAACAGATATATGCACACCCATGTTTATTGCAGCACTGTTTACAATAGCAAAAAGCTGGAAGCAACCAAGGTGTCCATCAACGGATGAATGGGTAAATAAATTGTGGTATATTCACACAATGGAATACTACGCATCGATAAAGAACAGTGACGAATCTGTGAAACATTTCATGACATGGAGGAACCTGGAAGGCATTATGCTGAGCGAAATTAGTCAGAGGCAAAAGGACAAATATTGTATAAGACCACTATTATAAGATCTTGAGAAACAGTAAAAACTGAGAAGAACACATACTTTTGTGGTTACGAAGGGGGGAGGGAGGGAGGGTGGGAGAGGGTTTTTTATTGATTAATCAGTAGATAAGAACTGCTTTGGGTGAAGGGAAAGACAACACTCAATACATGGAAGGTCAGCTCAATTGGACTGGACCAAAAGCAAAGAAGTTTCCGGGATAAAATGAATGCTTCAAAGGTCAGCGGAGCAGGGGCAGGGGTCTGGGGAACATGGTTTGAGGGGACTTCTAAGTCAATTGGCAAAATAATTCTATTATGAAAACATTCTGCATCCCACTTTGAAATGTGGCGTCTGGGGTCTTAAATGCTAACAAGCGGCCATCTAAGATGCATCAATTGGTCTCAACCCACCTGGAGCAAAGGAAAATGAAGAACACCAAGGTCACACGACAACTAAGAGCCCAAGAGACAGAAAGGGCCACATGAACCAGAGACCTACATCATCCTGAGACCAGAAGAACTAGTTGGTGCCCGGCCACAATCGATGACTGCCCTGACAGGGAGCACAACAGAGAACTCCTGAGGGAGCAGGAGATCAGTGGGATGCAGACCCCAAATTCTCATAAAAAGACCATACTTAATGGTCTGACTGAGACTAGAGGAATCCCGGCGGCCATGCTCCCCAGGCCTTCTGTTGGCACAGGACATGAACCATCCCCGAAGACATCTCATCAGACATGAAAGGGACTGGTCAGCGGGTGGGAGAGAGATGCTAATGAAGAGTGAGCTAATTATATCAGGTGGACACTTGAGATTGTGTTGGCAACTCTTGTCTGGAGGGGGGATGGGAGGATAGAGAGAGGGAAACTGGCAAAATTATCATGAAAGGAGAGACTGAAAGGGCTGACTCAATAGGGGGAGAGCAAGTGGGAGTACGGAGTAAGATGTATGTAAACTTATATGTGACAGACTGATTGGATTTGTAAACGTTCACTTGAAGCTTAAGAAAAGTTAATAAAAAAAAGTAAAAGGCTATGTTATGATAACACTAATCAAAAGAAAGCTGGAATGATTATATTAATATCAAAATAGACATCAGAACAAGGAATATTACCAGGGATAAAGAGTAGTATTTTTTATTATATAAAGTGGTGTATTCATCAATAAGACATAACAGTCCTAAATGTTTATGCTTCTAGTAATAGAACTTGAAAATACATGAAGCGAAAAATGATAGAATTGAAAGGAGAAATAGACATATTCGCAATTATAGTTGGAGGTTTCAACAGTCCTCTTTCAGTAATTGATAGAACAAGTATATATGAAATCAGTAAGGATACAGAAGCCTTGAACAACACTAGCAACCAGCTTGACCTAGTTGACATTTCTAGAACACTCCTCCTATCAGCAGGAGAACTCTGATTCTTTCCTCAAATGCACTTGAAACATTCAGTAATAGAGACCACATTCTGGGCCATAAAACTCAATAAAGTCTCAATAAATTTAAAACGATTGAAATTACAGAGTATCTTCTCTGGCCACAATGTAATTAAACAGAAACAAAATAGAAAGATACTTGGAAAATTCCAAATATTTAGAAATTAATCAGTAGACCTCTCAGTAACCCATGGGTAAAACAAGAAGTCATAAGAAATGTTATGAAATATTTTGAACTGAATGAAAATGAAAAGACAGCATATCAGAAAAACCTCATGAGATACAGTTAAAGCAGTGCTTTGGGGATCTGTATCATTAACTGCTTATGTTAGAAAAGAATAAAGTTCAAAAATCAGTGATCTAGGCTTCTAGGTGAAGAAACTAAAAAATGAAGAGAAAATTAAACCTAAAGTAAGCAGGCGGAAGGCAATAATATTGAGATCAGCTGACATTCTAATTCCTGTTTCCCAATAAGTAATCTGTCTAATCTTTCAGGTTGCTTTTCTGATCTTCTGTATGCCTTTGACGGTCTATCGTTTGACCACTATTTATTTGCTTATAGATTCCTTTTCACCTCCATTTTCCCTATTTCCTTTTGGAGCTCTGGCTAGATGTATACTAAACCTTCCCACTCTATCATGTATGCCTCTTAACTTCTTACATATTTTCCATCTTATTATCTCTGTGCTTTCTGCATAATTTCTTCATCTCTGCCTTTCAGTTCACTAATCTCTCTTTAGCTATGTCTAGCTACTATTTGGCCCATTTTAAAACTCTAAATTTCAATTTCATACTGTAGCTTCTTTTTTAGAAATTTTGTATGGTTCTTTTTCATATCTGCATGGTTTTGACAGTTGCTTTTCTCTTCATTATATTTTTAATATTTTATTTACTGGAACATTTATTTAAGCATAATTAAATATACTTATTTTATATTCCAAGACCGATATTTCCAATGTCTGTAGTTCTTGTCAGTCTATTTTTCAACTGTTTCTATGATTCTTGCTAATGGTGGTTTATTTTTTCATGTGTTTTTTGATTTGAGGATTCTGTGCTCATATTTCTTGGCACTTTGTGCATATTCTTTGAGGATTCATTTAAAATATATTACTAATGAGTGGGCTTTTATTTATTCTGCCAAGTTCCTAGAGATACTTCCAGCCAAGCGTTTTATAAGTTTTGCGCTAAGGCCTTTTGAGTTACACAGGTAGTTCAAATTCCACCTTTGAACACAGACCTGTAACCACAGATTCATTCTTGTGAGAGACCTATTTCTCTTTTTTTACTATATGCTGAACCAAGACGAAACCAAAAAAACCAAACCCTTTGCCATCGAGTTGATTCCAGCAAAGATATACTATATCCCTGCTATGGGCTAGAACTTTTTCTAGTTTACTTTTTGAAGATATTGTCTTTTGGGAGTTTCTGGCTTTATGCAGAAGTCTCAAATCCCACTTATCACTCTGCTGTGGCTTGTTCACCTACAGGTATGGCTTATTAAAATTCAGGTTTAACTTTTTTCATTTCATGGCACACTTAGAAAGTGGCAAACATTTGTACTGTAGAGTTTTCTCCAGACATCTAGTCTGCTATGTGGCTGGAAAAAAAAACCCTAGAGGAGAGACATGACGCTTATTACAATTTGCCTTCTGATTACCTTGTCTTTTTTGCTTGCCTCTTTTGCTACATAAGCTTCAGGTTCCTGGGCCTTTCTGTTTTTTTTCAAGGTATTACGTGAAAATGGTTTAAACTAGCAAATGATACCATAAATGAAAAAATGCAGCTCTATACTATTCTGATTCCTGCTCCTTTGTGTGGGACCAATTTTGTTCCCTCTCTCAGAATCTTTTTTTATCCATGGTGTTCTGAAATTTCATATTAATGTGGGTCTTTATTACTCTGTTCTGGCTGTCAGTTGACTCAATCTGAAAACAGTGTTCTTCAGCTTTACGGTATTTTTTCAATTATTCTTTGGAAAATTTTCTCCTATGTTCTGATCTCTGTTTTGGAAATTCATGTTCAAGAGTTGGACTACCTTTTAGAGTCATCTTTTAGTCTTTTTTTCTCCTATTTTGTAGTTTTTGTTACACTTTCTAGAAAATTTCTGCAGCTTTATCTTCTGACTCTTGTATTGAATATTTAATTTCTGCTACCATTTTTAATTTTCCAGACCTTTTTCTTATTCTTTGATTATAACATTCTGTGCTTGTTTTTATAAATGTATTGTCTTCTCTCCTCTCTCTTCGAATATCATTTTTTTCTTCTGTTTTGTATAATTTAAATCTTTTTTTTTTTTGGCTACTTGCTTTTGTTTCTTTTGAATTCTTTTTTTTTCACTATTATAATTTCTGTCTTTCATGTTAGATTTCTACAAATACCCAACAATCCTTGGTAATTCATTCATGGTTAAGACACTCAAATCCTGAGTAGAAGCTCTTTGTGCATGGATAGGGCTTACTGAATAGTGGGTTTCATTGTTTGTGTAAAGTGTTGGCTGACTTTAACTGGGGACTGCTAAATGTCAGTTTCTAAGTGTCAGTTCTCTTAGGTTAGTCAATTTCTTCATAAAGAAATCTTCTGAGGAGGCGGAGCCAAGATGGCAGAATAGACAGACACTTCTGGTGAGCCTTCTTTATAACAAAGGCCCCCCAAAACAAGTGAAACAAGTATATTTGTGACAAGCTGGGAGCCCTGAGCTTCAAAGGCAACCTCAGAAAATGAACTGAGGGGCAGCGGGAGGAAGAGACCACTCAAAAGCAGAGAGGAGTTACTATACCTGAATTGTGGGGAGCCCTCAGGCAGCATTCCTGGAGTGGCGAGGGCAGTGGGCTGGTACTAGTGTTCAGCTGCAGTTTACTCACGGAGAAGCAGCCAGCCACACAGCCTACTCACACCTCTGAAACATGAGAAGTATGGTGCTTTCGGCAAAAGCTAAGTACTTGTGTATATTTTACCGTGTCCCCCCACCCCCTAAGCCAGCTTCAGTGGCTGAATTCCCTACACGTGAGGTAGGCATTGTTGAGCACCTAGAGTCATCCTCCCGGCTGTGGGGAAGGAAAAAATTTGCAATTGGGGGAAAAGATAATTTGCTAGCTCCACTAACCAGGGGAGCTCAGGACAGAAGCAGCTCCTGTCCAGGCATATACCATCCATGGACTTTGAGCACCTTTCCATTCTGCAAGGATTTATGTGGGCCTATTTTGGGAGAATAGGCTCTTGTTGGCACACTCCAACCATTTCATCCGTGCGGTAGAGAGGTGGGTGTTTGATGTTTGACATTGTTTTGCCTATTAAACACGGTCCTCACCTGCCCACATCAGGCCCCTGGTAGCTCCACTCAGGTCACCCAGCCACCTGCGACCAGGGTCCAAAGATAACTGGTACCTCCCAGTCCTTACAACCAAAAACTTTGAGTACCCATGGTCCATCTGCAGAACCCACCCACCTGCACACTCTAGGGAACAGGGATGCACTTCCATCAGGGACACTCGGGGGTTGGTTCCCAGCCCCCTGCCTTGTTCAGAGTGTGACCCCCTGCCTCAATCAGATACCCCAATCATCTCTGCCCCTCTAAGACTGTAGGACAGAGCCTGTATCACACACTTGATGATCAGCTACCTGGACCTGAGCTGAATTCATACAAAAAAAAAAAAACTGAATGGATTCCTAGACTAATATACTGGATAACAGCTCTAGCCATCTAGGGACAGGACGTCAGAACTCCAAAGGTGAAAATAATCAAGCTAGCTCACTCAAGCAACCCATAGGGGTATACCAAAACAAAACAAAGCAAGAAGCTATGACACAGTAAGTAAGCATAAACTAATACAATAACTTATTGATGGCTCAGAGACAACAGTCAATATCAAGTCACATAAAGAAACAGACCACGATCACCTCAACAAGCTCTCAAAGCAAAGAATCTGGGGATGTTCTAGATGAAAGTGCATTCCTGGAATTACCAGAGCCAGAATACAAAAATGTAATATACAGAACCCTTCAAGACATCAGGAAGGGAATGAGGCAATACACAGAACAAGCCAAGGAACACACAGATAAAGCAACTGAAGAAATTAGAAAGATTATTCAGGAACATAATGAAAAGTTTAATAAGCTGGAAAAATCCATAGACAGATACCAATCAGAAATTCATAAGATTAACAATAAAATTATAGAAGTAGACAACTCAGTAGAAAGTCAGAGGAGCAGAATTGAGCAGGTAGAAGCTATAATTTCTGAACTCAAAGATAAATCACTTGGCACCAATGTATTTGAAGAAGAATCAGATAAAAAAATTAAAAAAAATGAAGAAACCTTAAGAATCATGTGGGACTCTATCAAGAGAAATAACCTATGAGTGATTGGAGTACCAGAACAGGGAGGGATAACAGAAAATACAGAGAGTTGTTGAAGATTTGTTGGCAGACATCTTCCCTGATATCGTGAAAGATAAGAAGATATCTATCCAAGATGCTCATCAAACTCCACAGAAGGTAGATCTTAAAAGAAAGTCACCAACACATATTATAATCAAGCTTGCCAAAACCAAAAATAAAAAGAGAATTATAAGAGCAGTGAGAGAGAAACAAAAAGTCACCTACAAAGGAAAGCCAATAAGAATAAGCTAAGACTAGTCAGCAGAAAACATGCAGGCAAGAAGGCCATGGGACGAAATATTTAAAAAATTGAAGGAAAAAAATTGCCTGCTAAGAATCATATACCCAGGAAAACTGTCTCTTAAATATGAAGGTGAAATTAAGACATTTCCAGATAAACACAAGCTTAGGGAATTCATAAAAACCAAACCAAAACTACAAGAAATACTAAAGGGAGTTCTTTGGTTAGAAAATCAATAATATCAGGTACCAACCCCAAACTAGAACACCGGGCAGAGCAATCAGGGGTCAAACCAGACAGGGAAATTAAAAAAAAAAACAAAGCAAGACTATTAACAAACAAACAAACAAAAAAGCTCAAAACAGGGTAACAGCGATGTTATTATATAAAAGAAGATAACATTAAAATAATAAAAAGGGACTAACAAATGTAATCATACACCTTCCATACGGAGAGGAAGATATGGCGATACAAAGAAATAAAATTCAGGTTTCAATTTAGAAAAATAGGGGTAAATAATGAGGTAACCACAAAGGACACAAACTATCCTACTCATCAAGATAAAATACAAGAAAAAAATAGAGAATCAGCAGGAACAAAATCAACAACAACAAATATGAGGAAAGGACAATATATAAAGATAACGCACTCAACACATAAAATTAAGTGGGAAAAAGAAACTGTCAACAACACAAAAAAAGACATCAAAATGATAGCACTAAATTCATAAAAAAAAATAAAAATTATTTATTTATTTATTTAATGAATTTACCTATCTATAATTACCCTGAATACAAATGGACTAAATGCACCAATAAAGAGACAGAGAGCGGCATAATGGATTAAAAAACAAGATCCATCTATATGCTGCCTACAGAGACAAACCCAAGAATTTGAGACACAAACAAACTAAAACTCAAAGGATGGAAAAAAATATACAACAGTCAAAAAAGAGCAAGAGAGGCAATATTAATTTCTGACAAAATAGACTTTAAAGTTAAATCCATCAGAAAGGATAAGGAAGGACACTATATAATGATTAAAACCACAATACACCAAGAAGATATAACCATATTAAATATTTATGCATCCAATGACAGGGCTGCAATATACATAAAATAGACTCTATCACCATTGAGAAGTGAGATAGACAGCTCCGCAATAATAATAGGAGACTTCAACACACCACTTTTGGTGAAGGACAGGACATCCAGAAAGAAGCTCAATAAAGACACGGGAAGATCTAAATGCCACAGTCAACCAACTTGATCTCATAGACATACAGAGAACACTCCACCCAACAGCAAACAAGTATACTTTCTTTCCTAGTGCACATGGAACATTCTCTAGACTAGACCACATATTAGGTCATAAAACAAGCCTTAGCAGAATCCAAAACATTGAAATATTACAAATCGTCTTCTCTGACTATAAGGCAATAAAAGTGGAAATCAATAACAGGAAAAGCAGGGAAAAGAAATCAAACACTTGGAAACTGAACGATACCCTGCTCAAAAAAGACTGGATTATAGAAGACATTAAGGATGGAATAAAGAAATTCAGAGAATCCAGTCGGAATGAAAACACTTCCTATCAGAACCTTTGGGACACAGCAAAAGTGGTGCTCAGAGGCCAATTTATATCAATAAATGCACACATATAAAAAGAAGAAAGGGCAAAAATCAAAGAATTATCCCTACAACTTGAAAAAATAGAGAGCAACAAAAGAAACCCACAGGCACCAGAAGAAAACAAATAATAAAAATTAGAGCTCAACTAAATGAAGCACAAAACAGAAAAACAACTGAAAGAATTAACAAGACCAAAAGCTGGTTTTTTGAAAAAATCAACAAAATTGATAAACCACTGGCCAAACTGACAAAAGAAAAACAGGAGAGAAAGCAAATAACCCAAATAAGAAATGAGATGGGTGATATTATAGCAGACCCAACTGATATTAAAAGAATCATATCAGATTACTATGAAAAATTGTACTCTAAGAAATTTGAAAACTTAGAAGAAATGGATGAATTCCTAGAAACACACTACCTACCTAAACTAACACAAACAGAGGTAGAACTAAATAGACCCATAACAAAAGAAGAGATTTGAAAGGTAATCAAAAAAATTCCCAACAAAAAAAAGCCCTGGTCCAGATGGCTTCACTGCAGAGTTCTACCAAACTTTCAGAGAAGAGTTAACACCACTACTACTAAAGGTATTTCAGAACATAGAAAAGGACCCAATACTCCCAAACTCATTCTATGAAGCTACCATATCCCTGATACCAAAACCAGGTAAAGACACCACAAGAAAAGAAAATTATAGACCTATATCCCTCATGAAAGTAGATGCAAAAATCCTCAGCAAAATTCCAGCCAATAGAATTCAACAACATATGAAAAAAAAAATTCAACATGACCAAGTGGGATTCCTACCAGGTGTCCAGGGATGGTTCAACGTTAGAAAAACAATTAATGTAATCCACCACATAAACAAAAGACAAGAATCACATGATTTTATCAATTGATGCAGAAAAGGCATTTGACAAACTCCAACACCCATTTATGATACACACTTTCAGCAAAATGGGAATAGAAGGGAAATTCCTCAACATAATAAAGGACATTTATACAAAGCCAACAGCCAACATCACCCTAAATGGAGAGAGCCTGAAAACATTCCCACTGAGATTGGGAACCAGACAAGGATGCCCTTTATGACCGCTCCTATTCAACATTGTGTTGGAGGTCCTAACCAGAGAAATTAGGCTAGATAAAGAAATAAAGGGCATCCAGATTGGCAAGGAAGAAGTAAAAGTATCTGTATTTGCAGATGACATGATCTTATACACAGAAAACCCTAACGAATCCTCCAGAAAACTACTGAAACTAATAGAAGAGTTCAGCAGAGTAGCGGGATACAAGATAAACATACAAAAATCAGTTGGATTTCTCTACACCAACAAAAAGAACATCGAAGAGGAAATCACTAAATCAATGCATTTACAGTAGCTCCCAAGTAGATAAAATACTTAAGAATAAATCTTATCAGAGATATAAAAGACTTACACAAAGAAAACTACAGTACACTTCTGCAAGAAGCCAAAAAAGACTTACATCAGTGGAAAAAGATACCTTGCTCATGGATAGGAAGACTTAACATTATAAAAATGTCTATTCTACCAAAAGCGACCTATACATTTAATGCAATTCTGATCCAAATCTCAATGACACTCTTTAATGAGATGGAGAAACAAATCACCAACTTCATATGGAAGGGAAAGAGGCCCTGGATAAATCAGGCATTACTGAACAAGAAGAACAAAGTGGGAGGTCTTACTTTACCTGATTTTAGAACCTGTTATACCACCGCAATAGTCAAAACAGCCTGGTACTGGTACAGCAACAGATACAGAGACCAATGGAACAGAATTGAGAATCTAGACATAAATCCATCCACATATGAGCAGTTGATATTTGACAAAGGCCCCAAAACAGTGAAATGGGGAAAAGACAGTCTTTTTAACAAATGTTGCTGACATAACTTGATATCCATCTGCAAAAAAAATGAAACAAGACCCATACCTCACTCCATGCACAAAAATGAGCTCAAAATGGACCAAAGACCTAAATATAAAATCTAAAACGTTAAAGATCATGGAAGAAAAAATAGGGAAAACATTAGGAGCCCTAATACATGGCATAAACAGCATACAGAACATTATTAAGAATGCAGAAGAAAAACTAGATAACTGGGAGCTCCTAAAAATCAAGCACCTATGCTCATCCAAAGATTTCACCGAAAGAGTAAAAAGACTACCTACAGACTAGGAAAAAGTTTTTAGCTATGACATTTCTGATCAGTGCCTGATCTCTAAAATCTACATGATACTGCAAAAACTCAACCACAAAAAAGACAAATAACCCAATTTAAAAAAGGGCAAAAGATATGAATAGGCACTTCACTAAAGAAGACATTCAGGTAGCTAACAGATACATGAGAAAATGTTCACGATCAGGAGCCATTAGAGAAATGCAGATCAAAACTACAATGAGATTTCATCTCACTCCAACAAGGCTGGCATTAATCCAAAAAACACAAAATAATAAATGTTGGAGAGGCTGTGGAGAGATTAGAACACTTATACACTGCTGGTGAGAATGTAAAATGGTTCAACCACTTTGGAAATCGATTTGGTGCTTCCTTAAAAAGCTGGAAATAGAACTACCACACGATCCAGCAATCCCACTCCGTGGAATATATCCTAGAGAAATAAGAGCCTTTAGACGAACAGATATGTGCACTCCCATGTTTATTGCAGCACTGTTTACAATAGCAAAAAGATGGAAGCAACCAAGGTGCCCATCAGTGGATGAATGGATAAATTATGGTATATTCACACAATGGAATACTATACATCAATAAAGAAGTGAGGAATCTGTGAAACATTTCATAACATGGAGGAACCTGGAAGGCATTATGCTGAGTCAAGTTAGTCAGTTGCAACAGGACAAATATTGTATAAAACCACTATTATAAGAACTTGAGAAAGAGTTTAAACTGAGAAGAAAATATTCTTCTGTGGTTTCGAGAGGGGGCAGGGAGGGAGGGCTGGAGAAGGGTATTCACTAATTAGATAGTAGATAAGAACTACTTTAGGTGAAGGGAAAGACGGCACACAATACAGGCGAGGTCAGCACAACTGGACTAAACCAAAAGCAAAGAAGTTTCCTGAATAAACTGAATGCTTCAAAGGCCAGTGCAGCAGGGGCAGGGGTTTGCGGACCATGGTTTCAGGGGACATCTAAGTCAATTGGCATAATAAAATCTATTAAGAAAACATTCTGCATCCCACTTTGAAGAGAGACTTCTGGGGTCTTAAACGCTAGCAAGCAGCCATCTAAGATGCATCATTTGGTCTCAACACACCTGGATCAAAGGAGAATGAAGAACAAACACCAAGGACACAAGGCAATTATGAGCCCAAGAGACAGAAAGGGCCACATGAACCACATCATCCTGAGACCAGAAGAACTAGATGGTGCTTGGCTATAACCGATGACTCCCTTGACAGGGAACACAACAGAGAATCCCTGAGGGAGCAGGAGAGCAGTGGGATGCAGACCCCAAATTCTCAAAAAAGACTAGAGTTAATGGTCTGACTGAGACTAGAAGGACCCCAGTAGTCATGGTCTGAGGCCTTCCGTTGGCCCAGGACAGGAACCACTCCTGAAGCCAACTCTTCAGACATGGATTGGATGGACAGTGGGTTGGAGAGGGATGCTGGTGAGGAGTGAGGCTCTTGGATCAGGTGGACACTTAAAACTATGTTGGCATCTCCTGCCTGGAGGGGAGATGAGAGGGTAGAGGGGGTTAGAAACTGGTGCAATAGACAGGAAAAGAGAGAGTGGAGGGAAAGAGCGGGTTGTCTCATTAGGGGGGAGAGTAACTGGGAGTATATAGCAAGCTGTACATAAATTTTTGTGCAAGAGACTGACTTGATTTGTAAATTTTCACTTAAAGCACAATAAAAATTATTAAAGAAAAAATCTTCTAACTTCCTGCTTAGGGAGGATATATAAGAACACAGCACTTGAGAGTTGAGCAAGGGAGTAAGCAGGAAGGCTCACTGTTCAGTGTGGAGACTTTTGCCCCTGCTATTTTAAGTGCGTACACCTCCCCCTGCTATGCCTCTTGTCCCTGAGTCAGAGACTGCCTCATTTCTCCTGTGTGTAATCCCCAGTTTTACAATTGGCCAGGGGTAGTTATTTGACTCTGTGACCATGGCATTTTCTGGAGATGGGTGATAAGTAATTTCATCATTGTGTCAATCTAGATTGTCATTTTTTAGCACTTGCAATATTATCATGAGGTTGGCTTTTAGTGTAAAACCAGAATGTCCCTCACGGGTGACCCTTGGGTTATTTCCTTCGTGCTCAGTGCAGGGCCACTGAAGGTCTCTTCTCTCCCTGATATGTTACAAATCAGGATTTCTGTTCGGTTGACATGTCCCTGAAGTACCCTTTGTCTTCCTTGGTTATTTTTCGTCGTCATAACTATTTTACCTTTTATTTTTCCAGTTACAATCTTCTGCCCTCCCTGTTTCTGAAACTTTTAAATCCTTTGCCAGTCAGCACAAGTGTTTGAAGTAGATCATGTGATTTCCTGGCAGATTTACCTTCTCATTTTTTTATGTTGGTTTGCTTCTAGTGACTGTGCCTAGTTTTGTTAGGAGATGTTACCTAATGGTAAAAAATTTGCTTCAGATTCTCGACAAAATACCTAAGCTCCGTAGAGCATTCAGAGGTGACTGTAACCACCATCACAAGGCTACCTTCAGTTTATATATCTGAGATATCGCTCTCGTAGACAGCCAAAGTATTTTGTTAAAGTTGTTCTCACCCAAATTCTTATGATACACTCTACTTTCTGTTTTTTCAAACTGAGGCTGAAAAGGTTTTCACAGTTTAAGAAAAACGTACTTGCTATTTCTTACTGGTCTTTGGTCACTATTTTTATTATAGTTGGAAAAGTCTCAGTAATAGAAGACCCCACTAAAAGTAGCTTTAATGATAAGGGTCTTATTAACTCACAGGGGGTCCCAAGGCAGGGTACTTCTAGACTCATTGGTTCAAGGGCTGAACTATGCCATTAAAGACACAAGATCTTTCCATTTTACTGTTCTTTCATCCTTTACATGTTGGCTTTGTTCTTAGTCTTGTCCCCTTGACCTCAAAACGACTGCTGTGGTTTCAAGCATCTCATGTGGACATGAAAACAGGCAGCTGGAAGACGAGCAGAATCTCCTCCCATGCAGTTTTTGTTATGGAGGACCATCTTTACCAGAAGCCCCCAGCAGATTTCCCCTGATCCCCATTGGCCAAGAGTGGGTCACATGCTGATGCTGATTCCAGTTACTCGCAAGGGAGAGGAACTATAACTGTCTTAGATACCAATCATGATTCACCCATGGGGGCAGAAGAGGGCAGCGTCATTTACCTGAGCAAAAAGTCCTCAGACTATTCAGCGTCCAAATAGTCCTCAGAAACAGGCTTCAGAGAGCTGTTTTAGACCGAGCTAGATCCACCAGCATATCCCTAATCTCAACACACATCCCAGAATTCTTCTGGATCCTTTATTTCATCCAGCACCTACAGCAGTTAAGTAACAAAGTTCCTGACCTAATGACCCATTACCTTCTAAGGAGTCGAAGGGATGGAGAAAATACAATAAGCAAATGAAGAAAACCAAATCCACTAACAGGAAGAAATTTTTTTTTACCCTTCAGTGTTCTCCTACTTGTTTTCAACAATTTATTCTCTTGCCATGGAAGACAATACTGTCTCACATGAAAAACCTTACTGATACTTTTGCATTTACCGATTCAGAGGTAATTCTGTATTCTTTTTCTAACTTGTTTTCTTCTCTTCACTTTCTTTCCGTTCACACATTGTATCAGTTACCTATTTTTTTTATTATAATCTTTTATTGTATTTTTGGTGAAAGTTTACTCAGAAAATTAGGTTCCCATTTAGCAATTTCTATGCATATTGTTCAGTGACACTGGTTACATTTTTCACAATGTGTCAACATTCTCATTATCTCCTCTGTGTTGTTCTGTTTCTATTAATCTAGCTTTCCTGCCCACCCCCACCCACCTTTACCTTCTTATCTTTACTTTAGGGTAAATGTTACTGTTTGGTCTCATATAGATGATTTTTTAAAGGAGTACAGCACTCACAGATGATATTGTTTATTTTATAAGCCAATCTGTTATTTAGCTGAAGAGTGACATTTGAGAGTGAAACCAGTGCAGTTTAAAGGGTACCTAAGGGCGATAATCTCAGGGGTTCCTCTAGTCTTTACTGCTCCAGTAAGTCTGGCCTTTTTAAGAATTTGAGTTTTGTTCTTCATTTTTCTTCCATTCTATCGGGACCATCTATTGTGTCCCTGGTCAGAACGGTTGGTAGTAATAGCCAGAAACCATCTAGTTCTTCTGGTCTGAGGATAGATGAGGCCATGGTTCATGTAGGCTATTAGTCCTGTAAACTAAGTTTCTTCTTTGGGCCTTTGGTTTCCTTCTTTGCCTTTTGCTCCAGACACGTAGAGACCAATAGTTGTATCTTAGATGGTCACTTGCAAGCTTTTAGGACCCCAGATGCTAGTCACCAAAGTAGGACATAGAACATAAACTTTATAAACTATGTTATGCCAATTGACCGAGTGTCCCATGAGACTGTGATCCAAAGCCTTCAAACCCAGTAAGTATCAGTAATCTATTGCTGGGTAACAAACCATCTCAAAATGTAGTAGCTTAAAACAACCACCATTTATTTGGCTCCCATTTCTATGGGTTGGCTGCGCAGATCATCTTGTTTCGGACAGTTCAGCTGATCTCTGCTGGTTTACTCATGTGTCTGTAATTGGCTGGAGGGTTGACTAGTGACTGTACATTCTACTGTGGTCTCACTCACAGTCTGACAATTGGTAAGCTGCTGGCCAGAGAGACAGAGGGCCACTGGGTCACATGTCTGTCATCAGCCAACAGGCTAGCTTGAAGTTCCTCACATAGTAGTGGTAGCTGTATGGGTCCCCAGATCAGTGAGACAGTGGAATCTATAAGGGCTTTTAAAGTCTAGGTTTAGAAACCTATACAGCGTCACTTTTACCACATTCTGTTGGTCAAAGAAAGTCACAGGACCCGTCCAGATTCAAGAAGGGGAGAAACAAGTTGCATCTCTTGATGGGAGATCAAGAAGATCTCTTGACTACATTGCAAGAGTGTAAATGCAGAGAGGGAAAGAACTTACACCCATTTTTCTAATCTGTCACATGTACAAGCCCTAAAACCCCTAATATTGTTGTTGTTATTAGATGCCATCGAGTAGTTTCTGACTTAAAGCAACCCCACGTACAACAGAACAAAACACTGCCCAGTACTGTGACATCCTCACAATCCTCGATGTCCTTAAGCCCATTGTTGCAGCCACTGTGTTAATCCATCTCATTGAGAGTCTTCCTCTTTTTCGCTGACCCTTTACTTTATCAAGCATGATGTCCTCCTCCAGGGACTGATCCCTCCTAACAACATGTCCAAAGTATGTGGGATGCAGTCTCCCATCCTTGCTTCTAAGGAGCATTCTGGTTGTGCTTCTTCCAAGACAGATTTGTTTGTTCTTTTGGAGTCCATGGTATATTCAATATTGTTCACCAATACCATAATTCAAAGTTACGAATTCTTCTTTGATCTTCCTTATTCATCATCCAGCTTTCACATGCATATGAGATGACTGAAAACACCATGGCTTGGGTCAGGTGCACCTTAGTCTTCAAGGTGCTATCTTTGCTTTTCAACACTTTAAAGAGGTCTTTTGCAGATGATTTGCCCGATGAAATGCGTCTTTTGATTTCTTGACTGCTGCTTCCATGGGTATTGATTATGGATCCAAGTAAAATGAAATCTTTGAAATCTTCAGTCTTTTCTCTGTTTATCATGATGTTGTTTATTGGTCCAGCTGTGAGGATTCTTGTTTTCTTTATGTTGAGGTGTAATCCATACTGGAGGCTGTGGTCTTTGATGGGGTTTTATTATCTAAGAAGTTACATAATTTAATTTCAGGTGTCCTATTCTTAGAATTGGCTGTTATCAAGCATCAGTGGACTAAAGAACTGAGTTTCAATCTGTTTCCAGTAGTAGAAAATAATTTTTTTCCCCTTTTGGATTAGCATTTAAAGTGCAGCTTTCTGAAATGAATCTAGATGAATCTCTTTGACTTGGTATCAACACTATGATCAGTTAATGTTACCCATGACAGGTATTAGAGTGCATCATCTATAGACTAAAGATAAACACGCTGAATTTGACTACTGGATTTAACAGTTCCCTTAGTATATTTTAAAGTGTATTTGTGTAATCAGATGTTTATAATAACTATCATGTACTAGATGCTAAGTGCTGGGCACTTCTTAAGTTATTTACAGGTATCATCTCATGTAATTCTCATAAAAACCCTATGAAGTTTAGGTAGTATTATTAGTGTCATTTTAGAGATGAGGAAAATGATGCTTAGAGGTTGACAAATATACACAAAGTCACACAGCCAGTGCTCTTCCCTGTTATGCTTAAAGAAGAGTATCTCATGAATTCAGACTGTGAAAACCTGCCAAAGTTCAAATGGGTCTACACCTCGAGTGTTATTTTATAAGTCCACTTTCAGGCGTATCTTTGTGTAGCCCTTACAATAGAGTTTGTCCCAGTATGAAGGCCTCTTACATAGGCCCTGAACTCCACAGGATCCTAAGCTATACACTGAAGGATGCAGGTTGTTGAGACGCCTGCATGGGGGTAAGGGAGTTTACTTTAAACCACATGCTCTTGGCTATGGAGCTTGACTTCATCGTTGAAAGTTTAAGCACAATATTAGACTTCTCAACAAGAGTTTCCCTGATGCGGAGAAAAGTTGCCTTTGGGTTGTATTAATTTTCTGTTTTGAATACCAGGGATCTTTTTGGTTTGTCTGTCTGTCTGTCTTACAATTAGAGAATCTCTGGGTTGAAAGGGTCATCAAGTACAACCCCCTGTCTGATATTTGAACCCACAGCCTCTGTTCAGACCCCTCTTCCCCCAAATGGCAAGGAATTCGCTGCATCCCCGGGCAGCCCAACCTTCCTTTTCTTTCCTGGACTGGACCCTGAATGCCGTCTGGGACTTTTAACCTCTTCCTTGCTGCTGAGGCTAAGAAGAGGATATCTTCTACTTAATCCATCAAGAGTTTTTCTTTGTATTTTAGCTAGAGATTGCATCTTTAAAAAAAAAAAAAAAAACAGGAAAAACAATCATCTGATCTTAGCAATCAAAGAAGCAATGTTTTTATTGGTTATGATAGAATCAGTTTAAAAGAATTGTGCTTGATAAGTAGTTGAAGAATATTTGAGGTGTTTTTATATACCTCTTTGTATAAAGTGGCCAGTTAAAATTGATTACATCTTTGGGTGGCACCAAATATGTTGGCTTCTTACATAAATCTCCCTGAAGCCACTGATTTCAGTGATTCTCGGATTGTTAGAAGGGTCAGTCTTAGTCTTCAGACTTTGATTCCAACTGTAAGGTTAAGGAAATTCTGTGACAGATACTAATATAAGGGATATTCTTAAGAAGGCTTTTTAAAAAATGTATTCTTACAGGAATTTCCAAGCATATACAAAAGTAGAGAGAATAGTGTAATGAACTCCCAGGTACCAGCTTTAACAATTATCAACATATGTCCATTCTTGTTTTAAAGTGAACTTCATAAACTTGAAGACTTTCTCAAAAGAGAGAGCTCTTTGCTTTGGAACCCTGATGTCATCACTTTCATTATTGCTTCTCCGCGTGCACCTGAAGTGACTATCAGTTTTTCCAAACCTCTAATTCCACTTTTTTTCTCCAGGGCCCATTAAAACATGCACAGCTAGATCACTCTGGTGGACACCACAGTGACAAGATTAACAAGTCAGGGTCTGTGGTGTATGCTGACACTCAGAAAAATTAAGAGAAGGTTCAGAACATATCCTAAGCAAGGAACAAGTTCAGACTGGACTCTTGTGAAGAAAGAGATGTGGCCGTGGAAACCCAGGCAAGGACAAGCACTTGTCACCTTGGGTGTATCTGCCAGAGTGGGAGCAAAAGACATCTATAAAGGATATGTATAAATATTCTATTTAACCCTGCTGATGTGAGGAGCCAGTGGTTCCTGGTGAAGAGATGGTATGAGTCTATGTATATATAAACGGTTTTGCTGTTTTTGTACTTTCTTTCAGGATCCGTTAGGACTGGGAGATTTCAGAAACATTCCTATTGCCATCATTTTGATATGGTTTGCCTTAATGGAAACAGTAAGAGATCCTTTATTATTCTAATACGCGTGGCCTTTTTATCTAACCTAAAGGCTTCACTACTCTTGGAATTTACTGCAGTTGGAGAATGGAGGTACCGTGATGAAAGCATATCCAAATGGCCTTTAATGCAGTGTCAGCACCACTTACTTGCTTGTAGCATTTAGAGAACATCCATTAGCTATGCCTCTTGAAAATAAGACAGTTTGAGGTTTTGTTGCTGTTTTTCTAAAATAAGAGGCAGTGTGTAGCTTTACATGTTATATAGATTTACCTTAACATTATACCCTTTAGGTACATCATATCAGTTTGTAGATTCACGTTAGCAAGATGAGCAAAGAATAAATGCCTGAGGTCGCTTCCTTTTAGACCAATAGCCAAACCAAACCAAACAAAAATTGCTGTCAACTCATGACAACCCCATGTGTGCCAGAGTGGAACTGTGCTCCATAGGTTTCCAGTGGCTGATTTTTTGGAAGTAGATCACCAGGCCTCTAGGCAGACTCAAACCTCCAACCTTTCGGTTAACGTCAGAGCGCGTTGACCATTTGCATCACCCAGGGACCCGGTTAGACCAGTACCATAAAAAAAAAAAAAGTACCATAGACACAATTAAAGTGGAAAATCTGGGCTTTGCTTGAGGAGAGCTGTCTCATTTGGAGAGTAAAGGGTATTTGTTTTTCTCTTTGCTGAAGTCCTTCCCTGCTTGAAATATGAGTCCCATACAGGTGAAGGAGAGGAGTTTCATTTCCTTCTAAGAAAGCAGAAATGGAATCATTGGCTTGACAGTCTCCGGTATCTCAGAGCTCTCTCTAGAGAATCATCTTCTCTATAAGTTTCAGGCATGATTCCAGCAAGTGGCCTCAGTCAGTCATGGATGGCTCTATAATAGGTTCACAGTTTCTCAAAGACCTTTGAGGTCAAAAAGTGTCAAAATTTTTTAATCAGCAAGTGAGGCTTGTACTGCTACTTTGGGAAAGTTTTCTCTGTTCCTTTTTTTTTTTTTTCCTCAGTTTTTTCCCCTCATTACAATGGGATTGATAAACAAGAAATGCAATTTGTGCATCTTGCCCAATAATTCATTTTCTCCCATTTTGACCCCCACCCTGTCTCAAACCTATGAGTTTTTATATTTTACTACTAACGAAGAACGTGGTAAAAATCACTAAATATATATTTATATTGCCATTTTCTCCAAGTTCCTGGGTTATTTTATTTTTAAAGAAACAGGGTTCCCACTCCCTCTAAAAATTTCTAAAAACTCAGTTACAGGAAGAATAGTGACTGGATGGTCCACAGAGGATGTTGGGGTAAGTGGGAATGGGAGGTAATGTTAGTTTTTCTCCTGTTTAGTTTTAAGCCCACTGTGGGATGCTTCCTTTTCCATCCCACCTTCTGTCCTCTTTTTAGGGGTGTTGGAAGGCTGGGTCCTGAGAGAATTAATAGAGGGGACAGCGCAGAATTCAAAGCTGAAAAATGAATGTGTGTGTGTGTGAGGTGATATAATGGAGAAAGGGCATTTGAGTTTCAAAACTAACTCTGCTCCATACATAAAACAAACAGAAAACCAAACCCGTTGCTGTCAAGTCGATTCCGACTCATACTGACCCTGTAGGACAGAGTAGAACTGCCCCATAGGGTTTCCAAGGAGTGCCTCGTAGATTTGAACCACTAACCTTTTGGTTAGCAGCTATAGCTCTTAACCACTACACCACTAGGGCTTCCCATACATAAAAGGCCTTTATTACCCAAGGAGCTATGTGTTGTCATTTCTCTAATGGTCCAACTTGCATTCCATTTGTAAGTAAGTAAACAGGGAAGATTTAGCATCTTCAGAAGCTGTGTAGTGTGTTGTTCTGTGTTCTGGGTGGAATAGAACAAACTCCGCTGACTCTGCTCACTCATGATCTCTCTCACCACGAATGACACTGACTGTTTACTCCAAGGCATTTCTGCAAAGTGATAAACTTTGTCTGGTATCCATTTTGAAAATGACAGAAGATTTTAGAAGACCTCTTTTATGGTTTTAGAGGGTAGAGGAGGGATGTTGGAATTGTCACCATTCTTCAAACTGATGCCAAGATAATGATACTCTTAGCCTTTGGCCACTGTTGAGACTTGTACAGTGCACCAAGACTCTTTTTAAGGTAGAAAGGATACAAACTGCCGAGATACTAAGCATGTATGTTTATATGTGTGTGTAACATTTCCTTACAATCATTTTTTACAGAGAGAAAAGATGTTCTCCTTTTCCTCCTTCCTCAACAGGTCCTTGGACTATGGGTGGAATCCCCTTGGCCCTGGGCTTCAGCTCTGCCTTCCAGGCCCACAGGAATGGCAATTCTGCTTCCTCGGATTTGGGCGGCCCCATTCTTCTAGTTCATCTGAGTGGCAACTTTACCCTTAGAAATTCTAGAGGCAAGGGCTCCATCCTTTGAGCCCATCCTCTGAGACCACACAGGTCGTGGCTCTACCTTTTGAGACTGAGGCAGCTCTGTTTCTTGTGTTCCTTGTCTCTTCACCTTTTCCTTCCAGATTCCTTGGCCTCTCAGTCCCTTGGACCTCACTGCCTATGTTTGCCCAGCTCAGGCAAGGGTTCCAAAGCTCTGTAGGTCCACCAATAAGTGCCAGGAGGCACTCTACCCTGCCAGTATACTTCGGCGGGAAGGTACTCAGCCCTGTTGCTCTGTGGGCCGGCACCCCACTCCGCCAGGAAGCCTTTTGCCAAAGACACTCAGCTCTCTTGCTTCATGGCTTGGCTTCAGTGCTGTCTGGCGCTGGTATCCTGGTTCTGCTGCTGCTGTTTCTCTGCTGCTGCCATTTCTCACCATCTGCACCATCTCCAGTGTAACAGCTCCCCTCACTTTTTTCTGAGTCCCCACTAGAATTGTCTTTGATGTCCATAATTCCACCAACGGTCTTTTCAAGGAAATCTAGGCTTTTACTGTTAGGCACTTTAAAATTGTTCCAGCTCTGTCCATCCACAGTTTCAAAACCACTTCCATATTTTAGGTATCTGTTAAAGCAGCACCCCACTCCCAGTACCAAATTCTGTCTTAGTTATCTAGTACTGCTATAACAGAAATACCACAAGTGGATAGCACTAACAAAGAGAAATTTGTTCTCTCACAATCTAGGAGGTTAGAAGTCTGAATTCAGGGTGCCAGCTCCAGGGGAAGGCCTTCTCTCTCTGTTGGCTCTGGAGGAAGGTCCTTGTCATCAATCTTCCCTGGTCAAGGACCTTCTCAGCACAGGGACCCTGCGTCCAAAGGATGCACTATTCTCCCGGCTCTTGTTTCTTGGTGCTATGAGGTCCCCACGTCTCTCTGTTTGCTTCTTTTTTTAAAATCTCAGAAGAGATTGACTTATAATGCAAACTAGTCTTGTAGATTGAGTCCTGCCTCACTAACATAACTGCCACTAATCCCACCTCATTAACGTCATAGAGGTAGGATTTACAACACACAGGAAAATTGCATCAGATGATGAAATGGTGGACAATCACAAAATACTGGGCATCATGACCTAGCCAAATTGAAACATATTTTTGAGGGACACAATTCAATCCAGGAGCCGTGGTGGCACACTGGTTAAGAGCTTGGCTGCTAACCAAAAGGTCAGCGGTTCAAATCCAGCAGCTGCTCCTTAGAAAGCCTATGAGGCAGTTCTACTCTGTCCTAGAGGGTTGCTATGAGCCAGAATCAACTCAACGGCAATAGGTTTGGTTTGGTTTGGGTTTAGTACAAGAAAAGGAGCTCTGGTGGTTCAGTGGTTAAAGTGCTTGGCTGCTAACCAAAAGGTCGGTAGTCCGAACCCACCAGGTGCTCCGCAGGAGGAAGATGTGACAGCCTGCTTCAGTAAAGATTTACAGCTTTGGAAACCCCATGAGACGGTTCTACTCTGTCCTATAGGATCACTATAGTCAGAACCGACTTGACAGCGGCGGGTTTTGGTTAGTGCAAAAAAAAAATTTCCAAGCCTTTTCAGTGATTTAAAAGCTGCATGTACAGCAAGCGAAGGAGACTGTGATGAAGAATTTGTTGTGAGTAGAGGTCGAGTTAATCATTTCAAAGTTGGGGTAAATTTATGTAACATTAAGGGGCAAGTGAGAGTTCTTCCTAAGTGGAACGTTTCTAAGTTGAACAGTAGGTTGGACCTTCGTGACCCGGGGACTGACTGTACTTTCCTCTTTGAGGCAAGTAAGTAATTTCAGGTGTCTGCAATCACTGCTCTGTTGTGGAGGTGGGGGTTACTGAAAAAGCAAAGCTAAAGGCCAGTTTGCTTAAGGCCCCAGGTTTCCCAGCCTCTGACACAGTCTCCAAAGTGACAGAATTTTGAATCTAACCCACATTCTTGATTCTTTCTCTAGCTTTGAATAGAATTATTCTTTTAATTGCTAAGTTTATTTTAATTAAAGAAGCATAAATTTAAAATGTATTTTATAGGGAATCTCTTAGAATATACAATAGGCGCATAAGAACGTGGAACATTTTGCAAAATCCTGTCCTGGTTATTGCTGGCCCACCTAAACCCCAAATGGTTTGTCTATAATGTCTCTGGATGTTTCTAAAAAGCCCTGGTCTTTTACTTGTAAGCCATTCCTGAAGGAAGTTACTCTGGCAGGGAGGGAAATTTCTGAAAAGCTTACACAAGGATCTTGGTCCTAAAGAATGTAAAACTGGCAGCCAGCAAGTGACTGCGGTCATAAGGGGTTAAATGAATATGAAACAACATTGATCGCTGGTAAGGAGATCACATGGTGCAGAGTGCAGCCTTGGGCATGAGCACATGTCTGGCTCTTGGAGAGGATGTTGAGCTAATAATTTAATGTTGACTAATTGAGATTGAGCAAGATGAAAAAAGTGCAAGGGAGAGAAATGAAGTAAACTTAGGGGCTGAGCTAGTGCTTAGCTGAGAATAGCTGGCCTTCTTCCATGTCCTCTCCAACTAAAAACACCATAAGAAGTTAAAGAATTTAGTTTCTATTGTAAATTTTATGTCTATTTAAATTAATTTCAAGGTTTTAGATACTGACTCCTCCCAGCCACCCTTTGTGCCCCTTCCTCCCTATCAGTAAACCAGTTGCCATGGAGTTGACTGATTCACAGTGACCCTGTGTCAGAGTAGAACTGTGCTCCACTGGGTTTTCAACGGCTGGCTTTTCGGAAGCAGATCACCAGACTTTTTTTGAGGTTTTGGTTTTGGAAATCACATTAGTTGGATAAAGACATTTTGATAAGAGGTTTGGCTTATCTAGCCTTTTATATTTTCTCCTGTATATTAATAATTCCCCTCTGATCCGAGCTGGTATTATTTTCTGCTATAGAAATCTCCAAGTTAATCCTTCAGTGGTTCAGCTTTATCATTTTCAGGTTAATGTGGGTATGTATAGACCTACTCTGTTTAGTACAGTCTCTACTAGCCACATGTGGCAATTTACATTTAAATGAAATGAAATTTAAAATCTAGTTCCTTAGTCACAGCACATTTCAAGAGCTCAGTAGCCACATGTGGCTAATGGTTACCATATTGGACAGCACAGATACAGAACATTTCCTTCATCGCAGAAAATTCTAATGGACAGCACAGGTACAGACCATGCAAGAATTGACAACCTTGTAGGGTTTTTATGCTAGGTTACAGGCACACTCACAAAATACCCCACAGCCCTTTTTTCTCCTGCTGTGAAGGCATTGTGGGAGATCTGGGCAGATCCCACAGTGACCCTGGTGGCTGCCAGTTTTCTTGTTGTTGTTGTTTGTTTTAATTTTATTTTGTTGTTATTGTTGAATATACATAGCAAAACATACACCAATTCAACAGTTTCTACATGTATAATTCAGTGACATTGATTACATTCTTTGGCTTGTGCAACCATTCTCACCCTCCTTTTCTGAGTTGTTTGTCCTCCATTAACATAATATGAAGAAGAACAGGGCATCAGGATTGGAGGAAGACTCATTAACAACCTGTGTTATGCACATGACACAACCTTGTTTGCTGAAAGTGAAGAGGACTTGAAGCACTTACTGATGAAGATCAAAGACCATAGCTTTCTTATGGACTGCATCTCAACATAAAGAAAACAAAAATCCTCACAACTGTACCAATAAGCAACATCATGATAAATGGAGAAAAGACTGAAGTTGTCAAGAATTTCATTTTACTTGGATCCACAATCAATACCCATAGATACAGCAGTAATCAAAAGACACATTGCATTGGGCAAATCCGCTGCAAAAGACCTCTTTAAAGTGTTGAAAAGCAAAGATGTCACCTTGAAGACTAAGGTGCGTCTGACCCAAGCCTTGGTATTTTCAACTGCCTCATACGCATGTGAAAGCTGGACGATGAATAAGGAAGACCAAAGAAGAATTGACACCTTTGAATTGTGGTGTTGTCGAAGAATATTGAGTATATCATGGGCTGCTAAAAGAACAAACAAATCTGTCTTGAAAGAAGTACAACCAAAATGCTCCTTAGAAGCAAGGATGGTGAGACTATATCTCACATACTTTGGACATGGTATCAGGAGTGATCAATCCCTGGAGAAGGGAATCATGTTTGGTAAAGTAAAAGGTCAGACAAAAAGAGGAAGACCCTTAATGAGATGGATTGACACAGTGGCTGTAACAATGGACTTGAGCATAGCAATGATGATAAAGATGGTGCAGGACGGGGCAGTGTTTCATTCTGTTGTGCATAGGGTCACTATGAGTCGGAACTGACTCATCGGCACCTAACAACAACATTAACGTAAACTCACTGGGCTACCAGTTTTTGATAGATAAGCAGTGTAGACTCCTTCACTCACTCCTTCAATGCATTTATGGGTTACTGTACCCACACAATGCTACATGCTGGGATGCAACTATGCACATGACAGAAAGCACCGAGAGCCTTCTAAGACTTAGCACTGTGCTGAGTGCTGAGCTTACAAGACGAGGGACAGAGAATACCTGCCCTTGATGAGGTTGGAGAAAAGACAGTCCTAAACAAAGCAGCTAGGACCAGACCCAAAAATTCAGGGTGGGAGAGAGTGAGGACAGGGTGATTACAGCATTTGATTTGGGAGGAAGTCAGGCCTTAAAGCTCTTACGTTCAGGGCCAGGAAATTGGCATGTTGTCCTGAAGGTAAATAGGATCCTAAGTGGAGGATTCCCAAAAGGGGATTTGTATTTTAGCAAGATTGCCCTGCTATTTGGTGGAGGATGGGTTAAAAGGGGGAGAAGGAAGATCTGAAATAGGGAAACCAATTAATTATGTGGCTATTGCAGTGCTCAGAAATGAAGGAGCCGGCAGCCAGCAGTGGGGAAAAGATGATGGGAAGGATCTGAGGAATATTTAGGAAGAATGTTAACAAGTACTGGCAGAACACAATGACTGGCTGTGGGACTGAAGACAGGTGAGCGGTGACTGGGAAAACTGGACGATGAGGGGGGAACTGGGGTTGAAGGGCTGAAGTTGGGGTGTTGCAATGGGGGATGGACGTAACAGTCCACTTAGCAACTAATGGGAACCATGCAGATGCCTGAAGCTTTTCAGTCCTTATTTTACTTGGCCTCTCCTTTTGTATCTGTAACTTCTGAGCATCATTCTTGGAAAACCAATCTCAATTTGGTATATTCTGTGTCCTCCAGTAGCTTTCAGATTAATGCTCTCATCCCCATCTCCACTGCCACTTCTCTATCGCAGGCTATGCTAATTCCAAGCCTGCAACAGGGGCATTCTCCCAGATTTCATCTTGGCCCAGCTTGCTTTCAATCCCTCCCCACCAAGGTGACAGTCTTTCTAAAACAGAAATGTGGTCCATGCACTTCCTCACTTAAAGCCATTCAGTGACCCAAACCCACCTGGGTCATCCAGATCCTGCCTGCCTTCGTCATCATCCCTCACCCACCTCCCTTCTTCAGGTGGAGCTTCATCCACACCCAGCCGGAGAGGCCAGGATCCAAAACATCTCCAGTGCCTAATGTTGTCCCGGCACAGAGAGCCCTTCATCCGGCTGAATCTTATTTCCTTTCTAGGAAAATTTCCTGAACCTTCTATAGCCGTATTAGTGCACATACCGCTCCACTTTGTTTTCCCGCAAACCCCACGCAGGCCTTCTCATAGCTCTGCATTGTAATCATCTGTCTCCCCTAGCATAATTCTGCACACTTTACCTCTAATAACTCACAACAGCTTTATGAGGTGGATACTATTATTACTGCCATTTTACAAATGAGGAAACGGAGACACAGCAAAGATCCAGTGCTGCCATCTGTTGGCCAGAGAGAAACTACACCTCCATCAATCCCTGTTGCTGGGGCACAGAATCACAGCCTCATGGAGAGGAAGCAGACCTTGTTTTACAGATGAAGAAACTGATGAAAAGGGACTTCCCAAGGCCACATGACTTATTTGTGGCATAGTCAGGATAGGCAGCCAAGTTCAAGGTGCTTTAGAGCCTGAGGCATGCTCCTCTGGACTCAGAGGCAGGGAAGGCCGATTTTTTTAATCCAGCCTCCATCTTTCCTTCCTCTTGCTCCTTTCCCCCTTTCATACATCAGCCCTGGGGGAATTGCATCCCTGCACTGTCTACTGCTTCCTGCCTTGCCCAGTTTTTGCTTTTGCTTGATTAGAGGCCAATACAATAATATGAAAGAAGCTTCTGAAGTCTTGGAGGATGACTGAAGGATAGAGGGGCACCCTGGCTTTTTCCTGGAGCATCTCATCTCCTTGGGTGCTACGAACTTGCATGGAAGCCCTGAAAATCTTAAAAAGCAAGGATGTCACTTTGAGGACTAAGGTGTGCCTGACCCAAGCCATGGTGTTTTCAGTTGCCTCTTATGCGTGCGAAAGCTGGACAATGAATAAGGAAGACCCAAGAAGAATTGACACATTCAAATTGTGGTGTCGGGACCAAAAGCAAAGAAGTTTCCGGGATAAACTGAATGCTTCAAAGGTCAGCGGAGCAAGGGCGGGGCTTTGGGGACCATGGTTTAAGGGGACTTCTAAGTCAATTGGCAAAATAATTCTATTATGAAAACATTCTGCATCCCATTTTGAAATGTGGCGTCTGGGGTCTTAAATGCTAACAAGTGGTCATCTAAGATGCATCAATTGGTCTCAACCCACCTGGATCCAAGGAGAATGAAGGACACCAAGGTCACACGACAACTAAGAGCCCAAGAGACAGAAAGGGCCACATGAACCAGAGACCTACATCATCCTGAGACCAGAAGAACTAGTTGGTGCCCGGCCACAACCGATGACTGCCCTGACAGGGAGCACAACAGAGAACCTCTGAGGGAGCGGGAGATCAGTGGGATGCAGACATCAAATTCTCATAAAAAGACCATACTTAATGGTCTGACTGAGACTAGAGGAATCCCAGCGGTCATGGTCCCCAAACCTTCTGTTGGCCCAGGACAGGAACCATTCCCGAAGACAACTCATCAGACATGAAAGGGACTGGACAGTCGGTAGGAGAGAGATGCTGATGAAGAGGAAGCTATTTGTATCAGGTGGACACTTGAGACTGTGTTGGTAACTCCTGTCTGGAGGGGGGATGGGAGGATAGAGAGAGTTGGAAGTTGGCAAAATTGTCACGAGACACTGGAAGGGCTGACTCATTAGGGGGAGAGCAAGTGGGAGAACGGAGTAAGGTGTATATAAACTTATATGTGACAGTTTGACTTGATTTGTAAACATTCACTTGAAGCTCAATAAAAGTTCATAAAAAAAAAATCGTGGTGTTGGCAAAGAATATTGAATATACCATGGACTGCCATAATAACAAACAAATCTGTCTCAAAGGAAGTACAGTCAGAACGTTCCTTAGAAGCAAAAATGGAGAGACTTCGTCTGGCTTACTTTGGACACATCAGCAAGAGGGACCAACCTCTGGAGAAGGACATCATGCTTGGTAATGTAGAGGGTCAGCAAAGAAGAGGGAGACCCTCAATGAGATGAAGTGACATAAGAGCGACAGCAGTGGGCTCAAATATAGCAACGATTGTGAGGATGGTGCAGGACTAGGCAACATTTTATTCTGTTGTACATGAGGTTGTTATGAGTCAGAGCTGACTGGAGGACACTTGACAACAATAGTTTATTCCTCAGTCCACTACACTCTATCATTTTCCCATTTACTGCACTGAAACTTTTATTTTTAAAGGTACACCAAAAACTTCCACTTTTCAATTATTTCTGTACTAGTGTGGGTCCAGTCAGGAGACAGAAACTTCACCAACTGTTTAAATGGAGAAAATTTATTTGAAAGAATTGTTAACTAGGTATTGAAGAACTGAAAGGCAAAAAAAGTACCACAGAGGTAGCAACTACAGGAAGCAGCTACCACCCTAGGGCTGGAGAACAAAGTGTAGAGATTGGAATTATTAGAACTTACAGCTTGGAAGAGAGGCCCAAGGGGACTGAGACCCAGACCTCTGAGGAGAAGGCACCTTCCTGAGTGTGGGAAAAGTTGCAAACTGGAATCCTCTGCTGTTATTGGAGTGAATCAGTGCTGTCAGGTTGAGAACCAATGCCAGGGTAAGGCTAACAGGTTATTGTGGTTGTGTGCCATCGAGTTGATTTCAGCTCATAACAACCCTATAGGACAGAGCAGAACTGCCCCATGGAGTTTACAAGGCTGTAATCTTTACGGGTGCAGATTGCCAGGTCTTTTCTCCCGTGGAACCCCTGGTGGGTTTGAACCACCAACCTGTTGGTTAGCAGCCAAGCAAGCAGGAAGCAAAAAAAAAAAAAAAAAGAACAGGAAGTAGACTCTCTCCTTGTGATGCCTCCTATTGGCAGAGCCTGACAGGGAGCATCTGGCAAAGCAGAAATCTCAGCCACTACATCACAGCTGAATAGAAGGGTGGGTTAGAAGCTGAGAAACAATAGCTTAATAACTGACACACTTTTCTTCAATGATCGCTTTATAGCACTTGACACTTCTAACTCTCCTCTTCTTTGAACGATCTTCCCTTGGCCGCCACCATACCACACTCTGGACTGGTTTTCTCCAAAACAGAGAACCCTGTTTAGTCTCTGTGGAGGTGTCTCCCACAGGATACTCCTTGCCCCTTTTCTCTGCTTACTCTGTACACCTGCTCCGTACCATCGCAACCATTCTCACGGCATTGGCTGCATCTTATATATTGTTGATTACCAAATCTCTCAAACTCCAGACTCATACCCAACCATTTGTTAGCTGTCTCCACTTAGATGCTTCATATGTACCTTAACTTTAAAATTCTTTACTGGAAATGCAATTTCTTTAGCATATTAGGTCTTTCATGATCAGGGTCTCATTAATAACAGACCCTTACATGTAGACTGCGCGGATCTATTAGTTTTCTAAACATGTCTTGCTCTGTCTCATCCTCTTGCCTTTTCATTCTATTTCTTCTGCTTGGAATACAACTCCCACTCGACCTTCTATAATCTGGGCTCAGGTATTCTTCTTCCTGTCCTTTGGATCTCAGCTGTGCTTATCCCATCGTTCTTGTTCTTCCCCTATTTAAGACAGAAGGGGCAAAGTTTCCTGATGGTTTGCAGAAGTCCAGACCGAGAGGCAGCAGGGCGGAGTAGAATGTGCCTGGTCAAGGGGAGAAGATTTTGGGGTTTGGGCCCCAGTTCACTGCACCTGCCATTCTCACCTCTCGGGGCTGCAAGGAGAAGATAAGAGTGGGCTGCAAAACTCTTTGTAGCTGTAAGGAGTCGTGTAAATGTAAGAAATCGTTATGATTAAGGCATTACATTATGACAGTGCAATCAAAATGACCTAAGTTTCAGAGGCAGTTCGGCGAAGTCTTCCAGGGTGTATGGGTTTTATTTGTGCCACTCTTCCCACGATATTCTGTATGCTGTGTACACACCTCTATTAAAACTACGGCGGGATGCGCTAAGTGAAGTTTATCTGTGTGTCTGTTTCTTTTACTGGACCTATGAGCTTGCTGAGGTCAGTCAAGGTTGGTGCGTTTCATGTCTTTCTATCTGTCTCCAGTGCTTAATCAGTGCTTCGTACATGAGTCAGAAAATCTTAGTTGAATGAGTTAATAAGCGAATGGATAAGATGGGTGATGTAATAGATAATGAAGGCAATTAAGTAGTAAGGAATTTGTAGCTCCATGGGACAAGTATGGAGCTTCTAGGCTGACAGTTTTGAAGGGGATAATACTTGCTTGAACTTTAATATCTGACATGTTTGTTTTTCAAAGCAGTCATCTGTATAACAATACTAATTTGTTTTTGCTTGTATGGCACTTTGTCATTTTCAAGGCTCTTTCACCTCCATTATTTTATTCTATACTCACGAGCAGCAGTGAAGTTGAGAGGTCACAGGATGAGCCCATAGGATTAAGTATACTTGTGGCAGAGCTCACGTTACAACTCATGCTCTGGCCCCCGCATGCCAGGCCACCAGTCGAAGCTCTGTGGTTCACGTTGTGATATCAAGTGGGACTGTCCAATCTCCTTTGTGGAAATCAGTTATGTTATTAAGAGAAAAAACACACAGCATTGCCTTTCCATCTGGGAAATGAAGATGAGTACTACCACTTTCTTAACTATAAAAATATATAAACTTTAGCCATGTAAGAGGTACCCATATCAAAATTACTAATATTTCAACTTTTAAAAAAATTATTCCCAGAGATATTTAATGCACATGGCTAGAGAAGTTAGGACGTCATCCTGACTTTGGAAGCTGCATCACACACTACGAAACATGTCTTTTCAAACCACAACCTTCTTGAGTGCAAAGCAGTGTTTTACTCATGTCCAGTGTCTAGACCATGACAAAGTTTGCTGTTTATAATATTGTGCTGTATGCCAAACATTTCACAACTGGACATTTAAAAAACTAACATTTTTTAGTTTAATACATTACTTAGAAATGTATCTGTTGTAACATGTACCATCTTGACTTTAATGTTTTCCATATGATACAAATTTGCATGGGCTGGAACAAAGAGGTCAAGCTAAAGCAATATGAAAGGTAAAGGCAATTTGTGTAAAGTTAGGAGAAAGTAAAGCAAAACATGGCTGCCCCTTTTTGATTCTCCAGAAAGAGAAGAAACCACGGAGCCTGGCTCTGTGTGTGGAACAGAAGAGAGTATGTAGGAACCTGGAGAGTGCTGGCTACAGAGAAAGGTTAACAATGGATAATCACCTGAGGAGGGGGATCTTACTGAAATCTTTGTTCTCTCTCATGAAATGTTAGAAAGGGTTGTCCAAGATATTGACTCTCATCAGGAATTTGTTTTTATGAATGTCCTGTATATTAACCTTGCCTGATACGATTTTTTTCCATGAGGGGAGACTCAAGATTGTTTGCAGCCACTGGTCTTCTGCTGACTCAGAGCTCGAGTACCACCATTCCTTGAAAGAGAGAAAGAGTACAAAGCAATAATTAGTGCTCCTTGACTCTTGTGATCAAGACTGGTCCAACACCACAGGCTAAAATGTTCTCGAGCTTTTAAAACCATGTAAACTCAGAGATAAATGGTGAATTTTGCCCCCAGATTAGGGTACTGACACATGTGTCTTTAAATAAACACAGGATTGTACATTCATTCACTTATTCAGCAAATACTGAGTATAAAAGCACTGTGCTAGGTACTACGTGTGCTCAGTCTTGAGGGGAGAAAAGACACGCTAACAAATGTAAACAAGTGGAAAGTGGTAAGTGCCACAAGGAGGGGCAGGAATTTGGAGGAGGGGAAGCTTCCATGATAACACAGCGGCTCCCCTACCGGAACTATGAACATGTCACCTCTTTTAGTGAGAGTCCAGGATGACTGTGATGACCTTCTATGCCTGAGGAAACCTAACCTGGCAGTAGGCTTCTGGGGCTTTCTTGGCAGAGGGAGTGTCCCCCACTCCAGCTTGCTAGCTACCAATACATACTTTGCTCATGTTCAGCCAGCATTTCTCCAGCAGATTCCCATGGGCTTCAGAGATCTGTAGGGCTGTGTTCAGGAAGAAGTCACAGTTCTCCCCATCCCCCATGAGTATACAGACATAGGCCATCAGGTGGTAGAGCCTCGGGTAGAAGACAGGGCCAGTGGTATTTTGAGCCAAAAGACTCTCCAAGTTCTGTTTTTCCAAAGAAAAAAACAGTATATCACAATCAGACACTGGCCCTTGATGCAAAGTTATTTTCTCTGCAGATGATTTGGGAATATTTCAACGGTATAATCAATTAAGAAAGTATGTTTCCGAGACGGACATAGGAGGTGTTGGAGATAAGATCATAAATATCATGTGCAGTAGACCCTTTCATCCACCCAAGCCAGAAATCTGATATGGAAGGGTTCAATCCCCCTTTGTAAACACTTTTTTAAAAAATACATTTCCTTCTGATTATCACAGCAATACAAATTAACTGTTGAAAATTTGTGTTGAAAAGCACAGAAAGAAAATAAGAATCTTCTATAATTCTAGAACCTGGAAAGAAATATTTTTGATTTTAAGGTACATGCTTTCCTACTTTTTTTCTTCTCTGTCACACACACACAAACACACACTCTTACCACAGCTAGAATCATACTAGTCACACAGTGGGGTAACGTTTTTTTTTTTTCAGTTAACATCATTTTATAAACATTTCCATTGATGGGATTCTTTTACATCAGGGCTCACAAACTCAAGAATTGGCATGATCCAGACAAAAAACATAAATAAGCAGGCTGGATAAGGCATGATGGGAACTGGAGGGGACTGTGTTATACTAGACAGGCCATGCCTTATCCAAGTGCCAACGCCTCACCTACTCCGGCCAATAGCTGCCCTTCAGGAATGCGGGTCTAGTCTTGCCAGATACTACAATTTTTTAAATAAGAGACATTCAGAAATTTCTGTGAAATATCTCAATGTTTAAATGTACCATTGCTGACTTAACTAATCTTTTTGAAGGGCATACAGTTTCTATTTTCTCCTAGATAAATTTTTGTTTGCCACATGATTATTTCCTTAGGATAATTCCTGGGAGGAGAATTGCTGAGCCAAATAATGTGCATATTTATTCATTTTGCCAGAATGTTTTCTGAAAAGTAGGAGAGATTTCTCCAGAGGATGAATGTGTCTTTTCCTGTGTCTTTACTAGTCTGGTGGTCGGCAAAACAGTGTCTATTGTTTTATTGCATTTACTTGAATATCACAGAAATGGAACTTAGAATATTGCATTTTCCTGACCACCTGCTACATATCCGTTTAGTCTGCCATTCACTTGACAAGTTAAACATCCACTACATGCGAGACATTGTTCTTTCCATGTGCTGTGGAAGATTGCTGTTGTCGTTGAGTGCCACGGAGTCATTTCCCACTCGTACCGGCCCTACGTACAACAGAAGGAAACACTGCCACTCCTGCCCCATTCTTACCATCGTTATATCTGGGCCCCTTGTTGCAGCCACTGGGTCAGTCTCTCTCGTTGAGAGTCTTCCTCTTTTTTGCTGACCCTCTACTTTACCAAGCATGATGTCCTTCTCCAGGGACTGGTCCCTCCTGACAACATGTCCAAAGTGCATAAGACAGAGTCTCACCATCCTCGCTTCTAAGGAACACTCTGGCTGTTCCCCTTCCAAGACAAATTTGTTCGTTTCTTCTGGCAGTCCATGGTATATTCAATACTCTTCGCCATAATTCAAATGCATCAACTCTTCTTAGGTCTTCCTTATTCTTTGTCCAGCTTTTGTATGCATATGAGGTGATTGAAAATAACATGGCTTAGGTTAGGCGCCCCTTAGTCCTCAAAGTGACATCTTTGCTTTTTAACACTTGAAAGAGGTCTTTTGCAGCAAAAGATACAAAGTTTGATTTTACGTTAATTTGTGTTCTTGTATGCTTCTTACTCTTCATTATGTCTCCCACTTTTTAAAAAAAAAAAAAATTTTTTTTTAGGCTGTCCACCCCAACCCTCTTCTGGAACCCCAGCAAATCACAAACTCCCTGAGTGCAAAGACAGTGTTTTACTCACCTTTGCTGTAATCCCAGTGGCACCTATTATGTTTTAACCTGTACTGTCTTTGGGATGGTTGAGTTTCATCACTTTACTACTCATCAAATAAAACTGTGCTTTCTTTTAATCACCTACCAGTTTACCTATCTGGATTTTCATATATTAGGTTGGCCAAAAGTAAGCTACACCTTTATTAGTACTAAATAAATACTTAAAAGTAATAATGACAGCCAACTCACTTGTCTTATGTAGTGTGTCTGGCATTTGGAGGGAAAAAGAGAATCTTGGAATAAGCGAGATCATTTGTGAGATGGTAGGAGCCCTGGTGGTGCAATGGTTAAGCATTTGGCTGCTAACCAAAAGGTCAGCAGTTCGAATCCACCAGCCACTCCCTGGAAACCCTATGGGCCAGTTCTACTCTGTCCCATAGAGTCACTATGAGTGGAAACTGACTCAATGCCAACCAGTTTGGTTTTCTGGTATGATGGTAAAAATTATTTTTTCTGCGCGCCAAGACCGATCAATGGGGAAAGAATAGTCTCTTCAAAAAATGGTGCTGAGACAGATGGATAGCTACATACAAAAGAATGAAGTTGAACCCCTACCTCATGTAATATATAAAAATTAAAATGGCTGCCCGGCTACAACCGATGACTGCCCTGACACGAGCCACCCTTTGAAATCTTCTGTTCAGTTCTTTTACTTCTTTTTGGTTTAGCTACTTGATGTTCAAGAGCAAGTTTCAGAGTCTCTTCTGACGTCCATTTTGGTCTTTGCTTTCTTTCTTGTCCTTTTAATGACCTCTTGCTTTCTTCATATATGATATCCTTGATGTTACTCCACGACTTGTCTGGTCTTCTGGTCTTTGGTCATTAGTAGTCAACATGTCAAATTTATCCTTGAGTTGGTCTCTAAATTCAGGTGGGATATACTCAAGTTGTACTTTGGCTGTTGTGGACTTGTTCTAATTTTCTACAACTTCAACTTGAATTTGTACATGAGCCATTGATGGTTTGTTCCACATTTAGCCCCTGGTCTTGTTCTGTCTGACGATATTGAGCTTCTCTATCGTCTCAGACGTAGCCAATTCAATTCCTGTGCATTCCATCTGGCAAGGTCCACATGTGTAGTCACCATTTACGTTGTTGAATAAAGGTACTTGCAATGAAGAAGTCATTGGTCTTGGAAAATTCTATCATGCAATCTCCAGCCCTGTTTCTATCACCAAGGCCATATTTTCCAACTACCAATCCTTCTTCTTTGTTTACAACTTTCACATTCCAGTCGTCAGTAATTATCAATGTGTTTTGATTGCATGTTTGATCAATTTCAGACTGCAGAAGTTGGTAAAAATTTTCCATTTCTTCATCTTTGGCCTTAGTGGTTGATGTGTAAATTTGAATAGTCATATTAACTGGTCTTCCTTGTAGGGTTATGGATGTTATCCTATGACTGACAGCAATGTACATCAGGATAGATCTTGAAATGTTCTTTTGACAAGGAATGCAATGCCATTCCTCTTCAATTTTCATTCCTGGCATAAAAGACCATATCATTGTCTGATTCAAAATGGCCAATGCCAGTCCATTTCAGCTCACTAATGCCTAGGTAATTTATGTTTATACATTCCATTTCCTTTTTGACAACTGTCAATTTTTCTAGTTTAATACTTCATATATTCCACATTTCGATTATTAATGGATGTTTGCAGATGTTTCTTCTCATTTTGAGTCATGCCACATCCATGCCATTTAATTAATTCTACTCTGGGGAGACAACGCTTCCCAGTCTTATTCTGAGTGCCTCCAAACTGAAGGGATCATCTTCCAGCACTGTATCACACAATGTTTTGCTGCTATTCATAAGGCTTTCACTGGCCAATCTTTTCAGAACTAGACCATCAGGTCCTTCTTCCTAGTCTGTCTTAGTCTGGAAGCTCTGCTGAAATCCGTCCACCAAAGGTGACCCTGCTGGTATTTGAAAATATCCATGGCAAAGCTTTCAGTATCACAGTACAACAAACTGACAGACATGTGGTGGAGTTAAACAGGTATTTTTTTAATGGTAATTCTAGTTAAACATAGAATTGCCATTAAAAAAAAAAAAGTCAAATCAAACCTGTATCTATAGAGTTGATTCCAAATCGTAGTGACCCTATAGAACTGCCCCATGGGGTTTCCAAGGAGCAGCTGGTGGATTCGAACTGTTAACTTTTTGGTTAGCAGCTGCAGCTCTTAACCACTGCACCACTAGGGCTCCCAGAATTTCCACATGACCCAGCAATTCTACTCCTAGGTACATACCCAAAAGAGTTAAAAACAGGTACTCAAAGATAGCAGTACTCTTCACAAAAGACAGAAACACCTCAACAATCCATCAACAAATGAATGGGTAAAGAAATTGTGTTCGTACATACAATGGAATATCATTCAGCCATAAAAAAGAATTAAGTGCTGACACATACTACAATGTGGATGAACCTCCAAAACATTATGCTAAGTGAAAGAAATCAGACACAAAAGGTAACATATTATATAATTACATTTATATGAAATATCCAGAAAAGATAAATCCATACAGACAGAAAGAGGACTCTTGGTCCCCAGGGGCCGGGGGAAGGGGGCCTGAGGGAAAACTGCTGAATGGGTAAGGGATTTTACTTTGGAACTAAACAGAGGTGGTGACTGCATAACATTTTAAGTAAATGTACTAAATGCCACCGAACTGTTTACTTTAAAATGGTTAATTTTTTGTTACATGAATTTCCCCTCATTAATTATTTTTTAACTATTTTTTTCTGAGCAACATGAAGTTAAGCATTTCTCAAATCCCTCAGAAGTTATATTTTAACTTAAGCAAGAGACATTTGATAAACATCAAATTATATTACAAAATAATGTTTTATATAACGAAGCAATCTCCATAGCCCAAGAAGCCAGTAGAAAAAATGCTTTATGAATCTGAGATACAAATAAATGTTTTATGTCAAAAAGTGCACACTTTCAGACTTTCAGCTAACATGGTGCCATTGACAGAAGCACCACGCCATCCCTCTGTAGCAAAGACCCAAAAAACTAAGTAAAACAGAAACAAATGTCATTCCTGGAACCTGAAGTGTCAAATGAAGCGATAAAGAAGTCAGCCAAGCACCGAATGGAATAAGAAACTGACAGAAGACAGAGAGCTAGGAGAGATACCTATGGAGGGCCCCATCATTAACGCAGGAAGGATCCACCATTTTGGACTCTTATAGGGGATTGGCAGACAGCACAGGGAAAGCAGCTTTGCAGAACTCCCAGCAGGAGACAGAGCACCCAGTAACCATGATACATGCTTTCCTATTCCCCATTCTCTCCCCACTGCTCTATCTCCAGAGCTTCTGGGCTGGCTGCAGTGGCTCGGCTGGCCAGGAAGTGCAACCTCCGTGCCACCTGGATTTGCCCCAACCACGTTGGAGACTGGGGGACAGGGATACAGGAAAGCAGCTTCACGAAGCTCCCAGCAGGCAACAGAGCACCCCGTAAGGAGCGATATAGGCTTTTCTAACAAACCCCACCGCCTCCCCCTCTCGGCCTCCTCTGCTCCCTGCCAGCCACAGTCTCTTGGCCAGGAGGTAACTGCTTTGGCCTCAGGCTGCTTGGATTCACCCTGCCAACACTGGCCGGGCTCCTGAGCTGGTGTTTGTTCTTTCGGTCTCTTTTGGTTTCTTCTGTGTCTCCTACTACCTCCCCCTCCTTTCTCTGGAACATCTAGCTCTGTGTGCCATCTTTGCTTCTTCTTGAAAGGCTGTGAAGCCACGCTCCACTGGGGAACCACTCCCCTGGCCCAGGACACCATGCTGGTAGGATCCCTGGTTTTTTTTTTTTTTTTTTTGCTTTGTTTTGCTTTGTTCTCTTTTGTTTGTTTTCTTTTTGTAGCTTAGGAGCCCATTCTAGCCGGGCTGCACGGCATGGCTTAGGAGCCACCCACATAATCTGTGTGGGATCCCTGGGGGCATTTTTTTTCTTTTCTCTTTCTGTCTTTCCTGAATTTTCAGTTCTCGTCTCTTAACACTCTTCTTTTCGTGTCTCCTAAACACCTGTGCTGTGTGACATCTATACCCCCTTCTAGCCAGGCTACACTATGCAGCCCGGGAGCCACGTTCCCAGTTTTAGCAGCCCCACCAGTGGGACTCTGGGACTCCGGGGAGCTTTTTTTCTTTTCCAAATTTTTATCTACTTTATTTTTTTTTCTTTCTTTTTGCTTTTCACCACTTCTCAGTTTCTTTTCTCTTCACTCCAATGGCGAGCTCCCTTAGCACTCTCTTTTTTTCTTTGTTTTTTTTAGCTCCTGTTTCTCTCTCCTCTCACTCCTCTTTCCCATACCTCTATTAGCTCCACACATCACAACACCCCCCTTTCCTGCCTACTTTCACTGTGTACTGAACATCCCTCCCCCAAGCAGCACAGGCATGGCCTACTTGAAGCTGCCCAGCACTGATTCCTGACCCGCCCTATCAGCCCTAGTATATGCCACAAACAACCCATCCCAGCCCCTTCCCTTCAGCTGGATCTGATCTACCACACCATAGCTGATTGACTGGCTCTGCCTATTGGGCAAAGAGGTAAAAAGTATTGTGACTACAGATGAGCAAGCAACAAAGAAAGCATAGCCCACCTGCTCAGTCATAACCAAATAAAACAAAAAAGCAGGACGAAACAAACAAATCTACAATCAGGAAATGAAGAAAATAATTAATGAATGTCCCAAAGACAGCAGACAATATCAAAACATAAAAAAAAGGACAGGGTGATTCCAGTGGACATCCAAAATAAAACACCAGATGACTTCCCAGTAGAAGAAAAGGCACTAGAACTACCTGACAGGGAATTCAAATCTCTAATATTCAGAGGAATCCAAGAGTTGAAGCAAAAAGCAGACAAAAATGACCAAAAAAACCCCACAAATTTAAGGAAAAGGCAGACAAATTCATGGAAAATACAGACAAGAAAATGCAACGATTCAGGAAAGTAATACAGCAACAAAATGCCAAATTAAACTCACAACTAGAAATCATACAAAAACAACAATTAGAAATCCAAAAGATAAACAACAAGATTTCAGAAATGGACAGTGTCACGGAAGGGCTGAGGAGTAGGTTTGAAATGATGGAAGGCAGAATCAGCAAAATTGAAGACAAATACTTGGATACACCTTTTTTTTGAGGAAAAATCAGAAAAAAGAACAAAGAAAAATGAAGAAACCCTGAGAAAAACCCTGAGTATTATGTGGGATACAATCAAAAGCAAAAATTTATGAGTGATCAGAGTTCCAGAACAGGGAGAGAAAACAGAAAACACAGAGAAGATAATTGAAGAATTTCTGACAGAAAACCTCACTAATATCATGAATGATGAAAAACTGACCATCCAAGAAGGTCAACAAACGCCATATAGGATAGACCCCAAAAGAAAAACACAAGGCATATCATAATCACACTTGCGAAAACCAAAGACAAAGAAAAAGCCCTGCGAGCAGCTCAAGAAAAACAAAAAGTCACATACAGAGGAGAAACAATAAAACTAAGGTCTTTTTTCTGATTATTCAGCAGACACCATGCAGGCAAGAAAGCAATAGGATGACATACATAAAACCTTGAAAGAAAAAAAATGGCTACCCAAGAATAGTATATCCTGCAAAACTTTCATTCAAATATGATGGTGAAATTAGGACATTTCCAGATAAACAGAAATTAAGGGAATATGTGAAAACCAAACCAAACTTACAAGAATTATTAAAGGAAGTCCTTCAGTCTGAGAACAAAGAACATCAGACTACAGCCTGAATCTAGGATGCAAGATTGTACCAGCTAGATACCAACCTAGGAAATGAACTCTCAAGGACTATCCAAAACCAAACAATTGCAACAGGGAGCCAAAGAGGTTAATCTGTAAATGACGACTATGTCAGAACAATAAAAGAGGGAATAAATGGTATAGGTATAGAACTTTCTAATGGAGAGGAATGCAAGGCAATACCACGTAATAATAGACTGGTTCAAACCTAGGAAGATAAGGGTAATTTCAAGGTAACTACAAAGAAAGTTAACAAACCTACTCATCAAAATAAAGAAGAAAAACAAAGTTTCAATAAAAACAAAATCTGCAAAAACAAAAGAAATCCACAAACAAAAGGAACTCAGCACAGGAGAGTAAGAGGAACAAAGAAAATGTTAGCACCACAACAAAAAGCACTACAACATGACAGCAATAACCTCATGCCTATCAATAATTACACTGAATATAAGTGGCCTAAATGCACCCATAAAGAGACGCAGAGTGACAGAATGGATAAAAAAATAGGATCCATCAATATGCTGTCTACAAGAGACACACCTTAGAAACAAAGACATAAATTTATTAAAAATCAAAGGATGGAAAAAATATATATCAAGCAAATAACTACCATAAAAGAGCAGAAGTGGCAATACTAATCTCAGATAAGATATATTTTTTTAAAAATCCACCATAAAAGACAAAGAAGGGCACTATGTAACGATTAAAGGGATGATACATCATGAAGACTTAACCATAATAAACATCTATGCACCCAAAGACAAGGCTCCAAAATACATAAAACAAACTCTAATAGCACTGAAAGCAGAAATTGACAGTTCCGCAATAATAGTAGGAGACTTCAACACATCACTCTCAGTAAAAGACAGAACATCTAGAAAGAAACTCAACAAAGATATAGAAGTGCTAAAGAGCACAATCAGCCAACTTACCTCATAGACATAGATAGAACACTCCACCCAACAGCTGCAAAGTACGCATTCTTTTCCAACGCACATGGAATGTTCTCCAGAATAGACCACATCTTAGCCCACAGAGCAATCCTCAACAAAATCCAAAACATGGAGATAATACAAAGTATCTTCTCTGGCCACAATGCCATCAAAGTAGAAATTAACAACAGGAAGAGTAAGGAAAAAAAATCAATTACATGTAAACTGAATAACACCCTGCTTAAAAACCACTGGGTAAGGCTGGCATTAATCCAAAAAACACAAAATAATAAATGTCAGAGAGGCTGTGGAGAGATTGGAACACTTATACACTGCTGGTGGGAATGTAAAATGGTACGACCACTTTGAAAATCAATTTGGCGCTTCCTTAAAAAGCTAGAAATAGAACTACCATATGATCCAGCAATCCCACTCCGTGGAATATATCCTAGAGAAATAAGAGCCTTTACACGAACAGGTATATGCACACCCATGTTTATTGCAGCACTGTTTACAATAGCAAAAAGATGGAAGCAGCCAAGGTGCCCATCAACGGATGAATGGATAAAGAAATTATGGTATATTCACACAATGGAATACTACGCATTGATAAAGAACAGTGAGGAATCTGTGAAACATTTCATAACATGGAGGAACCTGGAAGGTATTATACTGAGTGAAATTAGTCAGTTGCAAAAGGACAAATATTGTATAAGACCACTATTGTAAGAACTTGAGAAAAAGTTTAAACTGAGAAGAAAACATTCTTTTGTGGTTTCAAGAGCGGGGAGGGAGGGAGGGTGGGAGAGGGGCATTCACTAATTAGTAGATCAGAACACTTTAGGTGAAGGGAAAGATAGCACACAATACAGGGGAGGTCAGAACAATTGGACTAAACCAAAAACAAAGAAGTTTCCTGAATAAACTGAATGCTTTGAAGGCCAGCGTAGCAGGGGCAGAGGTCTGAGGATCATGGTTTCAGGGGACATCTAAGTCAATTGGCATAATAAAATCTATTAAGGAAACATTCTGTATCCCACTTTGAAGAGTAGCGTCTGGTGTCTTAAACACTAGCAAGCAGCCATCTAAGATGCATCAATTGGTCTCAAACCACCTGGATCAAAGGAGAAAGAAGAACACCAAGGACACAAAGTAATGACGAGCCCAAGAGACAGAAAGGGCCACATAAACCAGAGACTACATCATCCTGAGACCAGAAGAACTAGATGATGCCTGGCTACAACCGACGACTGCCCTGACAGGGAACACAACAGAGAACCCTTGAGGGAGCAGGAGAACACTGGGATGCAGGCCCCAAATTGTCATAGGACCAGATTTAATGCTCTGACTGAGATTGGAAGGAACCCGGTGGTCATGGCCACTAGACCTTCTGTTGGCCGAGGCCAAGAACCATTCCTGAAGCCAACTCTTCACACATGGATTGGACTGGATAATGGGTTGGAGAAGGATGCTGGTGAAGAGTGAGTTTCTTGGATCAGGTGGACACTTGAGACTATGTTGGCATCTCCTGCCTGGAGGGGAGAGGAGAGGATGGAGGGGGTTAGAAGCTGGCAAAATGGACACGAAAAAAGTGGAGGGAGAGAGTGGCCTGTCTCATTAGGGGGAGAGTAACTGGCAGTGTGTAGCAAGGCGTATACGGGTTTTTGTGTGAGAGACTGACTTGACTTGTAAACTTTCAGTTACAGCACAAAAATTATATTAAAAAAAAAAACACTGGGTAATAGAAGAAATCAAAGATGGAATGAAAAAGTTCCTAGAATCAAACAAGATTGAAAACACATCATACCAAAACTTTTGGGACACGGCAAGGGCAGTCCTCAGAGGTCAATTTATAGCGTTAGATGCACACATCAAAGAAAGAAGAAAGGGACAAAATCAAAACATTACACAACTTGAACAAATAGAACAGCAAAAGAAGGCCACAGCCACCAGAAGAAAGGAAATAATAAAGATCAGAGCAGAAATAAATGAAATAGAGAATAGAAAAATAGAAAGGATCAATAAAACCAAAAGTTGGTTCTTTAAAAGGATCAACAAAATTGAAAAACCACTGGCCAAATTGGCAAAACAGGAGAGAACGCAAATAACCCAAATAAGAAAAGAAATGGGGGGGCATTACAATAGACCCAACTGAAATGAAAAGGATCATAACAGAGTATTACAAAAAACTATACTCCAACAAATTTGAAAACCTAGAGGAAATGGACAAATTTCTAGAGACACACTACCTGCCCAAACTAACACAAAATGATGTTGAAAATCTGAACAGACCCATCACAAGAAAAGAGATTGAAAAGGTAAAAAAAAAAAACAAAAAAACTCCCAACCAAAAAAAGCCCTGGCCCATATGGCTTCACTGGAGAATTCTACCAAACATCCAGAGAAGAGCTTACACCAATACTACTCACACTATTTCAAAACATAGAAAAGGAAGCAATACTTCTGAATTCATTCTATAAAGCCAGCATAACCCTGATACCAAAACCAGGCAAAGACACCACAAAAAAAGAAAATTACAGACCAATATCTCTCATGAATATAGATGCAAAAATTCTCAACGGAATTCTAGCCAATAGAATTCAGCATCATATCAAAAAAAATAATACACCATGACCAAGTAGGATTCATACCAGGTATGCAAAGATGGTTCAACATTAGAAAATTAATCAACATAACCTGCCACATAAATAAAAGGAAAGAAAAGAATCACATGATCATCTCAATCAATGCAGAAAAGGCATTTGACAAAGCTCAACACCCATTCCTGATAAAAAGTCCCAAAAATATAGGTATAGAAGGGAAATTTCTCAAAATAATAAAGGGCGTCTATGCAAAACCAACGGCCAACATCATTCTCAACAGAGAGAGGCTGAAAACATTCCCCCTGAGAAAAGGAACAAGACAAAGAGGCCCTTTATCACCACTCCTATTTAACATTGTATTAGAAGTCTTAGTTAGAGCAATAAGGCAAGAAACGGAAATAAAGGCATCCAAATTAGTAAGGAAGAAGTTAAACTTTCCCTATTTGTGGATGATATGATACTATAGATAGAAAATCCAAAAGACTCTACAAGAAAACTACTGTAACTAATAGAAAGATTCAGCAATAGCAGGATACAAGATCAACATACAAAAATCAATTGGATTCCTATACACCAATAAAGAGAACCATGAAAAGGAAATCGGGAAAACAATACCATTTATAATAGCCCTTAAAAAAATAAAATACTTGGGAATAAATCTAATCAGGGATGTGAAAAACCTATACAAAGAAAACTACAAAACACTACTGCAAGAAACCAAAAGAGACCTACACAAATGGAAAAACATACCATGCTCATGGATAGGCAGACTCAACATTGTGAAAACGACAATTCCACCCAAAGCGATTTACAAATACAATGCAATACCGATCCAGATACCAGCAACACTCTTTCAAGAGATGGAAAAACTTATCATTAACTTTATACGGAAAGGGAAGAGGCCTCTGATAAGTAAAGCACTACTGAAGAAGAAGAATAAAGTCGGAGGACTCACACTGCCCAACCTCATAACCTACTATACAGCTGTGGTAGTCAGAACAGCCTGGCACTGGTACAGCGATGGATACATTGACCAATGGAACAGAGTCAAGAACCCAGATGTAAATCCATCCGTCTATGGTCACCTGAATTTTGACAAGGGCCCAAAGTCCATCAAATGGGAAAAGACACTCTTTTTTAACAAACTGTGCTGGCAAAACTAGATGTCAATCTGCAAAAAAATGAAACAGGACCCACACCTCACACCACATACAAAAACGGACTCAAAATGGGTCATAGACCTAAATATAAAGCCAAAAGCTATGACGTTCATAGAAGAAAAAATAGGATCAATGCTAGAGGTCCTAATACATGGCATTTACAGGATACAAACCACAACCAACACACAAGCTCCAGAAGATAAGCTAGATAACTGGGATCTTCCAAAAATTAAACACTTATGCTCCTCAAAAGACTTCACCAAAAGAGTAAAAAGAGAACCCACAGACTGGGAAAAAATTTTTGGCTATTACAAATCAGACAAAGGTCTAATCTCTAAAATCTACAAGAAAATCCAATACCTCTACAACAAAAAGACAATCCAATTAAAAAATGGACAAAGGATATGAACAGACACTTCACCAAAGAAGACATTCAAGTGGCCAACAGATGCATGAGGAAATACTCACGATCTCTAGCCATCAGAGAAATGCAAATCAAAACCATAATGAGATACCATCTCACCCCAGCATTACTGGCATGAATCAAAAAAAACAGAAAATAACAAATGTTGGAGAGGCTGCAGGGAGATCAGAACTCTTATGCACTGCTGGTGGGAATGCAAAATGATACAACTATTTCTGGAAAAGGATATGGGGCTTCCCTAGAAAGCTAGAAATAGAAATACCATAGGATCCAGCAATCCCACTCCTAGAAATATATCCTAGAGAAATAAGAGTTGTCACAAGAATAGAAATATGTACACCCATGTTCATTGCAGCATAGTTCACAATAGCAAAAAGATGGAAACAACCTAGATGCCCATCAACAGATGAATGGATTAAAAAACTGTGGTACATACACACAATAAAGTATTACACAACATTAAGAACAAAGATGATTCTGTGAAGCATCACATAACCTGGATGCATCTGGAGGTCATTATGCTGAGTGAAATAAGTCAATCACAAAAGGAAAAACATTGTACGACACCACTACTGTAAAAACTCGTGAAAAGGTTTACATACAAAAAGAAACAATCTTTGATGGTTACGAGGGTGGGGAGGGGTGGGGATGGAAAAACACTTAATAGATAATAGGTAAGTGGTAACTTTGTTGAAGGGTAAGACAGTACATAGTACTGGGGAAGCCAGCACAGTCTGTACAAGTCAGAGCCATGGTAGCTCCACAAACCCGAAAAAACCAAACCCACTGCCATCGAGTGGATTCTGACTCATAGCGACCCTATAGGACAGAGTAGAACTGCCCCATAGAGTTTCCAAGGAGCACCTGGCGGATTTGAACTGCCAACCCTTTGGTTAGCAGCTGTAGCACTTAACCACTACACCACCAGGGTTTCCAGTAGCTCCATAGACACAGCCAAACTCCCTGAAGGCTAAGGGCTGTGGGGACCATGGTCTCAGGGAACATCTAGCTGAACTGGTGTAACAGTTTATAAAGAAAATGTTCTACATCCTACTCTGGTGAGCAGCATCTGGGGTCTTAACAGCCTGTGAGCGGCCATCTAAGACACTCCACTGGTCTCACCCCTTCCGGAGCAAGGAATAATGAAGAAAACTAAAGACACAAGGGAAAGATTAGTCCAAAGGATTAACGTACTACATCTACCACAACCTCCACCTGACTGAGTCTAGTACAACGAGATGGCGCCTGGCTACCATCAATGACTGCTCTGACAGGGATCACAATAGAGGGTCCTGAATAGAGCTGGAGAAAAATGTAGAACAAAATTCTACCTCAGAAAGAGAGACTAGACTTGCTGGCCTGACAGGGACTGGAGAAACCCTGAAGGTATGGACCCTGGACACCCTTTCAGCTCGGTAATGAGGCCACTCCTAAGGTTCACCTGTCAGCCAAAGATTGAACAGGCCCATGGAACAAAACAAGACTAAAGGGGTGCACCAGCCCTGGGGTGGGGACCGGAAAGTAGGAGGGAACAGGAAAGCTGGTATCAGGGAACCCAAGGTTGAGAAGGGAGAGTGTTGACATGTCATGGGGTTGTTAACCAATGTCATAGAACACTGTGTCTACTGTTTGATGAGAAACTAGTTTGTTCTGTAATCCTTCATCTAAAGTTCAATAAAAAAAAAAAAAGTGAATACTTTCAAGTGTGGTGATGTCAATGAACTTTTATGTCTTTATAGGCAGTGATTTAGTATGCCGATGTGAATAAACATCAGGAAGAGATCTTGCGGCTGGATGGGTATGAGAATGACAGTGATTGGGCTCCACCCGGGGCAAGTGTAAAACCACCTCTTCTGTAAACTAGAAGGAAGACCTACCCCGTAACAGCGTTCAGAGGATTAAATGAGTTACCATACTTCACTGATCCCAAGAGACATTGTTTTAAAACATTTTAACATCTCTGAAACAGGGAACCACCACCATCGGCCAGCTTGTTGGACTGTGGTGGCCTGCATGTTGCTGTGGTGCTGGAAGTTATGTCACTGGTATTTCAAATACCAGCAATAGGGTCACCCACGGTGGACAGGTTTCAGTGGCGCTTCCAGACTAAAACAGATGAGAAGAAAGGCCTGGTGATCTACTTCTGAAAATTAGCTGGTGAAAACCCTGTGAATCACAACGGAATACTGTACAGTCTGGCACAGAAAGATGCGCCCCCAGGGGTGGGAGGCACTCAGAACACACAGTGGCGACCACACGCTCAGGCATGACAACGACCGTGAGGATGGCACGGGACTGGCGATGTCTCCTTCTGCTGTGCCTGGGGTTGCCTGAGTCAGAGCCGACTGTAGGGCAGCTAACAACAACAAAGGAATGGGGGGGCCCTAAAATGGTTGCGTCTGGATTCTGCAAACAACCCAAAAGAGCTTGGAAGCAGATCCTTCCCAGGTCTCCCAGATGAGAATGCAGCTTAGCCGACACCTTGATTTTAGCCTTGGGAGACTGAGCAGAGAACCCAGCTGGGTCGGCCCCCCCAGACTTCTGACCTGTCAAACTGTTAGATAGTGAGTGTTGTTTTAAGCTGTTAGACTTGTAGCAATTAATTATGCAGCAACAAAAAACTAATACACCTGTGCACAATTTTGAAAACACCAAGGCAAACAACAAGCTGCCAAGCCGACAGCAGGCGCTCAGCGGTCCGTGCTCTTAAGGGGCTTGCTAGACTGTAAACTCCGGGAGGCTGGAGACCAGGTTTAACTTACTTTTGTACCTCAGCACCTAGTGCCTGCTGCTTAATGCATATCAGTTGAATGTTTGAAATTCGAAAAGAAAACCATCAGGACTGTGTGCAAATACTTATCTACCAGATGTTTACCATGCAATAGCAGTAAAAAAATTGCACAAAAGCTCTATCCAAGAATAGACTTTGGCTATATAATCTAATGGTATATTTGTAAGGAAAAAATACTATACCACCTTTTAAATAGTGATTTAGAAGACAATTTAATGACAAGAAACTTATTCATAATGTATTTTATTTAGTAGCGAATTACAAAAACACATGCATTATGTTATCTTTTTAAAACATCCACATGCTTGCACACACACCACGCACACACACGCACACACACACACAGACTCACAGAGCGAGTGCAAGATTGAGAGCAAGAAACCTGAAAGGTGACATCTCAATATGTAAAAAGTGGCTATCTCTGATCATTTCAGTGCATTTAACATAGAAGGATGTGTTAAAATATAAAGACAGGACAGCTTTTTCTGTGATCAGTAGAAGCTTTCCCTAAGAATCGCTTAACCTCTTCTGTGTGCAATTGCTGAATGATTCCATTAAAGACTTGGTTTGATGCTGTTGTTGTTGTTGTTAGGTGCCGTCGAGTCGGTTCCAACTCATAGTGCCCCCATGTACAACAGAACAAAACACTGCCCAGTCCTGCGACAGCCTTACAATCATTGTTATGCTTGAGCTCATTGTTGCAGCCACTGTGTAAACCCTCCTCATTGAGGGTCTTCCTCTTTTCCGCTGACCCTGTACTCTGCCAAGCATGATGTCCTTCTCCAGGGACTCATCCCTCCTGACAACATGTCCAAAGTATGTAAGACACAGTCTCACCATCCTTGCCTCTAAGGAACATTCTGGCCGCACTTCCTCCAAGACAGATTTGTTTGTTCTTTTGGCAGTCCATGGTATATTCAATATTCTTCACCAACACCACAATTCAAAGGCATCAACTCTTCTTTGGTCTTCCTTATTCATTGTCCAGCTTTCACATGCATATGATGTGATTGAAAATACCATGGCTTGGGTCAGGTGCACCTTAGTCTTCAGGGTGACATCTTTGCCCTTCAACACTTTGAAGAGGTCCTTTGCAGCAGATTTGCCCGATGCAATGCATCTTTTGACTTCTTGACTGCTGCTTCCATGGCTTCTGATTGTGGATCCAAGTAAAATGAAATCCTTGACAACTTCAATCTTTTCTCCGTTTATCACGATGTTGCTCATTGGTCCATTTGTGAGGATTTTTGTTTTCTTTATGTGGAGGTGTAATCCATACTGAAGGCTGTGGTCTTTGATCTTCATTAGTAAGTGCTTCAAATCCTCTTCACTTTCAGCAAGCAAGGTTGTGTCATGTGCATAATGCAGGTTGTTAATGAGTCTTCCTCCAATCCTGATGCTCCATTCTTCTTCATATAGTCCAGCTTTCGGATTATTTGTTCAGCATACAGATTAAATAGGTATGGTGAAAGAATACAACCCTGACACACACTTTTCCTGACTTTAAACCAATCAGTATCCCCTTGTTCTGTCCGAACAACTGCCTCTTGATCTATGTAAAAGTTCCTCATGAGCACAATTAAGTGTTCTGGAATTCCCGTTCTTTGCAGTGTTACCCATAGTTTGTTATGATCCACACAGTCGAATGCCTTTGCATAATCAATAAAACACAGGTAAACATCCTTCTGATATTCTCTGCTTTCAGCCAGGATCCATCTGACATCAGCAATGATATCCCTGGTTCCACGTCCTCTTCTGAAACCGGCCTGAATTTCTGGCAGTTCCATGTTGATATACTGCTGCAGCCGTTTTTGAATGATCTTCAGCAAAATTTTGCTTGCATGTGATATTAATGATATTGTTCTATAATTTCCACATTCGGTTGGATCACCTTTCTTGGGAATAGGCATAAATATGGATCTCTTCCAATCAGTTGGCCAGGAAGCTGTCTTCCATATTTCTTGGCATAGACGAGTGAGCACCTCCAGAGCTGCATCTGTTTGTCGAAACATCTCAATTGATATCCCATCAATTCCTGAAGACTTGTTTTTCACCAATGCCTTCAGAGCAGCTTGGACATCTTCCTTTAGTACCATCAGCTCCTGATCATATACCACCTCTTGAAATGGTTGAACATTGACTAATTCTTTTTGGTATAATGACTCTGTGTATTCCTTCCATCTTCTTTTGATGCTTCCTGCATCATTTAATATTTTTCCCATGGAATCCTTCATTATTGCAACTCGAGGCTTGAATTTTCTTCAGTTTTCAGCTTGAGAAACGCAGAGCGTGTTCTTCCCTTTTGGTTTTCCATTTCCAGCTCTTTGCACATGTCATTATAATACTTTGTGTTCTCGAGGGGCCCTTTGAAGTCTTCTGTTCAGTTCTTTTACTTCATCAATTCTTCCTTTTGCTTTAGCTGCTTGACATTCGAGAGCAAGTTTCAGAGTCTCCTCTGACATCCGTCTTGGTCTTTTCTTCCTTTCCTGTCTTTTCAGTGACCTCTTTCTTCATGGATGATGTTCTTGATGTCATTCCACAACTCGTCTGGTCTGCGGTCACTAGTGTTCAGTGTGTCAAATCTGTTCTTCAGATGGTCTCTAAATTCAGGTGGGATATACTCAAGGGCATATTTTGGCTCTCGTGGACTTGCTCTGATTTTCTTCAGTTTCAGCTTGAACTTGCATATGAGCAATTGATGGTCTGTCCCACAGTCGGTCTCTGGCCTTGTTCTGACTGATGATATTGAGCTTTTCCTTCATTTGATGCTAGCTAAGCTGAATTCCCAGCAGTCTGGGGTTAGAGGAATTTTATCAGGCACTCAGACCAATCAAGGGTGAAGACAACTAACAGCAGAGGTGTTACCAGGTAGTCACACTTTGTCTACTTGCATTTTGATAATACTGATGATACAATGATTTGGAGATTTCTCCTGCTGAATGCTTAACGTTATGTAGAACCAAATGTTACATAGAAACCCTGGGTTGATTTTCTTCCCTTGGGCTTAGGCAGAAAGCTTGACAGTCTCCTGTTGCTGTCACTCTGAGCTTTGCTTAATTCTCTGGACTCAGACAGCATCCCAAATCTAGGAAACACAGGCTCAACACAAAGCCAGCCCACTTCCGTATAGAAAGATAAAAGGTGAGTGCCTTCCCCAAGGCGAATTCTCATGCAGTGGGTAGAAATAAACATTGAATAAGAAAAAAAAAAGTGGTTATTTCTGATAGTAAGACCGTGGGCAATTTTTATCCTTTCAGTTTTTTTTAGGCGGCTGCCCCTAATAACTTTTGTTACAAACATGTATAAATTCTGTAATCAGAGAAAATAATTAGCACAGGAAGTAGATAAATATCCACTGAAGGAGTAACTTTTACCGGAAACCAGAAAAAGGCCTCACCTTCAGTAGCTCAACTCCACTGTCCTGGGCATTCTCAGCTTGTTCTTCAATTTGCTTTTGAAGGTAGAGAACTTGTCCCTCCAGGTACCTACTGATTCCTTCACAGTAAAGAGGGGTCGGGGTTCTTCTCGGCACTAGAGTTTTAGCTCTATTGGAAAATATTTTAAAATTGTCCCATTCTTGAAGCCTAGCATACCTGTATCACCACAAAAACATAAAAAGAAGTCAGTATTACCCTGAGAATGAGCTGATTTTCTGAAATGGATCTCTTTGGACGTGCACCTTCTAGTACCTGGGTCTCTAGAAGCATGCCACATGCTTACCCCCACCTGACTCTCTCTAAAAAAGAAAATTGTGATACGGAGCACGGAAAGAATAGGATTGTTGGGAGCGCCCAGGTAATAATCGTCACCATCACTGAGCACTTATTAGGCCAGGCACTAAGTAGTGTGCCTTATGCACATTCTCTAATCATCTAATGCAATCCTTTCAGCAATTGTGTGAAGAAGATATGTCACCCCCATTTTCCAGATGAGGAAAAGTAGGTTTAAAGTGGCAATACTGTGCTTAGTTCCAAGTTCATTAGCTGGGATGCAAACCCAAGTCTTTTTCTGGCGGGATAATCTGTGCTCTCAACTTTTCAGCCACCTCCATAGTTAAATGCAGGGCTGGAGGGAACACGGCAGAGTTCATGTTGGAGAATATGCCAATATCTGAAGCCCTATGGGCCACAGCAAAAACAAAACAAACGCAAACGCAAAGCCACCGGTATTGCCACACAGGACTAAGCAAGCTTACATTTAAGAGTTTGTAGAGGTTACATCATCAAACAGAGCCCACCCTCAATTTAGCCCTGGAAATGGAAACTCAGAAGTTTAAAAGATGTTAAACAGAGTAGAAGTAAGCACCTTTTTAAGAGCCAAGCTTCACACCACTGTCTCAAAATTGTTGCTCTCTTGAGAGAAGAGACAATAAATATATGAAGATCTCCCACTGAGATATGGTAAATTCAGAATGTCAAAATTACTCATTTGAGTTCAAGTTCACAGGTAGTAGATTCTGGAATTGATAAAGACTGACAAGCATCATCATTAATCTGAAATAAGGAAGGAAACTCAGTCCACCCTTCTTTCACACAGCATTGAGTATCTGCCAGAGTCTTTCTGGGAACATAACCTTTCCTAGGGTAATTGTTTTTTTTTCTGGGCGCTGATTTATTTTCTAAAGTTGGTGAGTCTGGGGTGTAAGGTTTAATAATCTTATGTATTCTCTTAACTCTTTGGACTCTTTAAAAAGTGAGGCATACCAGACACATGAAGCTCTAAATTCCAGGGCTTGAAGAAATTTCTCCCATTCCAAAGACAGACAGCCTTGGCCAGTGCTACTCAACATGTGGTACAGACTGGCAGCTCCAGTATCAGCTGGGTGCTCTTCAGAAATGTAGATTCTCTGGCCCAGCCCAGATCTACTGACTCAAACAGGTAATGAAGGTGGGACCAGGGATCTGAGTTGACAAACTCTCCAGGTGATTCTTGCTCCCAGTAAAATATGAGACACATTGACCTAGGCCACAGCTGTTGAAGGAACCCTCCAGCTGAGAGAGAGTAGAATAGGAAATTGAGAAGGAAGATTTTGGGGCTTTAGTTCCCTGAACTTTTACATGGCAAGTTAATTTGACTTTGAACTTTAATTTGGGGGAGGAGACTTTAACTGGCAAAGGTAACTAAGTCTGGGATTTTAATTTCTCTCAATGAAATTCATGATGATGTGGGGTTTATACTCGAATTTGAGACAACTCTATTTTGTGGCATTTTATTACAGGAATATCTTCATATTTTCATTTAATCTCATCATAAAACCTTTGATACACCATATTAGATAATACGGTTACATATAATTTGAGATGGGAAGTAGAAGAGAAAATGAACTTTAGCCCTAGGAATAGCCATGGAAATAATTTAATTAAAGTTCTCTTCTGACCTATTTCATAATCTTCAAAGGGAAAATCAAAACTGTCCACTAAAGGCCCTATAGAGTCCACAGAGGAGCCGTGTAGCCTGGTGGTGGGAAGATGGTTTCCCATAGACTGTTGATCTTCTTCCCTGAGAGAGATGGTCACAGCTATAGGCTTAATGAGTTAAAAACTTAATGGGTTAATAGGGTACAGGTAGAGGGCTTCTTCCCCACCCTTGAAGTTTCTTTCCATGTGAGGGAGATCCATTGGTGCAAAGCTCCAGGTCTCCTTCCTCCCCTTACTCTATCCTTTGATAGGGAGTGATGGCAGGGGCAGATGACCCAGTAAGCAAGGTAAGGCCAGGCTTACCTTGCTTACTGCATCATCTACCTTCAGGGGTTATAAATTTGAAAAGAGGCTGTGATTCTGTAGGATGGTGCTGTGGGTTAGGAGAGAGACAGATGCCAGCCATACCTAGTAGTAGAACCTACTTTTTTTTTTTAATTGTACTTTAGATGAAGGTTTACAGAGCAAGCTAGTTTCTCATTAAACAATTAACACACATACTGTTTTGTGACTTTGGTTGCCAACCCCACGACATGTCAGCACTCTCCCCTTCTCAACCTTTGGTTCCCCATTACCAGGTTTCCTGTTCCCCCCTGCCTTCTTGTCCTTGCCCCTGGGCTGGTATGCCCATTTAGTCTTTTTTTGTTTTATGGGCCTGTCTAATCTTTGGCTGAAAGGTGAAACTCAGAAGTGACTTCAGTACTAAGCTACAAGGGTATCCAGGGGCCATACTCTGGGGTTTCTCCAGTCTCTGTCAGATCAGTAAGTCTGCCCTTTTTGTTGTTGTTGTTGAGTTAGAATTTTGTTCTACATTTTTCTCCAGCTATGTCCAGGACCTGCTATTGTGATCCCTGTCAGAGTAGTCAGTGGTGGTAGCTGGGCACCATCTAGTTGTGCTGGTCTCAGTTTGGTGGAGGCTGTGGTAGTTGTGGTCCATTAGTCCTTTGGACTAATCTTTCCCTTGTGTCCTTGGTTTTCTTCATTCTCCCTTGCTCCAGATGGAGTGAGGCCAGTGGAGTATCTTAGATGGGAAAGCAGAATCTTCGATGTGGTTAAAAAAAAAATGTGAAATGTTTACTACAGATCAGTAAGCACAAGTAAGCCCATGCTTACCTTGCTTATTGTCTAATCCCCTGAGTGACAGGGCTAGTTGGTTACTTTTAGGAGAGGAATTAGGTGTGTGTAGCTCAGCCCTTGTCTTTCTTAGTCTGGAGAGCCAATGAGGTCACAGTGAGCTTGACACAGCTCTTCTCTCTGCTCTGTGGTAGAAAGAGGCTTGCCTCTGGTGGGGAGACCTGAAGTTTTCCAAAAATACCTGCTGCTGAGTGGCAAAGTCTAATCCTAGGGTTCAATATTAGGAAGCCCACTTGCCTGCAGATATAAACCATATCCTCCAGTATCAGCTTTATCAGCAGCGTTTTTCACTTTGATAAGATCTTGGTGGGAGTTGGTGGGCAAGTAGTAGTATTTATCAGGCCTCCTCAAGCCCCAATACTTCTCAGAAACAAGTAATCTTTGCTGATTTATTCCTGTATTTCCACAACATGATGTGTACGTAATAAATGTGTGTGGCACTGAATACAATGGAGACAGCATCACCTCCTGGCCTTGGTTGAGGGCAATGACTAGACGACCCCTAACATGTCTTTCAGTGTAAATACTCTCACACCTTTAAGCTGTCCCAGGTACAAATTATAAATACTTTTCCCCCCTTAATTTCATACAACTCTTCAGGATTCAACATTTTCACTTTGGGAATTTAGGGATATGCAACACATTGTTACCAGATCGCTCCACACGAGTAAAGTCCCAGCAAGATGCCACTTTGGAACTTGAGGATTCTGTTGTCTTCATTTTGGTATATGAAATTCAAACATTCTTCAAATGTCCTATAAACAAAGCCTAAAAAAGAGAAAGAGGAGAGGTTTGCAGGTCGGTGGGGTGGCCGCCTTTCTGGTCTAGTAGCTCCCTGTAGAATTTTCCACTGCAGGGAGAGACCTTACTCTCTGATTACACTATGACCCAGAGGGTCACACAATGTGACTACACAGCCCTGTGTCTGCTGAGTCCTTGCTTTTTGTGGGATTTTGCATATATGATACAATTCCATAATATAATCCAGGTAGGTGTGGGGTTTCAATCAATCCGTCCTGGCCCAAGCTCAAAGAATTAGACTGAACTTAGCCTGGGACTTCTCCATCTTCCCACCCATTGCCTCTCACTCTCCAGGCATTCTTCCCTTGTTGGCAGGGATATCTGCATCTCCCTTTCAAAATCATGTGTGGTGAAAAAAATCCCCAGGTTGGCACCACTGGTTTAATGTATACACTAAGGGAAAGCAAGGGCTGCTTTCTTGGTGTAACCTGAAGGTTACCAGGAAAAAACTTGTTTTCCAAATCACCTTTCCATCAGTCACAAATGCCTGGAATTCTCACCATTAGAAATCCAGTCCTTCATCCTAAAGCATGAAGACCCTAAGCACTATATCCTGCTAAAAGTTAAACATCTATAGTAAAAGGCACATCTAGGTCACTCTTACTTAGTAGGAGTCCTTGAGTGGCGCAAATGGTTAAGCGCTGGACTACTAATCAAAAGGTTGGTGGTTCAAACCTACCCAGAGGCGCCTTGGAAGTAAGGCCTGGCATTCTGCTTCTGAAAGGTTGCAGCCTTGAAAACCCTACGAAGTACAGTTCTGCTCTGCACACTTGGGGTCACCCTGAATTGGAATGGATTAGACAACAACTAACAACATCACTTACGTGCAAACTGATCTGACAGCTCAACTGGCAGTTTATACCCAACAGGTTCCTCCAGGCTTAATTCTCCTTCTTGGCTGCTCCCTTACAAATTTCTCCACCTGCCAGATTGCTCATAAAGACAAGGCTCTCCCCATCCCTGTCCTGCAATTCCTCTCACCCAGAAACCCAGCAGTCTTAATGCCCCAGCTCCGACAGTGGCCACAACACACCAGCACAGGTGTCATACCCCAGTTTCTTTTAAATCCCAAAGCCAAGCTTACCACAATAAAGCATGATGTCCAGGCAGACAAAATAGAAATATGCCTTGCTAAAGATGTGCTCCTCTGCTACAGAAAGATCCCACAGCCACCCCAGCACCTGGATCAATTGCTTATATCTATGGAAAAGAAAAGGTCATGGGATTAAAAAGTGGTGGGATTTTCATGCACATCTCAGTGAAAAAGTCAAGAAATTCTGTGCCAGGTCCAGACTTCTAGGCGGTACTAGCAGTGACAGCTGCAAAGAGAAGGGGTTCTTGTTCAGACCCCTCACCAGAACTTTCAGCACTATGACCCACAAAGCCCCATTTGTGACACTAAGCCCTTTGGGGATGGAGACACTGCCAAATGATACTATTCTCCCAGGACTTGAGGAAATGACTTCTCACCCAGGACCCAAACACGAGTATAAATATGGGGGAGCATTAAAGAGAATTGGGGGTGGGAGGGAGAGGAGGTAATTCAGTCCTGGTCTAGTCTTGGTCCTGCCCAGTAATTCAGGACCAAATGGAACTCTTAACCTGCCTTCACACCAACTCCTACTTAGGACTGGACCCTACACCTCAAACCAGTTGTTTGTCCAAACTGCTCTTTCCCAGAACCTCTCTGTATCAGAGTGACCAGAGTCAGGCTAAGTTGGTGTTTGCCTCTAGTCCTGGTTGCTATTCTCTGTGCAGTGGCCTCCCTGTGAGACTTTCCTTTTGCCTCCACCTGGCAGTACGGGAGGCCTGATTCCCACAGTGAGGATGACTGTCTGGCTGCCCTCTGGCCACCGGTCTGACGAGCACACTCACTCTGCACTCTTCAGTGTGCAGCCAGATTAGAAGTGAAGAAGGAGAAAGAATTCTGTTAAGAAAACAATGGTACCCAAAGGAAACCACCACTACCGCCCACTGCTACCGAGTCAATCTCAACTCATAGCAACCCTATAGGACAGAGTAGAACTGCCCATAGGGTCTCCAAGGCTGGATGGTGATTATCAGTTACATCACCTTACTGTAAATTGTACTCCCTTACTCACTCCATGGATGGGGTAAAGTAAGCCCCGAACATTCAGTTAATATGGCTTCATCCTAACTCTGGAAAATGTCTTAAGGTATATACCTGCATTTCAAGAGGAGAGATTTACTAAGTCTGCAGAGGACCAGATAGTGTTTGCTGGGATTTCGGAGCAGTGCCCACATCTTGTGGGCTCGGGAGCCTAGGGAGAAAACAATTTCAGTGTATTTCAGGGCATTACTTGCATCTTCATGTCCCTCCTTGCCCAGCCAGCCCCTACCTAAATCAATGGCCAAGTCAAGATGACCCATCAGGAGCTTGACGTTGCTCAGTGTTTCGGCCACATATGCCACGATTTCAATGCCCTCGCCTTTCAGGGGGAGGTTGAAGATCTGCTCCATGGCCATGATTTCGTACTTGAACCATATGCCTTGGTAGCCAGCCAGCTGATGGTGCAGTGAATAGTCCAGGTACGCCTTAATGATCTGAAAGGGCAGCAGTAGAGGAAAGAAGGGGCAAGACTGAGATGGAATCCAAAGCAGAAAGCCCAGGGACATTAGCCTATGTCTGCCAGTAAACATTTGTTTATTAAGCTTGCGAATGAGCAGGTCATTTGGCCAAAGCCATGAGCTTAGAACAGAAATCAAATTGGGTTTCTACCACCTATTTTTTGGATTCCCCAGGACAAGCTAGATGACACATCATGCCCACAGAATGCTTAAGTAAAATGTAAAATGTAAGACTTTTAAAATTTTTGCGAAAGATAAAAGCAATAGCTTATGTATGTAGATACCTGATTACATAGCAAAAAGCCTTTGAAAGGATACACTGCAAAGTGTATACAGTAGTTGTTGGGCAGAGAAGGTGTTTGAGGAAGAAGAGGGACTTTATTTTTTACTTTACTGTAATATTTTAACAAGCATATATTACTTGCTTGTTAAAATATATAAAGCATATATAATTTAACAAAAAAGTAAGTTTGGTTTGTTTGCTTTTTAAAAAGTTCTAAATCTAATTTGGAGATTTGAGAGAAGTCGTTTACTCTTTAAACAACTCTTTAAAGTGATAAATTTGCTCCCAAACAGATGTTTAGAGAAGGGTGAGGGAAAAATATTTTATTTGAAAGAAGCAATTTATTATCCAAAAAAAACAATACATTTAAATAGCTTTGAAAGATACGGACAGGAGACACATAGAATTTCTAAAGGTAGAAGTGTTAGGCATTTGGGGCAATTAGGTGGGGGAGTCATTTTGGAGAAATGGAGTTTTTTCTAGAATTCCTCAAATCACACAAAATAACCAGTTCACAAATTCTGTATTAAACGCAGGTCCTAAATTACAAAGTCAACCTTAGGAATTCCTTTATTCTTGGTTTGGAACATGCTTCAGATATTGCTGTCAGAAGGAAGAGAAAGTCAGAAGGAGAGAGAATGGTTGGTGAAATGAAAAATCCAAAGTTACAATAAAGCCTGGGATTTTGTGGATTTGGACCAAGAGAATTTTGAGGAGGATACAAGGCTCTGAGGTTATGTGGCTTTCCAGTGGTCACACTGCAGATAGGTAGAATTCTGAGCACCATTCTCTTGGCTCTCACCTACACACACTTCTCACTTATGGACATGGTTAGGTTCCAAAGACTAAGTTATTATGTAAAAATCAGCATTATGCAAAAATGGAGGATGACCACATCAGACCAGAAAATGGAAGATGACTACATCATTACATAACAGCCAAAGTACATCATTACATAACTGCTAATTTACTTTGTTATATAATTGCCAAACCACTGAGAATCATGGCCTAGCCAAGTTGACATATAACCTTAACCATCACAGCCAACGTTACTCTTTCCTCATACCTTGGTTTTCCTTACTGCCAGACGTAAATCATTAATGCAGAAAATAGATAGTAGATTTTTTACTATTGTCATGGATGCAAGATAAGTTAGGAGTAGGTTATTATCCTACACTGAGTGACTCCTCTGCTTCTGAACATAGAGTGGAGCATCTGCCCTGCTGTACTGCCCTCGGTCACCATCATCTTGTTATTAAGTATATTTTGATTCATTTTCCAATTTTGACTTTTCCATTTTTTTCTCCTCACCTCTCAATTCTACCATTGTTTTAAGAAGATAGTCCCAGGTGTGGAGGACAAGTGTTTCATTCAATAAATATTTACTGAGCACCTACTATGTGCCAGGAGCTGTTTTAGGTGCTCAGGATGTGAATAAGACAGCAGAAAAGATCTCTGCTGTCTTGGAGTTTACAAATAAGAAAATGCCAGGTGGTCGTAAGAGCTAATAAAATAGGGTGCTGAGTTAAAGAGTGAATGGTTAAATTGTTGTCAGTTGCCGTCCGGTCCTATAACAGAATGAAATGTTGCTCAGTCCTGTGCCTTCTTCATGTTCGGTGGTATGTTTGAGTCCATTGTTTTGGCTAGTGCGTTACTCCATCTCATCGAATGTTTTCCTCATTTTCATTGGTCCTCTACTTTATGAAACATGATGTCTTTTTCTAGTGATCGGTCGTCCCTGATGACAGGTCCAAAGTAAGTGAGTCCAAGTCTCGCCATCCTAACTTCTAAAGAACATTATGGTTATATACCTAAGACTGATTTGTTCATTCTTCTAGCAATTCACAGTATATTAAATATTCATTGCCAAAACCACAGCACCAATCCATCAATTCTTCTTCAGTCTTCATCATTATTGAAAATTCACATGCATGTGAGGCAATTGAAAAGATCATGGCTTGGGTCAGATGAGTCTTAGTCATCAAAATAACATCTTTGTGTTTTAAAACGTTAAAGAGGTTTTTTGTAGCCACTTTGCCAAATGCAATACATTGTTTGAGTCATATATATGTGTATATACATACATACATACATACATACATACATATATATATATATATATATAATTTCTCATTGTACTTTAGATGAAGGTTAACAGAGCAAATTAGTTTGGATGTGTCTATGGAGTTTCCATGACCTTCCCTTGGTCAAGTTGTTCTAGTTACCCCAGTATTGTGTACTGTTTTACCCTTCACCAAAGTTACCACTTGCCTACTGTCTAGTTAATGTTTTTCCCTCCCCACCCCTCCCTCCCTAGTAACCATCAAAGATTGTTTTTGTGTGTAAACCTTTTCATGAGTTTTTATAATAGTGGTCTCATACAATACTTGTTCTTTTGTGATTGACTTATTTCACTCAGCATAATACCCTCCAGATTCATCCGTGTTGTGAGATATTTTGTGGATTCATCATTGTTCTTTATCTTTCTGTAGTATTTCATTGTGTGCACTTACCATTATTTGTTTATTCATTCATCTGTTGATGGACACTTAGGTTGTTTCCATCTTTTTGCTATTGTGAACAACGCTGCAATGAACATGGGTGTACATATGTTTATTCGTGTGATGGCTATTATTTCTCTAGGTTACATTCCTAGGAGTAGGATTGCTGGATCATATGGTATTTCTATTTCTGGTTTTCCAAATACTTTTCCATATCGTTTTCCAAAATGGCTGGATCACTTTGCATTTTCACCAGTAGTGCGTAAGAGTTCAAATCTCCCTGCAGCTTCTCCAACATTTGTTATTTTCTTTTTTGGTTCATGCCAGTAGTGTCAGGGTGAGATGGTATTTCATTGTGGTTTTGATTTGCATTTTTCTAATGGCTGGTGATCACGAGCATTTCCTCATGTGCCTGTCAGGCACTTGAATGTCTTCTTTGGTGAAGTGTCTGTTCATATCTTTTGCCCATTTTTAAATTGGATTATTTGTCTTTTTGTTGTAGAGGTATTGGATTATCTTGTAGATTTTAGAGATTAGACTTTTGTCGGATTTGTCATAGCCAAACATTTTCTCCCAGTCTAGGTTCTCTTTTTACTCTTTTGGTGAAGCCTTGAGTTGAGCATAAGTGTTTAACTTAAGAAAATCCCCAATTATCTAGCTTATCTTCTGGTGTTTATGTATTGTTAGTTATGGCTTGTCCTCTGTTAATGCCATGTATTAGGGACTTTAGCATTGATCCTATTTTTTCTTCTATGATCTTAATAGTTTTGGTTTTATATGTAAGTCTTTGATCCATTTTGAATTAGTTTTTTGTATGGTGTGAGGTGTGGGTCCTGTTTCATATTTTTACAGATGGACATCCAGTTTTGCCCCATTTGATGGACTTTGGGCCTTTGTCGAAGATTAGGTGACCGTAGGTGGATGAATTTACATCTGGGTTCTCAATTCTTTTCCACTGGTCAATATGTCTGTCACTGTACCAGTACCAGGCTGTTTTGACGGCCGTAGCTACTTTATTCTTCTTCTTCAATAGCGCTTTAGATATCTAGGGACTATTCCCATTCCATATAAAGTTAACGATTAGTTTTTCTATCTCTTTAAAGAATGCTGTTGCTATTTGGATTGGGACTGCATCATATTTGTAGATTACTTTGAGTAGAATTGACGTTTTCACAATGTCAAGTCTACCTATCCATGAGCATGGTATGTTTTTCTATTTATGTAGCTCTCTTTTGGTTTTTTGCAGTAGTGTTTTGTAGTTTTCTTTGTATAGGTCTTGTATATCCTTAGTTAGATTTATTCCTAAGTATTTTGGGGTTTTTTTAGCTATTATAAATGGTATTGTTTTCCTGATTTCCTTTTTGTCATTCTCTTTATTGGTGTATAGGAATCCAACTGATTTTTGTACGTTTACCTTGTACTCTGATATTCTGCTGAATCTTTCTATTAGTTCCAGTTATTTGCTGATGGAGTCTTTTGGGTTTTCTACATATAGTATCATATCATCTGCAAATAAGGACAGTTTTACTTCCTCCTTACCAATTTGGATGTCCCTTACTTCTTTTTCTTGCCTTATTGCTGTAGCTAGGACTTCCAGCACAATATTAAATAGGAGTGGTGATAAAGGGCATCCTTGTCTTGTTTCTGTTTTCAGCCTCTCTCCCTTAGGAATGATGTTGGCTATTGGTTTTGTAGAGATGCCCTTTATTATGTTGAGGAATTTCCCTTGTATACTTATTTTATTGAGAGTTTTTATTGGGAATGAGTGTTGAACACCCTTTCTGTATTGACTGAGATGACCATGTGATTCTTTTGTTTTATTTACGTGGTGGATTACATTGATTGATTTTCTAATGTTGCATCATCCTTGCATGCCTGGTATGAATCTCACTTGGTCAGGGTGTATTATTTTTTTGATATGATGCTGAATTCTATTGGCTAGAATTTTGTTGACGAATTTTTGCATCTGTATTCACGAGAGATACTGATCTGTAATTTGCTTTTTTGTGGTGTCTTTGTCTGGTTTTGGTATCAGAGTTAAGCTGATACCAAATGCTGGCTTCATAGAATGAATTCTGAAGGATCCCTTCCTTTTCTATGCTCTGAATAGTAGTACTGGCACAAGCTCTTTTCTGAATATTTGGTAGAATTTTCCAGTGAAGCCATCTGGGTCAGGGTTTTTGTTGTTGTTGTTGGGAGCTTTTTTGTTTGCTTGTTTGTTTTTTATTACCTTTTCAGTCTTCTAATGGGTCTGTTCATATTTTCAACCTCAGTTTGTGTCAGTTTAGGTAGGTAGTGTTTCCTGAAATTGATTGATTTCCTCTAGGTTTTCAAAATTCTTGTAGTATAGTTTTTCATAATACACTGTTATGACACTTTATTTCAGTTGGATCTGTTGTAATGCCCCCCATTTAATTTCTTATTTGGGTTATTTGTGTCCTCCTCGGTTTTTCCTTTGTTAGTTTGGCCAGTGGTTTGTCAATTTTGTTGATCCCTTCAAATGGCCAACTTTTGGTTTTGTTAAGTCTTTCTATTGTTTTTCTATTCTCTATTTCATTTATTTCTGCTCTGATCTTTATTATTTCCTTTCTTCTGGTGGCTGTAGGCTTTGTTTGCCATTCTCTTTCCATTCGTTCAAGTTTTATAGCTAATGTTTTTATTTTGTCCCCCTCCCCTTTTTTTTTTTTTTTTTAACGTGTGCTCTATTGCTATAAATTGCCCTCTCAGTACTGCCTTTACTGAGTCCAACAGGTTTTGGTATGATGTGTTTTCACTCTTGTTTGGTTCTATGAATTTTTTCATTCCATCTTTCATTTTTTGTATTACCCAGTGATTTTTAAGCATGGTGTTATTCAATTTCCATGTATTTGATTTTTTTTCCTTCCTCTTCTTGTTAATTTCTACTTTTATGGCATTGTGGTCAGAGAAGGTCCTTTGTATCATCTCAATGTTTTGGATTTTTTGGGGGGTTGCTTTGTGCCTGTTCTGGAGAACGTTCGTGTGCATTGGAAAAGAATGTGTACTTCACTGCTGTTGGGTGGAATGTTCTATATATATGAGGTTAAGTTGGTTGACTGTGACCCTTAGATCTTCCATATCTTTGTTGAGTTTCTTTCTAGATGATCTGTCCTTTACCAAGAGTGGTGTAGTCTCCTACTATTATTGTGGAACTGTCAATTTCTCTTTTCAATGCTGTTAGAGTTTGTTTTATGTATTTTGGAGCTCTGTCATTATTATGGTTATGTCCTTATGGTCTATTGTCCCTTTAATTATTATATGATGTCCTTCCTTGTCTTTTATGGTGGCTTTTGTTTAAAAATCTATTTTATCTGAGATTATTATTGCCACTCCTGCTCTCTTTAGGTTGCTGTTGCTTGATATTTTTTCCATCCTTTGATTTTTAATATATTTATGTCTTTGTTTCTAAAGTGTGTCTCTTGTAGACAGCATATTGATGGGTCCTTTTTTTTTTTTTTTTAATTCCACTCTGTCACTGTCTTTCTATGGGTGAATTTAAGCCATTTACCTTCAGCGTGATTATTGACAGATGTGAGTTTATTGCTGTCCCTTTGTAGGGCTTCTTTGGTGTGTGTGTGGTGCTGACGTTTTCTTTGTTCCTCTTACTCTTTGTACTGAATTACTTTTGTTTGTGGATTTTTTTTTTCATTTCTTTTGTTTTTGTAGATTTTGTTTTTACTGAGACTTTATGTTTTTCTTCTTTATTTTGATGAGTAGGTTTGTTAGCTTTCTTTGTGATTACCTTGAAATTTACCCCTATCTTCCTAAGTTTAAACTAGTCTTTTATTACTTGATATTGCCTTGATTTCTTCTTCATTTGAAAGTTCTATACCTACACCATTTATCCCTTCTTTTATTACTGTGACATTGTTGTTATTTACAGACTGACGTCTCTGGTTCCCTACTGTAAATCTTTTAGCTTTGTTTTATCCTTGAGAGTTCATTACCTAGGTTGGTATCTGGCTAATGCTGTCCTGTGTCCTTGATTCAGGTTGTTGTCTAATGTTGTTTATTCTCTAATTGAATGACTCCCTCTAATAATTCTGGTAAGTTTGATTTGGTTTTTACATATTCCCTTAATTCTGTTTGTCTGAAAGTGTCCTAATTTTGCCATTATATTTGAGCAAGAGTTTTGCAGTATATATTATTCTTGGTTGGCAGTTTTTTTCTTTCAAGATTGTATATATGTCATCCCATTATCTTCTTGCCTGCATAGTTTCTGCTGAGTGATTAGAGCTTAGTCTTATTGTTTCCCCCTTTTATGTGACTTTTCATTTTTCTTGAGCTGCTTTCAGGATTTTTTCTTTGCCTTTGGTTTTAACGAGTGTGATTATGATATGTCTCAATAATTTTCTTTTTGGGTCTGTCTTATATGTGGTTTGTTCTGTTTCTTGGATGGTAGACTTCAGGTCTTTAATGATATTTGGGAAGTTTTCTGTCAACAAATTTTCAATGATCCTCTGTGTTTTCCATATTCTTTCCCTGTTCTGGAATTCTAGTTACACGCAAATTTTGCTTTTGATTGTGTCCCACTTCGTTATTAGGGTTTCTTTATTTTCTTCATTCTTTTTTCTGATTGCTCCTCAAAGAAAATGGTATACAAGGATTTCAATTTCACTGATTCTGCCTTCCATTGTTTCAAATTTGCTTCTAAAAGCTTCTATGGCACTATTTCTGTAGTCTTGTTGTTTATCTTTTGAATTTCTAATCTTTTTTTTTTTAATTTTTATTGTGCTTTAAGTGAAAGTTTACAAATCAAGTCAGTCTCTTACAAAAACTTATATACACCTTGCTATATACTCCTAATTGCTCTCCACCTAATGAGACAGCACAGTCCTTCCCTCCACTCTCTATTTTCGTGTCCATTCAACCAACTTCTGACCCTGTCTGCCCTCTCATCTCCCCTCCAGACAGCAGCTGCCAACATACTGTCATGTGTCTACTTGATCCAAGAAGCTCACTCTTCACCAGTATCATTTTCAATCCCAGAGCCCAGTCCAATCCCTGTCTGAAGACTTGGCTTTGGGAATACTTTCTGTCTTGGGCTAACAGAAGGTCTGGGGACCATGACCTCCGGAGTTCTTGTAGTTTCAGTCAGACCATTAAGTCTGGTCTTTTTATGAAAATTTGGGGTCTGCATCCCACTGCTCTCCCACTCCCTCAGGGGTTCTCTGTTATGTTCACAGTTGTAGCCAGGCACCATCTAGTTCTGGTCTCAGGATGATGTAGTCTCTGGTTTATGTGGTCCTTTCTGTCTCTTGGGCTCATAATTACCTTGTGTCTTTGGTGTTCTTCAGTCTACTTTCCTCCAGGTGGGTTGAGACCCATTCATGAATCTTAGATGGCCACTCGCTAGCATTTAAGACCCCAGAAGCCACCACCAAAGGGGGATGGAGAATGTTTTCTTAATAGATTTTATTATACCAATTGGCTTTGGTAACCCCTGAAACCAAGGTCCCCAAACCCCCACCCCTGCTACACTGGCCTTCGAAGCATTCAGTTTATTCAGGAAACTTCTTTGCTTTTAGTTTAGTCCACTTGTGCTGACCTCGCCTGTATTGTGTTGTCTTTCCCTTCACCTAAAATAATTCTTACCTACTATCTAATTAGTGAATGCTCCCTCCCTCCTTCCCTCCCTCCCCCCTCTGGTAACCGTCAAAGAATATTTTCTTCTCAGTTTAAACTATTTCTCCAGTTCTTATAATAGTGGTCTTATACAATATTTGTCCTTTTGCAACTCACTAATTTCACTCAGCATAATACCTTCCAGATTTCTCCATGTTATGAAATGTTTTACAGATTCATCACTGTTCTTTATCAATGTGTAGTATTCCATTGTATGAATATACCATAACTTATTTATCCATTCATCCGTTGATGGGCACCTTGGTTGCTTCCGTCTTTTTGCTGTTGTACACAATGCTGCAGTGAACATGAGTGTACATATATCTGTTCTTGTAAAGGCTCTTATTTCTCTAGGATATATTCCAAGGAGTGGGATTGCTGGATCGTATGGTATTTCTATTTCTAGCTTTTTAGAAAAGAAAAAAAAAATTCTTTTTTTTTTTTCTTTTCTATGGAAGCGCCAAATCAATTTCCAAAGTTGTTGTACCATTTACATTCCCACCACCAGTGTATTAGTCTTCCAGTCTCTCCACAACCTCACCAACATTTATTATTTTGTGTTTTTTGGATTAATGCCAGCCCTGTGGGAGTAAGACGGAATCTCATTATACTTTTGATTTGCATTTCTCTAATGGCTAATGATCATGAGCATTTCCTCTGTTAGCTACCTGAATGTCTTCTTTAGTGAAGTGCCTGCTCATATTCTTTGCCCATTTTTTAATTGGGTTATTTGTCTTTTTGTAGTTGAGTTTTTGTAGTATCATGTAGATTTTAGAGATCAGATGCTGATCAGAAATGTCATAGCTAAAAACTTTTTCCCAGTCTGTAGCTAGTCTTTTTACTCTTTTGGTGAAGTCTTTGGATGAGCATAGGTGTTCAGTTTTTAGGAGCTCCCAGTTATCTAGTTTCTCTTCTGCATTGTTAGTAATGTTTTGTATACTGTTTATGGCATATATTAGGGCTCCTAGCATTGTCCCTATTTTTTCTTCCATGATCTTTATAGTTTTAGATTTTACGTTTAGGTCTTTGTTCCATTTTGAGTAGGTTTTTGCGCATGGTATCAGGTATGAATCTTGTTTCATTTTTTTGCAGATGGATAGCCAGTTATGCCAGCACCATTTGTTAAAGAGACTGTCTTTTTCCCGTTTAAGTGACTTTTGGCCTTTGTCAAATATCAGCTGTTCATATGTGGATGGATTTATGTTTGGATTCTCAATTCCGTTCCAGTACCAGGCTGTTTTGTCTACAGTGGGGGTATAATATGTTCTAAAATCAGGTAGTGTGAGGCCTCCCACTTTGTCATTCTTTTTCAGTAATGCTTTACTTATCCGGGGCCTATTTCCCTTTCATATGAAGTTGGTGATTTATTTCTCCATCTCATTAAAAAATGTCGTTGGAATTTGGGTCGAAATTGCATTGTATCTATAGATGGCTTTTCGTAGAATAGACAGTTTTACAATGTTAAGTCTTCCTACCCATGAGTAAGGTACGTTTTTCCACTTATGTAGGTCTCTTTTGGTTTCTTGCAGAAGTGTTTTGTAGTTTTCTTTGTACAGGTCTTTTAAATCTCTGGTAAGATTTATTCCTAAGTATTTTATCTTCTTGGGGGCTACTGTAAATGGCATTGAGTTGGTGATTTCCTCCTCGATGTTCCTTTTGTTGGTGTAGAGGAATCCAACTGATTTTTGTATGTTTATCTTGTATCCTGATACTCTGCTGAACTCTTCTATTACTTTTAGTAGTTTTCTTGAGGATTCCTTAGGGTTTTCTGTGTATAGGCTCACAGAATCTGCAAATGGAGATACTTTTAATTCTTCTTTGCCAATCTGGATGCACTTTATTTCTTTATCTAGCCTAACTGCTCTGGCTAGGACCTCCAGCACAATGTTGAATAAGAGTGGTGATAAACGGCATCCTTGTCTGCTTCCTGATCTCAAGGGGAATGCTTTCAGACTCTCTCCATTCAGGATGATATTGGCTGTTGGCATTGCATAAATGTCCTTTACTCTGTTGAAAATTTTACTTCTCTTCCTGTTTTGCTGAAACTTTTTTTTTTATCATGAATGAGAGTTGAATTTTGCCAAATGCCTTTTCTGCATCAATTGATAAAATCATGTGATTCTTCCCTTTTGTTTTATTTATATGATGGATTACTTTAATTGCTTTTCTAATGTTGAACCATCCCTGCATACCTGGTATGAATCCCATTTGGTCATGATGAATTATTTTTTTGATATGTTGTTGAATTCTATTGGCTAGAATTTTGGTGAGGATTTTTGCATCTACTTTCATGAGGGATATAGGTCTGTAATTTTCTTTTTTTGTAGTTGTTGTGTCTTTACCTGGTTCTGGTGTCAGGGATAGAATGAGTTTGGGAGTATTCCGTCCTTTTCTATGCTCTGAAATACCTTTAGTAGTTGTGGTGTTAAGTCCTCTCTGAAAGTTTGGTAGAACTCTGCAGTGAAGCCGTCCAGGCCAGGGTTTTTTTTCTTGGGAAAGTTTTGACTACCTTTTCAATCTCTTCTTTTGTTTTGGGTCTATTTAGTTATTCTACCTCTGTTTGTGTTAGTATGGGCAGGTAGTGTGTTTCTAAGAATTCATCCATTTCTTCTAGGTTTTCAAATTTGTTAGAGTACATTTTTTCGTAGTAATCTGATATGATTCTTTTAATTTCATTTGGGTCTGTTGTAATACCGCCCATCTCATTTCTTATTTGTCAGTTTGGCCGATGGTTTATCAATTTTGTTAATTTTTTCAAAGAACCAGATTTTGGTCTTGTTAAGTCTTTCTGTTTTTTATTTCATTTAATTCTGCCTCATTTTTGTTATTTGCTTTCTTTTGCTGCCTGAGGGTTTCTGTTGCTGCCCTCTTTCTATTTGTTCAAGTTGTAGGGATAATTCTTTGATTTTGGCCCTTTCTTCTTTTTGGATGTTTGCATTTGTTGATGTAAATTGACCTCTGAGCACTGCTTTCACTGTGTCCCAAAGGTTATGATAGGAAGTGTTTTCATTCTCATTGGATTCTATGAATTTACTTATTCCATCCTTAATGTCTTCTATAATCCAGTCTTTTTTAAGCAGGGTATTGTTCAGTTTCCAAGTGTTTGATTTCTTTTCCCTGCTTTTTCTGTTATTGATTTCTACTTTTGTGGCTTTATGGTTAGAGAAGATGCTTTGTAATATTTCAATGTTTTGGATTCTGCTAAGGCTTGCTTTCTAACCCGATATGTGGTCTATTTTAGAGAATGTTCCATGTGCACTAGAAAAGAAAGTATACTTGGCTGCTATTGGGTGGAGTGTTCTGTATATGTCTATGAGGTCAACTTGGTTGGTTGTGGCATTTAGATCTTCCATGTCTTTATTGAGCTTCTCTCCGGATGTCCTGTCCTTCACCAAAAGTGGTGTGTTGAAGTCTCCTACTATTATTGTGGAGCAGTCTATCTCATTTTTCAATGCTGTTAGAGTTTCTTTTATGTATCTTGCAACCCTGTCATTAGGTGCATAAATAATTAATATGGTTGTATCCTCCTGGCATATTGTCCCTTTAATCATTATATACTGTCCTTCCCTGTCCTTTGTGGTGGATCTAACTTTAAAGTCTATGTGGTCTGAAATTAATAGTGCCACTCTTGCTCTTTTGTGATTGTTGTTTGCTTGATATATACATTTTTTCCATCCTTTGAGTTTTAGTTTGTTTGTGTCTCTAAGGCTAAGGAGTGTCTCTTGTAGGCAGCGTATAGATGGATCATGTTTTTTTATCCATTTTGCCACTCTCTGTCTCTTTATCAACGCATTTAGTCCATTTACATTCAGCGTAATTATGGATAGGTATGAATTTAGTTCTGTCATTTTGATGTCCTTTTTTTGAGTGTTGTTGACAGTTTCTTTTTCCCACTTAATTTTTTGTGTTGAGTAGTTTATCTTTATATATTGTCTTTTCCTCTTCTTTGTTGTTGTTGATTGTTTTTCTGCTGAGTCTCTATTTTTTTCTTGTATTTTATTTTAATGAGTAGGACAGTTAGTCTCCTTTGTGGTTACCTTAATATTTATCCCTATTTTTCTAAGTTTAAACCTAACTTTTATTTCTTTATATCGCCTCGTCTTCCTCTCCATAGGACAGATCTATGACTACATTTCTTAGTCCCTCTTTATTATTTTAATGTTGTCTTCTTTTACATAATAACATCACTGTTTCCCTGTTTTGAGTGTTTTTTTAATCTTAATTTATTTTCGTAATTTCCTTGTCTGGGTTGACATGTGATTGCTCTGTCCAGTGTTCTACTCTTGGATTTATATCTGATATTATTGATTTTCTAATCAAAGAACTAGAACTCCCTTTAGTATTTCTTGTAGTCTTAGTTTGGTTTTTACAAATTCCCTAAACTTCTGTTTATCTGGAAATGTCCTAACTTCACCTTCGTATTTGAGAGACAGTTTTGGTGGATATATGATTCTTGGCTGGCAATTTTTTTCCTTCAATTTTTTATATAAGTTATCCCATTGCCTTCTTCCCTGCATGGTTTCTGCCACATAGTCCAAGCTTATTATTATTGACCCTCCTTTGTAGGTGACTTTTCATTGATCGCTAGCCGCTCTTAAAATTCTCTCTTTATCTTTGGTGTTGGTAAGCTTGATTATAGTATGTCTCGGTGACTTTCTTTTAAAACCTACCTTCGTGGAGTTCGAGGAGCATCTTGGGTAGATATCTTCTCATCTTTCATGATATCAGGGAAGTTTTCTGTCAACAAATTTTCCACAATTCTCTCTGAATTTTCTGTTATCCCTCCCTCTTCTGGTACTCCAATCACTTATAGGTTATTTTTCTTGATACAGTGCCACATGATTCTGAAGGTTTTTTCATTTTTTTTTAATTCTTTTATCTGGTGTTTCAATCTGCTCATCTGACTTTCTATTGAGTTGTCTGATTCTTTCATTTTATTGTTTATATTCTGAATTTCTGATTGCTGTCTCTCTGTGGATTCTTGCAGTTTATTAAATTTTTCATTATGTTCTTGAATAACCTTTTTAATTTCTTCAAATGCTTTATCTATGTGTTCCTTGGTTGTTCTGCATATTACCTGATCTCCTTCCTAATCTCATTCCTGATGTCTTGAAGAGTTCTGTATATTAATCTTTTGAATTCTGCATCTGATAATTCCAGGAAGACATCTTCGTCCAGAAGATCCATTGATTCTTTGTTTTGAGAGCTTGTTGAGGTGATCATGGTCTGTTTCTTTACGTGACTTGATATTGAGTGTTTTCTCTGAGCCATCTATATGTTACTGTATTAGTTTATTTTATGTTTGCTTACTGTATCCTAGCTTCTTGCTTTGTTTTATTTTGATATGCCCAAATGGGTTGCTTGAGCAAGCTTGCTTGATTATTTTCTCCTTTGAAGCTCTGACATCCTGTCACCATATGGCTAGAGCTGTTATCAGGTATATCAGTCTAGGAGTCCATTCACCTTTCTTGTATGAATTCAGTTCAGGTGTCCAGGTAGCTGACCATCAAGTTTGCGGTACAGGCTCTGTCCTACAGTCTTAGAGGGGCAGGGGTGATTGGCATATATACTGGTATCTGATTGCAGCAGGGGGCCATGCTCTGAACAAGGCAGGGGGCTGAGAACCATTCCCTGAATCTCTGTGAGGAAAGCATGTCCCTCTTCCCTACAGTGTACAGGTGGGTGGGTTCTCCAGATGGACCATGGACACACAATGCTTTTGCTTGTATGGACTGGGAGGTACCAGTTATCCTTGGACACCTGTCATGGATGGCTGGGCAACCTTAGTGGAGCCACCATCAGTCCTTTTGCCCCTGATGTGGGTAGGTGAGGACCCTATTTAATAGGCAAGCAGTGTCAAATATCAAACACCCACCTCTTCACAGCACAGCTGAAACCGTTGCAGTCTGCCAACAAGGGCCTTTTCTCCTGAAATTGGCCCACAGAGGTCCATGCAGGGGGAAAAGGTATTCAAAGTCCATGGACTGTTTTTGCCTGGACAGGAGCCGCTTCTGTCCTGAGCTCCCCTGGTTATTGGAGCTGGCAAATTATCTTTTCCCCCAATTGTGAACTTATTCATACTCCAAGGCCAGGAGGATGGCTCAGGGTACTCAACATGGCCTAACTCAGGCCAAGGGAAATCACGAGCCACTGAAGCCAGCTTGGGGGCTGGGGATGCGGTAAAATATACACAGGCACTTAGCTTTTGCCAAGAGCACTATTCTTCTTTGGTTCTAGAGGTGTAAGTAGGCTGTGTAGCTGGCTGCTTCTCCATGAGGAAACTGTGGCTGAATGCTACCACTAGCCCACCACAGCCACTCCCAGAAGTGGTGCCTGAGGGATCCCAACGTTTCCCATCCAGTAACTCCTCTCTATTTCTGAACTGTCTCTCCCTCCCCGTGCTTCTCTGTTTTCTAACTTTGCCTTTGATGTTTAGGGCTCCTAGCTTGTCATAAATATAATTGTTTCACTTGATTTTCGGGTCTTTGTTGTAAGGATTGCAGGAAACATCTTGCTATTTTGCCATCTTGGCCCCGCCTCCTCTAATTGCTTTTGTATGATTTCTAGTTGTTTATTTATTTTGGAATTTTGTTCCTTTATTATTTTCCTGAATTATTCCATTGCTTTGTCTGTGTTTTCCCTGATTTTGTCTTTATTTTCCTTATTTTTGTCTGCAATTTCCTCATTTCTTGGAGAACTCTGAATATTAGAGTTCTGAAATCTCTATCTGGTAGTTCCTTGCTTTTTCTTCTACCAGAAGGTCACCTGGTATTTTATTTCAGTGGCTTTCTGGAGCCATCCTGTCCTGTTTTTTTAAATATGTTTTGATATTGCCTGCCGTGTCCCAGACATTCAGGAATTATTTTCTTCACTTATGGATTGTAGATTTGTTTGTTTCATCCTACTTTTTTGTTTCATTTGGTTATGTCTGGCAGGTGGGCTGTGTGTGCTTTGTTGCTTGCTCATCTGTGGGCACAATACTTCTTACCACCTTGTCCAGGTGGGCAGTGCTGGTCACTCAGCTGTGGTGCGGCAGGGCGGGTCCAGCAGGGGTGAAAGGGTGGTTATGGGTAGTTTGTGGCCCAAACTGTTGCCTACAAGGCAGGGCTGAGGGGCAGTGCAGGGCAGGGCTGGGGGACTGCATCAGTGCCACTCAGGGGCGTGGCACTCATCATACAGTGCAGATAGGCAGGATGGAAGGGAGAGGATGTGATATGTAGAGCTAAGTTGGTGAGTGAAAGCAGAGAAAGAAGAGAGAGAAAAAAAAGAACAAAGATAAATGTAAATAAAATGCAGTAAGGTAAGATTTGGTGGGTGGGGGTGGGGCAGACCCAGCGAGGCCATGTGCTGGTGACTCTCTAGCTGAGCGGTGTGGCTCAGCCTATTGAAAAGGGGCATGGGAATCACACAGGACAGGGTGGGTGGGAGAAAAAAAAGGGAAGAGGGGAAAGAAAGAAGAAACCAACAAACAAAAAATAAAAGCAACAACAACAAAAATAAATATGGTGATGGTGGTGCTGGCCGTTGGTGGTTAGGCAGAATTGGGGTGGCAGCAAGCTGATGTCTCTCTCACCAGGTGGCATGGCACAGCCTGTCAGGAAGGGGCGGGGGCAGCACAAAGCCTAGGTGGGAAGGAGAAAGACAAGGAAGAAGGGGAAGAATAAAGAAAAAAAAAAAAAAAGATGGTGCTGAGGGAACCGGCCTGTGAGGGCAGCGCAGTTCTGGTGAGGCTGTGTACCAGAGCCTCTCCAGCTGAGTGTACAGCACAGCCCACCCAGAACGGGGCGGGGGGGGGAGCTGGGAGCAGCACACAAGGCTAGATGGACAGGAGGAAGGAAAGGAGACAGAGAGAGAAGAAACAGAAAAAAAATGAAAAAAATGAACAAAGTAAAAAATATGGCACTGAGCGAGCTGGTTTGGTGTCGGTAGTGTAGACCTGGGGAGGCTGTGTGCCACTAGCCCCCCAAGCCAAGCAGTGCAGCAAGGCCCATGAGAAGGGGTGGGGATGGCACATGGGCCAGGTGGATTGGATAAAAGAAAGGAGAGAGAAAAGCAACAAAAAAGGCATCCCCCAAAATAGCAACAAACAAACAAAATGGTGCCGAAGGGGCCAACTGGTGGGGATGGGGTGGACCTAGGCAGCAGTGAGGTGGTGTCCTTCTGGCCAAGAAACCAAGGCACGTTGGAAAGCTGCAGAGATCATGTAGAGGGAAGAAGGATCCCTGATTACCTCCAGCTGCTCTGTCTGCTGTTGGGAGCTCCGTGAGGTTGCCTTCCCATACTCCCTGTCCTCAGTCCTTGGTGGCTGAGGTCTAAAATGAGGAATCCATGCCACATTAGCTGGTAGGGGACCTCCACTCTGTAGCTCTCCTACTCTGTAGCTCTCCTTGTTCTCTGTTCTCTGTCAGTTTCTTATTTCATTTGGTGCTTGATTGAGTTCTTTATTCCTTAATTTGATGTTTAGAGTTCCAGGATTGACGTTTGCATCTGTTTTACTTAGTTTTTCGGGTCTTTGCTGCAGAGGGACAGCATGGTGCTTCTGTCCATAGCGCCATGTTGGCTCCAGCCTCTCATTTGATTTCTCGGGTGCTGCTTCCATGGACTTTGATTGTTGATCCAAGTAGAATAAACAAAACAAAACAAAAAAACCACTGCTGTCAAGGTGATTCTAACTCATGGAGACCCTACAGGACAGAGTAGAACTACCTCATCAGGTTTTCAAGGAGCACCTGGTAGATTTGAACTGTCAACCTTTTGCTTAGTAGCCAAACTCTTAACCACTACACCACCAGGGTTTCCAAGTAAAATAAAATCACTGGCAAATTCAATTTCCTCTCCATTTATCATGATGTTTATCAGTCCAGTTGTAAGGATTTCCGTTTTCTTCACACTCACATGTAATCCGCACTGAAGGCTGTGGTCTTTGACCTTCATCAATAAGTGCTTCAAATAGTCTTCATTTTCAACAAGCAATGTTGTGTGATTCGCATATTGTTAATGAGTCTTCCTCTAATCCTGACGCCACATTCTTCTTCATATAATCCGGTTTCTCAAATTGTTCAGCATACAGATTGAATAAGTAAGATGAAAGGATATAACCTTGCTACATACTGTTTCTAATTTTAAAACATGCAGTATCCCCTTGTTCTGTTCAAACAACTGCCTCTTGATCTATGTACAATTTCTGCATGAGCACAATTGTCTTGGAATTTTCATTTTTTGTAATATCATCCATAATATTTGTTATGATCCACACAATCGAATGTCATCATGTAGTCACTAAAACACAGGTGACATCTTTCTGGCATTCTTTGTTTTTAGCCAAGAGCCATCTGACAACAGCAGTGATATCCCTCATTCCATGTCCTCTTCTGACTCCAGCTTGAACTTCTAGCAGTTCCCTGACAATGTATGCTGCAGTTGTTTTTTAATTTTCAGCAGAATTTTGCTAGCAAGTGATAGTAATGATATTATTTGATAATTTCTGCATTCTGTTTGATTGCCCTTCTTTGAAATGGGCACAGATATGGATCTCTTCCAGTAGGTTGGCCAGGTAGCTGTCTTCCAAATTTCTTGACATAGACAAGTAATGCTTCCAGTGTTGAATCTGTTTGTTGAAATATCTCAAATGGTATCCTGAAAATTCCTGGAGACTTGTTTTTCACAGATGCCTTCAATGTAGCTTAAACTTCTTCCCTTCAGTAGCAGCAGTTCTTGATCATATGCTAGCTCCTTAAATGGTTGAATATTGACCAATTCTTTTTGGTGTAGTGACTATATATATTCCTTCTTTTCATGCTTCCTGCATCCTTCAATTTTTAGAATCCTTCTGTATTTCAATTCGAGGCTTGACTTTCCTCCTCAGTTCTTTCAGCTTGAGAAATGTCAATCACGTTCTTCCCTTTTGGTTTCCTAAGTCCAGATCTCTTCACATTTCACCATAATACTTGACCTTCTTTCTTCAAGCCACCTTCAAAATCTTCTGTTCAGCTCTTTTATTTCATCTTCCATTTGTATTAGCTACTCTGTACTTAAGAGCAAGTTTCAGAGTCTCTTCTGACATCCATTTTGGTCTTTTCCTTCTTTCCTGTCTTTTTAATGATCTTTTACTTTCTTCATGGATGAAGTCCTTGATGTCTTCCCACAACTTTTCTGGTCTTCGATAATTAGTGTTCAGTGCATCGAATCTATTCTTGAGATGGTCTCAAAATTCAGGTCAGGTGGGATGAATTCAAGGTCCTATTTTGGCCTTGGAACTGACTCAAAGGCAACTGACGGTGCTGGTAGAAAGTGGTCCTGAGATAAAAATATTTGAGAAATGCTGGCCTCCGTAAAACAATCTAGCTGTGAAGGCTTTTGTTATATCATGATTTTGAATCCTAATAGACTTTTGCTAGGTTTTTCTCTCCAAACGAAATTTGGACATTAAGAAGCAAGACATAAACTATTTTACCGAAAAAAAAAAAAAAAATTGCCATTGAATTGATTCTGACTAATAGCGACCCTATAGGACAGAGTAGAACTGCCCCATGGGGTTTCCAAGGAGTGGCTGGTGGATTCGAACTTCCAACCTTTTGGTTAGCAGCCAAGCTCTTAACCACTGTGCCACCAGCAAAAATAACCTACCTGGAAATTATCTTGAGTTTCCAGTGCAGTATTCACTTGCATCATAGCGGCTAGGTGGGCATAATACTTGTAGTGAAAAAAATAATTTGAGCTATAAATCTTCCATAGCAAGGAGAAGCAGGCAGTTTGCCGGTAAAGTTGTGCCAACCTCTTCTTCCTATTAGATAAACACAGACACACAGGAAGAAGGTAATCATCATTATGCTTTAGGGGAGCTCAAGGGCACAGTGTTCTTACTACAGGCTTGGAAGTCAAAACTGCACGAGTTTGAGGCCTGCCTCCATCACTGACTAACAAACACATTAAATGATTTTTATGAAGCACGTTTTCTCCATTGTAAAATGGAGACCAAGATACCTACTTTGTGATGATTAAGATAACTTATGTAAAGCACCTGTCCCACGCTGGTTAATTGTTATTTAAATGAAAGCTATTTAAAAAGCACGTTTATATCATTCATCACATTTGATTCTGGAGACAACCATATAAAAGAGGGAGGAATAATTAATCCTATTTTACAGATGGGGAAGGTGAGACTGAAACAGGTTAAATAATTAACTCAAAGTCACACAGCTAGAATGCAATGGTGCCAGGACTAAAAAACCCATCTACCCGGTCAGGTAGAAGACTGCACATTGCTATTAGGAACCAGGTCTTAGCTCAACAAAGGAAATGAGAATTTTTAACAACTGAATCCCAACAAAGGAATGGAATGTCACAGGAGGCCGTGAACATCCTGTGCTGGAGATATTCAAGGGGAGGATGGACTACCTTCTCCAAAGAATGTTTGGGCTCAAAGATCCAGCCACAACAGGCAATTTAACTAATAATATAGCCAAAAATCCTTTAGATTTATGATTAAAACAAAGGGAGCCTAAACAACATGGATGAAACATTAGTGATTTAAGAAAACAAAGTATAATTAGAAATATTTCTCAAAAAGTAGGTTTTAAATAAAGATAAGAAGGAAGGGAGATTGTAGGGTGGCTTAATAAAGAAGTATTCCTGCTACTTTCATTTTAGATATTGATGATATTGATTCTGAAAAAAGGTTCTAAGGAAACATGAACAGGGTAAAATCCATTATAACATGGAGGACATTCATGTCAGCTATAGAAACTCTGACATAAAATGTTGTTTCTTATTGTCCTTGTGTTAGAGAGGAGAGAGCCTTTTGACTGGTGACTGGCTTAAGCCAACAGCTCCACAGTTTCTTCCTCTTCAATACCTTTTTACCTTTTCCCTTTGTGCAGGTACTTCTTGCTCTTTTTACGTAATGTGGTTGTAAATTAGGGTTGTTAGATTTGCCAAATGAAAATAAAGATGCCCAGTTCAATTTGAATTTCAAAATGAATAATTTAGTATATATATTGTATGGGACATGCATAGACAAAAAAATGATCCATTGTTTATCTAAAATTCCATTTTAGCTAGGTATTTTGACAACCCTGTATGTAAACCACATTCCTACTTCTTTTTTCTCAGCAAGATCTCTACTGAACTTCTCCCCACCTCCTTCTTCCTGGAGTCTCCACAGCAGTAGGCAGGTGTTCCCAGGGGCCCACCTTCAACCTGCAAAGGAGCTCAACTCTGCCTCATTTCCATCCCAGGATCTCCCACATTTAAAGGAACACCTGGGAAGCTGCAGAAGGCAGTTTTTGATAGGGTTGCTCACAGGAACACACGTCTGTATCACGGCAGAACCTGTAGGAATATTGCTGCAATATGGAAGATGGAGGATAAGTCCTCTGGTAGCTCTCCAGATCCCCAACTAGGTGGCATCTCCCTTAGTATGAATTGCTATATAGGTGGAATTTTTTGAAGAAACTTCTATTATCAAAAATTTCAAACATATACACAGTAAACAGAAGTGTATAATGAATCCTCATGTACCCAACACCCAGTTTCAATAACTATCAGCATTCTTATTTCATCTTCCCTTTTACACACTGTTTCCCACAATTTTTTTAATAGTTCTTTGCTAGATAACATATACATACATTGAAATGTACAAGTATTAACAGTACAGTTTTGACAGATGGATGCCCCCATCTAACCCACATCCCTACCAACATACTTAGATAGGGAGGCAGTTTTGCTCTTTGGCAGAAGTCTTCAGGTTCTGCTATTTTTATTTGGGTCAGGGACAAAATCCAGTATCTTAACACTGAACGGAAGAGGGCTCGGGGTGGTGGTGCAGATTCCAGTTGCAACAGGGATGGTTAGCGGGGCGGAAGGAAGGGTGTGGGGCATTGAGCTCACCTTGCAAAAAGGTCCCTTATGCTTTTGTCACCTGAATTCCCTTTGACAAAAGCTGCCCGTGAGAGTCTCTGGGGCATCCCAGCCCTGGCCTAGGAGCCACTCCCACACTTGCTCCAAAGTGACTGGTGATTGGTTAGAGCCAAGCAGGAGTCATTGCACCCCACGGAAACTCAGGTTCTGGGGGCTGTCATTCTCTCTCCTCTGGGGAGTGAGAGGAGAACTTCAGCTCTCCCCAGCTCCTTCCCTTACCCATGAGGTGGGCTCTCTTGGGTCTGCTGATTCAAATAATGAAAGTGTCTGTTTTTCTCGATGTGGGTATGGAGAAACAGAGAGAATAAAGTGTAAGGAAAGACTCTGTTGAGGAGCTTCAGTGCCTTCCTCAGCATTTTCTTGGCAAGTACCATGTGGCCCATGTTGAAACAGACCTGCAGAGAGATGAGAGGGAAAGAGGGGAAAAGAGGAAAAGCAATGATTTGGACTCAGTCAGTATGTTCAACAACACATATTTTTGAGGTTCTTATCAAAAAGCTGACTTATGGCCCTGGTAGTACAATGGTTAAGCACTTGGTTGCTAACTGAAAGGTCAGCTGTTTGAATGAACCGGCTGCTCTACAGGAGAAAAGACATGGCAATCTGCTTCTGTAAAGATTACAACCTAGGAAACCCTATGGGACAGTTCTACTCTGTCATATAGGGTCATTATGAGTTGGAATCAACTCAAAGGTACACAACAACAGCATGGTCCAAAACAAAATTTAGCAAGAAGGCCTGTTCTCCCTTCTCCATTCGATTTTCAAAGAGAGCCACTGCCCACCTGTGTTCTAAGTACCTGAGGTGATTGTGGAAAATGCAAATTGTTAAGTCCCACCCCAGAGTGCAAATTTGGGTCTCTGTGGGTAGGACACGGGGGAAATGTATTTTCATATATTCCTCAGCTGAGTCTTACTCATGTTCAAGTTTGAGAATCACTAGTAGAGAAGGCAAGCTACTCAGACCTGGTAATGGGCTTAAAGACTAGTCTATGCCTATCCCACTCTGACATTGTTCTGGAAAGGCTTGTGATTTCAGAGACTAAAAAGCACTGCCCTCATCCCATCTCCAAAATATTTCTCCACTTTTCGTCAAGGTCTGACATTTTATCATAAAAGTCACTTCATTCCTTTGAGTCAAACTTTCCATTCCTTCTCCCAATCGCATGCAAATCTCTTGGGAGTTATGTGGTAATAGTGGACATTTAGGTGACAGAGTGACAAAGTCTGAGAGACAAAGACAACTAAGAAAATCCAAAGAAGCTTCTCGCTCACAATTTCACTGTGTCAGAGGTTAACCATGGGTGAACTTTTGTAATGAATATTATTTCCTTATGAAGGAGGGCTATGAAAAACCTTCCCTTCTACTTTCATAGGGTTTCTATGTTATTTCCTCAGGCCAAGGATCCAGAGAGGATGTGAAAGGAGGAAAAGCTCTTCCTCTTGGCAAGGGAAATCCCTGGGGCCTCTGCGGGTGCCTCCTCTCCTAAGCTGGGAAAACTCCTGCCTCTCTTTACAGAAACCTGGCTTTCTGGCTGAGAAGCTAGCAGCCAGCTTAAGTTTTGGCAACATAGCGGGACATGCACAAGCAGCATGAAAGGCCATGGGGATTTTGCTGCCTTTCAGCAGAGCCAGAAAGGCTTCTCCTATGAGCAGTAGAGGCAATGCATTCACTGTTTACCAAGTCCCCAAAGTAAACTTGATACCTCCCTCCCCGAACCTGCTCTTTCTTTGTCTTCTTCTCCATCCATGCAGCATCCTCAGAGAAAAACCTCAACTTCTCCCTAATCTTCACCCTCACACACATTTCTCATGGGTAACCAAATGCTGTATACTCTGCCTTCCAAGTGTCTGTCACCTCTGTCCTCTTCTCTCCAGCCAAGACCTTACTTCAGGCCCTACTTGTGTCTCAATGCCGCTATTATCGCACGAGCCTCCTTACCAGTCTCCATTCTCCTCCCTGCCACCAACACTACCTTTCTCAGGCACAAATGTGATCATGCCACTCCTGTCTAAGAGCCCAAGAGAAATGAAAGAAGTCAGTCTGAAAGCACTACATCCTGTAGGACTCTAACTGTATGACAGTCTAGAAAAGGCAAAACTATAGAGACAGTGAAAAGATCAGTGGTTTCCAGAGACAAGGCTGAGTGGGTGAAGCACAACATATTTTAAGGGCAGTGAAACCATTCTGCATGGTATGTAGTGGTGGACACAGGACATTACACATTTGTCAAAGCCCTCAGGGCTGTACAAAACAAAGTGAACCCTAATGGAAACCACGAACTTTAGTTAATAATAATATACCATTATCGGTTCATCAATTGTGAGAAAAGCACCATGCTAATACAAGATGTTAATAGTAGGACAAACTATGGGCAGGAGGATCGGGGGTATGTGGGAACTCTCTGTACTTTCTGTGCAATTTTTCTGTAAAACTAAAACTTCACTAAAACATGAAGTATATTAAAAATTGCAACAACAAAAAAAGCCCATGAGAACTCCCTACATACAGGGTTAATTCACAGCCCTCAGTGGTTCACAAATGGCTCTTTTGGCATTTGCCACCACAAACACTCCCCTCCTATCCATACACAATGACTCTGTCTGAACACACCCACCTTTGTCCATGCTGCTGCCTCTGCGAGGAATGCCCTTCCCCTTTCACCATCTAGAAAATAGCTAGCTATTCATTCCTCAGCTTCCAGCAGAATGTCAGCTCCTCCATGAAGAGTTTCTAACAACCCCTCTGCCACCCACACATACCTTTACCTCAAGCAGGTGATTTTGCTGTTAGAATAATTTGTAGGTGCCTCTACTGCAATAACATTTAACACTGTGGTTTATTATTTGTTTTTGAGTCTGTTGCCTCCAGCAACACGTGAACGCCTCAAGGTCAGGGACTATATATTAATCACCCTGGTCACCTCTCTCACTTAACTAGAAACTCCTTGAGGGCAAGTCTTGTCTGCTTGAACCTTTGTATCCCCTATATCTGGCATAGGAGACCTGACCGCACAGTGGTTAAGAGCTCTGCTGCTAACAGAAAGGTCAGCAGTTCAAACCCACCAGCTGCTTCACAGGCAAAATATATGACAGTCTGCTTCATAAAGATTGTCATGTTGTTGTTAGGTGATGTAGAGTTGGTTCTGACTCATAGCGACCCTATGTACAACAGAACGAAACGCTGCCCAGAACTGTGCCATCCTCACAATCATTGCTATATTTGAGCCCATTTTGCAGCCACGGTGTCAGTCCATCACGCTGACGGACTTCCTCTTTTTCACTGACCACTCTCGTGAAGATTACAGCCTTGGAAATCCTATGGGGCAGTTCTACCCTATCCTATAAGATCGCTATGAGTCGGAATCGACTCAACAGCAATGGGGATATGCCTGGCACAATAGTAAATGTTTACTTTTTTCTACATAAACCAAAAAACCCATTGCTTTCAAGTAGATTCCAATACATAGCAACCCTATAGAAGAGAGTAGAACTGCCCCATAGAGTTTCCAATGAGGCCTGGTGGATTCAAACTGCCCACATTTTGGTTAGCAGCCATAGCTGTTAACCACTAGCCATGAGGGTTTCCTTTTTTGTACAGAGAAGACATTTATTAGATATTTTTTTAAATTGTACTTTAGATGAAAGTTTACAGAACAAACTAGCTTCTCATTAAACAATTAGTACACATATTGTTTTGTGACATGCCAACCCCAAGACATATCAACACTCTCCCTTCCTTGAACCTGGGTTCTTGTATTACCAGCTTTCCTGTCCCCTCCTGCTTCCTCGTCCTTGTCCCTGGGCTGGCATGCCCCTTTAGTCTTGTTTTCTTTAATGGACCTGTCTAGTCATGGCTGAAGGGTGAACCTCAGGAGTGACTTCATTACCCAGCTAAAAGGGTGTCCAGGGGACATACTCTTGGGATTTCACTAGTCTCTGTCAGACTAGGAAGTCTGGTCTTTTTTTGTGAGTTAGAATTTTGTTCTACATTTTTCTCCAATTCTGCCCGGGACCCTGTAGTGTGATCCCTGTCACAACGATTGGTGGTGGTAGCCGGGAACCATCTAGTTGTGCCGGACTCAGTGTGGAGGAAGCTGTAGTAGTTGTAGCCCATGAGTCCTTTGGACTAATCTTTCCCTTGAGTCTTTGGTTTTCTTCATTCTCCCTTGCTCCAGGTGGGGTGGAGCCAGAAGATTATCTTAGATGGCCACTCACAAACTTTTAAGACCTCAGACATTACTCACCAAAGTAGAATGTAGAACATTTTCTTTATGAACTAGGTTATGCCAATTGGGCTAAAAGTTTCCCAAGACCGTGGTCCCCACAGCCCTCAACCCAGTAATTCAGTCCCTCAGGGAGCTTGGAAGTCTCTATGGAGAGTGAATGTATGCATGGAAAAATGGTTGATGATAAGTCTTAGTTACATATCATCTACCACTGAGAAAATGTTTATGTATTCATGCCCATCTTAAAAGTTGTTAGAAAAATGTCAACTAGGAGGAAGGGGAAGATCTTCTATTGGAAGAAAGGAGATTTGAGTCCCAGTGCTTGAGTTTCTGGGGTCTTGAAAAGAAATCTGTGACAGGGGATGGGAGGAGGATGTCAAAAGTATAGGAATGATTTTACTTCTATGTGAAGCCCCTAATAGCAAATAATAGATTAATTTGTGTCTTTAATGGTTTCTTACCTGACCTTTAAGGCTAAAAAAGGTGGCAGACTCAAAAGTTTGACTCCAAGATTTTTGCTTCCTGAGAGTTTTCAGCATCCTCTCTCCCTCATTCAAATACATGTATGCCTGTAACCAGCACAATGAGGAGAAACCATTGAGACAGCAGCAATTCAAACCACAAGGGGCTTTGCCCTAGCCTCTACTGAAGGAGGCTCCAGACACCACCATTAGCCCTAGCTCCACTGATTAGAATGAGCCTCCAAACTCTAGATAGGAGCTGGGTGGGTAAAGCTCCATCTGAAGATACTCGCCAGGCCACCTTCATGTCCACTTTTGTCTACTGGATCACTTATTTTGGAGGATGCAGAAATCTCCACCTTTCCTCATGTTGTCATATAAGCTGCCTTACCCGGTTCCCCAGTGTAATTTCTTCTTTTGAGTAATTCCATTCCCAACCTCCCTATCTCTGACAACATATCCATTGCTGTGGCAGCATCCCACACCTGTAAGAAGTCAGCCTACTTTTGGAATGAGTTATGGACCACTCCCATTTCTCTTGACAGGGCCATCTTTGAGAAGGGGAGGAAGGTAAGGCCCTGAGCAAATCTCCTCACCTCACCATCAACCTCCTATGACATCATTAGACAAGTGAGTCTTGGTACATGTGAATACCCAGGCAAAGTCAGAATAGAAGAGTCAAATAAGGTGAGGTGATATACCCCCAATTTTACACAGCCTAAGAAGTACGTGGGAATAAGAAGGAACGTGAGGAGTTGGCTGCTCGTCCCACTCCCACCAGATTTTCTTTGATAGGGGAACAGGTGCAAATAGCACATTCTGGGACCTTGCTCTGGGGTTCTGCTTCCAATCATTGTCTTCATGACTTTTCACCACACTCTGTGCTGAGTTAAACGGGCATCAGCACAAGTTTTAGTAAGCTGGCCTCCTCTTCTTGGGACTCACTGGCTACCCTCTCCCACAAAAAAAGGCTATTGTCTATACACACACACACACACACACACGTACACATGCATGCACACACATGTGCACACGCATTAAAAATATGTGCATATACGTAGGGGCCTTTCATCTTTCTTAACATGAATATTCTAAAGAACATGGCTTACTGGCATTTTTAATAGTTTAAATTTTAAATATTTATATGAACCTAAGTTTTTTTTTTTTTTTTTTTTGGTGTAAGAGTTGAGTACGCTGCTCAGACCAGCAGCAAGTGTAAAACGTAGAACAGACCACCACTGTGGACAAGAAGGTCTGCAGTACGACTATTCAGATGTGCACAAATTTACCTGAAGCTGGCTGGTGTCAGATGATGCAAGGCCCAGAAAAGCATTCCCTCAAGGGAGTTCATGAAAGGCTAGTCCAGCCAGCTGTTTTATGAAAAGTGATCTAAAGTCAAATAAGTTTGAGAAACACAATATGCCATACTAGAAGTTGTTCTAGCCCTGGCCTGACCTCCGCCCTTCTCCACCCTCTGGGAGATTTATATGTATGTTAGCATATTGAAGGCCCTGGAATATTTACAGTTTTGCTTTATTCAGCCCAGTGTTTCTCAACTTATTTAAAAATGAATCCTTTTTATTTTACTATATGTATTAAATCCCCACAATTCTAGTGTTCCATGGACACCTGGGGCATATCGCCCTGGAACCATATTTACAAATTATTATTCTAAAGTGTTCTAAAGGGGTAGATGTCATTATCTGGCACAAACTGTATGCAGACCAGAGCAGATGAAAGCCTCTTTGCAGATCATAAGATTAAAACAAGATTTGTACTCACTTTTTTTTTTTTTAACGACCTACGGACATTTTGTGCTCACACATGTTTTGTGAAGACAAAAGGAAAAGGCCACTGGGACATTACTGAGGAAGACTCTATCCCGAAACTGAAACAATACCTCTTTGGGTCATTTTGGAGAAGAGATCTGACTCCCTTCTCCCAGATAGGTAGATAAGTCATGGCAAGTTTCTAAAGGCGGCAGTATTTTAAATTATGCATAATGCTAGATGCAATTTGCTCTATTTTCTCAATCTAGATCATTTCTCTGGGTAATTTGATTTTCAAAGGCAAGGGGTACTGGCAGGAATCAAGAATACGAAGTAATAAAAAAGCACACTACATCTTTCTTCAAGTCCCTTCTTGCTCTATGGTCTGTAAATTGTCTCTAGGGTAGAGGAGATTTGGGTAGGGACAGCTTACCATATAGTTATCATTCAAGATGAGATAAGCAGATGCAATTTCTAGGAAGTAATATAAGGCTTTGTTGTTTTCCCCCAGAGCCAGAAAGTGGTAGGCCAGAGGCAAGATGACAATCTCCAAGATCTCCTCACACTGGCAGGATTCCAGGGGGATGATGTCTTCCTCAGTTGTCTTCATTTTTGTTATAATGATGTCAAAGAAACCCAAGATCTTTTCTCTTATTTCTTCAGAACTGCCCAAATGTAGAAATAGGAATAATAGCTTCTTAGTATAGCTTTTGATATGAAAATATCTTGAAAAACTAATAAATAGCAGGATAATAAAATATAGATGCTACTGTCCAACTCACCACACAAACCCTACCACATTTCCCCCCTGCACTGAGGCCAAAAGTACTGACCAGCCAAATAATTGTAACAGTATTCTGAATTTAATGATAATTGTTTCAGCTCTACCTCCTAAACAATTATATATTCCTGTACCTGAGATCATCAGGAAATATGTTAGATTTCTTAGGAATCTCTGATTTGGAAAAGGTGATCTCTTCTTCAGCTAGAAAATAAACAAAGGAGTTATGTGGGTCATTGAAATTCTACATGTGGTGGACATGTCTGGTGTCCACCAAAGAAGCTCTCTCCCCTTTCACAGTATAGACTTGTTGCTGCCCAGCCGGGATCTACATTTACCAGTCCCCATTGCACCCCAGGTGAAACTACATGATTAGTTCTCACAATGGCATAGATAAGTGATGTATGCTACCTCCGGGCTGAGACTGTTGGGTGTCTTCTCCACCCTCTCCTTCCACAGGAAAGCAAAGGACTCTGAGGCCCTAGAGGAAAGCAAAGCCACAAGATGGACGGAGCCTGGGTTCCTGATTTACTGTGTACAAGGTCATTTGTCAAAATCCTCCTTGGATTATTACATGAGCAGGAAAAAACTACCATTCTATTGTGTTAAGTCACTGAAATGTTGGGCTATGTTATAGCTGATAACATTATCCTAACCAATTTACCCTACAACTAAAACTATGAAGAAAGTGACATAAGTTTCTAGTGGGAAAGTATAGATATTTAAATAAGATATCCCTAAAAGACAACTAAAGGGCAGAGAATACAGAATTTAAAACCTTCAGAAGTTTGTATAATCTAAACAGGCTTCAATAGGTTAAGAAATTCCATAATGATATTAGAACAGAAAACAAATGAGGATTGTCTAATCTGGCCACCTCTTTACTCAAGGAGAAGAATCCTAAAACGGGGAAGGGCTTGTCTTAGATCATATATCTGCTAATGACGAGGTAGGACTAGCACCCAGGTCTCCTGGCTCCAGGGCTAATGCATCACTTCACGGATCTTTTATAAAGATGTAATTTGAACACCTAGTTATCATCTTCTCTTTTTTTTTGTTTAATGATATTTTATTGTGTTTTTGATGAAGGTTTACACAGCAGCTTAGATTCCCATTCAACAATTTCTACACAAATGACATCGGTTATATTCTTCACAACGTGGAAACATTCTCATTATTTAAATTCTGGTTGTTCCATCTCCAGTAATCTAGCTTCCCTGCCCCCCCCTTACCTTCTCATCTTCGATTTACAGTAATTGTTGACCATTTGGTCTCATATAGATGATTTTTTAAAGAAACACAGTGAGTACAGATGATATTCTTTATTTCGTGAGCCAATCTGTTATTTAGCTAAAAGGCGAGCTCAGGGGCTTGTTCTGGTTCAAGGTTTAAAGACTATGTCAGGACAATAGTATTGTGGAGTCCTCCAGTCTCAACTGGTCCAGTAAGTCTGTATTTATTAAGAACTTGAGGTTCTCTTATATATTTTTCTCCCATTCTATCAGGATCCATCTATTGTGGTCCTGTAGTTATCACCTTCTTTCGGAAGTCTCTGTGCCCTTGTTCCCATAGAATTAGTGCTCCATCAACCCCTGTGCAGACTTCTGTCATGGATCTTATCACACTGTGTATTGTCCACCTGTCCTTCTAGATTGCCATCTGGTATATACCTAGTGACTAGAAGCTGAATATATCCATTTGTGCTTCTGCTCCTATAAAACTGCTCTTGTCAAGGTTACGAGTGGAAATCTTGTTACCAAATCAAAAGGCTACATCTTTGTCCTTATCTTATTACATCTTTCAGCAGCATGTAATACAATTGAGCATTCTCTCTTTCCACTGGCTTCACCCATTTCCTTGGTCTCCTCCCTCACTGACTGCCCACTTTGCCGGCTTTCATTCCTCTACCAGTATTCTCCATGTTGGCTCTGGGCTCCCTTCTCCTAGGTAATTTCATCTGCCCATGACTTCACATCCCATCTATATGCTAGTGACTTTCAGTTTTATATCTCTAAGCTCTGACACCTACCCTTAATTACAGACTCATATATCCACGTGCTCTGGCAACTGCTATTTAGATGCCTAGTTAAAAAACAAACAGTTGCTGTTGAGTCGATTCTGACTCACAGTGACCCATTGTGTGTCAGAATAGAACTGTGCTCCATAGTGTTTTCAGTGGCTGATATTTTGGAAGTAGACTGCCAGGGCTTTTTTCCAAGGTGCCACTGGGTAGACTGGAATCCCCAACCTTTCAGTTAGTGTCCAAGCACATTAACGGTTTTTACTACCTAGGGACTCCAAATACCTAATGAGCCAAACCCACATCAAGTCAATTCCAACTCACAGCTACCCTATAGGACAGGGTAGAGCTGCCCCATAGAGTTTCCAAGGCTGTAAATCTTTATGGAAGCTGACTGCCACATCTTTCTCCCATGGAGCGGCTAGTGGGTTCAAACTGCTGACCTTTCGGGTTAGCAGCTAAATGCTTAGCCACTGTGCCACCAGGGATTCTTAGAAACCTAGTAGACATCTCAAAATTAACATGATCTAAACAGAACTTGAATTTTTCTACCTCCATCAACCTATACCCCACCTACGTCATCCTTATCTCAGTAAGCATCACCACCATACATCCATTTTCTCAAGGCAAAAACCTTGGCAATATCCTTGATTATTTCCTTTCCCTTAACCCTATCAACCCATCAGAAGGTCCCACTGACTCTACCCCAAAAACATATCTGAATCCATCTACTTCTGTCCATCTTCACTATAGTGCTATCCTAGCCCAACACCCAAATTTTATCTGGACAACTGTAATAAACTAATATCCCTTCTACTCTATTTCCTTCAACCTGTTCTCTACAAAGAAGACAGAGTAAACACGATGTTTTAAAAACATGATTCAGATCTCTGTGGCAGGAGCTGCCATGCTCTCCCAGCAACTTCTATTGTCCTTTTTCTCCTTAGTAACAGCTCAGTTTTACTCAAGACAGCCACACATCCAGTTAAAAGACTACATTTTCCAGCCTCTCCTGAAACTGCATATGTCCATGTGACTAAGTCTAAGTTCTGGTCAATGTGATAAAAAATGAGGCGTTGGGTAGGACTTCTAGAAAGTTCCTTAAGAGGGAGGGGGCACTCCTTTTATTTTTTGGCTTTTCTTCTCTTTATTCTGGCATGAAATACGCTAAATCCAACAGTTGATTTGGACTAAGGATCCCAGATGATCAAAGCCTACATACTGGTCCCAATGGTGAGGAAATGATTTACATGAAAGAGATAAATTTAATAACAAAGTTACACCAAGGGCTCAGTGGTTAAAGAGCTAGACTGCTAAACAAAAGTTTGGCTGTTCAAATCCACCTGCAACTCCTTGGTAACCCTATGGAGCAGTTCTACTCTGTCCAATGGGGTTGCTATGAGTCAGGATCAACTTGATGGCAACAGTTTTTTTTTTTTTTTTTTTTTGGTTTTAGCTGGGTGGTACAAGCAGTTTGCAATTGCCTGCTAACTCAAAGGTTGGTGATTCATACCCACACAGCAGCTCTGCAGAAGAAAGGCCTGGCAAACTGCTTCTGTAAAGATTACAGCCAAGAAAATCCTATGGAGCAGTTCTACTCTGTAACACATGGGGTTGCCATGAGTTAGGGGCCAACTCAATGACAGCTAACAACAACAACAGATGGGTCTTTGTTATATGCAGCCAATGATAATTCTAATCAATACCTCTTCAATGTGTCCGAATCCACAGAATAAAATTCAAACTATCAAAGCCTACAAGGCCCCTTACTGGCTTATTAACCTGCTTATTGTCCGCCAGTCTCCATCAAAATTAAAAATTTATGAGAACAGACACATGTCTATCCTTTCGCCACTATAGCCCCAGTGCCAGGGTGGCTGCCTAGCTCGATAAGCAGATGCTCAATAAATATTTGCTGAATAAATGCTTGTTTGTTGAAAAAAATCAATGAATTAAAAATAAAATACTATTCCTGCTTTTTGTCATGATATCATTTGCCATTGGCTGAGTCATATTTTCAGTTCTCAATTTTCTTCATTTAACAAGGGAAAAATTACATCAAGATTCCCTACTTCAAAGAGGGTCTGTAAAAATCAAAAGAAAAAAAAAGATACAAAGTTCTTGTAGGTTTTCAGAAGAAAGGAGGCATGCAAAGACACCACTTTTTCACCCTGTTATTTCAAAGATCTAGAATAAGACTTCAGGTTCAGGGTGACAAACTCACCTCTTGTGTTTTCTACTGTCCCTGCAGGTCCAGGACATTTTACCTCATTAAAATGAGAGTAAAATACTTTTTTGGAAACGAGACTAAGTGTGCACACCAGCTCAGGAGCAAGGACGAGAAGGCAGGAGGGGAACCCAGTGTGGAGAAGGGGAGAAAGTTGACGCGTCATGGGGTTGGTAACCAATGTCACGAAACAATATATGTATCAATTGTCTAATGAGAAACTAATTTGCTTTGTAAACTTTCACCTAAAGTACACTAAAAAAAAGGAAAAAAAAATTTGGAAGCATAATCCTAGGCTGTACAGAACAGGAGGGTCACATTCCTGTCTTAGGGCCATTGCACTGGCTGCGCTGGAACGCTGCTCCTCAGCCATCCACATGACAAAATCCCTCACTTCCTTTATCTTTATACAAATCTCTCCCCTCAGTGAGGGCTACCTTATTGATTCTGCACTCTTGATCTCCCTTGCCCTACCCAACATGTGTTTTTCTCCATGGGATTTATCACTTGCAACATGTTACATAATTTATTTTTTATTATGTTTTTTCTTCCTTGTCTGTTTTTCCCTAATAGAATGCTGTTTTGTTCACTGATGTATCTCAAGTGCCTAGATCAGGGCCTGGCACGCAGTAGGAACTCAATAAATATTTGTTGAATGAGTAACTAACTGATACACTGGATGAGATTTTAACACATTTCTGGAAAACAAAGGAGTGAGAGGAGTGGCAGCTGATAAAGTAGGTGGAGGAAGCTGAAGGAGGGAGCCCATGGTCCCTGTAGATCCCTGGCATGGATCAAGACTCGGAGAACAAGAGTTTTTAAGAGGGACATGAGGATTCAGAGAGAACTGGAAAGGGGATTAACTTCCTCATTCTCACTCATGCCTAATCTGTGTCTATGAGCCTCTCCCAGTCCCCTTGGCCAGTACCCCCTGAAAGCCCAGCCCTGCACAGGGGGAAGCTCGGAGATCATGGCAGAGCAGGAGCTCTGGAATTAGACTGACCTGTGATTGAAAAAAGTCTGTTGCTAGTTCCATGACTTTGGGCAAATTACTTAATCTTCTAGAACCTCAGTTATCTCATCTATAAAATGAAAATAATTCTTCACCTTGGAAGGTAGATATGAGGATCAAATGAGAATGCATGAGAAATAGGGAAAAGGTGAGACTAAATATTTATTTTTGTATCTACTATGTGCTAGGTACTTTACATGTATTTCTTCCTGATTTTTACAAACTGCTTCTGTGAAGATTACAACCAAGAAAACCCTATGGAGCAGTTCTACTTGTAATACATGGGGCTGCTATGAGTCGGGGGCCGACTTGATGGCAGCTAACAACAACAACATATTGTAACATAGAAGTCCCCTATTTGCAGCCTGTTTTCCCAACCAGGCTTAGCCAGAATCACCAAGGCTCTCTGACTAGGGGAGGTGCTCCCTAGCCACTCATGAACGAGGCTGGGATCAGTGATGCTGCTGCAAGTCGGACATCCGCCACACATGCAGTGACTGTGTCCTTGGATCCTTACACCATCTGAATCCTCTGCTATGTTTTCCCAGGTCACATGGATGGTTTGTGTTACAGGTTTACAATTTTTTATTTTTGCTTTTCAAGAGGCCTTAAATCCCTGCCCTGAACACAAGCCCTCTTTTCTAGGGCCCCTGACCTGCTTATCCTGGCTAATTCCCTCCCACTCATATCCTTTTTCTGCTGGAAACTTGTTTCAAACCAGACCAACAAAACAACATTCTTATCTGCCAAGAAACACCACTCCCTGGAGGATCTTGCTCTTGCTCCCACTCCAACCCCCTGTATCCCACTCCCTGATTTGAATTAAGTTGGGGTCTGTTTTATCATTTGGGGCACTTTAATTGGAGATATAGTTGCACCCCATTTTGCCAAAGCCTCTTATCCCCACACCTTCCCTGACAGTCTGACAGTGAGGTTGGTTCTGCCAGACTGAAGTACACATGCATTCCCTGACTCACGGGCTTACACTGCCCAAGTTTCATCATTCTTTGCGTCCAACCCCCCAAGGAACTTGAAACCTTCGTGATCTACACCCACTCCTTCTAGATCTACTCTTCAGATTTCAAGGGAGAATTAGTTACAAAATAAGTGGGTTTACTTTTAATTCCATGGGCCTTAGCCATCTTCTTAATGGTATCCACGTCCAAAGTGTTGAGTCGAATGTCCACTGTGAAGTGGTGGTAAGGAATGAAGTCCCCACTTCTGCAGTGGTCACATTTGTGAGCATTTTCTTCTAGAAAACGGGCACATTTCAAGTGCATGGCTTTCTTCTGGTCCTTCAGCCATAGCTCATAGGCTGTTTTCTGCATCATAGGCTTGCAGAATCGAATGATGTGGCACTCAATCACCTCGCTTTCTAGTTCTCGAAGTTCTTCCTCTTCACCAAGAGCTAAAGAGAACAGAAAGGGGTTTTCAGCCAGACAGTGGGTAATAAATAAGTTCCTGCTACTTAACACAGATCCATTCTTTGGTCTAGGTGTGCTTTTAACTAAGGGGAAATATGAGTCACTTCCAGACTCTACTCACCCATTCCTTCACTGGGCTTCAGAGACAGGGAGCGAAAATGCACCTCAAATGAGGCTGCGTGCTGTTTCAAAGCCATCCGGAGCTCCTTGCCATTCCGGAAACAATCAAAGATGTTGGATTCCACTAGGGTTGCCAGGGCCTTGATCATCATCTTCATGTTCCAACAAGGGAGGATCTCAAACAACAACTCTGTGGTGAAGGTCTGGCCAATAATAGCCGCACATCTCACCAACATTTGGTGGGAAAGGCTCATGCTGTCCAGCTGGACCAAAGAGATTTCTGCAGGTAGAAAACCATGCAAGAGGGAACTAGTCATCTATCTTTATCAAACACTTTCTAGAGACAGACAACCATCATACTGTACAGTTCTTGTTCATAGAAACCCAGTCAAGCTAAGTTTTAAAAAACATTTGTTTAGTATCTACTTCTCTGATGACATTTGTGCTGGGAGTACAGACGATGCAGATGCTATGGTCCAAAAATATGTGTGGTACAATGACCAGACAGAAATTAGATCAATGTCAAGGTGTTCCGATTCAGTGTTAAAGTGTGCCAAGGGTGTCTGAGAAGAGAAGAGATTGTTGTGGGCCAAAGTAGTGAGGGGAGGCAGATAAATGATAAATTCTATGATAAATTTCCATCTGGTCCTTCTCTGTTCCCTTCTTTGGCCACTCTGTCTCCTGGGACCTCTTAGCAGTTAGGCTCCTATCTTCTTGTCCCCAAAGGTTTGTTCATTCTGATGTCATACATGTCATACAATATGGTCATGACCAGTTGTCAGAGAGTTCATATCTCCATCTAAGCCCGAGTAACATAGCTCACGTGGCTTCCTGGACATTTTGACCAGCATGTCCTTCCATTACCTCACACATCACGTACAAAATTTGAACTTACCCACAGAACACTGTAGAAGCTAGGCTAGGCTACTTTTCTGCTTTAGTAGACACAATGAATAAAACATAAATGACACTCTTTTGAAGACCGAGAATCTTGAGTTGTCTCTGGGTCATCCTTCTAAGCATTATGTTATTTATATAAGGCACAGCAGATTGAATCTAAATGCATACTAGGACACTGCTTGCAAGTCATTTTTCTTTAAAAGAATAATAATACATCCCTGATACAAACTCCCTTGTCTATCATTTCTTTCTCATAAAAGACGATGGCAGAATAAGTTTCAGTATTAGATTTTCTTCACCATTATTCGATTTTTGTTTAATTGAAATTTTACTGCACCTAATTATTTCATGCAGCTGAATAAACCTTTGTTTAAATTAGGCCCCAGAATGTGCGCAGGGAAGGTGGCTCCTGATTAGAAGTTAGAAAAGGCAAGCCCACTCTGAGCCCTTTTACCGCTTGGGACAATAAAAAAACAACAGCAACAAGAGCAAAACCCCCAGTGCGAGTTTTTTACTATTCTTCTTTCTTTTTAGATAATCATCCTAGAGGAAGTAAAAAGGGAGTCTAGGTACTAGAGAATAAATACCAGGTCCAATTTTCTTTACCTTTTAATGATGCTGGGGGTGACAAGTTTTTCAATCTAACACCACCAGCGATGTTACAAACTTCTTCATTTCCCTCCTCACTACTGGGAACAAGCATATTTAATTCTTCTGTTGGCTTAGTGAAATTCTCTACAAGGATATAAAAATGAGGAAAAGTTGAGAGCCATTATCCTATCTTATAACATCTGATTTTCCAGTAAACTTCAAGATGGATATCACATACGAAAATCTACACTTGCTCAGGAACTGTTTTGGTTCCCCCCCTCCCCAAAATGGATTGGCAGTAAGTATTAGAAGTCTTCCACAGTACATTCAGTTTACAAAAATTTGATGCAGAGTCAAATTATCAGGAGCTAGTATTTTTTAGTAAAATTTGCATGTCTGCATGTTCACACATCCACATTCAGATACAAAAACATTTTGAACTCTAATTAAAAAAAAAAATTAGGACATGGCTATTATCAGAGAGCCACTTCTTATCTGTCAGTTTGTTGTACTGTGGTGGCTTGCATGTTGCTATGATGCTGGAAGCTATAATATCAGTATTCAAATAGCAGCAGGGTCACCCATGATGGACAAGTTTAGCAGAGCTTCCAGACTAAGACAGACTAAGAAGAAAGACATGGCAAGCTATGTCCGAAAATTAGTCAATGAAAACTCTGTGGAACACAACAGAACATTGCCCAATATAGTCTAGAAGATGAGCCCCCTAGTTGTAAGCACTCAAAATACACAGTGGCCTCAACAATGGACTCAAGCGTACCAAAAACCATGAAGATGGTGCAAGACCAGGCAACATTTTGTTCTCTTGTACATACTTTACTGTGAGTCAAAACTGACTCAATGGCAGCTAACAACAACAATTATCAGAAAAAGAGATTAAAAATAGTGAGATATGAATAATAAACTTGCCTAGTAATTTTGTCTTCTGGTGCTCCAAAATGCAATATTTATTTATCCCTTCAGTCATTCACCACCATTGTAACCCTTGGTAGCTACAAAGCACTGTGATAGATGATGTATAAATATGAAGGTGAACACAACCAAGTCCCTGGACAGATAAGTCATACTCACAAAGAGCTAGACTGCCAGGCAGTAAACAAGTACCACGTGAGTGGGCACAAACAGTGTCAGAGAATTCATATCAATACCAAGAAATCAGTTGCTGTTGAGTCATATCAATGCAGTACACATTTATTAAGGACACTGAATGCACCATATCCTGTGAAGGCTGGAAACATGAATTAGGCATACTCTCAATCCTCAAGGAGCTTAAAACTCTATGGAGAAAAGGACCAAAGTCCACTAAATAGGAAAAGACAGTCTTTTTAACAAATGGTGCTGGCAAAGCTGGATATCCACCTGTAAAAAAAATGAAACAGGACCCATACCTCATACCATACACAAAAAACTCAAAATGGACCAAACACCTAAATATAAAACCTAAAATGATAAAGATCAATGGAAGAAAAGAGACAACACTGGGGGCCCTAATATATGGCATAAATACAATACAAGCCATAGCTAACAATGCACAAACACCAAAAGATAAACTAGATGACTGGGAGCTCCTAAAAATTAAACACTTATGCTTACGAAAAGACTTTACCAGAAGAGTAAAAAGAGAACCTATGGATTGGGAACAAATTTTTGGCCACAACATATCCGACAAGGGCCTAATCTCTAAAATCTACAGAATACTTTAACACCTTGATCACAAAAAGACAAATAATCCAATTAAAAAATGGGCAAATGATATGAACAGACACTTCACCAAAGAAGACATTCAGGTGGCTAACAGACACACTAGGAAATGTTTGTGATCATTAGCCATTAGACAAATGAAAATTGAAACTACAATAAGATACCATCTGTCATGGACTGAATTATATCCCTCCAAAAATGTGTGTATCAATTTGGCTGGGCCATGATTCCCAGTATTCCATGGTTGTCCTCCATTTTGTGATTGTAATTTTAAGTTAAGGAGGATTAGAATGGGATTGTAACACCCTTACCAGGTCACATTCCTGATCCAATGTAAAGGGAGTTTCCCTGGGGTGTGGCCTGTACCACCTTTTATCTCTCAAGAGATAAAAAAGGAAAGGGAAGCAAGCAGAGAGTTGGGGACCTCATGTTACCAAGAAAGAAGCACAGGGAGCAGAGCACATCCTTTAGACCCGTGGTTCCTGTTCAGAGAAACTCCTAGTCCAGGCAAAGATTGACATGAAAGACCTTACCCTAGAGCTGACAGAGAGAAAAAGCCTTCCCCTGGAGCTGATGCCCTCAGTTTGGACTTCTAACCTACTAGACTGTGAGAAAATAAATTTCCCTTTGTTAAGTCATCTACTTGTGGTATTTCTGTTATAGCAGCACTAGATGACTAAGACACCATCTCTCCCTGACATTACTGGCACTCATAAAAAAAAAAAAAAAACCATAAAGCAGAAAATAATAAATGTTGGAGAGGTTGCAGGGAGATCGGAACTCTTATACACTGCTGGTGGAAAAGTAAAATGGTACAACCACTATGGAAAATTATATGGTGCTTCCTTTTAAAAAGTTAGAAATAGAAGTACTATACAATCCAGCAATCCCACTCCTAGAAATATATCCTAGAGAAATAAGAGCCATCACATTAATAGACATATGCATACCCATGTTCACTGCAGCATTATTCACAGCAGCAAAAAGATGGAAACAACCTAAGTGCCCAACAACAGATGAATGGATAAACAAATTATGGTACAGCACACAACGGAATATTACACAACAATAAAGAACAACGATGAATCTGCTCAACATCTCACAATGTGAATGAACTTCAAGGGCATTATGCTGCGTGAAATAAGTCAATCACAAAAGGACAAATATGGTATGAGACTACTATTATAAAAACCCATGAAAAGTTTTACACACAGAAAAAAACAATCTTGGTGGTAATGGGGGAAGGGAAGGGTAGAGAGGGGAAATCACTAACTAGAGAGCAAACAAGTCTTAACATTGGTGAAGGGAAAGACAACACACAATATAGGGGAAGTCAGCACAACTTGAACGAGACAAAGACAGAGATGCTCCCCAGACACATCCAAATACTGTGAGGGACCAAGTTCCTGGGGCTGAGTGCTGGGGAACATGGTCTCAGGGGACATCTAGGCCAATTGGCATAATGTAGTTCATAAAGAAAGTGTTCTACATTCTACTTTGGTGAGTAGCCTTTGGGGTCATAAAAGCTTGCGAGCAGCCATCTATGATACAGTTATTGCTCCCATCGTGGTCGGAGCAAAGGAGTATAAAGAAAACCAAAGACACAAGGAAAATACTAGTCCAAAGGACTAATGGATCACATGAACCACAGCCTCCACCAGCCTGAGTCCAGAAGAACTAGATGGTGCCTGGCTACCACCACTGACTGCTCTGACAAGGATCACAATAGAGGGTCTTGGACAGAATGGAAGAAAAATGTAGAACAAAATTCAAATTCACACACGCAAAAGACCAGACTTATTCGTCTGACAGAGTCTGGAGGAACCCCTGAGACTATGGGCCCTGGATATCCTGCTAACTCAACTGAAGCTACTCCACAAGTCCACCTTTTAGCCAAAGATTAGACAGGCCTATAAAAGAAGCAATAACACACATGAGGAACATACTTCTTAGTTCAATTAAGTATATGAGGCCAAACGGGCAACACCTGCCCAAGAGCAAAGACAAGAAGGCTGGAAGGGACAGGAAAACTAGATGAATGGGCATGGGGAACCTGGGGTGGAAAAGGAAGGGGGGAGAGTGCTGACACGTTGCAGGGATTGCAACCAATGTCACAAAACAATTTGTGCATAAATTTTTTAATAAGAAACTATTTTGCACTGTTAATTTTCACCTAAAACACAATAACAGTAATAAAAAAAAGCACATACAACCTCCTTAAAAAAATCTATGGACACAGATATTTGAATAACCAATCATAATACCAGGGAGGGTGACTGTATTGTGGCAAGAGAGGAAAAAGGAAAAAACATTTAATTCAGACTTGGTGAATTCAGAAAACCTTCATGGAAGGGGAAATATTTTAATCGAACTTCAGGTTGAAGGGATTTTCCAAATGGAGCAGAGGGGAAATCAACACAAAAACACAGAAGCCACAGAGAGCACTTAGCAAGTTAGAGGAATGTGACCGGACTAGTGTGGCTAAAGCACACACTGTGGAGTGCTGATGTGTGAGAAGTATTTGAGGAGATAGACTGGCAGCAAATCATGGAGGGCATTCAATATCATACTATGAACTTTGTTCTTTATTCCATAAGCAACGGGGAACTGTCACAGGTTTCTGAAGAGGAGACAGTAGTAACTGAGATCCAACCAGTTATTTTTAGGAAGGTAACACTGGAAGCAGCATATAAGAGACAGAGGACTATGAAAGAAGCTATAACAATAGAATGTCAAGAAATGATGACTGATAGGAGTATGTAAGTGAGACTGCAAGGAGAGAGCAAACACTAAAGATATTGAGGAAATGGCTGGGGTAGGAAAGGTAAGAATGAAGACGAGAGAGACATGAATGATGTCATTAATCAAGCTGGTAAATACAGGAAAAACTATGGTTTGAGGGGGAGGCTAGTGCTTTACGTTTCAAATATGTTGAGCTTGAGGGGTCTTTGGGACAGTCCTGAGACACTGGGTGTTGCAAATTGTTAATACACTCAGCTGCTAAACAAAAGATAGGTGGTTTGAGTACAACCAGAGCACCTCAGAAGAAAGGCCTGGCAATCTACTTCAGAAAAAGCAGTGATTGACAACCCTATGGAGCACAGTTCTACTCTGACACATAATCAACTCTATGGTAACTGGTTAGGTTTTTTTGTTTTATGGAACAATCCAACAGGCAATTGGAAATAAGGGTCTGGAATTAGGAGTGAAGGTAGATGTCCCAGGCTGGGTTCTCTAGAGAAGCAAAATCATTAAAGCATATAAATATCAATTGCCATGGAATCAATTCCAACTCATAGCAACCCTATCAGGCAGAGTAGAACTGCCCCATAGGGTTTCCAAAGAGCTGCTGGTGGATTCAAACTGCCAACCTTTTGGTTAGCCACTGCACTACCAGAGCTCCAAATATATATATATATAAAATAATAATAATAATAATATATATATATATAGTGAGATTTATATCAAGGAAATGTCTCACGTGGTTGTAGAGGCTGGAAAGTCCCAAGTCCTTGGGTTAAGCTGGAGGCTCCTCCTGTCTCATGTAGCTGCAGGGGTTGGTGAACCCAAGATCAGCAGGTTGGACAGGAGGGCTCTGGCTCACAGGCTGCAGAGATGAATGAATCCCAAAATCAGCACGGAAGGCAGCAGGTAAGCTGCTAGCTCAAGTTCCCAGAACCAGGCATCAGACGAACAGGAACCAGCTGCAGGATTCAGAGTGAGCAAAAGCCCACCAGCCTTGTGAGAAAGTCCACCTATACTGAACACAGGCCACACCCCCAAGGAAAACCCCTTTCAACTGATTGGTTACAGCAGATCCCATCACAGACGTGATTACATTGTATCAGTTCTCATCAAGGAGATGATTACATCATTACCCCACTACCAAACTGCATCATTACTGCCAACCCCCTGAGAATCATAACCCAGCCAAGTGCATACACAACCTTAACGATTACAGTCCACCCCTTGTCAACTTGGCACCTTTACACAACTCCTGAAACTACACATAATCTCTACATAGACATTTATAAAGTCATACTTGCACCTAACATGATGCAACTAACATGTGTAAAACCAAAAACACATTAGTCCTGTTTACATCTTATAAGTGAAGAAAACAAAAATATTTGATGCACACATACAAAGAATAAATAAAAATACTCATAACAATTACAGTCCTCATTTCTGCAACTGGTCATGTGGTCGTAACTGGTATTTAGGACAACCTTCTTCTACCACCCATCCCGTATTCCCTTTGCCCTCAGCAAGCACTTCAGCTGGTTTTGGTTCTTTGCCTGGTGGGTCTGGGCCATTAGTATTCATGTCAGAATTGGGTTGCTATAGTTTTCCATTGACTTTAATCACAGGGCATGGTAATACTAAGAGATGCCCTAAGGGATCACATGCATTCCAGGCATACTCTTCTTTGCCTTCATTACATAATATCAATTTGATTTCCTCTTGGTAATCAGGATCAATCACACCAGCCAATATGGTAACGCCTTTCTTTGCCTGTTGATCCAGAGGCATGAGGAGCCCAAAGTGGCCATGTGGCATTCTTAGCTTCCAGTTCAATGGAATCAGGGATGTGTCTCCAGGAGGGAGCATTCTTCTCTTTGGAACTAGGACCTCTAGACCTGCAGAGCATAGAGTCACGTGGACAGGAAGCAAAATTTTTGTGAGTGCATCACTAGGGGTAATAGTGAGTGGTGCCACTCCCATTTCCACCCTTTCATTCCTGGACTCATGAATCCTGGGTAAGGGAGAAAAAGCACCATATATTGAATGCTGGTGTAGAGCATATACATCCTCCTGGAGAACATTGCCCCAACCCTGCAATGTACTGGCACCTAGCTAGCTCTGTAATTGTGTCTTTAGAAGGCCATCCCATTGTTCTGTCAAGCGAGCTGCTTCAGGATGATGGGGAACATAGTAAGACCAGTGAATTCCATGAGCATGGGCCCTTTGCCACACTTCATTTGCTGTGAAGTGAATCCCTTGATCTGAGGTGAGGCTGTGTGGGATACCATGATGGTGGATAAGGCATTCTGTAAGTCCACAGATGGTAGTTTTGGCAGAAGCACTGCTTGCAGGGAAGGCAAATTCATATCCAGAGTAAGTGTCCATTCCAGTAACAATAAAATGCTGCTCTTTCCATGATAGAAGCGGTCCAATGAAATCAACTTGCCACCAGATTGCTGGCTGATCACCTTGAGGAATGGTGCCATATCAAGGACTCAGTGTTGGTCACTGCTGCTGGTAGATTGGGCACTCAGCAGTGGCTGTAGCCAAACTGGCCTTAGTGAGTGGAAGTCCACATTGCTGAACCCATGCATAACCTCCATTCCTGTCACCATGGTCACTCTGTTCATGAGCCCACTGGACAATGATACGAGTGGCTAGGGAAAGAGGATGTGCCACCAGGGCTTAGTATACCAAAAAAGGGGCCATGGGGTGTGTGTGTGTGTGTGTGTGTGTGCATGTGTGTTTGTGTTGGGGATAGAGGGTGAGGAATCAAGGGTATGACTTGATCCATGCTCATTTATGCTTCTTTATTTCACCTTCCAGGTCCTAACACCCTAATGACCATTCTTTCAAGTATTCAACCATTATTAACTGGATGCCTCTAGGTATCAGGCCCCCTTCTAGGACTGGGAATTCAGTGGTGTACAAGAATGTGAGCTACATTCTAACAATGGGAAACAGACAATAAACAATAGGTAAATAAATCAGAAAAAGCTCATAATGTGATGAAATTGTGTGAAAGAAATCTATAGGGTGACAGAAACTAATGAGAAGGTGCAGGATGGGGGAGGCCTTCTTTAAAAAGAAAGTGGTCAGACAAAGTTTCTCTGAGGAGGTGATGCCTGAGCTAAGGGAGAGAAAAGCAAGCTATGTGAAGTACCTGGGGAGAGAGAGCAGCAATTCACAGCAGGAACAAGCTTGGTGTATTACAGGAAATGAGGCCAATATGGCAGGCGAACACCGAGAGTATTGATAACGCCAGAGAAGGAGGCCAAAGTCAGTCCCACAGAGATGTCTAGTCCTGATTGGGAGTTTTGATTTCATTGCAAGCTCAATGCGAAAGGTTTTAAACAGGGGAGAGACCTTATTATTTTTAAAAGAGCTCATAATAGACATTGAATAAATGTGTGTTGAATTCATAGGCAAATGCATGAATGCAGGAATAGTATTGCTCAACAGTACGTAGATTTACATATTTCCTTCCATTAATACATTGGCTAGTATATATCTTTTGAACATTTTATTGTGCTTTAGGTGAAGGTTTACAGAGCAAATTAGTTTCCCATTCAATAACATGTAACAATTGTTCTGTGACATTGGTTGCAGATCCCTCAATGTGCCAGCACTCTCCCTATTTCCACCCTAAGTTCCCTGTTTCTGTTCATCTGGTTTTCCTGCCCCTTCCTCCCTTCTCATCTTCGCCTTTGGGTAAATGTTTTCTTTTGGCCTCATATAGATGATTATTCTAAGGAGCACTTTTCTCATGGGTGTTATTGTTTATTTATAGACCTATTATTTAGGTGAAAGTGGTCTCCAGGAGTGGCTTCAGTTTCAAGTTAGAAGTGCCATAGCCTGGGGGTTCTTCCAGTATCGATTGGACCAGTAAGTCTAGTCTCTTTTATGAATTTGAATTTTGTTCTACATTTTTTTTCGCACTCTATCTGAAACCTTCTATTGTGATCCTGGTCAGAGCAGTAGGTAGTAGTAGCCAAGCACCATCTAGTTCTTCTGATCTCAGGCCAGTAGAGGATGGGATGTAGTTCCTGTGGTCAGCTAATATATTTTCGTAATGAATTTATTTAGTCTAAAAATAAGGGTCATAGAAGTCATAGTCTATTTAATGATGCATTACCATCCTCTAGGAGTCCCTGGGTGGCACAAATTGTTAAGTGCTTGTCTACTAACCAAAAGTTTAGCAATTTTAATCTACCCAGAGATGCCTTGAAAGAAAGTCCTGGTGATCTGCTTCTGAAAGAACATAGCCATCGAAAGCCCTAGGGAGCACAGTTCTACTCTAACACACACGAGGTGGCCATGAGTTAGAATCAACTCGATAGCAGTTAGTTTGGTTTTGGTTTTTACCATCCCTTGAAACTAATTCAGCCAGGAAAAGCCTTTCCTGATTTTTTTTCCTTTCTTTTTTTTTTTTTATTTTTATAATTTTTATTGTGCTTTAAGTGAAAGTTTACAAATCAAGTCAGTCTCTCACAGAGATACTTATATACACCTTCCTGTTGTTGTTGTTGTTAGGTGCCATCGAGTCAGTTCCGACTCATAGCGACCCTGTGCACAACAGAAGGAAACACCACCTGGTCCTGCGCCATCCTCAAAATTGTTGTTATGCTTGAGCCCATTGTTGCAGTCACTGTGTCAATCCACCTTGTCGAGGGTCTTCCTCTTTTCCGCTGACCCTGTACTCTGCCAAGCATGATGTCCTTCTCCAGGGACTGATCCCTCCTGACAACAGGTCCAAAGTATGTAAGACGCAGTCTCGCCATCCTTGCCTCTAAGGAGCACTCTGGCCGCACTCCTTCTAACACAGATTTGTTCGTTCTTTTCTCAGTCCATGGTATATTCTATATTCTTCGCCAACACCACAATTCAAAGGCATCAACTCTTCTTCAGTCTTCCTTATTCATTGTCCAGCTTTCACATGCATATGATGTGATTGAAAAAACCATGGCTTGGGTCAGGCGCACCTTAGTCTTCAGGGTGACATCTTTGCTCTTCAGCACTTTGAGGAGATCCTTTGCAGCAGATTTGCCCAATGCAATGCGTCTTTTGATTTCTTGACTGCTGCTTCCATGGCTTCTGATTGTGGATCCAAGTAAAATGAAATCCTTGACAACTTCAATCTTTTCTCCGTTTATCATGATGTTGCTCATTGGTCCATTTGTGAGGATTTTTGTTTTCTTTATGTGGAGGTGTAATCCATACTGAAGGCTGTGGTCTTTGATCTTCATTAGTAAGTGCTTCAAATCCTCTTCACTTTCAGCAAGCAAGGTTGTGTCATCTGCATAACACAGGTTGTTAATGAGTCTTCCTCCAATCCTGATGCCCCGTCCTTCTTCATATAGTCCAGCTTCTCGGATTATTTATTCAGCATACAGATTAAATAAGTATGGGAAAAGAATACAACCCCGATGCACACCTTTCCTGACTTTAAACCAATCAGTATCCCCTTGTTCTGTCCAAACAACTGCCTCTTGATCTATGTAAAGGTTCCTTATGAGCACAATTAAGAGCTCTGGAATTCCCATTCTTCGCAGTGTTATCCATAGTTTGTTATGATCCACATAGTCGAATGCCTTTGCATAGTTAATAAAACACAGGTAAACAACCTTCTGGTATTCTCTGCTTTCAGCCAGGATCCATCTGACATCAGCAATGATATTCCTGGTTCCATGTCCTCTTCTGAAACCGGCCTGAATTTCTGGCAGTTCCCTGTTGATATACTGCTGTAGCTGTTTTTGAATGATCTTCAGCAGAATTTTGCTTGCATGTGATATTAATGATATTGTTAATTTCCACATTCCGTTGGATCACTTTTCTTGAGAATAGGCATAAACATGGATCTCTTTTGGTCAGTTGGCCAGGAAGCTGTCTTCCATATTTCTTGGCATAGACGAGTGAGCACGTCCAGCGCTCCATCTGTTTGTTGAAACATCTCAATTGATATTCAATCAATTCCTGGAGCCTTGTTTTTCTGCCAATGGCTTCAGAGCAGCTTGGACTTCTTCCTTCAGTACCATCGGTTCCTGATCATATGCCACCTCTTGAAATGGTTGAATATCGATTAATTCTTTTTGGTATAATGACTCTGTGTATTCCTTCCATCTTTTTTTGATGCTTCCTGCATCATTTAATATTTTCCCCATGGAATCCTTCACTATTGCAGCTCGAGGCTTGAATTTTTTCTTCAGTTCTTTCAGCTTGAGAAACGCTGAGCATGTTCTTCCCTTTTGGTTTTCCATCTCCAGCTCTTGGCACATGTCATTATAATACTTTGTCTTCTCGAGATGCCCATTGAAATCTGTTGTTCAGTTCTTTTACTTCATCAATTCTTCCCTTTGCTTTAGCTGCTCCACACTCAAGAGCAAGTTTTAGAGTCTCCTCTGACATCCATCTTGGTCTTTTCTTTCTTTCCTGTCTTTTCAGTGACCTCTTGCTTTCTTCATGGATAATGTCCTTGATGTCATTCCACGACTCGTCTAGTCTGCGGTCATTAGTGTTCAATGCATCAAATCTGTTCTTCAGATGGTCTCTAAATTCAGGTGGGATATACTCAAGGGCATATTTTGGCTCTCGTGGACTTGCTCTGATTTTCTTCAGTTTCAGCTTGAACTTGCATATAAGCAATTGATGGTCTGTTCCACAGTCGGCCCCTGGCCTTGTTCTGACTGATGATACCAAGCTTTCCCATCGTCTCTTTCCACAGATATAGTCAATTTCATTTCTGTGTGTTCCATCTGGTGAGGTCCATGGGTAGAGTCGCTGTTTATGTTGGCGAAAGAAGGTATTTGCAATGAAGAAGTCATTGGTCTTGCAAAATTCTATCATTCGATCTCCAGCATTGTTTTTATCACCAAGGCCATATTTTCCAATGACTGATCCTGCTTCTTTGTTTCCAACTTTCAAGTTCCAATTGCCAGTAATAATCAGTGCATCTTGATTGCATGTTCGATCAATTTCAGACTGCTGCAGCTGATAAAAATCTTCTATTTCTTCATCTTTGGCCCTAGTGGTTATGCACCAAACACTAGGGCCAAAGATACACCTTGTTACGTACTCCCAATTACTCTCCCCCAAATGAGACAGCCCACTCTCTCCCTCCACTCTCTTTCTGTGTCCATTTCGCCAGCTTCTAACCCCCTCTACTCTTTCATCTCCCCTCCAGGCAGGAGATGCCAACATAGTCTCAAGTGTCCACCTGATCCAAGAAGCTCACTCCTCACCAGCGTCCCTCTCCAACCCATTGTGCAGTCCAATCCATGTCTGACGAGTTGGCTTCAGGAATGGTTCCTGTCCTGGGCAAACAGAGGGTCTGGGGGCCATGACCAGTGGGGTCCTTCTAGTCTCGGTCAGACCATTATGTCTGGTCTTTTTTTGAGAATTTGGGGTCTGCGTCCCACTGCTCTCCTGCTCCCTCAGGGGTTCTCTGTTGTGTTCCCTGTCAGGGCAGCCATCGGTTGTAGCCGGGCACCATCTAGTTCTTATGGTGTCAGGAGGATGTAGTCTCTGGTTCATGTAGCCCGTTCTGTCTCTTGGGCTCATAATTGCCTTGTGTCCTTGGTGTTCTTCATTCTCCTTTGATCCAGGTGGGTTGAGAACAATTGATGCATCTTAGATGGCTCCTTGCTAGTGTTTAAGACCCCAGACATCACTCTTCAAAGTGGGATGCAGAATGTTTTCTTAACAGATTTTATTATGCCAATTGACTTAGATGTTCCCTGAAACCATGGTCCCCAAACCCCTTCCCCACCTACACTGGCCTTCGAAGCATTCAGTTTATTCAGCAAACTTCTTTGCTTTCGGTTTAGTCCAGTTGTGCTGACCTCGCCTGTATTGTGTGCTGTCTTTCCCTTCACCTAAAGTAGTTCTTATCTACTATTTAATTAGTGAATACCTGTCTCCCACCTTTCATCCCTCCCCCCTCTCGTAACCACAAAAGAATGTTTTCCTCTCAGTTTAAACTGTTTCTCAAGTTCTTATAATAGCGGTCTTATACAATATTTGTCCTTTTGCAACTGACTGATTTCACTTAGCATAATGCCTTCTAGGTTCCTCCATGTTATGAAATGTTTCACAGATTCCTCACTGTTCTTTATTGATGTGTAGTATTCCATTGTGTGACTATACCATAATTTATTAATCCATTCATCCATCGATGGGCACCTTGGTTGCTTCCATCTTTTTGCTATTGTAAACAGTGCTGCAGTAAACATGAGTGTGCATATATCTGTTTGTCTAAAGGCTCTTATTTCTCTAGGATATATTTTGAGGAGTGGGATTGCTGGATCATATGGTAGTTCTATTTCTAGCGTTTCAAGGAAGCACCAAATTGATTTTCAAAGTGGTTGTACCATTTTACATTCCCACCAGCAGTGTATAAGTGTTCCAATCTCTCCACAGCCTCTCCAATATTTATTATTTTGTGTTTTTTGGATTAATGCCAGCCTTGTTGGAATGAGATGAAATCTCATTGTAGTTTCGATCTGCATTTCTCTAATGGCTAATGATTGTGAACATTTTCTTATGTATCTGTTAGCTACCTGAATGGCTTTTTTAGTGAAGTGTCTATTCATATCTTTTGCCCATTTTTTCATTGGGTTATTTGCCTTTTTGTAATTGAGTTTTTGCAGTATCATGTAGATTTTAGAGATCGGGCGCTGATCAGAAACATCATAGCTAAAAACTTTTTCCCAGTCTGTAGGTAGTGTTTTTACTCTTTTGGTGACTGAAGTCTTTGGAAGAGCATAGTTGTTTGATTTTTTAGGAGCTCCCAGTTATCTAGTTTTTCTTCTGCATTCTTAATAATGTTCTGTATACTGTTTATGCCATTTATTAGGGCTCCTAATGTTGTCCCTATTTTTTCTTCCATGATCTTTATCGTTTTAGATTTTATATTTAGGTCTTTGATCCACTTTGAGCTTGTTTTTGTGCGTGGAGTGAAGTATGGGTCTTGTTTCATTTTTTTGCAGATGGATATCCAGTTATGCCAGCATCATTTGCTAAAAAGACTGTCTTTTCCCCATTGAACTGTTTTGGGGCCTTTGTCAAATATTGACTGCTCATATGTGAATGGATTTATGTCTGGATTCTCAATTCTGTTCCATTGGTCTCTATATCTGTTGTTGTACCAGTGCCAGGCTGTTTTGACCATTGTGGTCGTATAATAGGTTCTAAAATCAGGTAAAGTAAAACCTCCCACTTTGTTCTTCTTTTTCAGTAATGCCTTATTTGTCCGGGGCCTCTTTCCTTTCCACATGAAATTGGTGATTTGTTTCTCCATCTTATTAAAAAAGAATGTCATTGGGATTTGGGTCGGAATTGCATTAAATGTATAGATCACTTTTGGTAGAAGAGACATTTTTATAATGTTAAGTCTTCCTATCCATGAGCAATGTATGTTTTTCCGCTTATGTAAGTCTCTTTTGGTTTCTTACAGAAGTGTACTCTAGTTTTCTTTGTATGTCTTTTACATCTCTGGTAAGAGTTATTCCTAAGTATTTTATCTTCTTGGGGGCTACTGTAAACGCATTGATTTGGTGATTTCCTCTTCGATGTTCTTTTTTTGGTGCAGAGGCATCCAACTGATTTTTGTATGTTTATCTTGTATCCCGATACTCTGCTGAACTCTTCTATTAGTTTCAGCAGTTTTCTTGAGGATTCCTTAGGGTTCTCTGTGTATAAGATCATGTCATCTGCAAATAGAGATACGTTTACTTCTTCCTTGCCAATCTGGATGCTCTTTATTTCTTTATCTAGCCTGATTGCTCTGGCTAGGACCTCCAACACAGTATTGAACAACAGTGGTGATAAAGGGCATCCTTTTCTGGTTCTTGATCTTAATGGGAATGTTTTCGGGTCTCTCTATTTAGGGTGATGTTGGCTGTTGGCTTTGTATAAATGCCCTTTATTATGTTGAGAAATTTTCCTTCTATTCCTATTTTGCTGAGAGTTTTTATCTTGAATGGGTGCTGAACTTTGTTAAATGCCTTTTCGGCATCAATTGATAAAATCATGTGATTCTTGTCTTTTGTTTTATTTATATGATGGATTACATTAACTGTTTTTCTAATGTTGAACCATCCCTGCATACCTGGTGTGAATCCCACTTGGTCATGGTGAATTATTTTTTTGATATGTTGTTGAATTCTATTGGCTAGACTTTTGTTGAGGATTTTTGCATCTACATTCATGAGGGTTATAGGTCTATAATTTTCTTTTCTTGTGGTATCTTTACCTGGTTTTGGTATCAGGGATATGGTGGCTTCACAGAATGAGTTTGGTAGTATTCCATCCTTTTCTATGCTCTGAAATACCTTCAGTAGTAGTGGTCTTAACTCTTCTCTGATAGTTTGGTAGAACTCTCCTGTGAAGCCTTCCAGACCGGGACTGTTTTTTTGTTGGGAGTTTTTTTGATTACCTTTCAATCTCTTCTTTTGTTATGGGTCTATTTAGTTGTTCTACCTCTGTTTGTGTTAGTTTAGGTAGGTAGTGTGTTTCTAGGAATTCATCTGTTTCTTCTAGGTTTTCAAATTTGGTAGAGTACAATTTTTCGTAGTAATCTGATATGATTCTTTTAATTTCAGTTGAGCCTGTTGTGATATTGCCCATCTCATTTCTTATTCATGTTATTTGCTTTCTCTCCTTTTTTTTTTTTTTTTTTGTCATTTTGGCCAGCGGTTTATCAATTTTGTTGATTTTTAAAAAAAAATCAGCTTTGGTCTCACTAATTCTTTCAATTGTTTTTCTGTTTTCTATTTCTAATTTTTATTATTTGTTTTCTTCTGGTGCCTGTGGGTTTCTTCTGTTGCTCTCTTTCTTTTTGTTCAAGTTGTAGGGATAATTCTTTGATTTTGGCCCTTTCTTCTGTTTGTTCATGTGCATTTATTGATTTAAATTGACCTCCGAGCACTGCTTTCACTGTGTCCCAAAGGTTCTGATAGGAAGTGTTTTCATTCTGATTGGATTCTCTGAATTTCTTTATTCCATCCTTAATGTCTTCTATAATCCAGTCTTTTTTGAGCAGAGTATTGTTCAGTTTCCAAGTGTTTGATTTCTTTTGCCTGTTTTTTCTGTTATTGATTTCCACTTTTATGGTCTTATGGTCAGAGGAGATGCTTTGTAATATTTTGATGTACTGGATTCTGCTAAGGCTTGCTTTATGACCTAATATGTGGTCTATTCTGAAGAATGTTCCTTGTGCACTAGGAAAGAAAGTATACTTGGTTGCTGCTGGGTGGAGTGTTCTTTATATGTCTATGAGGTCAAGTTGGTTGATTGTGGCATATGGAACTTTCATGTCTTTATTGAACTTCTTTCTGGATGTCCTGTCCTTCACCGAAAGCGGTGTGGTGAAGTGTCCTCCTATTATTGTGGAGCTGTCTATCTCACTTTTCAATGCTGATAGAGTTATGTATCTTGCAGCCCTGCCATTGGGTGCATAAAATATTTAATATGGTTATATCTTCTTGGTGTATTGTCCCTTTAATCATTATATAGTGTCCTTCCTTATCCTTTCTGATGGGTTTAACTTTAAAGTCTATTTTGTCAGAAATTAATATTGCCATTCCTGCTCTTTTTTGATTGTTGTTTGCTTGATATATTTTTTTCTGTTCTTTGAGTTTTAGTTTGTTTGTATCTCTAAGTCTAAGGCGTGTTTTTGTAGGCAGCATATAGATGGATCTCGTTTTTTAATCCATTCTGCCACTCTCTGTCTCTTTATCGGTGCATTTAGTCCATTGACATTCAGGACAATTATGGATAGGTATGAATTTAGTGCTATCATTTTGATGTCTTTTTTTGTGTGTTGTTGACAGTGTCTTTTTCCCACTTAATTTTATGTGCTAAGTAGATTATCTTTATATATTGTCCTTTCCTCATATTTGTTGTTGATTTTGTTTCTGCCAAGTCTCTTTTTTTTTCTTATATTTTATTTTGATGAGTGGGATGGTTTGTCTCCTTTGTGGTTACTTTATCATTTACCCCTATTTTTCTAAATTTAAACCTAACTTTTATTTCTTAGCATCACTGTATCCTCCTGTCCGTATGGAAGGTGTATGATTACGTTTCTTAGTCCCTCTTTAGTATTTTAATGTTGTCTTTTCTTTTATATAATAACGTTGCTGTTACCCTGTTTTGGGCTTTTTTTTTTTTTGTAATCTTTGTTTTTTTGGATTTCCCTGTCTGGGTTGACTTCTGATTGCTCTGCCCAGTGTTCTAGTCTTGGGTTGATAGCTGATATTATTGATTTTCTAAGCAAAGAACTGCCTTTAGTATTTCTTGTAGTTTTGGTTTGGTTTTTATGAATTCCCTAAACTTGTGTTTATCTGGAAATGTCCTCATTTCACCCTCATATTTAAGAGACAGTTTTGCTGGATATATGATTCTTGTCAGGCAATTTTTTCCTTCAATTTTTTTTATATATGTCATCCCATTGCCTTCTTGCCTGCACAGTTTTTGCCGAGTAGTCCAAGCTTATTCTTATTGGCTCTCCTTTGTAGGTGACTTTTTGTTTATCCCTAGCTGCTCTTAAAATTCTCTTTATCTCTGGTTTTGGCAAGTCCAATTATAATATGTCTTGGTGACTTTCTTTTAACACCTACCTTATGTGGAGTTCGATGAGCATCTTGGATAGATATCTTCTCATCTTTCATGATATCAGGGAAGTTTTCTGCCAACAAATCTTCAACAATTCTCTCTGTATTTTCTGTTATCCCTTCCTGTTCTGGTACTCCAATCACTCGTAGGTTATTTCTCTTGATAGAGTCCCACATGATTCTTAAGGTTTCTTCATTTTTTAAAATTCTTTTATCTGATTTTTCTTCAAATAAGTTAATGCCACGTGATTTATCTTCGAGGTCAGAAATTCTAGCTTCTACTTGTTCAATTCTGCTCCTCTGACTTTCTGTTGAGCTGTCTAATTCTGTAATTTTATTGTTAATCTTGTGAATTGCTGATTGCTGTCTATGGATTTTTCCAGCTTATTAAACTTTTCATTATGTTCTTGAATAATCTTTCTAATTTCTTCAATTGCTTTATCTGTGTGTTCCTTAGCTTGTCCTGCATATTGCCTCATATCCTTCCTGATGTCTTGAAGGGTTCTGTATATTAAACTTTTGTATTCTGCCTCTGGTAATTCCAGGAATGCACTTTCATCTAGAAGATCCCTGGATTCTTTGTTTTGAGAGCCTGTTGAGGTGATCATGGTCTGTTTCTTTATGTGACTAGATATTGACTGTTTTCTCCGAGCCATCTATAAGTTATTGTATTAGTTTATGCTTGCTTACTGTGTCATAGCTTCTTGCTTTGTTTTGTTTTGGTATATCTCTATGGGTTGCTTGAGTGAGCTATGAGTGAGCTAGCTTGATTATTTTCACCTTTGGAGCTCTGGTGTCCTGTCCCAGGTGGCTAGAGCTGTTATCAGGTATATTAGTCTAGGAGTCTATTCAGTTTTCTTGAATGAATTCAGCTCAGGTTTCCAGGTAGCTGATCATCAAGTGTGTGGTACAGGCTCTGTCCTACAGTCTTAGAGGGGCAGGGGTGATTGGCATATATACCAGTATCTGATAGCAGCAGGGGCTCATGTTCTGGGAACCGACCCCCGAGTGTCTCTGAGGAAAGTGCATCCCTGTTCCCTAGAGCGTACAGGTGGGTGGGTTCTGCAGATGGACCATGGGCACCCAAAGTTTTTGGTTGTAAGCATTGGGAGGTACCAGTTATCTTTGGACCGCTGTTGCAGGTGGCTGGGTGACCTGAGTGGAGCTACCAGTCCTTAGGTCCCTGATGTGGGTAGGTGAGGATCTTGGTTAATATGCAAAGCAGTGTCAAACATGAAACACCCACCTCTCCACTGCACAGCTGAAATGGCCCACACAGGTCCGTGCAGAAGGGAAAGGTGCTCAAAGTCTACAGACGTTTTGTGCCTGGACAGGAGCTACTTCTGTCCTGAGCTCCCCTAGTTAGTGGAGCTAGCAAATTATCTTTTCCCCCAATTGCAAATTTTTTTCCTTCCCCAAGGCCAGGAGGATGGCTCTACATGCTCAACAGGGCCTATCTCAGGCCCAGGGATTCAGCCGCTGAAGCTGGCTCTGGGGTGGAGGGGCACAGCAAAACATACGTGAGTACTTACCTTTGCTGAGAGCACTGTTCTTCTCAGGTTCCGGAGGTGTGAGTAGGCTGTGCAGCTGGCTGCTTCTCCCAGAGGAAACTGCGGCTGAATGCTAGTACTAGCCTGCCACCACGGCTCCGGGAATGGTGCCTGAGGTCTCCCCGGGATTCAGGTCCGGTAACTCCTCTCCGCTTCTGAACAGTCTCTTCCTCCCCCTGCCCCTCAGTTCATTTTCTAAGCTTGCCTTTGAAGCTCAGGGTTCCCGGCTTGTCAGAAATATACTTGTTTCACTCATTGTTTTGGGGTCTTTGTTGTAAAGATGGCTCGCCAGAAGCGTCTGTCTATTCTGCCATCTTGGCTCTGCCCTGATTTTTTTTGATTAGTATTTTGTTTTGTTTTTGGTGAAAGTTTACACAGCAGATTAGGTTCCTGTTCAACAATTTCTACACAAAGTGTTCAGTGACATTGGTTATACTCTTCACAATGTGTGAACATTCCTATTATTTCTGATCAGGTTCTGTTTCCAGTAATCTAGTTTCCCTGAACTCTTATATTCTGGTCTTTGTTTTAAAGTAATTGTTGACTGTTTGGTCTCGTATAGATGATTTTAAAGGAGCACAGTAATCATGGGTGATATTCTTTATTTTGTAAGCCAATCCATTATTTAGCTAAAAGATGACTTCAGGGGGTAGTTTCGGTTCAAGGTTTAAAGAGTAACTCAGGGCAATAGTTGTGGGGAGTCCTCTAGTTTCAACCAGTCCAGTCAGTCTGAAGTTTTTAAGATTTTGGGGTTCTGTTCCACATTTTTCTTCCATTCTATCAGGATCCATCTATTGTCCCCCTGGTCAGAACGACTGGTAGTGGTAGCTAAGCACCATCTAGCTCTTCTGGTCTCCGTGTAGAGGAGGCCATAGTTCATGTAGACAATTAGTTCTGTAGTTTCTTCTCTGACCCTTGAGTTTCCTTCTTTCTCTTTTGCTCCAGATAAGTGGAGACCAATAATTGTATCTTAGATGGCCACTTGCAAGCTTTTAGGACCCCAGGCACTACTCACCAGACTAGGAGGTAGAACATAAACTTTATGAACTATATTTTGCCAGTTGACTGAGTTGTCCCATGAGACTATGGTCCTAAGCCTTCAAACCCAGAAAATCAATCCCACAAGGTGTTTGGTTATTTCTAAGAAGTATCTGTAACTTTGTTCCCTATGTGGTTTATTATATATATGAATATGTATTCACACACACACATACATGCATATACATGCATCTATATATCAACACAAATATACTCACATATACATACCTATACACATATGCTTACATACATACACATATACCCACACATTTTTTTTTGGTTGTTGTTGCTGTTGATGCAAAATTATATATGCCATAGCAATTACCAAAAGGTCCTTTTCTCTTGTGTACTTCTTAGTGACATCATTTACCTTGGTCAGCTGTGCACGCTTCATCCACATTCAGTGTTAAGGTTTCCCATCACCAAAAAATAATTAGTGTCTACTATTTTTTTTTTTTATGTAGAGATTGGAAACCCTGGTGGCATATGGTTAAGTGCTATGGGTGCTAACCACAAATCAATTGCATATACAAGCAATAAACATGTGGACACCAAAATTTAAAAAACAGTACTTTCATAAAATTTCACAAAAAGAAATACTATCCATGTAAATTTAACAAAATATATACAGGGCTTGTATGAAGAAAACCACAATACACTGATGAAAGAAATCAAAGAAAATCTAAATAAATGGAGAGATATACTGCTTTCTTCATGGTTTGGGAAACTCAATATAGTAAAGCTGTCAATTCTCTCCAAATTGATATACAGCTCAGTTGATATATATCACAGTTCTGATCAAAATCCCTGCAAGATTTTTTTGTAGACATAGACAAGATTATTCTAAAATTCATAGGGAAAGGGAAAGAAACCAGAATAGTTCAAACAATTTTGAAAAAGAAAAATAAAATGGGAGAAATCAGTCTACCTGATTTCAAGACTTATTATGTAGTAATTAAGATTGTGTGGTATTGGTTGGCAGAGGGTAGACATACAAATCAATGAAACAGAATAGAGAACCCAGAAATACACCCACACAAATAGGCCCAACTGATTTTTGACAAAAGTGCAAAAGTAGTTCTATGGAGGAAATATAACATTTTCAGCAAATACTGCATCTACAGGCAAAAAGAAAAAAATGAACCTTGACCTAAATCTCATACCGAACACAAAAATTAATTCAAAATGAATCATGAATTATGTAAGACTATAAAACTTTAAGAAAAACACATAGGTGAAAATCTTCAGCATCTAGGGTGAAGCAAAGAGTTCTTAGACTTGACATCATAAGCACAATCCATAAAAGGAAAATTTGATATGTTGAACTTTATGAAAATTTTTAACAGTTTTGTAAAAGGCCCTGTGAACAGAATGAAAAGACAAGCTACAAATTAGGAGAAAATATTTGCAAATCACATACATGACAAAAGACTAGCATGTAGAATACATAAAGAATTCTCAAAACTCAACAGAAAAGAAACAAACAGTCCTATTAGAAAATGGGCAAAAGGCGTGAAGAGGCATTTTACCAAGGAAGATACACAGATAGCAAGTAGGCACATGAAAAGATGCTCAACATCATTAGCTACAAGGGAAATGCAAATTAAAACAACACTGAGATATCACATTTCTGTCAGAGTGGCTAAAATTGAAAAAAACAAACAGTAAAAACACCAGATGGTGGGGAAATGACAGCAAATCTGGATCACTTACACATTGCTGGTGAGAATGCAAAATGGTACATCCCCTTGGAAACAGTTTGACAGTTTAATTAAAAACTAAAATGACTCAGCAACTGCACTCCTGGGCAAGAGAAATGAAAACTCATATTTACACAAAGGTTGTACAGTAATATAGCAGCTGTATTTATAATAACCAAAAATTGGAAACAACCCAGATATCCCTCCACAGGGAATGGTTAAACAACCTGTGGCACATCTTCCATACCATGGAATACTATTCAGCAACAAAAAAGGAATAAACTATTGATTCACATGACAACCTGGATAAAGCTCCAGAGAGTTATGCTGAATGAGAAAAAATCGATCTGGAAAGGTTACATACTGTACAATTCCATTTATTAAACATTTTTGGAATGACAAAATGACAAAAATGATAGACATGGAGAACAGATTAGTGGTTGTCAGGGGTTAAGAAGGGAATGAGGACAGGAGGGAAATGGGTGCAATCACAAAAGAGCAACATGAGGTGCCCTTGTGGTAATGGAAATGTTCTGTTCTTGACTGTACCAATGTCAATTTGGTTGTGATATTCTCCTATAGTTTTATATTATGATATCTTTCATAAGTTGTAAGATTATTTCTTACAACTGTATGTAAATATATAATTATCTCAAAAGTTTAGTAAACTACATGAAAACAACAAGGCAACAAGGTGAGTGTTGTATTCAGTCTTTTTGTCATATTCTACTGGGTTCCCAGAGTGCCTACTGTGGTATCGGACCCAGAGAAGATGCTTAGTAGATGTTTGTCGAATGAATAAGTTAAAAAAGATTTGAGTTTCTTTACTCCCATTTTAGAGCTGAGGTACCTGAGGGCCCAACGAAGTTTGAGACCCATCTCAAAAATATCAGCAACTAAGTGGCATATGTAGCATTGGAAGGAGCCCTGGTGGTGCAGCGGTTAAGCGCCTGGCTGCTAACCAAAAGGTTGGCAGTTTGAACCCATCAGCTGCTCCACAGGAAAAAGATGTGGCTGTCTGCTTCAGTAAAGATTACAGCCTCAGAAACACTATGGGGCAGTTCTACTCTGTCATATAAGGTTGCTATAAGTCAGAATGGACTTGATGGTCACGGGTTTGGGTTTTGTCATCGCTGTTAAGTTCAAGGCCATTTTTTTCTTTTGATTGCATCTTTATGCTCTCTCTTTCCTTCAAATGTCACAGGTCTCCTTTGTGTCAAGACATATTTCATTTAATCCTTAAAAAAATTTTTTTGTTAGCATATGACTTTTTCTTTTCATCACAGGCATTACCTTATCACTAATGCTCTACACTCCAGCTTGCAGCATTGCCTAGTTTTCAACCCCCACCTCCATCCCTTCTTCCCTTACTAAAATTGTTTTCCTAAAACGTCCAGTGGGCCTCCTTTGTGCCATTATCTCAACCTTCATCATCCTTTATGTCTGTAGCATGGGAACTTTGTTGACAATTCACTTTGAGCTAATAATTTTACCTCTAGAAAACAAGAAATCTTCTCCCCAGACAACATCTAAGTTCTGAAATTCTGGGTTTTAAGATATCTCAGCATTCTCTCATGTCTATCACAGGTACTGGTATACATTCTTTAGCTCAGTCCAGTGAATTCCAGGCAATGTTAAGCTCTTTTAAAATGTGGACTATCAGGTCTGATATTCCTTGCTTTCCCAAGACCCTCTGACTCCATAGGAAGCAGCATTTGGAAGAGCTCATTTTGCTGCCCTCTCTGCATAAGGACTTGGTCATGCAGAAGAGCTATCACTGGGGGACTTACTGAACAGGTTATTCCAGTTCACATTTGCCTTTTCCTCAGACTCCATCGGTTGGAAAATGAGTACCCTATGATGGTCGAGGTCTTTTAGCAATTCTTCACAGTAAAATGGAATCCCACAGCTTCCCTCTACCAGGTACCTGGAGTGAAAAAAACAAACAAAAAAACCCCATCATGTTATAGGAAGGAAACATATTTGAGTCTTTTCAATCACTTGGAAATAATTCTCTAATAGTTTTCACTCCTTCGTGCCTCTTCCTTGGGGTCAGTCTTCTTTATTTTCTGTTTGTAGGAGCCACCTCGAGGGGCACAGGAAGTACCATAATAAACGAGTAACAACCCAAAAGTCATGATGCTTAATTCCATTAAAAGTTGAAGCTCAACCAAATATACCTAGGGGACAAAGTCCTTCTTTCACCAGTCATTTCTTCCTCTCCATCTCTTTGGCCCCAGTGCTCCATTTTCCCTGTTCTCTTCCTATTTTTTCCCCCACCTTACTTTCCTGTACCCAAAATCTGTTTCTTACCTTGTCTTTATCTTAGCTACTGTGACCAATCAACCAAAACCAAACCGAGAGGGAACGAGAACCACACTGAAACCATGGGGCCATAGCAAAGGCCAGAGGGAACCTAATCACAAAGTGAAACTGGAAAGGCTATATACTTACTCCCATAATTAAAGATGTAGAAATCCAGGAGGTTGGAAAGCAGAGAGAAAAAAAAAATTCTTTTGGAGTTGTGCACGTGCTGTGAATCCCACCTCATTCACTGGGTAGTGACGGTGGTGGTCGGTATTTTCCCTAACCTCACACTTAGTGAGAGAGTAAGCTTGGGACCCGAAAGGACCTCAAAAAGAGCTTAGGACCTGGAGGAAAAAAAAAGTCTACGGGGGAAAAAAAAAAAAAGTCTGCATGTGAAAGGCTAAAGCAAATTGTGGCAGCAGAGTCCAGGGCTGCATTTGGGAAGTAATTACCTCCCTGGTGCCCAAATGTGGGAGAGGTGTCATACTATTTTATTTTGTTTCTTGCTGTAATAGTCACTCCTTTTTTCCCCATGCCATTGATTTGTGGAGAACTGGGGTCATTTGTTCCATAAGATGTATCATATGTTTGTATTTGGCTGATTGCTTCCTCATGGTGTTGTTTAGCTTCTCATTTTATCCTTGTATTTCTTATAAACTCTAGTTGGATTCAGAATCTTACATTTGGATAAATGTTTGGCAAGAATATTTCAAAGGTGGTACTGAGTACTTCCTACTGCGTCATGCCAGGAAGCACATCATGTCCAGTTGTTCCACTTTCAGTGACTAAGATTAAGTTCAAGTGGGGTCTCCCTGATCCCTCTGCTATAAAGTTCCAAAAGGGTAATTTTCTATTTCTATCACTTTTTCTGTTTTTTTAAAAAATCACTAGGAGTTCATGTATTTTAAAAGTGTTTGGTATGCTTCAATCCACTGCAGTCATCATTCTCTCTGATGTTAAAATTTTCCCAGGGTAGGCCAGTGGGAGCTGCTTCATTGGCTCCTGTCTTTTTGGAATCCTGTTATCCTTTCTTATTTTCGCAGCTTTATTGAGCTACGATTCATGTACCACATAATTAACCATTTAAAGTGTACAATTCAATGGCTTTAATATAGTCACAGAGTTGTTCAACCGTCATCACATTCAACTTTATAACATTTTTATTACTCCAGAAAGACACTCATATACATTAGCAGTTACTCCCCATTTCCCACCAACCTTCCTGTCTCCCAGCCCCACCCAGAACCCACTGCCATGGATTTGATTTCTCATAGTGACCCTATATACAGGACAGAGTAAAACTGGCCAATAAAGTTTCCAAGGCTGTAAATCTTTATGGAAGCAGACTGCCGCATCTTGCTCCAAGGGAGCGGCTGATGAATTTGAACCGCTGACCTTTCGGTTAGCAGCCGAGCACTTAACCACTGGGCTACCAGGGCTCCTGTCCCTTCCAGACCCAGGCAACCTCTAAGCTACTTTCTGTCTCTATAGAGTTGCCTGTTCTGGACATTTCATATAAATGGAATCATACAGAACGTGTCTTTTGTGACTGTCTTCTTTTACTTAGTGTAATGTTTTCAAGGTTCATCCATGTTGTAGCATGTGTCAGTACTCCATTCCTTTTTATTGCCAAATAATATCTATTGTATGAATATGCTGCATTTTATTTAACCATTCATCTTTGATAGACATTTGTGTTGTTTCCACTTTTTAGCTATTATGAGTAATGTTGCTATGAACATTTATGTGCAAGTTTTTCTGTGGGCGTATGTTTTTATTTCTCTTGGGTATATACCTAGGAGTGAAATCGCTGGGTCATATGGTAACTCCATGTTTAACATTTGAAAAATTGTCAAACTATTTTCCAAAGCATCTGCACCATTTTATATTCCCATCAGCAATGCATGAGGGCTCCAATTTCTGCACATCCTATCCCCGTACTGATACTGCCAGTTCAGTGTACAGGGTTTTTATTTAACTTTTTTGGTTTTATACTCTTTTCTCATATGCTGAAAATCTTGTTTCCTAATGACATTAGCAAAAATAGTTTGTTTTATCCTGTAATATTCCTATACTTTTCAAAAAAATAGCAACATAAATATTACTACTACCACTAAGTTTACTGAATGCAGTTTAAAAATTCCTTGCAGTTTTCTTTGTCCTTAAACATATCCATCTAGAGATGCAGTCAACATATTATTATTTGTGTGTTTTTGTGTGCATGTGTGTGTGTGTAGGTTTTTTGCATATAGAAAGGATTTAAGGAATGTTACCTATTATTATTTGAATTTTTTATTGTGTTATAGGTATATGTAACAAAACATTTTCCAATTCAATATTTTTTACAAGTTAGTGACACTGTATTCAACACGTTGTGTAACCATCACCACCATCCGTTTCCAAATTATTCCACCACCATTAACAGAAACTCAATGCCCCCCCCACCCCAAGCAATGACTCCCCTTTTCCCCTCCCTCCTCTATTTTTTTTTTTTTTTTCCTGCTATAGGGTCGCTATGAGTCAGAATCGACTCCATGGCACCTGGTTTGTTGGTCTTGCTCCAGGTAAGCACTAATAAACTTCGGTCTCTATACATTTGCGTATTCTAGATATTTCAAATAAGTGGGATCATACACTGTTTGTCTTTTTTGTGGCTGACTTATTTCATTCAGCATAATGTTTTCAAAGTTCATGCATGTTGTAGCATGTCTCAGAACTTTTTTCTTTATGGCTGAATAATATTCTACTGAATCTATATGTCACATTTTGTTTATTCATCTGCTGGTAGACTTTTAAATTATTCCAACCACTTGGAACATACTGTGTTTTAATATCGCTTAAAAATTTTTTCCATGTGAGGTCATGCTACCAACTTGATATTCATATTGGTACATTTGTTTCCAATTTCTAGGGATTGCTTTTTTCTTTGTAATTTTATTTATTTATTTATTAAATAATTTTTATTGCACTTTAAGTGAAAGTTTACAAATCAAGTCAGTCTCTCAAATATAAACTTATATACACCTAACTACATACTCCCATTTACTCTCCCCCAATGAGTCAGCCTGCTCCCTCCTTCCAGTCTCCTTTCATGACCGTTTTGACTGTTTCTAACCCTCTCTACCCTCCCATCTCCCCTCCAGACAGGAGATGCCAACACAGTCTCAAGTGTCCACCTGATACAAATAGCTCACTCCTCATCAGCATCTCTCTCCAACCCATTGTCCAGTCCCTTCCATGTCTGATGAGTTGTCTTCAGGAATGGTTCCTATCCTGGGCCAACAGAAGGTTTGGGGCCCATGACCAGTGGGGTCCTTCTAGTCTCAGTCAGACCATTATCTCTGGTCTTTTTTTTGAGAATTTGGGGTCTGCATCCCACTGCTCTCCTGCTCCCTCAGGGGTTCTCTGTTGTGTTCCCTGTCAGGGCAGTTATTGGTTGTAGCCGGGCACCATCTAGTTCTTATGGTGTCAGGAGGATGTAGTCTCTGGTTCATGTAGCCCGTTCTGTCTCTTGGGCTCATAATTGCCTTGTGTCCTTGGTGTTCCTCATTCTCCTTTGATCCAGGTGGGTTGAGACCAATTGATGCATCTTAGATGGCCACTTGTTAGCATTTAAGACCCCAGACACCACACTTCAAGGTGGGATGCAGAATGTTTACTTAATAGAATTTATTTTGCCAATTGACTTAGATGTCCCCTGAAGCCATAGTCCCCAAACGCCTGCCCTTGCTCCGCTGACCTTTGAAGCATTCAGTTTATCCAGGAAACTTCCCTGCTTTTGGTCCAGTCCAGTTGAGCTGACCTTCCGTGTATTGAGTATTGTCCTTCCCTTCACCTAAAGTAGTTCTTATCTACTATCTAATCAGCAAATAACCTTCTCCCACTCTCCCTCCCTCCCCCCTCTCGTAACCACAAAAGAATGTGTTCTCAGTTTAAACTATTTCTCAAGATCTTATAATAGTGGTCTTATACAATGTTTGTCCTTTTGCATCTGACTAATTTTGCTCAGCATAATGCCTTCTAGGTGCCTCCATGTTATGAAATGTTTCACAGATTCCTCACTGTTCTTTATCGATGTGTAGTATTCCATTATGTGAATATACCATAATTTATTTATCCATTCATCCGTTGATGGACACCTTGGTTGCTTCCAGCTTTTTGCTATTGTAAACAGTGCTGCAACAAACATGGGTGTGCATATATCTGTTCATGTAAAGGCTCTTATTTCTCTAGGATATATTCCGAAGAGTGGGATTTCTAGGTTGTATGTTAGTTCTATTTCTAACTTTTCAAGGAAACACCAGATAGATTTCCAAAGTGGTTGTACCATTTTACATTCCCACCAGCAGTGTAAAGGAGTTCCAATCTCTCCACAGCCTCTCCAACATTTATTATTTTGTGTTTTTTGGATTAATACCAGCCTCGTTGGAGTGAGATGGAGTCTCATCGTAGTTTTAATTTGCATTTCTCTAATGGCTAACGATCAAGAGCATTTTCTCATGTATCTGTTAAAAAAACATGTATCTGTTAGCCGCCTGAATATCTTCTTTAGTGGAGTGTGTGTTCATATCCTTTGCCCAATTTTTAATTGGGTAGTTTGTCTTTTTGTGGTTGAGTTTTAACAGAATCATATAGATTTTAGATATCAGGTGCTGGTTGGAGATGTCATAGCTGAAAAAATTTTTCCCAATCCGTGGGTGGTCTTTTAACTCTCTTGGTGAAGTCTTTAGATGAGCATAGATGTTTGATTTTGTTTCTCTTTGTCATTTTTAGTAATGTTTTGTATTCTGTTTATGCCTTGTATTAGGGCTTCTAATGTTGTCTCTATTTTTTCTTCCATGATCTTTATCGTTTAAGTCTTTATGTTTGGGTCTTTGATCCACTTGGAGTTAGTTTTTGTGCATGGTGTGAGGTGTGGGTCCTGTTTCATTTTTTTGCAAATGGATATCCAGTTATGCCAGCACCTTTTGTTAAAAAGACTATCTTTTCCCCAATTAACTGACACTGGGCCTTTGTCAAATATCAGCTGCTCATATGTGGATGGATTTATATCTGGATTCTCAATTCTGTTCCATTGGTCTATGTGCCTGTTGTTGTACCAGTACCAGGCTGTTTTGACTACTGTGGCTGTGTAATATGTTCTAAAATCAGGTAGAGTGAGGCCTCCCACTTTCTTCTTCTTTTTCAGGCTTCTTTCCCTTCCATATGAAGTTGGTGATTTGTTTCTGCATCCCATTAAAAAATGTCGTTGGAATTTGGATCGGAAGTGCATTGTGTATATACATGGCTTTTGGTAGCACAGATATTTTTACTATGTTAAGTCTTCCTATCCATGAACAAGGTATGTTTTTCCACTTAAGTAGGTCCCTTTTAGTTTCTTGCACTAGTACTTTGCGGTTTTCTTTGTATAGGTCTTTTACATCTTTGGTAAGATTTATTCCTAGGTATTTTATCTTCTTGGGGGCTACTGTGAATGGTATCGATTTGGTGATTTCCTCTTCGATGTTCTTTTTGTTGATGTAGAGAAATCCAAGTGATTTTTTATGTCAAACTCTTCTATTAGTTTCAGTAGTTTTCTGGAGGATTCCTTAGGGTTTTCTGTGTATAAGATCATGTCATCTGCAAATAGAGATAATTTTACTTCTTCCTTGTCAATCCGGATGCCCTTTATTTCTTTGTCTAGCCTAATTGCTCTGGCTAGGACCTCTAGCACAATTTGAATAAGAGCGGTGATAAAGGGCATCCTTGTCTGGTTCCTGTTCTCAAGGGAAATGCTTTCAGGCTCTCTCCATTTAGAATGATGTTGGCTGTTGGTTTTCTATAAATGCCCTTTATTATGTTGAGGAATTTTCCTTCAATTCCTATTTTGGTGAGAGTTTTTATCATGAATGGGTGTTGGACTTTGTGAAATGCCTTTTCTGCATCAACTGATAAGATCATGTGGTTTTTGTCTTTTGTTTTATTTATATGGTGGATTACATTAATGGTTTTTCTAATACTGAACCAACCCTGGTATAAATCCCACTTGGTCACGGTGGATTATTTTTTTGATATGTTGTTGAATTCTATTGGCTAGAATTTTGTTGAGGATTATTGCACCTATGTTCATGAGGGATACAGGTCTGTAATTTTCTTTTTTTGTCGTGTCTTTACCTGGTTTTGGTATCAGGGATATGCTGGCTTCATAGAATGAGTTAGGTAGTATTCCATCATTTTCTACGCTTTGAAATACCTTTAGTAGTAATGGTGTTAACTCTTCTCTGAAAGTTTGGTAGAACTCTGCAGTGAAGCTGTCCAGGCCAGGGCTTTTTTTGGTGGGAGTTTTTTGTTTACCATTTCAATATCTTTTTTTGTTACGGGTCTATTTATTTGTTCTACTTCTGATTGTGTTAGTTTAGGTAGGTAGTGTTTTTCTAGGAATTCATACATTTCTTCTAGGTTTGCAAATTTGTTAGAGTACAATTTTTCTTAATAATCTGATATGATTCTTTTAATTTCAGTTGGGTCTGTTGTGATATGGCCCAACTCATTTCTTATTCGGGTTATTTGTTTCCTTTCCTGTATTCCTTTAGTCAGTCTGGCCAATGGTTTATCAATTTTGTTAATTTTTTCAAAGAACCAGCCTTTGGCTTTGTTAATTCTTTCAATTGTTTTTCTGTTCTCTAATTCATTTAGTTCAGCTCTAATTTTTGTTATTTGTTTTCTTCTGGTGCCTGATGGATTCTTTTGTTGCTCACTTTCTATTTGTTCAAGTTGTAGGGACAGTTCTCTGATTTTGGCTCTTTCTTCTTTATGTATGTGTGCATTTATCGATACGAATTAACCTCTGAGCGCTGCTTTTGCTGTGTCCCAGAGGTTTTGATAGGAAATGTTTTCATTCTCATTGCATTCTATGAATTTCTTTATTCCCTCCTTAATATCTTTCTATAACCCAGTCTTTTTTGAGCAGCGTACTGTTCAGTTTCCAAGTATTTGATTTCTTTTCCCTGATTCTTCTGTTATTGATTTCTACTTTTATGGCCTTGTGGTCTGAGAAGATGCTTTGTAATAGTTCGATGTTTTGGATTCTGCAAAGGTCTGTTTTATGACCTAATATGTGATCTTTTTTAGAGAATGTTCCATGTGCACTAGAAAAAAAAGTATACTTTGTAGCTGTTGGGTGGAGTGTTCTGTATAAGTCTACGAGGTCAAGTTGGTTGATTGTAGCAATTAGGTCTTCCATGTCTCTATTGAGCTTCTTACTGGAAGTCCTATCCTTCTCCGAAAGTGGTGTGTTGAAGTCTCCTACTATAATTGTGGAAGTGTCTGTCTCACTTTTCAGCTCTGTTAAAGTTCGTTTTATGTATCTTGCTGCGCTGTCATTGGGTACATAAATATTTCATATGGTTATATCTTCCTAGTAAATTGTCCCTGTAATCATTTTGTAGTGTCCTTCTTTATCCTTTCTGATGGATTTAACTTTAAAGTCTATTTTGTCAGAAATAAATATTGCTACTCCTGCTCTTTTATGACTGTTGTTTGCCTGATATATTTTTTCCATCCTTTGAGTTTTAGTTTGTTTGTGTCTCTAAGTCTAAGGTGTGTCTCTTGTCGGCAGCATATAGACGGATCGTGTTTCTTTATCCAGTCTGAGACTCTCTGTCTCTTTATTGGTGCATTTAGTCCATTTACATTCAGTGTAATTATAGATAAGTATGAGTTTAGTGCTGTCATTTTGATGTCTTTTTGTGTGTGTTGTTGACAATTTCATTTTTTCACTTACATTCTTGTGCTGAGACATTTTTCTTTGTAAATTGTGTGTTCCTCATTTTCATAGTAGTTGAATTTATGTTTGCTGAGTTGTTATGTTTTTCTTGGTTTTTATTTTGAGTTATGGAATTGTTAGATCTCTTTGTGGTTACCTTAATATTTACCCCTATTTTTCTAAGTAAAAACCTAACTTGTATTGTCCTATATCACCTTGTTTTCCTCTCCATATGGAAAACCTATGCCTCCTGTATTTAGTCCCTCTTTTTGATTACTGTGATCTTTTACATAATGACTTCAATGATTCTGTATTTTGAGCATTTTTTTCTTTTTAAAATGAATCTTAATTTGTTTCTGCAATTTCCCTATTTGAGTTGATATCAGAATGTTCTGTTCTTTTACCTTGTGTTTTGTTGGTATCTGACATTATTGATTTTCGGACCAAACAATTTCCTTTAGTAATTCTTGTAGCTTTGGTTTGGTTTTTGCAAATTCTCTAAGCTTGTGTTTATCTGTAAATGTTTTAATTTCACCTTCATATTTGAGAGAGAGTTTTGCTGGATATATGATCCTTGGCTGGCAGTTTTTCTCCTTCAGTGCTCTATATATGTCATCCCATTGCCTTCTTGACTGCATGGTTTCTGCTGAGTAGTCTGAACTTATTGATTCTCCTTGGTAGGAGACTTTTCTTTTATCTTTTGTTTTGGCAAGTTTGATGATAATATGCCTCGGTCATTTTCTTTTTGGATCAATCTTATATGGGGTTGGATGAGCATCTTGGATAGTTATCCTTTCGTCTTTCATGATGCCAGGGACGTTTTCTGCCAACAGATCTTCAACTATTCTCTCTGTATTTTCTGTTATTTCTCCCTGTTCTGGAACTCCAATCACACGCAAGTTATTCTTCTTGATAGAGTCTCACATGATTCTTAGGGTTTCTTCATTTTTTTTAATTCTTTTATCTGATTTTTCTTCAACTATATTGGTGTCAATTGCCTTATCCTCCAACTCCCCCTCTCTGCATTCCAACTGCTCGATTCTGCTCCTCTTACTTCCTATTGAGTTGTCTAATTCTGTAATTTTACTGTTAATCTTTTGGATTTCTGAATGCTGTCTCTCTATGGATTCTTGTAGCTTATTAATTTTTCCGCTATATTCTTGAATAATCTTTTTGATTTCTTCAACTGCTTTATCAGTGTGTTCTTTGGCTTTTTCTGTAGATTTCCTTATTTCATTTCTGAGGTCATCCCTGATGTCTTGAGGCATTCTGTAAATTAGTTTTTTATATTCTGCATCTGGCAATTCCAGGATTGTATCTTCATTTGGGAAAGATTTTGATTATTTAATTTGGGGAGTTGTAGAAGGAATCATCATCTGCTTCTTTATGTGGTTTGATATCGACTGCTGTCTCTGAGCCATCTATGAGATATTGTAATGACTTATTTTATATTTGCTCACTGAGTCTTATCTTGTTTTACGTTCTTTCAATTTACGCAGATGGGCTACTAGATTGCACTGTCTTGATTGTTGTAGCCTTTGAATCACTTATGTCCTATTACCAGCTGGTTTGAGCTGTTACCAGATATATAAGCCTAAGAGTCCATTCAGTATTCTTGAATAGAATCAGCTTAGGTGTTCTGATTTTGGGTCACCAAATGTGTAGTGTAGGCTGTCACCTATTAAGTTAGAGGAGTAGTGGTGATAGTTGTGTGCACCAGGTTCTACTAGTGGCAAGGGGTCACTCTCCAGTGGGAGCAGGATGCTGACAGCCTTCCCCCATGTACCAGTGAGGTAGGTGTGTCTCTATTCCTAAAGCACTTTGGTGGGTGGGCTCTGCAGCTGTACCTTAGGCACTCAATGCATGTACCTCTAAAGATTGGTAGGTGTCAGTATCCTCAGACCCCTTTGGCAGGTAGCTAGGTGGTTCGGGTGGAGCTTCAGCCCTCAGTTCCCAGTTCTGGATCAGTGAGGGCTCTGTTTAATAGGTAGAGATATCAGACCTGGAAAACTTGTCTTTCCAGTGATCCGCTAAAACAATTACAGTCAGATCTCTATCAGAATTGCCTTTGCATTATAATAGCCACCTTGTTCCCTGTAGGGATGAAAGCCAAAGACTGTGGATCTCATATGCTTGGCTGGAGCTGGTTTTGTATTTTTATTCCAATTTAGGGAATCAGGGAAGGATTTTTTGTCCCTGGGTTTTTAGTAGCTGCTTCTCTCAGGCCAGGAAAATGGGCTAGGAAAAGAAAAAAAAAAACCTCAGAACACTTCACTCCTTGGCCCAGGAAATTCCAATGTTAACGAAGCCGCCTGGGGTAGGGAGGGGCAGGATCAGATAGGAGAGAGTAGCACCCAGCAATATAGACAAAGTTACTTATCTTGTTTGGTGATGACTGTTTCATCTGAGATTCTCGAGGGGCATGTAGCCTGTGTGCGCTGGCTGGGTCGAGACTGCCCCTGAGGGTCAGGCCCGTGTCCCATGCTTGTGCTGTCTCAGAAGCCGTGGTCAGCTCCTCCGCTGCCAATCCAAAACCCAGCGCCAAGGTTCCCCAGCTGGGACGCTGCACTCCAGGCTCCAAAACCAGTCGCTGCCTCCCGGTGACTTCTCCTCCTGTCAGCTGTGTCGTTGTGCTGCCTGTCTGCGCTGGCTGGGCCTCCCCCAAGGTCACTTCAGGGTTCTAGGGCTGCGTCCCGTGTTTGTGCCATCTCAGGAAGCCCTGCTCAGCTCCCCTGTGCCCAGTCCAAAGCCCAGCACCAAGGTTTTCTGACTGGGATGCTGTCTCCAGGCTCCGAAAACCATCGCTCCTTCCCCGTGGTTGCTCGTTCTCTAGTTAGCCATGTCAGCGTGCAGCCTGCTTGTGCTGGCTAAGTCTCTACCAAGTTTACCCCAGGGGGATAGAGGTTAGGGCTGTGTCCCGTGCCTGCCCCACCTCAGCAAGCCGCAATCAGCCCCACCACTCGGCACCAGGGAACTGCGAGGGCTCAAGGCTGTGGAGCGGGACGCCGGTTCCAGAGGCAGTCGCTTCTTCATGGCACAGCTTTTCACTCCCCTGTCACTCAGGTCAACTCTTTAGGTCTGTATTTGATGGTCAGGTTCGTAGATTGTCCTGTCTGTGATCAATTCACTTGTTTTTCGAGTCTTTGTTGCAAGAGGGATCCGAGGTAGCTTCTACCTAGTCAGCCATCTTGGCCCCGCCTCCTGTAATTTTATTTTTAATTATATAAAACATCTTTCCAAAACCAAAACTATGTAAGATAAACCCTCAGTTTTTCTTCCTTCCTTACTCTACAGGTAACCATTTTGATTAGTTTTTGGTTTATACTTCCAATGTTTCTTTTAAAAAATATAAACACACACACACATAGTTCACACCTTTCTTAGGTAAAAAGCAGCATGTTGTACACACTGTATACCAGGCTGCACCTTGTTTCACCACTCAACAGTGTATCCTGGTCATCCCTGCAATCAGCAGATAATTTCTTTTTACTGATGCATAGTGCTCCCATGTGTGGATGTATTGTAGTTTACTCAATCTCCCCTCATCGATGGGCATTTGGATTGTTTCTGGTCTTTTACTAATAAAAATAATGCCCCACTAAAAAACTTTGTCCATATGTCATTTCATATTTTTGCCAATATATCTTTTGGATGGATTCCTAGAAGGATTGGTAGACCAAAAGATAAATGTGTGCGCACACGCACGTGTGTGTGCATGCATGTGTGAAAGACAGAAAGAAATTAGTGTCCAGAATTATTTTAAATGAGACTTTATTCAAGACATCTTCTTCAAGGGGCAAAGCAACCTCTTTTGAAAGAATGGATGTGGAGGCCACGGTGGAACTGTAAACAGCCAGCCAAAGAAGAGGCAGCATCTGTGTTAAGGAGACTGCTGTCAAGACCAGGAGAGGAACTGCTAAGTTCAGAAAGCACTCACTGGAGAGTCAGCTTTCAGTATCTGCCATAGACAGAGCAAACCGATACCTGATTACATTATTGCCTGCTGAGTAAGGTCTTGCTTAGCTGCAGGTTGTGGTCTTTAGTGTTTGCATGTTTGCCCTTCCTGTCACTTACTCATGACGATGCCCTTGGTCATTGTTGATTAACGTGATTATACCCATACCACACTCAGCATGACAAACGGGAAACATAACTGATGTATCTAAGCAAAGTTTGAGGTGTACGACAGGGATCATAACAAGGAAAAAGTGAACAACATCCACCGTGGCAAGCCTAATGAACGGTTTCTTTGAGATGGATGGTCAGCAGCAGCACTGTAACAGGCATTTTCAGGCACATCCGAAGGAATTCGATGAAGTCTGGACCTGGGGAATGAATGCAGGCATCAAAATCTCAGGAGAAAATGGGTTACTTACGAGTCCAGTTCTTTGCGGATACCGCTCACATTGAGGTCAAGACATATCTTGTTGAGGATGTCTTTAGGCTGTACTGCACCAAGGGTGACATAGGTGGTGTTTCTGTTCTTCATTATAGAACTGGCATGTATACAGGGCACATCCGTGAAGGGAGACAGGGACATGATGATGAAGATAGGGACAGTACGGATCAACTTCTCCATAAAGGCCCAGGAGGCTGAATCCACAAACTGGGCCTCATCAATGATGAAAATAATCCTTTCCTCTTTCACTGTCTGAACAGATAGAGAAACGGAAAGAAAAATACTGTAAGACTTCTCATTTGTGTATGTGCGTGGGTATGCAAAGGGGCCTGGGTAGGGAAGGCAGTTTGTGATTAGCTGCTAATCTACACACTGGCAGCAGTGGCTCTGCAGAAGAAAGGCCTGGTGAACAGATTCTGTAAAGATTACAGCCAAGAAAACCCTATGGCTCAGTTCTACTCTGTACAACATGGGGTCGCCATGAGTTGGGTGCCAACTCGACAACAGCTAACAAAAACATGGGTATGCATGTGTGTCCACTGAGTTTTTTGGTTTGCTTACAATAAAGAGAAAGGACCAGCTGCGTTAAATCTTTTTCTTTCCAATAACTTTGTATTAATTTAGAATCCATTAACTTGTAATGTGTGGCAATTTGGACACAGCTTAGTTGAAATTGACTCTTACTTGATCAAACCTTTGTATAAAGATAATGCAAATTTGTACTATAGATGGGCCTCTGGGGAATACCTACAAAAGCCAAATAAAAGTGCCCATTACATAAAAATAACTGACATTTTAACTATAAGTCATTCCAATTTACTGACTACTGAAGATCTCCTGGGGGTATCTACTTAACATTTATTCATCCAATATATATTCAACACATACTTACTGAGCACCCACTAGGCTAGGTTCTGGATACACAGCGGTGAATGAAACAGGCCCATTCCTGCCCTGCTGGCACTTATGCTATTCTAGTTTAAACTATGGTATATGTTACACTTAAAGGATCTTATGTCCCTTTTATTGTGTAGACAACCTTTCCCTAACTAGTCTGAATTATTCATTCATTCATTAAGCATTTATTGTGCAACTACTAGAGCCAGGCACTGTTTTTGGTGCTGGGGATACAGTATTAAACAAAACATAGAGCTTACATTTTCTAGTGTCAACCCCTCACACAGTAGGTCCTGCATTTCCACTGTGTGAAAGTGTCCAAATGGAGAAAACTGTCTCCCCTACTCTCACTGCTTGAGACAACACTTAGCTTCTTTTGGCTCCCCATGAGAAGAGATTAGGTCAACCTACTCTTTCCCTATACATTTTTTATAAACAAAATGCTACTTTAAATTTTCAAATTTCATATGATACAATCTTTATAAAGTGTTACAACCTGTCTTATGACACACACATAATATGTCTACTCCCACAGCCCCACTCTGTCACTAAACAGTTAGCCCACAGTCAAAGCACAGCTCTAGAAGTTGTTTCCAAACCAGACTGTGTATCAAGACCAACTGAGAACCTTGAAAACAAAAGCAAATTCTTGACAATTTCAATATTTTCTCCGTTTATCATGATGTTGCTTATTGGTCCAGTTGTGGGGATGTTTCTTTCTTTCTGTTGAGGTGTAATCCATACTGAAGGCTGAAGTTTTTGAGCTTCATCAGTAAGTAGTTCTCTTCACTTTCGACAAGCAAGGTTGTCTCATCTACGTATCACCAATGGTTAATGAGTCTTCCTCCAATCTTGATGTCACTTTCTTCTTCTTGTGGTCCAGCTTCTTGGATTATTTGCTCAGCATACAGACTGAATAAGTATGGTAAAATGATACAATACTGACACATACCTTTCCTGATTTTAAATTACACAGTATCCCCTTGTTCTGTTCAAACGACTGTCTCTTGGTCTGTGTACAGTTTCCACATCAGCACAATTAAGTGTTCTGAAATCCCATTCTTCACAATATTATCCATAATATGTTATGATCCACACAGTCGAATGCTTTTGCATTCAGCCAAGATCCATGTGACATCAGCACTGATTTCTTTCATTCACATGTTCTTCTGAATCCAGCTTGAATTTCTGGCCATTGCCTGTCCATGTACTGCTCCAAGCAATTTTGAATTACCTTCAGCAAAATTTTACTTGCATGTGATTTTAATGATATTGTTCAATAATTTCCACATTCTGTTGGATCACCTTTCTCTGGAATGGGCACAAATATGAATCTTTTCCAGTCAGTTGGCTACTTAGTTATCTTCCAAACTTCTTGGCATAGACAAGGGAGCACCTCCAGTGTTGCATCCGTTTGTTGAAACATCTCAATTGGTATTCTGCCAATGCCTGGAGGCTTGTTTTTCGCCAATGCCTTCAGTGCAACTTGGACTTCTTCCTCTAATACCATACCTAGCTAAGTAACCAATCAAATGTGAGGACAAAGACATTTCTAGATCTGTAAGTTCTCAAAACCTTTTCCACCCAAACGCCCTATCTCAGAAAGCCATTAGAGTATGTGCTTCATGAAAGTGAGTGAGTAAAACAAAGAAAAAGAACACGTAAGATGCAGAAAACAGAGAAACTAACCCAATAGGAAGGTGTCTTAGGCTGGGTTCTCTAGAGAAGCAAAAGCAGTAAAGCGTATAAATATATAGAGAGTGCGATTTATATCAAGGAAATGGCTCATGCAGTTGTAGAGGCTCAACGTCCTTAGTCTATAGATCAAGATAGAGGCAGCTCCTGATTCATGTAATCACAGGGGCTGACGAACCCAAGATCGACAGACTGCGAAGACCAATGAATCCCAAAATCAACAGGCAAGACCACACCAATAAGCTGCTAGCTCAGGTCCCAAGAACCAGAGGTCAGACGAACAGAAGCCAGCTTTAGGATCCAGTGCAAGCAAAAAGCCATGAGCCTTGCCAGAATATCCACTTATATTCTATGCAGGCCACATGCCCAAGGAAAGTCCATTTCAACTGACTGGCTACTCACAGCAGACCCCATCATGAGGGTGATCACACATCAAATCTCAACATGGAAGTGATCATAACATTACACGACTGCCAAAACACTGAGAATCATGGCCCAGCCAAGTTGACACACAATCTTAACCATCACAGAAGGTAAAGAGAATCTCCAGTATAGAGGTGAAGAAAGGTTCTGGGAAAACAGCTGTATGCCAGGCATTGAGGACAAGTCCAGTTTGGAACTGGTCAGAAGGCTTCAAGAGTAACTTTTTCAGGAAGATAAAACCAGTTAAGCATCTGATGAATCTGAAATTCTCGAGAGGCATTTAGAAGATTAATTAAGAACTAGTAGTTTGGGAGGTGGGGCCAAGATGGCAGAATAGTCAGATGCTTCCTGTGGTTCCCCTTACAACAAAGACCCAAAAAAGCAAGTGAATCGATTATGCATGACAATCTAGGAGCCCTGAACACTAAAGCCAAAGTTGAGGAGTCAGACTGAGCAGCAGGGGGAGGAAGAGAGTTCACAAGCAGTGAAGAAGTGCCAGACTCGAGCTAGCCAGCACCTGGTGGGCTGGATCGGCTGGTGTATGTGGGCTGTGGCAAGCAATAGCACTCGGAATGCATTCTATCACATCAGAAGAGACCAGGTGGTGGAGGGTCTGCACAAGCCTCTGGAGCCGGCGGAAGCAGTGCTGAATCTCCAAAAGTTAAGTAAGCATCTAATTTACCATATGGGATCAAAATAACCCCTCTCCCTCTGGGGAGAAGAGCCTCTTTTCCCCTCCCCCCCCCACTTTGCTCCCAAACTAGTCCAGTAGTATTCAACAATGGCCACACACCCTAAGCCAGAAATAGGAACTACTGCACCCAAACTAGTCTCATTGCTTTAGGGAAGAAAGAAAGAAAGAAAACCTCCAACTCCCCTATGCCTTGGTACTCAGGACTTAACGTGCCCAAACTAGTCTCACAGTTTTAAAAAATCACCATGCCTCCTAAGCCAAGAATTCAGGGCAGGCACTGCCCTTTTGCCTAGGCACAGGGATAAGGGATCCATAGATTTCAAACACCCTTCACCCTTGCATGGACCTCTGTGGGCCAGTTCAACAGTGTAGGCCCTCACAAGTATAGAGCAACAGGGTATATACCTGAAGCCTATTTTAATCTGCAACAGTCAAGGGGGAGTGACAGAATCATGACATTTGACACAGTCCTGACCATTAAACAAGGTCCTCACCTACTCATATCAGGGGCCTGAGGACTGGAAGCTCCACCCATTCCACCTAGCCTCCCACAATGTGGGTCCAAGAATAACTGGTGCTTCCCAGTCTTATAGCCAACAGCACTGGGTACCCAAAGTCCAGTTGCAAAACCCACCCACCTACACACTCTAGGGGACAATGATATGCCTTTCACCTAGGCACTCAGGGGCAGCCATCAGCCCCCTACCTTGCTCAGCACACAGCCCTCTACTGCAGCCACATATCTGCACCTGCACCAATCACTCTTATGTAGCCCTGCCAGCCTAGGGCTGTAGGTAAGAGCCTATACCACATACTCAGTGACTGATGACTTGGACACGTGAGGTGAATCCACACAAAAAAAGTAAATAGACTCCTGGGGGCACACATCCAGTAGCAGCTCTAACCACCTGGTGACAGGGCATGAGAGCTTCAAAGATGACACCTTAGTCATCTAGTACTGCTATAACAGAAATACCACAAGTGGTTAGCTTTAAAGAACAGAAATTTCTTTTCTCATAGTCTAGTAAGCTGCAAGCCCAAATTTAGGGCCTCAGCTCCAGGGGAAGTCTTTCACTCTCTGTTAGCTCAGGAGAAAGGCCCTTGTCATCAGTCTTCCCCTGGACTAGAAGCTTCTCAGTGCAGGACCCTCTGATCCAAAGAATGCGCTCTGCTCCTGGCACAGCTTTCTTGGTGGTATGAGGTTCTCCTGTCTCTCTGCTCTCTTTTATGTCCCAAAAGAAATTGGCTGAAGACACAATCCAAACTTGTAGATTGAGTCCTGCCTCGTTAACATAACTACCACCTAACCCCTCTCATTAATGTCATAGAGGCAGGATTTACAACATATAGGAAAATCACATCAGATGACAAAATGGTGGACAATCACACAATACTGGGAATCACAGACTAGCCAAATGATACACATATTTTTGGAGATACAATTCAATCCATGACAGATGTGAATAACCAAAGTAGCTCACATGCCTAGTCTATTTGGGCATATCAAAACAAAACAAAAAAGCTAGGACACAGCAAGCAAACATACAATAAATAAATACGATAACTTAATGATGGCTCAGAGACAACAGTCAATATCAAATCACATAAAGAGGCACAGCAAGATACCTCCAGCAAGCAACCAAAACAAAGAGCCAGGAAACCTCTTGGAGGAAGAGAAGGTCTTGGAATTATTGGAGGTAGGATTCAAAAAATTAATATACAGAGCTCTTCAAGAGATCAGGCAAAACTCAGACCAAACCAAGGAACACACAGACAAAGAAATAGAGGAATTCAGGAAAGCTACACAAGATCAGAATGACAAATTTAACAGGCTGCTAGAATCCATAGGGAGACAGCAAATGGAAACCCAAAAGATTAATAATAAAATTTCAGAATTAGACAACTCAAAAGAAAGTCATAGGAGCAGCATTGAGGAAATGTAAGTCAGAAATAGTAAGACTGGAGATAAAGCACTTGACACCAATTTATTTGAGAAAAATTAGATAAAAGAATTTTAAAAAATGAAGAAAGCCTAAGAATTCTGTGGGACACTATCAACAGGAATAACCTACCAGTGATTGGAGTACCAGAACGGGGTGGGGAGGAGGGTAATAGCAGAAAATAGAGAATTGTTGAAGATTTGTTGGCAGAAAACTTCCCTGATATCATGAAAGATAAGATATCCATCCAAGAAGCTCATCAAACCCTACACAGGCTGGATCTCAAAAGGAAGCCATCAAGACATATCATAACCAAACTTGCCAAAACGAAAGATAAAGAGAGAATTTTAAAAGCAGCTAGGATAAGCACAAAGCCATCTACAAAGAAGGGTCAATAAGACTAAACTCTGACTACTCAGCAGAAACCATGCAGGCAAGAAGGAAACGGGATGACATATATATAAAGCCTTGAAGGAAAAATGTTGCCACCCAAAAATTATATATCCAGCAAAACTGTCTCTAAAATATGAAGGTGAAATTAGGGCACTTCCAGATAAACAGAAGTTAAGGGAATTTATAAAAAACTAAGCCAAAATTATAAGAAATATTAAAGGGAGTCCTCCAGCTAGAGAACCAACAATATCAGATAACGACCCAAGACTAGAACACAGTACAGAACAACCAGATATCAGCCCAAATAGGGAAGTTTCAAAAAATAAGTCAAAGCTCAAATACTGAAAATAAGGAAACAGAAACCTCAATATGTAAAAGATGACAACATTAAGAGATAAAGGAAGAACAAAATAGTGTAGTCATAGAACTTTCACATGGAGAGGAAGTAAAGGCAATGTCAAGAAATAAAATATTGGTTTAAACTTAGAAAAATAGAGGTAAATTTTAAGGTAACCACAAAGGAAACTAACAAATCTACACATCAAAATAAGAAAGAAAAAAAAAAATTAAAGGTTCAGCAAATACAAAATAAAAAATACTGCAAAAGGGGAAAAGAAAATATATAAAGAAAAATGACTTAGCATAAAAAATTAAGTGGAACAAAGAAAATGTCAACACCACAAAAATGCATCAAAATGGCAGCACTAAACTCATACCTATCAATAATTACACTGAATGTAAATGGACAAAATATACAAATAAACACAGAGTGGCAGAATGGATAAAAAAACATGATCTGTCTATATGCTGCTATAAGGGACACAACCTTAGACTCAAAGACACAAACTAAAACTCAAAGGGTGGAAAAAATACACCAAGCAAACAACAATCAAAGAAGAGCAGGAATGGCAATATCAGTCTCTGACAAAATAGACTCTAAAGCAAAATCCACCACAAAGGATAACGAAGGACACTATATTAAAGGGGCAATACACAAGCAGGACATAATCATAATATGTGACAGTGCTCCAAAATACATAAAACAAACTCTAACAGCATTGAGGAAACCCTGGTGGCATAATGGTTAAGAGCTATGGCTGCTAACCAAGAAGTCAGCAGCTCGAATCCACCAAGCGCTACTTGGAAACTCTATGGTGCGGTTCTACTCTGTCCTATAGGGTTGCTATGAGTTGAAATTGATTTGACGGCAACAGGTTTGGTTTTTTCCCCCTTTGGTTTAGCAGCATTGAAAAGAGAAATAAACAGCTCCACATTAATAGTAGGAGACTTCAACACATCATTTTCAGTGAAGGACAGAACATCTAGACAGAAGCTCAATAAAGACACAGAAGATCTAAATGCCACAATGAACCAACTTGGTCTCATAGACATATACAGGACACTCCACCCAACAGCAGCCACATTCTTTTCCAATACACATGAAACGTTTTTCAGAAGAGACCACATATTCTGCCACAAAGCAAGTCTTAACAGAATCGAAAACATTGAAATATTACAAAGCATCTTTTCTGACTATAAATCCATAGAAGTAGAAATGAACAACAGAAAAATCAAGGAAAAAGTCAAATACACCGAAACTGAAACAACACCTTGCTCAAAAATTACTGAATTATAGAAGAAATCAAGGATAAATAAAGAAACTCATAGAATCAAATCAGAATGAAAATACATCTTATCAGAACCTTTGGGGCACAGCAAAAGCAGTGCTCAAAGGTCAATTTATATAAATAAATGCACACATCCAAAAGGAAGAAAGGGCCAAAATTAAAACATTAACCATATAACCAGAACAAATAGAAAGAAAGCAGGAAAAGAAGACCTTGGGCTCCAGAAAAAAGGAAATAATAAAGATTAGAGCAAAAATAAATGAAATAAAGAATAGAAAAACAACTGATGGAGTCAAAGAGACCAAAAGTTGGTTCTTTGAAAAGAGCAACAAAATCAATAAACCACTGGCCAAAATGACAAAAGAAAAACATGAGAGTAAGCAACAACTCGAACAAGAAATGAGATGGGCAATGTCACAACAGACCAAACTAAATTAAAAGGATCATAAGAGAAACTACGAAAAATTGTACTCCAACAAATTTGAAAACCTAGAGGAAAAGGTCAAATTTCTAGAAACAGACTACCTACCTAATCTAACACAAACCAAGGTAGAAAAACTAAATAAACTTATAACAACAGAAGAGGTTGAAAAGGTTTAAAAAAAAAAAAAAACTCTGAACAAGAAAAAGTCCTGGCCCTGATGGCTTCACTGGAGAATTCTACCAAATTTCAGAGAAGAGTTAACACCACCACTACTAAAGGTATTTCAGAGCACAGAAAAGAATGGAATTCTCCCGAGCTCATTATATGAAGCCAGAGAAACCCTGATACCACAGCCAGGTAAAAGCATCAAAAAAAAAAAAAAAAAAAAGAAAATCACAGACCGATATTCCTCATGAACATAGAAAAATCCTCAACAAAATTCTAGCCAATAGAATTAACAACATATCAAAAAATAATTCATCACGACCAAGTGCAATTCATATCAGGTATGCAGGAATGGTCCAACATTAGAAAAACAATCAATGTAATTCATCGCATAAATAAAACAAAAGAACCACATGATCTTAGCAATCATTGGAGAAAAAGCATGACAAAGTCCAATACCTATTCCTGACAAAAACTCTCAGCAAAATAGGGATAGAAGGGAAATTCAACAAAATAAAGGGCTTTTATGTGAAGCCAACAGCCAAAATTATCCTAAACGGAGAAAGTCTGGAGCATTCCCCTTGAGACCGGAAAACAGACAAGGATGCCCTTTATCACCAGACTTATTCAACATTGTACTGGAAGTCCTAGCCAGAGCAACAAGGCAAGAAAAAGAAATAAAGTGCATCCAAATTTGTAGGGAAGAAGTAAAAGTATCCCTATTTGCAGACGATATGATCTTATACACAGAAAACCCCAACCAATCCACAAGAAAACTAATGGAACTAATAGAAGATATCAGCAAAATATCAGGATATAAGACGAACATACAAAAATCAGTTGGATTCCTCTACACCAACAAAGAGAACTTCAAAGATGAAATCACCAAATCAGTACCATTTACAACAGTCCCCAAGAAGGTAAAATACTTAGGAATAAACCTAACCAGAGATGTAAAAGACCTATACAAAGAAAACTACAAGACACTACTGCAAGTAACCGAGAGACCTAGGTAAGTGGAAAAGCATACCATGTTCATGATTAGGAAGACTCAACATTGTGAAAATGTCAATTCTACCCAAAGTGATCTGCAGGTACAATGCAATCGGGATCCAAATTCTGACATCTTTTAACAAGATGGAGAAAAAAATCACCAACTTCACATGGAAAGGGAAAAGGCCCTGGATAAAAAAAGCATTACTGAAGAAGAACAAAGTGAGAGGACTCACACTACCTGATTTTAGGACCTATTATACTGCCATGGTAGTCAAAACAGTGTGGTACTGGTACAACAACAGATACATAGACCAGTGGAACAGAATTGAGAATCCAGAAGTAAATTCATCTACCTATGAGCAGCTGATTTTTGACAAAGGCCAAAGTCCATTTAATGGGGAAAAGACAGTCTCCTTAACAAACGGTGCTGACATAATTGGATATCCATCTGCAAAAAAAAAAAAAAGAAAGAAAGAAAGAAGACCGCATACTTCACACCATGTACAAAAACTAACTCAAAATGCATCAAAGACCTAAATATAAAATCTATAACGATAAAGATCATGGAAGAAAAAATAGGGACAATGCTAGGAGCCCTAATACATGGCATAAACAGAATACAAACTATAACTAACAATGCACAAACACCAGAAGAGAAACCGTATAACTGGGAGCTCCTAAAAATCAAGCACCTGTGCTCATCAAAAGACCTCACCAAAAGAGTAAAAACAGAACCTAGAGACTGGGAAAAAAAATTTGGCTATGATACATCCAATAAGGGTCTTATTTCTAAATCAACAACAAAAAGACAAATAATTCAATTAAAAAATGGGCAAAGGATATGAACAGACACTTCACCAAAGAAGACATTCAGGCTGTTAACAGACAGATACATGAGGAAATGCTCATGATCATTAGCCATTAGAGAAATGCAAATCAAAACTACAATGAGATACCATCTCACCCCAACAAGGCTGGCACTAATCCAAAAAAAACACAAAATAATAAATTTTGGAGAGGCTGTAGAGAGGCTGAAACACTTATCCACTGCTGGTGGAAATGTAAAATGGTACAACCACTCTGGAAATTGACTTGGCGCTTCCTTAAAAAAACTAGAAATAGAAGTTCTATATGACTCACCAACCCCACTCCTTGGAATATATCCTAGAGAAGTACGAGCCCTCACACGAATGGATATATGCACACCCATGTTCATTGCAGCACTGTTCACAATAGCAAAAAAATGGAAACAACCTAGGTGCCCACTAACAGATGAATGGATAAACAAATTATGGTACATACACACAATGGAATACTACGCAATGATAAAGAACAATGATGAATCTGCGGAACACCTCACAACATGGATGAATTTGGGAGGCATTATGCTGAGTGAAGTTAGTCACAAAAGGACAAGTATTATATGAAACCACTATTATATGAACTCAAGAAAAGGTTTAAACACGGAAGAAAATATTCTTTGATGGTTACAAGGGTGAGGAGGGAAGGAGAGGGGGACTCCCTAACTAGACAGTAGACAAGAGTCATCTTAGGTGAAGGTAAGAACAACACACAATACAAGGGAAGTCAACACAATTGGACTAAACAAAAGCTGAGAAGTTACCTGAATACAACCAAATACTTCGAGGGACAGAATAGCTGCTGCTGGGAGCTGGGGACCATGGTTTCAGTGGACATCTAGGTCAACTAGCATAACAAAGTTTATTAAGAAAATGTTCTGCATCCCACTTTGGTGAGTGGTGTCTGGGGTCTTAAAAGCTTGTGAGCAGCCATCTAAGATGCATCAATTTGTCCCAACCCACTCAGAGCAAAGGAGAAAGAAGAGCACCAAAAACACGAGGAAAATATGAGCCCAGGAGACAAAAGGGCCACATAAAACAGAGACTCCATCAGCCTGAGACCAGAGAAATTAGACATTGCCCAGCTACCATCAATGATTGCCCTGACAGGGAACCCAACAGAGAGTCCCTGGCTGAGCAGGAGAAAAGTGTGGAGCAGAACTCAAATTCACGTAAAAAGACCAGACTTAATGGTCTGACAGAGACTGGAGGGACCCCTGAAGTCATGGCCCCCAGACGCTCTATTAACCCAGAACTAAAGCCATTGCCAAAGCTCAGTCTTCAGACAAAGACTAAACTATAAAACATAAAATAATACTTGTGAAGAGTGTGCTTCTTAGTTCAAGCAGATACACGAGACTAAATGGGTGGCTCCAATCCAGAGGCAGGATGAGAAGTCAGAAAGGGACAGGAACTGGTTGAATGGACACAAGAAAGCCAGGGTGGAAAGCAGAAGTATGCTGTCACATTAATATGGATTGCAAGTAATGTCACATAATATGTATATTAATTTCTGTATGAGAAATTAATTTGAGCTGTAAACTTTCACCTAAAGCACTATAAAAATTAAATTAAAAAAAAAAAACAACTGGTAGTTGGATTAGAAATAAAGTAACCAAATAAAAATACAAGGTAAAAATCCAGAGAAAAGAGACAAAGTTACACAGGAAATGAAAAGTAGTAAACACTGAAATTTTATATAAGTAAACATATTAAATCCCTATATTGAGATGCTGGGGAAAGAAACACTGTGCATGTGAGGTTGGGGGAAAAAAGAATAAAGCTGAACTCACATTTCCCATGGTAAAAAGTCAATAGACAACAGAAAAAAAACAGAAAGAAGCAATACAGACATGCTATTGAGATACATGGAGGCAATTATAAAAAAGTCAGCTTAAAGAAGTAAAAATGGTTGACTCTGAATAGCAAGAATTGAGAAGTGGAAGGATTTCATATTTCGTGATAAAGATTGTAAAACTTGTTGACTTTGATATCTGTGCATATATAACAGAAAAATTCAAACTAGTTTCCAAAAGGAATAAAGGGTAATAGGATTTTTCAACGCTAATCAATTGTTTTCTGCAAATTGTGCTGTTCTGAGTGAGGACACAAATGTTCAAGGGTATAATAAACTGTCGAAGTGCTACAAGCCCATTTGGATTTTCCAGTAGAGACCCAGTCCAAACTTGGCACATTTCAAGGCATACCACCTTTAATGAATGAGGAATGTCTTTTTTTTTCTTAAATAATATTTTATATGTTTTAGGTGAAAGCTTACATAGCAAATTAAGTTCCCCTTTAACAATTTTTATACAAATTGTTTTATGCTATTGGTTTCAATTTTTACAATGTGTCAGCATTCTCATCATTTGCAATATTTTTGATACAGTTAGTTGTTTAAGGGAGCACATTATTCCCAGGAGATACTGCTTATGTTATAAGCCAATCTATTGTTTGGTTGAAAGATGACCTGCAAAAATAGCTGAATTGAAATTTCAAGTTCAAAGGGTGTCTTAGGCAATACTCTCGGGGGTTCCTCCAGTCTCTATCGGTTCAGTAGGTATGGTTTTCAGGAATTTGAGTTTTGATCTACATTTTTCTCCCATTCTATCCGGGACCTTTTATTATGTCCCTGGTCAGAATGGTCGGTAGTGGTAGCCAGGCACCATCTAGTTCTGATCTCAAGTTAGAAGAAGTTGTGGTTCATATGGACTATTAGTCCTGTAGACTACTTTCTTCTTTGAGCCTTTGATTTTCTTCATTATTTTTTGCCCCATATGAGTAGAGATCAATAGGTATATCTTAGACAGCCACTCACAAGCTTTTAAGACCCCAGACACTACTCACCAAACTAGGATATACAAGATTATCTTTGTGAACTACGTTATGCCAATTGAATAAGTTGTCCCTCGAGAGTATGGACCCAAGCCTTTTGACCCAGTAAACCAATCAAACAAGTCGTTTGGATAGGTCTAGGAAGGCTCCATAACTGTGCCCCCTAAGTGGTTTGTTATATATGTGAATACATATGCAGCACACACAAACATGTATGTACGTATACCTACAAACACACCTAAACATGTCCGTGCACTTACTCGCATATGCTGAAGGCAAGTCTTTTAAGAAATCGGCAATGAATGTGAGAGAGACAGAGTGGCAAACAGAAAGGAATGTAGTATAGAAGAACTTTTGTGTGTGTGTGTGTGTGTGTGCGCTTTAGGTAAAAGCTTACAGCTCAAGTTAATTTCTCATTCAAAAATATATACACATATTGTTTTGTGACATTAGTTGCAATCCCCACAATGTGACAGCACATCCCCCCTTTCTACCCCGGGTTCCCCGTGTCCATTCAACCAGTTCCTGTCCCTTCCTGACTTCTCATCCTGCTTTTGGACAGGAGCTACACATTTGGCCTCGTATATCTGATTGAACCAAGAGGAACACTTTTTACAAGTATTATTTTTTGTTTTATAGTCCTGTCTAATCTTTGTCTGAAGAGTGTGCTTGGGGAGTGATTTCAGCTCTGGACTAACAGTGTGTCTGGAGGTCATGGTTAAGGGGGGTTCTTACAGTCTCCGTCAGACCATTAAGTCTGATTTTTTTAAGTGAATTGAGTTCTGCACCACACTTTTCTCATGCTCTGTCCAAGACTCTCTGTTGTGCTTGTCAGGGCAGTCATCGGTGGTAGCTGGGCACCATCCAGTTTTTCTGGTGTCAGGTTGGTGGACTCTCTGGTTCATTTGGTCCTTTAGTCCTTAGGGCTAGTATTTTCCTTGTGTCTTTCGTTTTCTTCATTCTCCTTTGCTCTGAGTGGGATGGGACCAACTGATGTATCTTACTTGCAAGCTTTTAAGACCCCAGACACCACTCAAGAATGTGGGATGTAGAACATTTTCTTTATAAACTATGTTATGCCGATTGACCTATATGTCCCTCGAAACTATGGTCCCCAGGCCCAAGCCCCAGCTACTCTGGCCCTCAAAGTATTTGCATGTGTACAGGAAATTGCTTCGCTTTTGCTTTGGTCCAGTTGTGCTGACTTCCGCTGTAGTGTGTGTTGTCCTTCCTTTCAACAAAGTTGATCTTTGTCTACTATCTTAGTGATTTCCCCTCTTTCTCCCTCCCCACCCTTATAACCATTGAAAAATGTTTCTTTCTGCATTCAAACCTTTTCTTGGGTTCTTAAAAATAGTGGTATCATACAATATTTGTCCTTTTGTGACTGACTCATCCATGTTGTAAGATGTTTCACAGATTCAATCACTGTTCTTTGTTATTGCGTAATATTCTATTGTGTGTACGAACCATAATTTGTTTATCTATTTGTCTGTTTATAGGCATTCACGTTGTTTTCATCTTTTTGCTATTGTGAATAGTGCTGCAATGAACGTGGGTGTGCATATGTCTATTTGTGTGATGGCTCTTATTTCCCTTGGGTATATTCCTAGGAGTGGGATTGCTGGATAATACAGTATTTGTATTTCTGGCTTTTTAAGGAAGCACCATATCTTTTTCCAAAGCAGTTGTACCATTTTATATTCCCATCAGCAGTGCATATGAGGTCCAATCTCTCCATAACCACTCCAACATTTATTATTTTGTGTTTTTGGATTAATGCCAGACTTGTTGGGGTGAGATGGTATCTTATCGTAGTTTTTTAAAAAAAAATTTTACTGTGCTTTAAGTGAAAGTTTACAAATCAAGTCAGTCTCTCTCACAAAAACTTACAGACACCTTGCTTTATACTCCTAGCTGCTCTCCCCCTAATGAGACAGCACACTCCTCCCCACTCTGTATTTCCGTGTCCATTCAACCAACTTCAGTCTCCCTCTGCCCTCTCATCTCCCTCCAGACAGGAGCTGCCCACATAGTCTCATGTGTCTAGTTCATCCAAGAAGCTCACTTCTCACCAGTATCATTTTCTATCTTATACTCCAGTCCAATACCTGTCTGAAGAGTTGGATCTGGGAATGGTTCCTGTCTTGGGCTAAAAGAAGGTCTGGGGACCATGACCTCCAGGGTTCTTCTAGTCTTAGTCAGACCATTAAGTCTGTTGTTTTTTTTTTTACAAGAATTTGAGGTCTACATATCACTACTCTCCTGCTCCTTCAGGGATTCTCTGTTGTGTTCCCTGTCAGGGCAGTCATCAGTTGTAGCTGGGCACCATCTAGTTCTTCTGGTCTCAGGCTGATGTTGTCTCTGATTTATGTGGCCCTTTCTGTATCTTGGGCTCATAACAACCTTGTGTCTTTGGTGTTCTTCATTCTCCTTTGTTCCAGGTGAGTTGAGACCAATTGATGCTTCTTACATGGCCCCAGATGCCACTCTCCAAAGTAGGACAGAATGTTTCCTTAATAGATTTTATTATGACAATTAACATAGATGTCCCCTGAAACCATGGTCCCCACACCCCCGTCCCGGCTATGCTGGCCTTCGAAGCATTCAGTTTATTCAGGAAACTCCTTTGCTTTTTGTTTCGTACAGTTGTGCTGACCTCTCCTGTATCGTGTGTTGTCTTTCCCTTCACCTAAAATAGTTCTTGTCTACTATCTAATTAGTGGGTACCCCCTCCCTTCTTCCCTCCCCACTCTCGCAACCATCAAAGAATATTTTCTTCTCTGTTTAAACTGTTTCTTGAGTTCTTATAACAGTGGTCTCACCGTATTTGCCCTTTCACGACTAATTTCACTTAGCATAATGCCTTCCAGATTCCTCCATGTTATGAAATGTTTCACAGATTCATCACTGTTCTTTATTGATGCATAGTATTCCATTGTGTTAATATACCATAATTTATTTATCCATTCATCCACTGATGGGCACCTTGGTTGCTTCCACCCTTTTGCTATTGTAAACAGTATTGCAATGAACATGAGTGTGCATATGTCTGTTCTTGTAAAGGCACTCATCTCTCTAGGATATATTGCAAAGAGTGGGATTGCTGGATCATATGGTAGTTCTATTTCTAGCTTCTTAAGGAAGCACCAAATCAATTTCTAAACTGGTTATACCATTTTACATTCCCACCAGCAGTGTATAAGTGTTCCAATCTCTCCACAACCTTTCCAACATTTATTATTTTGTGTTTTTGGATTAATGCCAGCCTTGCTGGTGTGAGATGGAATCTCATTATAGTTTTGATTTGCATTTCTCTAATGGCTAATGATCATGAGCATTTCCTCATGTATATGTTAGCTACCTGAATGTTTTCTTTAGTAAAGTGTCTGTTCATATCCTTTGCCCATTTTTTAATTGGGTTATTTATCTTTTTGTTGTTGAGTTTTTGCAGTATCATGTAGATTTTACAGATCAGACGCTGATTGGAAATGTCATAGCTAAAAACATTTTCCCAGTCTGTAGGTAATCTTTTTCCTCTTTTGGCGAAGTCTTTGGATGAGCAGAGTTGAGTTTTAGGAGCTCTCAGATACCTAGTTTCTCTTCTGGTTTTTGTGCATTGTTAGTAATGTTTTGAGTACTGTTTATGCCATGTATTAGGACTCCTAAAGTTGTCCCTATTTTTTCTTCCATGATCTTTATTGCTTTAGATTTTCTATTTAGGTCTTTGATCCATTTCGAGTTAGTTTTTGTGCATGGTGTGAGGTATGGGTCTTGTTTCATTTTTTTGCAAATGGATATTCAGTTATGCCAGCACCATTTGTTAAAGAGACTATCTTTTTCCCGTTTAACAGACTTTGGGTTTTGTCAAATATCAGAGGCTCATATGTGGATGGATTTTTGTCTGAATTCTCAATTCTGTTCCGTTGGTCTGTGTAGCTGCTGTTGTATCAGTACCAAGCTGTTTTGACTGTACTGGCAGTATAATGGGTTCTAAAATTAGGTAGTGTGAGGACTCCCACTTTGTTCTTCTTTTTCGGTAATGCTTTACTTATCTGGGGCCTCTTTCCCTTCCATATGAAGTTGGTGATTTGTTTCTCCAACTCATTAAAAAAATGTCATTGGAATTTGGAACAGAATTGCATTGTATCTATAGATCGCTTTGGGTAGAATAGACATTTTTACAATGTTGAGTCTTCCTATCTATTACGAAGGTCTCTTTTGGTTTCTTGCAGTAGTGTCTTGTAGTTTTCTTTGTATAGGACTTTTATGTCTCTGGTATGATTTATTCCTAAGTATTTTATCTTCTTGGGGGCTACTGTAAATGGTATCGATTTGATGATTTCCTCTTCGATGTCGTTTTTGTTGGTGTCATGCAATCCAACTGATTTTTGTATGTTTATCTTGTATCCTGGTACTCTGCTGTACTTTTCTATTAGTTGCAGTAGTTTCCTTGAGGATTCCTTAGGGTTTTCTGTGTATAAGATCATGTCATCTGCAAACAAAGATACTTTTACTTCCTCCTTGCCAATATAAAAAATAGATGCCCTTTATTTCTTTATCTAGCCTAATCACTCTGACCTCCAGCACAATGTTGAATAAGAGTGGTGATAAAGGCATCCTTGCTGGTTCCTGATCTCAAGGGGAATACTTTCAGACTCTCTCCATTTAGGATGATGTTGGCTGTTGGCTTTGTATAAATGTCTTTATGATGTTGAGGAATTTTCCTTCTATTCCTATTTTGCTGAGAGTTTTTATCATGAATGGGTGTTGAACTTTGTCAAATGCCCTTTCTGCATCAATTGATAAAATCATGTGATTCTTGTCTTTTGTTTTATTTATATGATGGATTACATTAATTGTTTTTCTGATGTTGAACCATCCCTGCATACCTAGTAGGAATCCCACTTAAAAAAAATTTTGGTGAATTTTTTTTTTGATGTGTTATTGAATTCTAGTGGCAAGAATTTTGTTGAGGATTTTTGCCTCTAAGTTCATGGGGGATATAGGTCTGTAATTTTCTTCTTTGTGGTGTCTTTACCTGGCTTTGGTATCAGGGATATGGTAGCTTCATAGAATGAGTTTGGGAGTATTCCACCCTTTTCTATGCTCTGAAATACCTTTAGTAGTAGTGGTGTTAACTCTTCTCTGAAAGTTTGGTAGAGCTCTCCAGTGAAGCCATCTGGGCCAGGGTTTTTTTTTTTTGGTTGGGAATTTTTTAATTACCTTTTCAATCTCTTCTTTTATTATGGGTTTATTTAGTTGTTCTACCTCTGTTTGTGTTAGTTTAGGTAGGTAGTGTGTTTCTAGAAATTCATCCATTTCTTCTAGGTTTTCAAATTTGTTACAGTACAATTTTTTGTAGTAGTCTGATACGATTCTTTTAATTTCAGTTGAGCCTGTTGTGATATTGCCCATCTCATTTCTTATTCAGGTTATTTGCTTCCTCTCCTGTTTTTTTATTTTGTCAATTTGGCCAAGGATTTATCAATTTTGTTAATTTTTTCAAAGAACCAGCTTTTGGTCTTGTTGACTCAATTGTTTTTCTGTTCTCTGTTTCATTTAATACTGCTCTAATTTTTATTATTTCCTTTCTTCTGGTGCCTCAGGGTTTCTTTTGTTGCTCTCTTTCTGTTTGTCCAAGTTGTAGGGATAATTCTTTGATTTTGGCCCTTTCTCCTTTTTGTTCATGTGCATTTACTGATATAAATTGACCTCCGAGCACTGCTTTCACTGTGTCCCAAAGGTTCTGATAGGAAGTGTTTTCAATCTTATTGGATTCTATGAATTTCTTTACTCCATCCTTAATGTCTTCCATAACCTAGTCGTTTTTGAGCAGGTTTTTTTTTTTTTTTTTTTTTTTATTGTTTAGTTTCCAAGTGTTTGATTTCTTTTCTCTGCTTTTTCTGTTATTGATTTCTGTTTTTATGGCCTTATGGTCAGAGAAGATGATTTGTAATATTTCAATGTTTTGGATTCTGCTAAGGCTTGCTTTATATGTGTTTCATGTGGTCTAATTCTAGAGAATGTTCCATGTGTACTAGAAATGAAAGTATACTTGGCTGCCATTGGGTGGAGTGTTCTGTATATGTCTATAAGGTCGAGTTGGTTGATTGTGGCATTTAGATCTTCCGTGTCTTTATTGAGCTTCTTTCTGGATGTCCTTCACCAAAAGTGGTGTGTTGAAGTCTCCTATTATAATTATGGAGATGTCTCACTTTTCAATGCTGTTAGAGGTTTGTTTGTTTTTTTTTTTATGTATTTTTCAGCTCTGTCATTGGGTGCATAAATACTTAATATGGTTATATCCTCCTGGTATATTGTCACTTTAAGCATTATATAGTGTCCTTCCTTATCCTTTGTGGTGGATTTAACTTTAAAGTTTATTTTGTCAGAAATTAATAATGCCACGCCTGCTCTTTTTTGATTGGTGTTTGCTTGATATATTTTTTCCATCCTTTGAGTTATAGTTTGTTTGTGTCTTTAAGTCTAAGGTGTGTCTCTTGTAGGCAGCATATAGACTGATTGTGTTTTTTTACCCATTCTGCCACTCTGTGTCTCTTTATTGGTGCATTTAGTCCATTTACATTCAGTGAAATTATGGATAGGTATGAGTTCAGTGACGTCATTTTGATGTCTTTTTTTGTGTGCTGTTGACAGTTTCTTTTTCCCACTTAATTTTTTGTGCTGAGTAGTTTATCTTTATATATTGTCTCTTCGTCGTATTCATTGTTGTTGATTTTGTTTCAGCTGAGTCTTTATTTTTTTCTTGTATTTTATTTTGATGAGTAGGATTGTTAGTCTCCTTTGTGGTTACCTTAATATTTACTGATATTTCTCTAAGTTTAAAGCTAACTTTTATTTCTTTATATCGCCTTTTCTTCTTCTCCATATGAAAGATCTATGACTGCATTTCTTAAAAATATATATGTTTGAGATTATTTCTTAGTCCCTGTTTATTGTTTTAATGTTGTCTTCTTTTACACAATGACATTGCTTTTTCCCTGTTTTGAGTGTTTCTTTTTTTATCTTGATTTATTTCTGTGATTTCCTTATCTGTGTAGACATCTGGTTTCTCTGTCCTGTTTTCTAGTCTTGAGTTGATATCTGAAATTATTGATTTTCTAACCAGAGAACCCCATTTAGTATTTCTTGTAGTTTTCCTTTGGTTTTTACAAATTCCCTAAACTTTGGTTTATCTAGAAATATCCTAAATTAACCTTCATATTTTGAGAGACAGTTTTGCTGGATAGATGATTCTTGGCTGGCAATTTTTTTCCTTCAATGTTTTATATATGTCATCCCATTGTCTTCTTGCCTGCATGGTTTCTGCCGAGTAGTCCAAGCTTATTCGTATTGACTCTCCTTTGTAGGTGACTTTTTGTTTATCCCTAGCCACTCTTAAAATTCTCTGTTTATCTTTGGTTTTGGCAAGTTCGATTATTATATGTCTAGATGACTTTCTTTTGAGATCTACCTTATGTGGAGTTCGATGAGCACCTTGGATAGATATCTTCTCATTTTTCATGATATCAGGGAAGTTTTCTGCCTATAAATCTTCAACAATTCTCTCTGAATTTTCTATTATCCTTCCCTGTTCTGGTACTCCTCCTATCACTCGTAGGTTATTTCTCTTGATAGAGTCCCACATGATTCTTAGGGTTTTTCATTTTTTTCAATTCTTGGAGTTTTCTTTGACTATATTGATGCCAATAGATTGATATCTTCAATCTCACTAATTCTTCCTTCCAATTCCTCAATTCTGCTCCTCTGACTTTCTATTTAGTTGTCTAATTCTGTAATTTTATTGTTGATCTTCTGAATTTCTGATTGCTGTCTCTGTATGGATCCTTGCAGCTTTTTAGATTTTTCAGTATATTCTTGAATAACCTTTTTAATTTCTTCAGCTGCTTTATCTGTGCGTTCCTTGGCTTACTCTGCATTTTGTCTGATCTCCTTCCTGATGTTTTAAAGAGTTCTGTATATTAATCTTTTGTATTCTGCATCTGGTGATTCCAGGAAGCACCTTCATCCAGAAGATCCCCTGATTCTTTCTTTTGAGAGCTTGTTGAAGCGATCATGGTCTGCTTCTTTATATGATTTGATATTGACTGTTGTCTCCAAGTCATCTTTTAGTTATTGTATTAGTTTATTTTATGTTTGCTTACTGTATCCTAGCTTCTTGCTTTGTTTTGTTTTAACATGCCCAAATAGGCTGCTTGAGTGAGCTAGCTTGATTATTTTCACCTTTGAAGCTCTAATGTCCTGTCACCAGATGGTTAGAGCTGTTGCCAAGTATATGAGCCTAGGAGTCCATTCATTTTCTTGTATGGATTCAGCTCAGGTATCCAGGTAGTTGGTTAACAAGTGTGTGCTACAGGCTCTGCTCTACAGTCTTAGAGGGGTGGGGTGATTTGTGTACGTACAGGCATCTGGTTGCAGCAAGGGGTCACACGCTGAATAAGGCAGGGGCTGAAAACTGTCCTCTGAGTGTCTGTAAGGAAAGCATGTCCCTGTTCCCTGCAGTGCAGACATGGATGGGTTCTTCAGCCAGACCATGGGCACCCAATGCTTTTTGTTGTAAGGCCTGGGAGGTAGCACTTCTCCTCAGACCCCTGTCGTGGGTGGCTAGGTGACATGGGTGGAGCCCCCAGTCCTTAGGCCCCTGATGTTGGATGGTGTTTAATAGGCAAAGCGGTGTTAAAAATCAAACACCCACCTCTCTACTGCACAGCTGAAACAGTTGCAGCCTGCCAAGAGCCTATTTTCCTGAAATGGGCCCACACAGTTCCATGCAGGGGTGAAAGGTATTCAAAGTCCATGGACCATTTGTGCCTGGACAGGAGACACTTCTGTCCTGAGCTCCCCAGCTTAGTTGATCTGGCAGATTATCTTTCCCCCAATTGTGAATTTATTCCTTCTCCAAGGCTGGGAGAATGGTTCAGAGCATGCAGCAGAACCTATCTCAGGTCCAGGGAAATCGACAGCCACTGAAGCTGGCTTGGGAGCTGGGGCATGGTAAAATAAACGCACGTACTTAGCTTTTGCGTAGAGAGCAGTTCTTCTCTGGTACCAGAGGTGTGAGTAGTCTGTGAGGCTCGTTGTCTCTCCCTGAGGAAACCGCTTCCGGAATGCTACCACCAGCCCAACCATGGTGACTCCGGGCAGTGGGGCCTGAAGGTTTCCGGCAATTCAATTCCAGCAGCTCCTTGCTGCTTCCGAACCGTCTCTCCCTCCCCCTGCCTCTCAGTCTGTTATCTAACTTTGCCTTTGATGTTCAGGGCTCCTACCTTGTCATATATTTAATTGTTTCACATGTTTTTTTTTTTGTCTTTGTTGCAAGCGGGATCACTGGAAGCGTGTGACTACTCTGCCGTCTTGGCCCTGCCTCCCCCTTATTGTAGTTTTGATTTGCATTTCTCTAATGGCTACTGATTGTGAGCACTTCCTCACGTATCTGTTAGCTGCTTGAATGTCTTCTTTGGTGAAGTGTTTGTTCATATCCTTTGCCCATCTTTTAACTGGATTATTTGACTTTTTGTTATCAAACTCTTGAAGTGTTTTTAGACCCTTATCGGATATGTCATAGCCAAAAATTTTTTCCCAGTCTGTAGGTTCTCTTTTTACTCTTTTGGTGAAGTCTTTTGATGAGCATAAGTGTTTGATTTCTAGGAGCTCCCAGTTATCTAGTTTCTCTTCTGGTGTTTGTTCATTGTGAGTTATGGTTTGTAAACTATTTATGCCATGTATTAGGGCCCCTAACATCGTCACTATTTTTTCTTCCATTATCTTTATCGTTATGGGTTTTATATTTAGGCCTTTGATCCATTTTGAGTTAGTTTTTCTGTATGGTGTGAGGTATGGGTCCTGTTTCATTTTTTTTCAGATGGACATCCAGTTTGGCCAACGCCATTTGTTTTAAAAAAAAAACTGTCTTTTTCCCATTTAATGGACTTTCCCTTTGTCAAAGATCAGGTGACCACAGATGGATGGATTTACGTATGGGTTCTCGATTCTGTTCCATTGGCCAATGTGTCTGTCGTTGTACCAGTACCAGGCTGTTTTGACTACGTGGCAGTAAAATAGGTCCTAAAATCAGGTAGTGTGAGGCTTCCCATTTTGTTCTTTTCCTTCAGTAATGCTTTACTTATCCAGGACTCTTTCCTTTCTATATGAAGTTGGTGATTTTTTTCTCTATCTTGTTAAAAAATGTTGTTGGGATTTGGATCAGGATTGTATTGTATCTGTAGATCGCTTTGGGAAGAATTGACATTTTCACAAAATGCTGAGTCTTCCTAATCATGAGAATAGTATGCTTTTCCACTTATGTACGTCTCTTTTGATTTCTTGCAGTAGTGTTCTGTATTTTTCTTTGTATAAGTCTTTTATGTCTCTAGTTAGGTTTATTCCTAAGTATTTTTTCTTGGGGGCTATTGTAAATGATATTGATTTCATCATTTCCTTTTCAACACTCTATTGATGTAGAGGAATCCAATTGATTTTTGTATGTTTATCTTGTATTCTGATGCTATGATAATATCTTCTATTAGTTTCATTAGTTTTCTTGTGGATTCTTTGGGTTTTTCTGTGTATAAGATCATATCATCTGTGAATAGTGATACTTTTACTTCTTCCTTACCAATTTGGGCACCCTTTGTTTCTTTTTCTTGCCTTAATGCTCTGGTTAGGACATCTAGCACAATGTTGAATAAGAGTGGTGATAAAGGGCATTCTTGTCTGGTTCCCCTTCTCAAGGAGAATGCTTTCAGTCTCTCTCCATTTAGAATGATGTTGGCTGTTGGCTTTCTATAAATGTCCTTCATTATGTTGAGGAATTTCCCTTCTATTCCTATTTTTAATCAGGAATGGGCATTGGACTTTGTCAAATACCTTTTCTGCATTAATTGACAAGATCATGTGGTTCTTATCTTTTGTTTTATTTATGTGATGGATTATGTTGATTGATTTTCTAATGTTGAACCATCCCTGCACATATTTGGTCATGATGAATTATTTTTTGATATGCTGTTGAATTCTATTGGCTAGAACTTTATTAAGGAATTTTGCATCTATGTTCATAAGGGATATTGCTCTGTAGTTTTCTTTTCTTCTTTTTTTGAGAAATGTCTTTAAGCTAAAAAATGTGACCAGCGTCTTGAGTATGCTAAATGTTCTTCCATAAAGGGTTAGCAGTATATACCTTTCAATAATTTGTCTTGCTTTACATAAAATTACCAAACTTCGGGATTGATTTTTTTTCTTTAAATTTCTGTTGTGAGTTGGACCACCTTAAAGGTCATTTAAACATTTAGATAACCACTGTGGGTTAGCTGAGTTTTCCGGGTAATAAGTAAGAATGAATTACAGAATCATAGACCCTTGGAACTGGAAAATATTTTAGAGGTTATGTAGTCTTGTGGCCTTATCACAGGATAAGGAAAATCTTCAAAAGCTAGTTCCCTGAGATAGACTTCAAAAGTTCTCACCCAGTGCCAGAATCAAAAATCAGGAAATATGGAGGTGCAGTTACCACCAGGTTACACCTCCAAATACTAGAGTAGCTTTCTCACTGAACCACTACATAGGACATAGGTTATTGTGGAAGACCTGAGCCTACCAATTTCTCCCTTATCATACTTTTCCTAAAGCTCCGCTGAGAGTATGAGCACCATGAGAGTTTTTAACTTGATGGGCAGTAGTACTGAAAATCTTATGCACCCATTCTAATTATTCCTTAGGTCTTAATTCTTTTTCCTTTGGATATAAGTTCATTCTTGGAAAATGCAAAGTTTTCTATATAGATTTGAGCTGGTTTTGGGGAGAAGACAAACTCCCAGAAGTAATGTTAAGGGACTCCTTTCAAGTATATCTAAATTCCAAACAGATTATTAGTGTGAGGTTTGGAAGGATGGAGGAGAATGAAGGACTTCAGGGTAAAGCTTTCACATACTTCAAGGATTCTTGCCAATGAAGTCTGAACTCAGGCGCCCTGGCTTTGTGGTGAAATGCCCAGTCTTCCTAACCCTTCACCCCCGCCCCCCATTTCTTGACCCACAGATGTTCTTACTTGCTCCAAGATCTTCATAAACAATGCTTCCAATTGCCTTTGCTTTCTTGAGGAGCTCATCCTGGAAGCCTCCCGTGAAATAGGAAACTGTAAAAAGAATTGAGAATACTGAATGTGGGACTATAGTAAAGGGAATTACTAGCTGTGTGACTTTGGAGAAGCCACTTCATTGCTCTGTGCCTTAAAGTCCTCACATGTTAGATAATCTATGACATCCCTTCCAGCTCTGACACTCTATGTCATTGAATCTATTATGAACAGGAAAGAACAGGTCACACTGTATTTGCAATGGCTGTCGGCTATGGGAACAAAGTGACGGTGTGCCTCAGACTAGTTATGATGGAAAAGCAAGAAAATGAATCAGTAGGTAGCCAGTTAGATTTTCTTGAGTATGGTATTTTTAGATTACTTCAATATTTGTCAAGAACATGAATGTACATTCAAAGAGGACTAGAGAGCCATTTCTTCGACACTTGGATGTTCCAGATGAGAAAAGAAAAGAATTAAGTAGAGGGTCAGCAAAAAAGAGGAAGACCCTCAATGAGATGGATTGACACAGGGGCTGTAACAATGGGCTTAAACACAGCAATGATTGTGAAGATGGTGTAGGACTGGGCAGTGTTTCGTTCTGTTGTACGTAGGGTCACTATGAGTCAGAACCGACTTGATGACACCTAACAACAACAACAATAAAGCCAAAGAGATGCTAAGTCATAAAGCCTCAGGCAGGAGTTGCTGCTCCTACCCCACCGCTATCTCTTGCAGAATTCTAATACTAGCTAGTTACCTGGACATGGAAAATGTCATTGAGAAGACAGTGGAACTTTTCATCCAACAGTGTGCTGACTTTATTTTGAAGGTTGGACTGCCGTTCTTTATAATGTTTACAAGTATCCAGACCTAGTACATTGGCCATGAGTATCTGGATGGTATAAAAATTTTGATGGTAGCTGATCTTAGTCAAAGCAATAGCAATAGTCCTGTTTATAAGAAAGTCACAAATCAGAAGAGAGTTTTTAAATATATATATATTTTTAGAAAATAATAAATGTTGAACGAATTCTTTGACTCTTCATAATTCTGTTGTCATGACTGAGATTGCCCAAACTATCTGGAAGCTGGTCTTTATTCCTGCTTCTGATACATTTCTCATTTTACTAAATTCCTAAACCACTTAAACCTAGCTATCCCCTGTTCTATAGCCCTACCACCCCTACCCTGGCTCAGGCCCTCATATTCTCACCTGTACTACTGCAAAATAGCATGCTACCAACCCTGCCTAAGTGTGAAGGATCTAGCTAAATACATATTCTTCTCCTGTAGCTCTCCTACTTAAAATTTTCAGTGGCTCCTACTACCCGAAGGCACAAGTCCAGACTCCTTTATGTGACATACAGGATTCTCCAAGGTCTCATTCTGCCATTTCTTGTCACTCTCTGGCTAACAGTTTACCCTCCAACAACAAACTGGTGAGAGTTCTCTGCACACGCAGAGCTATCTCCTCTACATGTCTTTGCTCATTCTGTCTCCTTGGCCTGGAATGCCATTACTCCTTACAGTCCCTTCCTAATCCCTCATCTCCTGTTCCTCTTTAAACCTCAGGAGTAGCCTCCTGGAAGCCTTCCCCATTAGGATGGGTTACATATCTCTCCTCTGGGCTTCCATAACACCCTATTGCATGTGTCTATTGTTGCCCTCACCACGTTCTATTTTTATTGTTCTCTCTCTCTTCTCTTCTGCTGTGAGAACTCATTGAGGGCAAGGATGAGATATTATTCATTTTGGGGACTTTTGTACTTAACAGTTCCTGGAATGTAACTGGTGCTCAATAAGCAAAAAAATCGATGAATTAACTAATCTCTTCTGGTTGTTGTGAATTATCCCCTTAGCAATGTTCAAGATATTTTAGAGCTGGCTTTTCTTAGGCCTAACATTAAAAAAAGAGTAGAAATACACCTAAAAATAATATGAGGTTAGTAATGAGCATTTTCCCCTTATTGCCTTTAGGTTAGATGGTGAAAGACTGTGTGCAACCATCATCATTGTTTTGGTCATCACAGTGGTTAACAGCTTGGCTGCTAAAAAGGTCAGAAGGTCAAATCCATCAACCACTCCTTGGAAACCCTACAGGGAAGTTCTATTCTGTCCTACAGGGTCTCTATAGTTGGAATCAACTTGATGTCAATGGCAAATTGGCACTGTTATTGAATACCATAGTATCAACCTCCATGAGGATGTTAGATCGATTATCCCAAAGGACAGCCCTCGTGACATTCATTGTATGAAAACAGATAAACAACACAACTAACGTACATTAGGAATCCCTGGATGGTGCAAACCGTTAACACATTTGGCTGCTAAGGCAAAGGTTGGAAGTTTGAGTCTACCCAAAGGTGCCCTGGAAGGAAGGCCTGGTGATCAGTCATTGAAAATCCTATGGAGCACAGTTCTATTCTGACACACATGGGGTCATCATGAATTGGAGTCAACTCAGTGGCAGCTGATTTTTGGTTTAAGATACATTAGTTCAGGGCATAAGGCCTACCTTCCAGAGTAAGATCCAGAGGCCTATTCTTCTCTACCCCCACTCTCAGGGATAAATGGTTTAAACCACTGATTCCATGTGTTGCTTGCTGGGTAAGTGTTTGCTCTGCAGACCCAATTTAGCCTTGGTCTCAACATCAATGCCAGCTATTCTCGACCTGTCTGCACATTGGGATCACTTAGGAAGCTTTAAAATACTGAAGCCTTACCTGCCATTAATCACGGCCTCCAGGGTGAACCTGGTTTCTCTTGTTTTCAGTTCAATAGGTTTATCATAATTTATTTGGCACAATGGCCATGGTACCCACTAATTGATAGAATTATGAATAGTTTACATAAGGCAAGTTATATAAATGAGAGGAATGTCAAAGTAAATGAAACTCTTTTAAGGACTTCAGGATTCTCTGGGCTCACAAGAGATGCTAATTTCAAGACACTCACCTGTGGTTCTCACCTTGGGCCAGGTAATCTATTTCCATAAGTATCTGGCTTTTTCCATATCCTGGTAATCCTTCATACATTAGAACTCGGCTACAGTTAGACATCAAATATTCCTTCATAGTACACATGAAGTATTTGATCTCCTTATCACGTCCTGTTATTTTTATTTTTTTAAAAGGGAGCAAAACCAATCAATATAAAATAGTCAAGAAATATTAAAAAAGCACATAGTGACACCCTTTAAAGAATACTCTTGGGATTTCCATTGCATTGATTGTGGACTTTCTCAAGAAGACCTGAGCACTTTAAATTTTTTAAAATCTTTCTCTAGAACTTTACAGTCAACAATGTGGTCTCACAGTTTTATTTGATTCCCACAAGCTGTGAGGGAAAATATAACTCATTATAATGTTCATGTAATTATAATGTAGAAAACTGAGATTCGTTTAGATTGCACAAAAATTAAATCAGGGCTATCTGACCCTACAGCTTATTTTCTTTTCCTTTTTTCTTGTAACATACTAGAAGTAATCTAGATGATTTTATTATATAATATATAATAAAATTTCTTAAAATTAAGTATCTATATTGAACAATTATGCATAAAATATTTGTATTTCAGATTCTGTGATGAAGAAAACTTGCTTTCTGTAAACGAGAAACCACTTCTACCTCAAGACTGCTAGAAGAATCTCAGTGATAAGAAGAAAATTTAATTGCCTCAAAACCATGTATAGATTGTTTTTATCATAAGAACCCCCTAAGTTCTTAGTAAAAATAAGTTGTGTTTTTTTTTCTGATTATAAATGTGACACACTCTCACAGTAGAAAATATGAAAAATTTAGAAAAGGAAAAAAAAATCACCTAAACCTTATCACTGTCATTTTTCTTAAGTGATTTTAAATGTCTGTAATAGGATGCCCTGTTGAAATCTGACACTGAACTCCACCCTCCTGGAAACCCGGGTGGACAGGAAAGGAGCTGGAAAAACTATAATTTCAAAACAGTGAGCAATTTCTGTCAGAAGAATTGGAGACTCATTTGGGGAAGACTGTTCATTATCTTCTGGATAGATCACTGAGGGGGGACCACTCTGTATGTAATACATTGATTGAGCAAATACATGCCCAGGTATTGTCTGATGTCTTTGCTGAAAACCAGGACCATTAATCCAAGGATAGATGTTTAGGCCTTGACTTCAAGAGGACACTGTATTATAGTTTATTGTTGTCTACGTTGTTAATAAAAAAAAAAAAAAAAAAAACTCAAACCAAACTGGTTGCCGTCGAGTTGATTCTGACTCTTAGCAGCACTATAGGACCGAAGAGAACTGCCCTACTCCAAGGAGCAGCTGGTGGATTCAAACTGCTGAACTTTTTGGTTAGCAGCTGAGCTCTTAACCACTGCGCCATTAGGGCTCCATGTTGTTAATTAGCATATATAAATTTGTATTTACACGCATTCTCACAAAAGAAGGACATTTCCCATACCGCTAATCTGTGTCAGTCTGTTTTTTGGCTACAGCTTTAAGGAAACCCAGGAGCCCTGGTGGCGCAGTAGTTAAGGGTTTGACTGCTAACCAAAAAGTCAGCAGTTCGAATCCACCAGCCACTCCTTGGAAACCCTATGGGGGCAGTTCTACTCTGTCCTAAAGGGTTGCCATGAGTCAGAATTGACGTGATGGCAATGGTTTAGTTTTTTTTTTTTTTAGTTAAGGAAAATGTGTGCAGGCTTGATATCCATCTACCTCATACTGGAGGAATCAAGACAAGAGGCAGTAAGAGTCGACTCTGAGAAATCTATGCATTTTGTATCAATGTGACCTAATGTGACCGTCACACTGCGTCTGCAGTGGAAGGGGTTAGGACTTCCAGTTATTGCCAGTCATTGTCACAAGCACATCCTGGGATAGAAACTAAGACCTCAGATAGGGTGACATTGGGCTTTCCTCTTCCTCAGGAGTTTGGGAATTTGCACTTCAAGGAAGATGGGAGGAAGACCCTGAACACCGCCTGAATACAATGAAAGTGCAGCACGGCTGCTACCTAAAGCGCTCTTGGCAGTTCTGGTGCTGTTGTCTTCCTTCAGGCTCTACTGACACCAGAATTCTGGGGTAGCATTCCTCCCAAGTGTAGAGCAGAGCTTTCTCTTGATTGCCCTAACAGAGCTGTGACCAGGCTTCAACTTATGATGAAACCCTCAGGTATGTTCAGGTCTAACAAAAGGAAATTAAAAGTGCTACTACAAATAGCTGCCTTCAGAATCCACAGGCCAGTCTTCATGGGCCTCTTCTCCCATAGGGTGTTATCCTTGCATCATTAGAGGTCTACTTCTCTACCTAGCTTCAAGTTAACTTTTTTTATGACAGGGTTCTTATCACCAAGAATCACAAAAACACTAGTTCCAGATGGACTGCTGATCTAAATGTAAAAGGTACAATGAAATTTCGGGAAGAGAACATAGAAAACTATTTTCGTGACTTTTGGATGAGGAAAGATTTCTTAACAGGATACAAAAATGCTACTATAAAGGAAAAGATTGATAAATTGGCTTCATTAAAATTAACAACTTCTGTTCATTAAATACATCATTAACAGAATAAAAAGGCAAGCACTTTGGGCAAAGCCACGGGCAGTACAAATGACAATGGACCCATTTCCAGAAGATACAAATAATTCTGAAAGATCTGTAATAAAAATACAACCAAACTGAAAAAACAGACAAAAGATTTGTATAGACACATTACCAGAGGAGATGTCCAAATGGCCAATAAACATATGAAAAGGAGCGCAACCGCATCAGGCAAATACAAATGGAAACCACAATGGGATACCACTACATATCCAAGAAAATTATTAAAGACCAATAAAACTAAGTTGTTGGCAGCGATGAGGAACAACTGGAACTCTTATAATACTGTTGGTCAGACTATAAATGCAACCATTTTGGAAAAGTGTTTGGCATCATCTGCCAAAGTTGTACACGTTGTTCCAACAGCTTCACTCCTATACATATACTCAACAGAAATGCACATATGTGTTCACCAAAAGATTTGTATAAGAATGTTAACGGCAGTATTATTCATAAGAACCAAAAACTGGAAACAACTCGAATGTTGCACTAAAAACCATAATGAAGAAATTGTTGTATATTTCAAAATGGAATACTGCATAGAAATCAAAGTGAATGAATTATACCTACTCATAACAACATGGATAAATCTATTACCAATGTTCAGTAAGAGAAGGTAGATGTATATAATTACACAACATATGATTCCATCTACATAAATTTGAAAAAAAAAACAGACATAAGTAATCTAGGGTGTTGGAAGTCTTTGGGGAAAGGGAGAAGGAGAGAGCACATGGGAGTTTTGGGGTACTGATATTTTTCTATTCTTGACCTGGACGGTAATTATATGTTCACTTTGTGGAAAATTCATTAAGACGCACACTAATCATTTGTGCGCTTTTCTGTATGTTTCATTATAGTTCAATAAAGAAGTTAAAAAAATTAAGGCCCCACTACCTACCCAGCAAAGGGTAACCCTCATTTCTGTTGCAGATGAGGTACGCCATACCAAACATGCTGAAGAGAAGAAGAAAAGAAGATGTTAGATTCAAAGCAAGGAAATATTGAGAGCAAGAGTGACTAGTTCTTAGTTCCCAGAAAGTCTCCTTTTATTCTCTAACAAGGTTTTGTGCCTTGACTCAAGGTCTGCAGATTTCAAGAGAAGGGAAGAGGAGCAGAAGATGTTACTTGGTAGTAGAGAGTCCAAACAACTTACGTGGCATCCCTTACTATAGCACCTAGCACATTGGTCAATAAATGCTTGTCCAGTCTGCATTTTTAGGACTGGCCCCTTCTGGTAGACCAGACACCCAATATGTGACCCAATAGACACGGATGTGGTGTAAGTTTCATATCGTGGAAAGATTCCACCAATTGCTCAAACGATAATAGCTCACCTTTGTATAGCACACGCTTTGTAGAACACATCCAAGTGCTCTATATATATCATTTCCTTTAAACCTGACAAAAGCCTTATGAAGTAGGGATGGTCATGATGCCCATTTTACAAATGAGGAAATTGCAGCACAATTTAACTTGCCCCAAATCCCATGGTTAGTGGTGACTTAAGAGAATGATAGAATCAGTGTCTCAGCCTAGGCCAGGGTACATTATGCTTGTCTACTACATAACACTAGTTTTTTTTTTTTTTTACTACATAACACTAGCTCTTGAAGGAGCCTTTTAGTCAGAATGAATCTTTCCTTTCTCTGTAAACCAAAACCAAATCGGTGACGTCTAGTCGATTCCAACTCCTAGCAACCCTATAGAACACAGTAGAACTGCCCCATAGGGTTTCCAAGGCTGTAAACTTTTTTTTTTGTACTTTAGATAAAGTTTTACAGAACAAACTGACTTCTCATTAAATGGTTAGTACACATACTGTTTTATGGCATTGATTAACAATCCCATGATATGTAAACACTTTTCCTTCTCGACCTTGGGTTCCCCATTACCAGCTTTCCTATTCCGTCCTGCCTTCTAGTTCTAACCCTGGGCTGGTGTGACCCTTTAGTCCTGTTTTATAAGCCTGTCTAATCTTTGGCTGAAGGGTGAACCTCAGGAGTGACTTCATTATTGAGCTAAAAGCGTATCCAGGGGCCAAACTCTTGGGGTTTCTCCAGTCTCTGGCAGGCCAGTAAGTCTAGTCTTTTTTTGTGAGTTAGAATTTTATTCTACATTTTTCTCTAGCTCTGTTCAGGACCCTCTTTGTGATCCCTGTCAGAGCAGTCAGTGGTGTCAACCAGGCACCATCTAGTTGTACTGGACTCAGTCTGGTGGAGGCCATGAAAGTTGTGGTCCATTAGTCCTTTGGACTTATCTTTCCCTTGTGATTTCTTCATTCTCCCTTGATCCTGAAGGGGTGAGACCAGCAGAGTATCTTAGATGGCCGCTCACAGGATTTTAAGACCCCAGACGCTACTCACCAAAGTAGGATGTAGAACATATTCTCTATAAATTATGATACACCAGTCGAGTTAGATGTTCCCCAAGACCATAGTCCCCACAGCCCTCAGTCCAGTAAATCAGTCCCTGAAGGAGTTTGGATGAGTCTATGGAGCTTCCATGACCTTGCAAGGCTGTAAATCTTTACAAATCTTTCTCCCTCGGAGTGGGCTGGTAGGTTCGAATCATCGACCTTCTGGTTAACAGTTGAGTACTTCAACCACTGTGCCACCAGGGCTCCTTCTCTTCTCTGTACTACTATACTATTTTCTTATGCCTCTCTATAGCACATATCAAGGTCTCCCATGCAATATATAGCTAATTTTGTAGATGTTGGTCTTCCTCATAAGATTGGGAAATTTCAGAAGAGGAACCAGACCTTATTCATCTTTGTGTCTGCATTTCTACCCTCTTATCTGCAGAGGAGGTTTGAGAAATCAGGCAGAGTGCAGATGTCGGGGTTAGATAGCCTTGGTTTTGTGTGGTAGATTAACTGCATTAATGGCTCCAGTTTTTCACCCCTACTTGTGTCTGTCCCTCATGTGTCTGTCAGTTTGTCTTACTGTGGGGGCTTCCATGTTGCTGTGATGCTGGAAGCTATGCCACTGGTATTCAGATACCAGCAGGATCACCCATGGTGGACAGGTTTCAGCTGAGCTTCCAGACTAAGACAGATTAGGAAGGAGGACCTGGCAATCTACTTCTGAAAAGAATTAGCCAGTGAAAGCCTAATGAATAGCAGCGGAACACTGTCTGATACAGTGCTAGAAGATGAGCCCCTCAGGTTGGAAGGCACTCAAAAGATGACTGGGGAGGAGCTGCCTCCTCAAAGTAGAGTCAACCTTAATGATGTGGATGGAGTCAAGCTTTCAGGATCTTCATTTGCTAATGTGGCATGACTCAAAATGAGAAGAAACAGCTGTAAACACCCATTAATAATCAAAACCTGGAACGTACAAAATATGAACCTAGAAAAATTGGAATCATCAAAAATGAAATGGAACACATAAATATCGATATCCTAGGCATTAATGAGCTGAAATGGACTGGTATTTGTCATTTTGAATCGGACAATCATATGGCCTACTATGCCAGAAATGACAACTTGAAGAGCAATGGCATTGCATTCATTCTCAAAAAGAACATTTCAAGATCTATCTTGAAGTACAATGCTATCAGAGATAGGATAATATCCATACACTTACAAGGAAGAGCAGTTAATATGACTATTATTCAAATTTACACACCAACCACTAAGGCCAAAGATAAAGAAATCGAAGATTTTTACCAACTTCTGCAGTCTGAAATTGATCAAACATGCAATCAGGATGCATTGATAATTACTGCTGATTGGAATGCAAAAGTTGGAAACAAAGAAGAAGGATTGGTAGTTGGAAAATATGGTCCTGGTGATAGAAACAATGCAGGAGACGGTATGATAGACTTTTGCAAGAACAACAACTTTTTCATTGCAAATACCTTTTTTCACCAACATAAAAGTTGACTATACACATGGGCCTCACCAGAAGGAATACACAGGAATCAAATCGACTACATCTGTGGAAAGAGATGATGGAAAACCTTAGTATCATCAGTCAGAAGAAGGCCAGGTGCTGACTGTGGAACAGACCATCAATTGCTCATATGCAAGTTCAAGTTGAAATTGAAGAAAATTAGAACAAGTCGAAGAAAGCCAAAGTAAGACCTTGAGTATATCCCACCTGAGTTTAGAGACCAGCTCAAGAATATGTTTGACGTGTTGACACTAACGGCCGAGTACCAGACAAGTTGTATAATGATATCAAGGACATCATACGTGAAGAAAGCAAGAGGTCATTAAAAAGACAGGAAAGTAAGAAAAGACCAAAAGGGATGTCAGAAGAGACTCTGAAACTTGCTCTTGAATGTCGAGCAGCTAAAGCAAGAGGAAGAAATGATGAAGTAAAAGAACTGGACAGATTTCAAAGGGCAGCTCAAGAAGACAAAGAAAAGTATTATAATGACAAGTGCAAAGAGCTGGAGATAGAAAACAAAAAGGGAAGAACATGCTCAGCATTTCTCAAGCTGAAAAAACTGAAGAAAAATTCAAGCCTTGAGCTGCAACAGTGAAGGATTCTATGGGGAAAATATTAAACCATGCAGGGAGCATCAAAAGAACGTGGAAAGAATACATGGAGTCATTGCACCAAAAAGAATTGGTCAATGTTCAACCGCTTCAAGAGGTAGCGTATGATCAGGAACCGATGGTACTGGAGGAAGAAGTTCAAGCTGCACTGAAGGCATTGACAAAAAAAAAAAAAAGGTTCCAGGAATTGATGGGCTACCAACTGAGATGTTTTGACAAACAGATGCAGCGCTGGAAGTGCTCACTCATCTATGCCAAGAAATTTGGAAGACAGTTACCTGGCCAACTGACTGGAAGAGATCCATACTTATGTCTACTCCCAAGAAAGGTGATCCAATCAAATACAGAAGTTATTGAACAATATCATTAATATCACAGACAAGCAAAATTTTGCTAAAGATCATTCAAAAGCAGCTGCAGCAGTATATGGACAGGAACTGCCAGAAATTCAGGCCAGATTCAGAAGAGGTCATAGAACCAGGGGTATCACTGCTTATGTCAGACAGATCACAAGGATGTTTACCTGTGTTTTATGGACTATGCAAAGGCATTTGACTGTGTGGATTGTAACAAATTATGGATAACATTGGGAAGAATGGGAATTCCAGAACACTTAATTGTGCTCATGAGGAACCTGTAAATAGAACAAGAGGCAGTTGTTTGGACAGCACAAGGAGATATTGATTGGTTTAAAGTGAAGAAAGCTGTGCAACGGGGTTGTATCCTTTTACCACACCCATTCAATACGTATGCTGAGCACATTATCGAGGAAGCTGGACTATATGAAGAAGAGCAGGGCATCAGGATTGGAGGAAGACTCATTAACAACCTGCGTTATGCAGATGACACAACCTTGCTTGCTGAAAGTGAAGAGGACTTGAAGCACTTACTAATGAAGATCAAAGACTACAGCCTTCAGTACAGATTAGACCTCAACATAAAGAAAACAAAAATCCTCACAACTGGACCAATAAGCAACATCATGATAAATGGAGAAAAGATTGAGGTTGTTAAGGATTTCATTTTACTTGGATCCACAATCAACACCCATGGAAGCAGTAGTCAAGAAATCAAAACATGCATTGCAAAGGACCTCTTTAAAGTGTTGAAAAGCAAAGATGTCACCTTGAAGACTAAGGTGCGCCTGACCCAAGCCATGGTATTTTCAATCACGTCATACGCGTGTGAAAGCTGGACAATGAATAAGGAAGGCCAAAGATGAACTGATGACTTTAAATTGCGGTGCTAGCGACTAATATTGAATATACCATGGACTGCCAAAAGAACGAACAAATCTGTCTTGGAGGAAGTACAACCAGAATGCTCCTTAGAAGCAAGGATGGCGAGACTGCATCTTACGTACTTTGGATATGTTATCAGGAGGGGTCAGTCCCTGGAGAAGGACATCATGCTTGGTAAAGTACAGGGTCAGTGGAAAAAAGGAAGACCCTCAACAAGATGGATTGACACAGTGGCTGCAACAATGGGCTCAAGCATAGCCACGATTGTGAGTATCGCACAGGACCAGGTAGTGTTTCATTCTGTGGTACACAGGGTCGCTTTGAGTTGGAATCAACCTGACGACACCTAACAACAACAACAACAACTTTTATCTATACCTCTGTCATATAACTATGCAATGCCCTCTCACTCTGGACTCAGCCTCGTGAACTGCTTCAGCCAAGGGGATGTAGCAAACATGAAACAGGTAAGGGATGTAGCAAACATGAAACAGGTAGAGGCTTGAAAACACGCTTTTGTGTTGGGGCCTGCTCTCTCTTGCTCTTCTGATTTTGCCATGACAACATACCTGTGTTAGCCGGCTGCTGGAGGATAAGCCTTGTAGACCCAAATTGTCCCAGTTATGTCACCCAAACTGCTCCAGTTATCCCAGCTGAGGTCATCCTGGTTTAGCCAACAACCCCATGCAATGCGAGCAAGCCCAGCCAAGATCAGCCCTATGCAGTCAAGATCAGCTGATCCCCACATATTCATGAGATAAATGGATGTTTGTTGTTGTATTTCCCTGAGGTTTTATGGTTGTTATTATGCAGCATAATTGTGGCAGTTTGCATCCTGACTCCATTGCTTACTAGAAGTATAGACAAGTTACTTAATATCTGTGAGCCTCAGCTTTTAAATCTATAAAATGGAGATAATAATAATTTCTACCTCATTTAGTTGATATTAAGAGTAAATTATATATTTTGAGGCAAAGTGCCTAACATTTAATAAGTGTTCATTAAAATAATTATTATTCACTCAATAAATTCTCATTAAAATTATTATTATTCATTCATTTATGCAAACAACATTTATTGGTGACCTACTTATGCCAAGTACAATTTGTTAAGCCCTGGGAATACACGGGTGAATATTAAAGACTCCTTGGACCATTGCAGCTCATCTTCTGTTATCTGACTCTTTAAAACCAACATACTAGCTTGCTAACATAAAGAGTAATACCTTTCTAGTTTCCAGGCTATTCCTTCATTCACTCATCCAGTCATTTATTCATTATTGTTGAATGCCCACCGTGTGCCAAGTACTGAGGATGTAAAGATGAACAAGAAATAGTCACTATCCTCAAGGAGCTCACAGTGTAGCAAATGAAAAGTTTATTAAGTCAATAATTAGGATATAGTGGAGTCCTGGTGGCAAAGTGGTTAATTAAGATCTTGGCTGCTAACTAAACAGCATTTTGAATCCGTCATCCGCTCCTTGGAAACCCTATGGGGCACTTCTACTCTCTCCTAGAGGGCTGCAATGAGTCAGAATCGACTTGACGGCAACAGGTTTGGTTTGGGTTAGTGTGACTCTATAGAGTTACACAGAGGAAGAAGAGATAAACTGTCCAAACTGGGACATGGTAGCTCCACAGACAGCCTAATAAAGGAATAGATCCTTAAGCTGTGGTTTTCTTGGGAGACTGGGGGTGGGGTGGGCAGTGGCGAGGACAATCCACTTAGACATCACAGAGAAGGGGGCACAGCAGGAGATGAGGTTGGAAGGGCAGGTGGTTACTTTGTATGCCATTGCAGGAGTTTAAACATTATCATGAAAATGACTGGAAGCCAGTGATGAATTTTAAACCCCAAAATGACACCCACAAACTTCAGCTGGGATCTTGAGCAACATATTTCATCAAAGACCTAGAGTAGGTATTTAATGGTTGGTGATTGGGTCCAGGTAGATACACAAATGGGATTCTCTGTTCTGTTTGCTCAACCTTTGAAGAATCATCTTCATAGTCTCAGAATTGAGGGTAGAACAGGGTCTTCCACCATGCTATAATATCTGTAGGCTGGGGAAAAGATGAAGGATTTTGAAATTTGAGCCTTGGTCTGGGGAAAAAATAGATTTAAATGTCAAGAATTGCCTTCAAATCTGAAGTGGGTGATCAACTGCTTTACTATAATAATTCTCCCATTTCATCTTTATTAGAGAATATTGAAAAGTTAATGCACCACACTCACACTTTCTCATTAAGGCCCAAACACTGATAGACTGGTCCAGAATCTGCAACACCCTTCATAACTTTCTTTGGAAGCTCTTTAAAAAAGTAGGCTGGTAAGTTGCTGTTATTGTAGGTGACAGAGTCACAGGTCACGATTCCTGGGTAATACATCATCATTCTGGCCGCTATGTTGACCTTTTGACCAATGACTATAACAGGAAGGAGAAAGGCAAAATGAGAGAAAACAGCCAATGAGCTGAATATAACATAAGCCATACTATGACCCACATGGCATTTTTACCCTTTACTCCCTTTATCTCTCATGAATAACACAAGTCTTTTAGTCTATAGGGTCACTATGAGTTGGAATTGGCTCAAAGGCAGTGGGTTAGTCTTCAACTACCTATAGTCAGCCAATGGTTATTACAAAATATGCAGTAAGTTAACTCAATTAGTCATCAGTAAAGTTTCTACTTCACCTGGGAGGCCAAGGGGATGACTTATTCAGTGACAGAAGGGCCTTTAATATAGAAGGGTTCCTATAAGTGGGATGGCCATAGGCCTGAGAGTTCTCATATGAGGTCTAGCTGGTCTTCTGCTCCCCGTCAGATAAGTACAAGCTTGGTCCTGGGGTACCGACTGCCAGGTGAGGCATGAAATGGTATCTTTATGCTCCTGTGTATGAACCGTTTGATGATTTCTTAAGAGTGAGTAAATTGGAGGGGAAGGGTTGTTCATTTGGGGTTGATTCAAGGAATACTTTAAGAGGAAATACACTGTAATGCACAGGCTCTGAAGCCGGACTGTGTAGGTTTGAACCTCGGCTCTACCTCTTACTATTATGTGCCAATTACTTTAACTCTACATACCTCAGTTTCCTATTCTGTAAAATGGGGGTGATAATAATACCTAGCTCAGACTGTAGTTTGTGAAGATTAATGAGTTAATACATGTAAATCACTATGAACAGTGTCTGGCCTGATAGTACTAATTAAAATTACTATTAATTAGGAATTAAATGTTAAACTTTAATATAAACTTGAATACTTCTGATCAAGATAATCTTTTTAAAAATTGTCTATTATGGAAAATTTGACCATACAGTAGAGCAGAATAGTATAATGGATCTTCATATACCCACCATCCATTCCCAACAACCGTTAACCCATGGCCAACCCTGCCCATCCTCACCCTCATACGCTTCCTACTCTATTATTTTTAAGAAAAATCTCAGACATAGTGTCATTTTTGACATAACTATTTCAGCATAGTAATACTTTTAGATGTGTTACGTCTGAAGAGGGAAGTAACAGCAAAACAGTGAAATCTTGAAATAACACCTATTTTCTTTTCTCTTTGATATTAGTAGTATTTTTCAGTAAATAACAATATTAACAATAATCTAAGAAGCTGACCTAATGTATTCCAGGAATAAAGAGGAGTAACTGTCTGTTAAGAGGAAATCATTATAAACGCCCCTCATTCCAAAAGCACAGAGCCTACTACTGCTCCCCTCCAATAACGATGTATCTTTTATAATCATGCATACCCCCAGAAATGTACACTTTACAAGCACTGAGCAAAGCTGCACTGCTCGGCTCCATCTGGAAGGCTATAAACTTTCTAAGGGCAGGGCCCTCTTCTTACTTATTTTTGTGCCTCCTCCCACAAAGCCCAGTGGCAAGGCACTGTGTTTGTTGAAAGAAAAATGGAGATAAAGTAGCTCAGCACACCTGTGTACTCGTGTCTCACAGAGTGTCCAACAATTCCACAGAAGACAATCCCGCTGGCAACCCCGATGGATACACTCCTGGCACCAGGGAGAAACAGAGAGTTGTGGGAAAGAGGACAAAGATAATGAGCCTAGAGAGGGTGGGAAGTGCAGGATAATGATTAATGGGGTGGGAAGGCAGGAAAGGATTCTCAGTAGATAATTCTCTACCATTTGAAGTTAGTTTAGGGCAATTTTGCATGTCCTGAAGATAGGGAGAAGGCAGCAGCGGCATTAGAGGGCTGCTGGGGTTGCAGACTGTGCCGTGTGTGACACTCTCAGAGGAGTTGACATCAAATGACTGTCTATAAAATTTTTGTGCAGTGTTTCAGCAGAAATTTATTATTTTTTTAATAAAAAAATCACTGTTTATAGCAACAAAAACATTTTTTGTAAGCCCAGTTTACATGTATCAATATACCTAAAAGGCTTAAACTCGATGTTAATTTAGTTTTTGCATCTTCTAATGCCCTCCGGTCAGAGCTGTCATTATTACCCAATTACAATGATGCTTCCAACCACGTGGTTTTGTCTGCACGTGCTACAAGCATGTGCTATAGCTTTCATTGCTGACAGTGTCTTTATGTCAGGTGCCATTGAGTCATTTCTGACTCATAGTGACCCTAGGTACAACAAAAGATTGCTATCCTCACAATCTTTGCTATGTTTGAGCTTATTGTTGCAGCTACTTTGTCAATCCATCTTGCTGAAGGCTTCATCTTTTTCGCTAATCTTCTACTTTACCAAGGATGATGTCTTTCTCCGGAGACTGGTCCTGCCTGGTAACACGTGCAAAGTACTTGAGACAAAGTCTTATCATCCTAGCTTTGAAGGAATATTCTGGCTGTGCTTCTCCCAAGATAAATTTGTTCATTCTTCTACAGTCCATGGTATATTCAATATTCTTTGTCAAAACCATAATTCAAAGGCGTGAATTCTTCTTTGGTCTTCCTTATTCATTGTCCCGCTTTCACATGTATACGAGGCGATTGAAAATACCATGGCTTGGGTCAGGTGTACATTAGTCTTCAAAATGACATCTCTGCTTCTGAACACTTTAAAGAACTCTTTTACAGCAGATTTGCCCGATGGAATGCGTTATTTGATTTCTTGACTGCTGCTTCCATGGGCATTGGCTGTGGATCCAAGTAAAATGAAATCCTTGACAACTTCAATATTTTTCTCCATTTATCACGGTGTTTCTTATTGGTCCAGCTGTGAAGATTTTTGTTTTAAGTTGAGGTGTAATCCTTACTGAGGGCTGTGGTCTTTGATCTTCATCAGTAAGTGCTTCAAGTCCTCTTCACTTTCAGCAATCATGGTTGTGTCTTCTGCATATTGCAGGTTGTTAATGAGTCTTCCTCCAATCCTGATGCCACATTCTTCTTCATATAGTCCAGCTTCTTGGATTATATGCTCAGCATATGTATTCAATAAGTATGGTGAAAGGATACACACATCTTTCCTGATTTTAAACTATGCAGTATCCCCTTGTTCTGTTCGAATGACTGCCTCTTGATCTATGTACAGGTTCCTCATGAGCACAATTAAGAGTTCTGGAATTTCCATTCTTCACAATGTTATCCATAATTTGTTACAATCCACACAGTCGAATGCCTTAGCATAGTCAATAAAACACAAATAAACATCTTTCTGGTATTCTTTGCTTTCAGACAAGATCCATCTGACATCAGCATTGATATTCCTCATTCCATGTCCCCTTCTGAATCCAGCTTGAATTTCTGACAGTCCCCTGTCAAAGTAATGCTGTAACTGTTTTTTAATTATCTTCAGCAAAACTTTACTTGCGTGTGATATAAATGATAATTGTTTGATAATTTCCACATTCTTTTGGATCAGCTTTCTTTGGAATGGGCACAAATATGGATCTCTTCAGTTGGTTGGCCAGGTAGCTGTCTCCCAAATTTCTTGGCGTAGATGAGGGAACACTTCTAGCCTTTCATCCATTTGCTGAAACATCTCACTTGGTATTCCGTCAGTTCCTACAGCCTTGTTTTTTCGCCAGTGTCTTCAGTGCAGCTCGGACTTTTTCCTTCAGTACCGTCAGTTCCTGCTCATGTGGTTCCTCCTGAAATGGTTGAACATCAACCAATTCTTTTTTGGTACAGTGACAGTGTATTCTTTCCGTTTTCTTTCGATGCTTCCTACACCCTTCAAAACACCCTTCAAAATTGCAACTCGAGGCTTGAATTTTTTCTTCTTCAATTCTTTCAGCTTGAGAAATGCTGAGCATGTTTTCCCCTTTTGGTTCTCTATCTCCAGGTATTTGCACATTTCATTATACTTTAGTTTGTCTTCTCAAGCCACCCTTTGAAATCTTCTGTTCAACTCTTTTACTTCATCATTTCTTCCATTCACTTTAGCTACTCTATGTTGAAGAGCAACTTTCAGAGTCTCTTCTGACATCCATTTTGGTCTTTACTTTCTCTCTTGTCTTTTTAATGACCTCTTGCTTTCTTCACATATGATGTCCTTGATGTCATTCCACAACTCGTCTGGTCTCCAGACGTTAGTGTCCAATGCATCAAATCTATTCTTGAGATGGTGTCCAAATTCAGGTGGGATATACTCAAGGTCATATTTTGGCTCTCATGGACTTGTTTTAATTTTCTTCAGCTTCAACTTGAACTTGCATATGAGCAATTGATGATCTGTTCTGCAGTCGGCCTCTGGCCTTGTTCTGACTAATACTCTCCCACTGTCTCTTTCCACAGATGTAGTCGATTTGATTCCTGCGTATCCCATCTGGTGAGGTCCATGTGTATAGTCACAGTTTGTGTTGTTGAAAACAGATATTTGCAATGAAGAAGTCATTGGTCTTGCAAAATTCTATCACGCTATCTCTGGTGCTGTTGCTATCACAAAGGCCATATTTTCCAACTACAAATCCTTCCTCTTTGTTTCCAGCTTTTGCATTCCAATCACTAGTAGTTATCGGTGCATTTTGATTGCATGTTTGATCAATTTCAGACCACAGAATTTGGTAAAAATCTTCCATTTTTTCATCTTTGGCATTAGCAGTTGGTGTGTAAATTTGAATAATAGTCGTATTAACTGGCCTTTCTAGTAGGTGTATAGATATTATCCTATCACTGACAGCATTGTCCTTTTGGATAGATCTTGAAATGTTCTTTTTGACAATGAATGCAACACCTTTCCTCTTCAATTTGTCATTCCCAGCATAGTAGACCATGTAACAGTCCGATTCGAAATGGTCAATACCAGTCCACTTCAGCTCACTAATACATAGGACATTGATCTTTGTGTTCCATTTCATTTTTGATGACTTCCAATTTTCTTAGATTCATACTTCATATAGTCCACGTTCTAATTATTAACGGATGTTTGCAGCTGTTTCTTCTCTTTTTGAGTCATCCCGCATCAGCCAATGAAAGTCCCAAAAGCTTGACCTCAACCACGTCATTAACGTCGACACTAGTTTGAGGAGGCAGCTCTTCTGCAGTCATATTTTGAATGCCTTCCAACCTGAGAGGCCCATCTTCCAGCACTATATCAGTGTTCCACTGCTATTCATGAGGTTTTCACTGGCTGATTTTTTTCAGAAGTAGACCACCAAGTCTATCTTCCTGTTCTGTTTTAGTCTGGAAGCTACACTGAAACCTGTCCATCATGTGTGACCCCGCTGATATTTCAGATACCAGTAACGTAGTTTCCAGCATCACCGCAACATGCAAGCCACCACAGTATGATAAACTGATAGACAAGTGGTGAGTGTTTTTATGGTGGCTGATTTTGTCAAATGTTCTGATGTTTTAACTATAATTAGTATTGTGAACCTAATCTATAACATTTTTTGAGAATGAAGTAGTAATTAAAGGAAAAGAAGGAGTGATATATGAGAATTACAATCTATGAGTAACATTAGTACCAAAAATATTACTAAGGATTCTGTATGGTCTGGTAGAGAGGAGGTCCATGGGGCAGGGGGTGACACCATGAGTTAGCACACTGGGTAACACCAACCCTAGTGATGCCACTGGAAGAAAGGACAGAGAATGGATTCTGTGACAAAGAACTAGCTTCTTGGAAGTGATAACTCAGTTCACTTTTCTGCTATTGTTAAGTGTTCATTTGAGCTACTTTTCTGGAAAATAACCCCTCATCATCCCAAATGGACTTTAATGTAAAGTGACTGTGGTTGTAAACAATTTAACTATCTACGTAATTTTAAGAAAGATCAAAATCATTATTTTGAAAGGAAGTAACTCAGGTAAGATGTATGGCATCAAAGTCTAACTTTGCTAATATTCTAGGATGTCTGCATGCCCTGGATGACTAAGGGTGAGGAGGTAGAGATATTTAGAGCAAGGGGCATATTTTAGGGTCATTGAGGTGTTCATCTGGTGAAGTGTGAAGGCACTGGACTCTTAAGCAAGGAGAGCTGAGATGGAAACCTTACCTTCTTAACAGTTCTAACTTTGCGTGGATCATCTATATAAATTTCCAACTCAAGCACTCATTTTATCTTCCAGTTATTAAAAATCACCTCAGGTCTTCAACATAGTTTGGGAATGCAACCTCTACCAATAAGTGAGCCAGAGTATGGGGAGACAACCCAGTTAGGTTCTCTTGCAAACCTGGTAAATTTTGACTTTTCGGGAAGTGTCATTTCTCCACCTTGCCTTTACCATCTTCTGTCTTAATGCCTTAGGACTGGGGCTTGAACACTCTATGAGTACATTAGGTGACTAATGAATGCAGGCCTGAAGAGCATCCAGTGAAGGATAGCCTTCTCATTCCTTTCTGCTACCTGCCCCTTGTCCTGTCTCCCCATGGCCTACAAGGGGGTCAAGGACAATCAGGTGGAATCAGAGCCAGTACTCACTGAATTCTGTGCACCTGAGAGCAGAAGTCAAAGATATCCACAGCACTTTCCAAAGCATGAGTGACCTCGTCAGGTGCCTTTTCCCCAGGGAAACCAAAGACACAGAGGAAGGAGCAACCCTGTGAGGGAGAGAGTCAGCAAACACAGCTGGTGGGCAGTGAGCTGGACAGTGAACTTGAAACTGGACAGGCCAGAAGGCCCAGTGGAGTGTTGGCAGTAATTTTCACTTTCTGAATCAGGCTTCATCGTGATTTCTCTCACGCCTATTTTACGTTTAGTAAACTTTATATATATAAACTTCTGGTCCATCATTAACTGTAGGCGTTGAGCCCTGGAGAAGGCCTTACTTTTGCTCTAGAGGTGAGAAGGAGTTATACTGAGCAATCTGTGTGCACTGTCCTGTCTACGCTCTCCTGTGGCCAAGGTCTGAAGTCCAAGAAGCAGCACTGGGCAGTGGAAAAGTCCCAGCTCCAGATTCACAAAATCTGTGTTCTCAGGCCACTTCCCAACTGTGGAAATTTGAGTAAGTCAATTATACTCTATAAACCCCAGTTTCTCGATCCGAAAATGGATATTATATAGACCTACCAAGGTTTTGGCTACTAAAAGGACTAATGTTATACAGAGGAGCCCCGGTGGTGCGGTGGTTAAAGCAATTGACTGCTAACCGAAAGGTCAGTGGTTTGAAACCACCAGGGCTCTGCAGCAGAAAGACGTGGCATTCTGCTTCCATTGAAATTTACAGCCTTGGAAACCCTACCGGGTCACTATGGGTCAGAATTGACCTGACAGCAGTGGGTTTTTTGGGGTTGGTTAATGTTATATTTGGAGTCCCTGAGTGGTACAAATGGTTAATGCACTCAACTGATAACCAAAAGTTCAAGTCCACCCAGATGTGCCTCAGAAAAAAGGCCTGTTGATCTACTTCCAAAAAATCAGCCATTGAAAACCCTACGAAGCACAGTTCTACTCTGATACACATGGGGATGTATGAGTTGGAATTAACTAGACAGCAAGTAAAAAAATCTCTAAAAAGAATATGACCAAGTGTCAGATCCTAAAATGGGCTGGCTCAGTCTTGTGTATGCGTGTGCTTTAGATGAAGATTTACAGAGCAAATTCATTTCTCATTAAACAATTAATACACACATTCTTTTGTGACATTGCTTGACAGCCCTGTGATATGTTAACACTCTCCTCTTCTCAACTTTGGGTTCCCCATTTCCATTTGTCCAGCTTTCCTGTTCCCTCCTGCCTTCTCATCCTTGCCCCTGAGCTGGTGCGCCCATTTAGTCTCATTTTGTTTTATGGCCTTGTCTAATCTTTGGCTGAAGGGTGAACATCAGCAATGACTTCAATACTGTGTTAAAATGTTGTCTAGGGGCCATGCACTTGGGGTTTCTCCAGTCTCTGTCAGACCAGTAAGTCTCGTCTTTGTGAGTTAGAATTTTGTTCTACATTTTTCTCGAGCTCTGTCTGGACCCTCTACTTTGATCCCTGTCAGGGCAGTCAGTGGTGGTAGCCAGACACCATCTCGTGCTGGACTCAGTTTGGTGGAGTCTGTAGTAGTTGTAGTCCTTTGGACTGATCTTTCCTTGTGTCTTTGGTTTTCTTCATTCATCCTTGCTCCAGAGAGGATGGGACAAGTGGAGTATCTTAAACGGCCTCTCACAAGCTTTTAAGACCCCAGAATCTACTCACCAAAATAAGATGTAGAACATTTTCTTTATAAACTATGTTATGCCAATTGAGCTAGATGTCCCACGAGATCATGGTCCCCAGCCCTCAGCCCAGTAATTAGGTTCCTCAGGAGTCTGGATGTGTCTACGAAGCATTCATGACCTTGCCTTGGTCAAGACGTACTGGCTTCCCCAGTATTGTGTACTGTCTTACCCTTCACCAAAGTTACTACTTATCTATTGTCTAGTTAGTGTTTTTCCCTCCCCATTGCTCCCCTCCCCTGTAACCATCAAAGATTGTTTCTTTCTGTGTGTAAACCTTTTCATAAGTTTTTATATTAGTGGTCTCATACAATATTTGTCCTTTTGCGATTGACTTATTTCACTCAGCATAATACCCTCCAGATTCATCCATGTTGTGAGATGTGGCGTAGATTCATTATTGTTCTTCATCCTTGCAGAGTATTCCATTGAGTGTATTTACCATAATTTGTTTATCCATTTATCTGTTGATGGGCACTTAGGTTGTTTCCATCTTTTTGCTATTGTGAATAATGCTGCAGTGAACATGGGTATACATGTATCTTTTCGTGTAACAGCTCTCATTTCTCTAGAATATATTCCTAGGAGTGGGATTACTATATCATATGGTAGTTCTATTTCTAGCTTTTTAAGGCAGCACCGTATCATTTTCAAAATGATTGTACCATTTTACTTTCCCACTAGCAGGGCATAAGAGTTCCAATCTTCTCACAGCCTCTCTAACATTTGTCATTTCCTGTTTTTTTGATTGGTGTCAGTAAAGTCAGGGTGAGATGGTATCTCATCGTAGTTTTGACTTGCATTTCTCTAACGGCTAGTATTGCCATACCACCCAGAATTCGCCTGATCTTATCTGATCTTGGAAGCTAATCAGGGTTGGGCCTGGTTAGTACTCAAATGGGAGACTGCCTAGGAATACCAGGTGCCATAGGCTTTTGGAGCCTTAGTGGTATAGTGGCTAAGAGCTCAGCTGCTAACAAAAAGGTTGGCAGTTCGAATCCATGAGCTGCTCGTTGGAAACCCTATGGAGCAGTTCTACTCTGTCCTCTAGGGTCACTATGAGTTGGAATCGATTCAACAGCAACGGGTTTGGTTTTTTTGGTTTTAATGATTAATGATCACGAGCATTTCCTCAGGTGTCTGTTAGCTCCCTGACTATCTTCTTTGGTGAAGTGTCTGTTCATATCCTTTGCCCATTTTTTAATTGGATTATTTGTCTTTTTGTTGTAGAGGTGTTGGATTTTCCTGTAAATTTTAGAGATTAGACTTTTGTTGGATTTGTCATAGCCGAATTTTTTTCCCCGGTCTGTAAGTTCTCTTTTTACTGTTTTGGTGAAATCTTGATAAGCATTAGTGTTTAATTTTTAGAAGATCCCAGTTATCTAGCTTATCTTCTCGTGTTTGTGTATTGTTAATTATGGTTTGTATCCTATTTATGCTGTGTATTAGGGCCTCTAGCATTGAACATATTTTTTTTTTTCTGTGATCTTTATAGTTTTTGGTTTTATAGTTAGGTCTTTGATCCATTTTGAATTAGTTTTTTTGTATGGTGTGAGGTATGGGTCCTGTTTCATTTTTTTACAGATATACATCCTGTTTTGCCAGCACCATTTGTTAAAAAGACTGTTTTTTCCCCATTTAGTGGACTTTCGGCTGTGATTGAGGATCAGGTGATGGTAGGTGGATGGATTTATATCTGGGTTCTTGATTCTCTTTCATTGGTCAATGTTTCTGTCATTGGACCAGTACCAGGCTGTTTTGACCACTGTAGCTGTCTAGGAGGTTCTGAGGTCAGGTAGTGCGAGGCCTCCTACTTTACTCTCCTTCAATAGTTCTTTACTTATCTGGGTCTCCTTCCTCCCATATAAAGTGGGCAATTAATTTTTCCGTCTCTTTAAAGAGTGCTGTTGGTATTTGGATCAGAACTGCATCGTATTTGTAGATTGCTTTGGGTAGAACTGACATTTTCACAATGTTGAGTCTACCTATTCATGAGAATGGTATTTTTTTCCATTAATGAAGGTCTCTTTCGGTTTCTTGCAGTTATGTTTTGTAGTCTTCTTTATATAGGTCTTTTACATGCCTGGTTAAATTTATTCTTAAGTATTTTAATTTGGGGGGGACTATTATTATAAATGGTATTTCTTTCCTTATTTTCTTTACATAGTTCTTTTTATTGGTGTATAGAAATCCAACTGATTTTTGTACATTTATATATATCCTGCTACTCTGCTGAATTTATTAGTTCCAGTAGTTTTCTTGTGGAATCTTTTGGTATAGTATCATATCATCCACAAATAGGGATAGTTTTACTTCTTCCTTTCCAATCTGGATGCCCTTTATTTCTTTTTCTTGCCTTACTGCTCTAGCTAGAATTTCCAGCACAACATTAAATAGGAATGACGGTAAAGGGCATCTTTGTCTTGTTCCTGTGCTCAGGGGGAATGTTTTCAGACCCTCTCCATTGAGAATGATGTTTTCTGTTAGTTTTGTATAAAAAAGTTTTGTATAGATGCCCTTTATTATGCTGAGGAAGTTCCATTCGATTCCTATTTTATTGAGAGCTTTTATCAGGAATGGGTGTTGAACTTTGCCTTTTCTGTGTGGACTGAGATGATCATGTGATTCTTTTCTTTTGTTTTATTTATGTGGTGCATTACACTGATTGATTTTCTAATGTTGAGCCATCCTTGCATACCTGGTATAAATCCCACTTGGTAGGGTTTTTTTTTTTTTTTTTAATGGTGTTGAATTCTATTGGCTAGAATTTTGTTGAGAATTTTTGCATCTATATTCATGAGAGATATTGGTCTACAATTTTTGTTTTTTTGTGGTGTCGTTGCCTGGTTTTGGTATCAGGGTTACACTGGCTTCATAAAATGATTTTGGAAGTATCTCTTCCTTTTCTATATCCTGAAATAGTTTGAGTAGCACTGGTGTGAGCTCGTCTCTGAATGTTTGGTAGAATTCTTCAATAAAGCCATCCGGCTTTTTTTTGTTGGGAGTTTTTAAATTATCTTTTTAATCTCTTCTCTTGTTATAGGTCTGTTCATATTTTCTAGCTTCGTTTGTGTTAGTGTAGGTAAGTAGTGTGTTTCTAGAAATTTGTCCATTTCCTGTATATTTTCAAATTTGTTGGGATACAGTTTTTCATAGTACTCTGTTATGATCCTTTTTATTTCACTTGGGTGTGTTGTAATGTCCCCCATTTCATTTCTTAAATTTGCATTATTTGCTTCCTCTCCATTTTTTTTTCTCCATTTTTTCTTTTGTCAGTTTGGCCAGTGGTTTGTCGATTTTGTTGATCCTTTTAAAAAGCCAACTTTTGGTTTTGTTTGATTCTTTCTATTGTTCTTCTATTCTCTATTTCATTTATTTCTGCTTGACCTTTATTATTTCTTTTCTTCTGGTGGCTGTGGGTTTCTTTTGCTGTTCTCTTCCTTTTTGTTTGAGTTGTACAGCTAACGTTTTGATTTTGTCCCTTTCTTCTTTTTTGATGTGTCCATCTATTGTTATAAATCAACCACTGAGCACTGTCTTTGCTGTGTCCCAAAGGTTTTGGTATGCTGTGTTTTCATGCTAGTTTGGTTCTCAGAATATTTTTGATTCTGTCTTTGATTTCTTCTATTATCGAGTGGTTTTTAAGCAAGGTGGTACTCAATTTCCAATTGTTTGATTTTTTTCCTTACTCTTCCTGCTATTAATTTCTACTTTTATGGCATTATAATCTGAGAGGATGCTATGTATCGTCTCAATTTTTTGGATTTTGTTGAGGGTTGCTGTGTGGCCTAACAAGTGATCTATTCTGGAAAACGTTCATGTGCGTTGGAAAAGAATGTATACTTTGGAGTTGTTGGGTGGAGTGTTCTATGTATGTCTGTGAGCTCAAGCTGGTTGATTGTGGCCTTTAGGGCTTCGTAACTTTGTTGAGTTTCTTTCCAGATATTCTGTCCTTTACTGAGAGTGTGTGTTGAAGTCTCCTACTATTATTGTGGAACTGTCAATATTTCTTTTCAGTGCTGTTAGAGTTTGTTTTAGGTATTTTGGAGCCCCATCATTGGGTACATAGATATTTATTATGGTTATGTCCTCATGGTGGATTGTCCCTTTAATCATGATATAATCTCCTTCCTTGTCTCTTATGGTGGATTTTGTTTTAAAGTCTATTTTATGTGAGATTAGTATTGCCACTCCTGCTCTTTTTTGGTTGCTCTTTGCTTGATATATTTTTTTCCATCCTTTAATCTGTAATATATTCATGTCTCTGTGTCTAAGATGTTATTTCTTGTAGACAGCATATTGATGAGCCCTGTTTTTTCAATCTGTTCTGTCACTCTGTATCTTCATGGGTGTGTTGTAGCCATTTTCGTTCAATGTGATTATTGAAAGGTGTGAGTTTCTTGTTCTCATTTTGTAGTGCTTTTTTAATGGTACTGAAGTTTTCTTTGTTCCTCTTATTCTTCTGTGCTGAATTTCTTTTTGGATTTTTTTTTTTCATTTCTTTCATTTTAGTAGATTTTTTGTGTACTGAGGCTTTATGTTTTTCTTATTTGCTGAGTAGGTTTTTTAACTTTCTTTGTGGTTACCTTAAAATTTACCCCATCTTCATAAGTTTGAGCCAGTCTTTTATTACTTGATATCACCTTGATTTCCTCTCCATTTTAAAGTTCTATACCTATACTGCTTGTTCCCTCTTTTATTGTGCTGATGTTGTTGTCATTTATAGATTGACATCTCTGGTTCCCTGTTGTTAATCTTTTAGTTTTGGTTTATCCTTGAGAGCTCATTACCTAGGTTGGTATCTGGTTGAGGCTCTCCTGGGTCCTATATTTAGGTTGTTGTCTGATGTTTGTTCTCTAATTAAAGGACTCCCTTTAATACATCTTGCAAATTTGGTTTTGTTTTTACATATTCCGTTAATATCTTTTTATCTGGAAATGTCCTAATTTTGCCATTATATAGAGTGAGTTTTGCAGGATATACTATTCTTGCTCAGCAATTTTATTTCTTTCAAGGTTTTATATATGTCATCCTGTGGCCTTCCTGCCTGCATGGTTTCTGCCAAGTAATCAGAGCTTAGTCTTATTGATTCCCGTTTGTATATGACTTTTTGTTTTTCTCAAGCTGCTCTCAGGATTCTTTCTTTGTCATTGGTTTTGGTGACTGATTATGTCTTGGTTATTTCATTTTGGGGTCTACCCTATATGGAGTTTGTTGAGTTGATTGGATGGTCAGCTTCTCATCTCTCATGATATTAGGGAATTTTCTGTCAGCAATTTTTCAATGATTTTGTGTTTCCCATTTTCTCCCTCTTTATGGAACTCAGACCACGTACAACTTTTTGCTTTTGTTGTATCCCTCATGATTCTCAGGTTTTCTTCATTCTTTTGTCTGATTTTTCCTCAAAGTGGTATCCAAAGATTTGTTTTCAATTTTGCATATCTTGTCTTCCATTTTTTCAAATTTGCTCCTAAAACCTTCTATTGCACTGTCCATTTCTGAAATCTTGTTGTTTATCTTTTGGATTTCTCTTATTTTTTGTATGATTTCTAGTTGTTTATTTTGAAATTTTGTTCCTGTATTATTTTCCTGAATTCTTCCATTGCTGTGTATGTGTTTTCCCTGATTTTGTCTGTATTTTCTGATTTTTTCTATTTTTTATCTACGTTTTCCTTCATCTCTTTCCTAATCTCTTCAAGAGCCCTGAATATTATACTTTTGAATTCCCTATCAGGTTGTTCCAATGCCCTTTTCTTCTACCTGGAGGTCATCTGGTGTTTTATTTTGGTTGCTTTCTGGAGCCATTCTATCCTGTTTTTTTTTTTAAACGTTTGATATCATCTGCTGTCTCCAGGATATTCAAGAGTTATTTTGTTTATTGATTGTAGATTTATTTGTTTCATTCTGTTTTTGGTTTTATTTCGTTATGTCTTGGCAAGTGGGCTGGGTGTGTTTTGTTGCTTGTTCATCTGTGGGCATACTTCTTACCACCTTGTGCAGGTCAGCAGGTCAGCTATTGTGCAGCAGGACAGGTCCAGCAGGGGGAGGGGAAGAGATGGGTCATTTGCAGCACCAACTGGGGCTGACAGTGTGGGGTTGGGGACAGTGTGGGGCAGAGTCTGGGGTTCCTGCCTATGCTACTCTGAAATATCACGCTAGGTGCACAGTGCATATAGAAAGGAGGGAAGGGAGAAGTTGTGATGTGCAGAGCTAAATGGGTTAGAGAAAGAAGGGAGAGAAATAGAAGTAAAAAAGAATGAAGGAAAAAAGTAAATAAAATGGCAATGCAGTAGGATTTGGCACACGGGGGCAGCGCAGACCTGGGGAGGCCGTGTGCCAGTGGCTCTCTAGCTGAGCTTTGCAGCTCAGCCTGTTAAGAAGGGATGTATGTGGCACATAGGGCTAGGCAGGGAGGAGAAAGGAAAGGAAAGAAAGAGAAAGGAGAAAAAAAAACCAAAAACAACAACAAAATAAATACAGTGCTAAGGGAGACAGCTGTTGGGGGAGGGTGGAACTGAGGTGCTGGTGAGCTGGTATCTCTCTCACTGAGCAGCGCAGCATGGCCCCTCAGAAAGGAGTGACGGCAGCACAGGGCCTAGGTGAGAGAGAGAAGGAAAAGGCAGAAGGGGAAAGATAAAAATAAAAAAAATATCGCACTGAGGGAGCTGGCCTGTGGGTTGGCAGAGACCTGAGGAGGCCATGTGCCAGAGGCTCTCTAGCTGAGGAGTGCAGCCTGGCCCATTGAGACATGGGGGGAGGCAGTACATAAGGTTATGTGGGCAGGAGAAAGGAAAAGAAGGAAGTAAAAGAGAGAGAAGTAACAGGAAAAAAAATAGTACTGTAGGAACCTGCCAGTGGTGGCAGCATGGAACCAGGGAGGCCATACCATCGCCTCTCTAACTGAGCAGTGTGTAGCACAGCTCTGTCAAGAAGTGGCGGTGAAGGCACATGGGGATACTGGGTGAGATAAAGGAAAGGAAGGAAGAGAGAGTGACAGAAAAACAAAAAAGCCAAAAAACAATAACAAAAAAAATAAAAAATATATGGCTCTGGGGAGCCTGCCACTGGGGGGCAGGTGGACCTGAGCAGCAGTAAGCTGGTGTCTCTCTGGCCAAGAGACCATGGCCACTGGAAAGCAGCAGAGGCCATGCAGAGGGAAGAAAGTTGTGGGCAGGAGAGCATGTATCCCTGATTACCAGGTGCTCTGTATCCTTTTGGGAGACCCATGAAGTTGCCTTCTTGTACTCCCTGTCCACATTCTTTGGTGGCTGAGGTCCAAGATGGTGAAGCCATGCCACGTTAGCTGGTATGGGACGTCCACTCTGTAGCTCTCCTTGTTCTCTGTCAGTTTCTTATTCTATTTGGCGCTTGCTCAAGTACTTTATCTCTTCTTTTGATGCTAAGGGTTCCAGGATTGACATTTGTGTCTGTTTTACTTAGTTTTCCAGGTCTTTGCTGCAGAAGGCAGCACGGTGCTTCTGTTGGCTCCGCATGGCGCCATGTTGGCTCTGCCTCCCTGGGATGCCTTGAAGTGAGGGAGGAAGACCTGATTCTAGATATGTGTTAAGACTAGAGGATAACTCCTTGGGATATCTTGGATATTTCGCCTAGTTGCTTGACAAAGTGACCATTTGACTCAATCTGCTCCCTTTGACTCAATTCCACAATGCTAATAGCAGCTCTCATTATTTGAGTATTAACTGTGAGTTAGGCACTGCAACAATGGCTGCAGGCACATTATATCATTTAATCCTTTCAACAATCATTTGAGGCAAGTGCAAAGATGAATAAACCAAGTCTCAGGAAAGTTTAGACTTGCTTAAGTCACACAGTTAGGGAATGTTGGAACCATGTCTTCAAGACACCAAAGGCTGTCCTTTTAGATTCTATCCTCTTTTCTTATGAAAATGAGTGAATAATGAAAAGATACTTTAGCTTGCCAGGCAGGAATTAATCAGTCCCTCAGGACTCTCATAGCACAGGGTTTATTCTTCTCATACAGAATTTAGTCTTTCTACTTGGTGTGTAATAATGTATGTGAGTTATTCACCTTTGCTGCCCACCTTATAAAAAATACTCAATAATCGCTTATCGAATCTGTGAATGAGTGGAGGTGAGGGGCAGTAATTAAGTAATCTGCTTTTAAGAGATAAAAATACTCAAGATGGAGAACTAGTTCTTACTAACACTTCGGGTATTTATATCATTTTTCTTTGACTTGATTAAGAGTAGATTAAAAACACTGGGAACTTGGAGGTGAACCAGGCATAGAAATAAAAGAGGAACTAGAGGTGCAGATATGGCAGGTGGGGGTTACCAGAAACAAGCTTCTGGGGTGTGAATGTTATTAGACACATGACCTAAAATCACTGGTAGATGGATTAGACATTAGAAATACTTATATGTATAGTGAGAGGAAGTTGAGCATAGTGGTCAAGAGCGCAGACTGGGAAGGCAGACAGCCTGGGTTTGAATTTCAGCCCCATGATTTACTAGATGAATGACCATCAGCAAAACCTGATCTTGCCTTGTCTTAGCATCCTCATGTATAAAATTGGGATAATAACAAGAACATCTACCTCTTAGAGTAGTCATGGCGACAAAATGAGTTAACATTACGTAAAGTGTTAACAATTTCTGGCACATAGGAAGTGCCATATCTGCCAGGTAAGCTATTATTATAATTATAAATAAAGTCTGATATTTCTACACTAAGTCTCTAGTGTTTATTCCCTCCATCACACTAACATCCCTAGGCATGAATGCTGACGTCAAACTATTGTTACGTTCCCATTCCTTAGCTCACATTTACCTTGTCAAACATGAAGACTTTATTGATTTGGCCTCGGAATACCCTCAAGACAGAAGTGATGTGCACACAAGCATCCTGGATGGCCTGGCCTATGTCTTCTGGTTTGTCATGGTCCCTGAACATCAGGTTCACGAACACAATTGTCACTGGGCGAAGCTCAGACAAATAACCCCGAAGCTGTTTGTCATCAATCTGCAAGGTAGAAAGAAGCTTTCCTTAGCATGTGTGCAAGGCAGTGCCTCCTTCCTCATGAGGCCATTCCCACCCCCATACTACAAATCATCACCAGAAGGAAAGCTGTGTTTTGAGATTTTCTGGGGAAGCTGAAGTTATCAGGATGTCAGTTACCACATGGCAGAGCCAGCTTGGAGTGGAGCAGATGGAAATGGATGTACTATTAAAATCTCTTTCATTGGGGACTTGAAATTTTTTGGCCAACTACCACTTGTTATTTTTTGGCCAAAAACCACTCTCTTGCCCAAAGTGCTAGCTTTCTCATGCCAATATGAGCCATCACAATAACTGAAAGAACTGTTCCTCTTTGCTCTTTTATATTTATAGTTTGGGCAAAGAATAGCAGGCCAAGTAATTCAACCTAATACTTTTTATATTATTGTGTTTTAAGTGAAAGTTTATAGTGTAAATTAGTTCCTCACTTAAAAATTTGAACAAAAATTATTTTGTGACATTGGTTGCAGTCCCTGCAATGGGTCAGCACTATTCCCTTTTCCACCACAGGTTCCCTGTGTCCATTCATTCAGTTTTCCTGTCCCTTCCTGCCTTCTGGTCTTTGTTTTTGGGCAGGTGTTGCCCATTTGGTCTCGTATATATGACTAAACTAAGAAGTACATTTGTCACATGTGTTATTGTTTGTTTTATAGACCTCTCTAATCTTTGGCTGAAAGGTGGACTTCTGGAGTGGCTTCAGTTCTGAGTTAGCAAGGTGCCCGGGGGCCATAGTCTTGGGGCTCCTCCAGTCTCTGTCAGACCAGTAAGTCTGGTCTTTCATTGTGATGTTGAATTTTGCTCTATCCGGGACCCTATGTTATGATCCCTGTCTGAGTGGTCAGTGGTGGTAGCCAGGCTCCATTTAATTCTTCTGGGCTCAGGCTGGTTGGAGGCTGTGGTTCACGTGCCCCAACAGTCCTTTGGACTAATATTTTTCTTGTGTTTTTGGTTTTCTTCATTCTCCCTTGCTCCAGATGGGATGGGGACCAATAGCAGTATCTTAGATGGCCACTCACAACCTTTTAAGATCCCAGGCGCTACTCACCAAGATAGGATGTAGAACATTCTCTTTACAAGCTATGTTATGCCAGTTGACCTAGATATTCCCCAAGACCACAGTCCCCAGTCAACTGCATTTACTCAGTCTCTCAAGGTGTTTGGATATGTCTAGGAAGCTTCTACGACTTTGTCTTGGTCAAGTTGTGCCGAATTCCCCTATATTGTGTGCCATTTTTCCTTCACCAAAGTTAACACCTGTCTGTTCTCTACTTAGTAATTTCCCCTCCCTAGCCCTCTCCTCCCTCATAACCATCAAAGATTGTTTTTTTCTGTGCCTCAACCTTTTCTTGGGTTATTATGATAGTGGTCTCATATAATATTTGTCCTTTTGTGATTGACTTATTTCACTAGCATGATGCCCTTCAGATTCATCCATGTTTTGATATGTTTCGTGGATTCATCATTGTTCTTTATCCTTGTGTAGTATTCCATAGTGTGTATGTGCCCTAATTTGTTTATCCACTCCTCTGTTGATGGGCACTTAGGCTGACTCCATTTTTTGCTATTGTGAACAGTGCTGCAGTGAACATGGCTGTGCATATATCTATTCATGTGTCGCTCTTACTCCTTTAGGATATATTCCTAGGAATGAGATTGGTGAATTGTATGACATTTCTATTTCTAGCTATTTAAGAAATCACCATACCGTTTTCCAAGTTGGCTGTAACATTTTACATTCCCACCAACAGTTCAGAAGAATTCCAGTCTCCCCGCAGCCTCTCCAACATTCCTTATTTTCAGTTTTACAGATTAATGACAGTAATGTTGGGTGAGATGTTATCTCATTGTGGTTTTGGTTTGCATTTCTCTAATGGCTAAATGATCACCAGCATTTCCTCATTTGTCTGCTAGCCACCTGAATGTCTTCTTTGGTGAAGTGTCTGTTCATATCTTTTGTCCATTTTTTAATTGGATTATTTGTCTCTTTGCTCTTGAGGTGCTAAAATATTCAATCAGCTTTACAGATTAAGCCCTTGTCAGATATGTTGTAGCCAAAAATTTGTTCCCAGTCTGGAGGTTCTCTTTTTACTCTTTTGGTAATATCTTTTGATGAGTGTGTTTAATTTTTAGGAGCTTCCAGTTATCTAGTTTATTTTCTGGTGTTTAAGCATCATTAGTTATGGTTTGTATTGTATTTATGCCAAGTATTAGGGCCCCTAGCATTGTCCCTATTTTTTCTTTGTTTTAGGTTTTCTATTTTTTTTTTTTTTTTTTTATTTAGGTCTTTCATCCATCTTGAGTTATTTTTTGTGCATGATGTGAGGTATGGGTCATGTTTCATTTTTTCACAGATGGAAATCCAGTTTTGCCAGCACCTTTTGTTGAACAGATTGTCTTCCTCCATTTAGTGGACTTTGAGCCTTTGTCAAAAATCAACTGCCTATAGGTGGATAAATTTACATCTGGGTTCTCAATTCTGTTCCATTGGTCTATGTGTCTGTTGCTGTGCCACTACCAGGCTGTTTTGCTACTGTGGCTGTATAGTAGGTTCTAAAATCAGGTAGTGTGAGGACCCGACTTCGTTCTTCTTCTTCAATAATGCTTTACTTATCCGGGGCCTCTTCCCTTTCCATATAAAGTTGGTGATTGGTTTCTCCATCTCATTTAAGAATGCTGTTGGAATTTGGATCAGGATTGCATTTTATCTATAAATTGCTTTGGGTAGTATTGACATTTTCACAATGTTGAGTCTTCCTATCCATAAGCATGGTATGTTTTTCCATTTATGTATGTCTCTTTTGGTTTCTTATAGTACTGTTTTATAGTTTTTTTTTTTTTTTTTGTATAGGTCTTTTACGTTCCTGGTTAGATCTATTCCTAAGTATTTTATCTTTCGGAGGGCTCTTGTAAATGGTATTGATTTCCTTTTCAAAGTTCTCTTTGTTGATGTAAAGGAATCCAACTAATTTTTATATATTAATCTTGTATCCTACTACTTTACTGAAATCTTCTATCAGTTCCAGTAGCTTTTGTGGATTCTTTGGGGTTTTCTTTGCATAGGATAATATCATCTTCAAATAGGGGGAGCTTTACCTCTTCTTTACCAATCTGGATGCCCTTTATTAATTTATTTTCTCTATTACTCTAGCTTCCAGTACAATGTTGAATAAGAGTGGTGATAAAGGGCATACTTAACTGTTCCCATACTCTAGGGAAATGCTTTCAGTCTCATTCCATTAAGAATGCTGGCTGTTAGTTTAGTAGAAATGCCTTTTATTATGTTGAGAAATTTCCCTTCTATTCCTATATGGCTGAGAGTTTTATCAGGAATTGGTGTCGGACTTTGTCAAATGCCTTTTCTGCGTCAATTGAGATGATCATGTGATTCTTTTATTTATGTGGTGGATTACATTGATTGGTTTGCTGATGTTGAACTATCCTTGCATAACTGGTATGAATCCTACTTGGTCATGATGTATTATTTCTTTGATATGCTGTTGAATTTTATTGGTTAGAGTTTTGTTGAGAATTTTTGCATCTATAGTCATGAGGGATATTGGTCTGTATTTTCCTTTCTTGTGGTGTCTGTGCCTGGCTTTGGTATCAGGGTTATGCTGGCTTCAAAGAATGAGTTCAAAAGTGTTCCCTTCTTTTCTATGCTCTGAAATACTTTGAGTAGCATTGGTGTGAGGTCTTCTCTGAATGGTTGGTAGAATTCCTCAGTGAAGCCGTGCATGACAGGGTTTTCTTTTAGGGGGTTTGGGGGGAGTTTATTACCGCTTCAATCTTTTCTTTTGTTACGGGTCTGTTTAGTTTTTCTACCTCTCTTCGTGTTAGTTTAGGTAGGTAGTGTGTTTCTAGAAATTTGTCCATTTCCTGTAGATCTTCAAATTTGTTGGAGTACAGTTTTTCATAGTACTCTGTTATGATCCTTTTTATTTCAGTTGGGTCTGTTGTAATGTCCCCCATTTCATTTCTTATTTGGGTTATTTGCTTCCTCTCCTGGTTTTCTTTTGTTAACTTGGCTGATGATTTGTCAATTTTGTCAATCCTTTCAAGAATCCAACTTTTGATTTTGTTTATTCTTTCTATTGTTTTTCTGTTCCCTATTTCATTTATTTCTGCTCTAATCCTTATTATTTCCTTTCTTCTGTTGACTATGGGCTTCTGCTGCTGCTCTGTTTGCTCAAGTTGTAGGGTTAATGTTTTGATTTTGGCCTTTCTTCTATTTATTTTATTGTGCTTTAGGTGAAAGTTTACAGCTCAATTTCTCATTCAAAAATTTATATACATATTATTTTGTGATATTGGTTGGAATCCCAACAATGTGACAGTATGCTCCCCCTTTCCACCCTGGGTTTCCTGTGTCCATTTATCCAGTTCCTGTACCTTCTTGTCTTCTTGTCTTGCTTTTGGACAGGAGCTGCCCATTTGGTCTCGAATATTTAACTGAACTAAGAAGCATGTTTCTCACGTGTGTTATTTTTTGCTTTAGACGCCTGTCTTTGTCTGAAAAGTGGGCATTTGGAATGTTTTCAATTTTTGGTTAGTGGAGTGTCCAGGGGCCATAGTCTCAAGAGTTCCTCTAGTCTCTGTCAGACCAGTAAGTCTGGTCTGTTTTTTTTTTTTTTTTTCTTGAATTTCAATTCTGTTCAATATTTTTCTCTCATTCTATCTTGGACTCCCTGTTGTGATCCCTGGCAGCCAGACACCATCTAGTTCTTCTGATCTCAGGCTGGTGGAGTCTCTGGTTCATGTGGTCCATTAGTCCTTTGGGCTAATATTTTCCTTCTGTCTTCGTTTTTTTTTTTATTCTCCTTTGCTTCAGACAGGATTGGACCAATAGATGTATCTTAGATGGCCACTTGCAAGCTTTTAAGACCCCAGAGTGGGATGTAGAACATTTTTTTTAATGAACTATGTTATGCCAGTTAACATGAATGTCCCCTGAGATTATGGTCCCCACCACCTAACCCCAGCTACTCAGCCCTCAAGGTGTTTGGATGTATCCAGGAAACTTCTTTGCTTTTGCTTTTGTCCAGTTGTGCTGAATTCCCATATATTGTGTGCTGTCCTTCCCTTCACCAAATTTGACACTTGTCTACTATCTAGTTAGTGATTTTCCCTTCTCCTCCCTCCCCACCCTTGTAATCACCAAAAAAAATTTTTTTTCTGTACGTAACCTTTTCTTTTTTTTTTTTTTAATTTTATTGTGCTTTAAGTGAAAGTTCACAAATCAAGAAGGACTCTCATACAAAAATTCATAAACACCTTGCTATATACTTGTAATTGCTCTCCCCCTAATGATACAGCATACTCCTTCCCTCCACTCTTTCTTTTTGTGTCCATTTGGCCAGCTTCTGACTCCCTCTACCCTTCCATCTCCTCTTCAGACAGGAGATGCCAACATAGTCTCATGTGTCTACTTGATCCAAGAAGCTCATTCTTCACCAATATCACTGTCTATGCCACAGTCCATCCAATCCCTGTTTGAAGAGCTGGCTTTGTATGTAGCTCCTGTCTCGGGCTAACAGAAGGTCTGGAGACCATGACCTCTGGGGTCCTTCTAGTCTCAGTCAGAGCATTAGGTCTGGACTTTTTAAGAGAATTTGGGGTTGCATCCCACTGTTCTCCTGCTCCCTCAGGGGTTCTCTGTTGTGTTCCCTGTCAAGACAGTCATCGATTGTAGCAGGGCAACATCTACTTCTTCTGGTCCCAGGCTAATGTAGTCTCTGGTTTATGTGGCCCTTTCTGGCTCCTGGGCTCATAATTACCTTGTGTATTTGGTGTTCTTTATTCTCCTTTGCTCCAGGTAGGTTGAGACCAATTGATGCATCTTAGATGGCCACTTGCTAGCATTTAAGACCCCAGATGCCACTCTCCAATGTGGGATGCAGAATGTTTTCTTAATAGATTTTACTACGCTAATTGACTTAGATGTCTCCTGAAACCAAGGTCCCCAAACCCCCACCCCTGCTACACTGGGGTTCGAAGCATTCAGTTTATTCAAGAAACTTCTTTGCTTTTGGTTTAGTCCACTTGTGCTGACCTCTCCTGTATTGTGTGTTGTCTTTCCCTTCACCTAAGATAGTTCTTATCTACATTTGATTAGTGAGTACCCCCTCCTTTCTTCCCTCCCCCCTCTCGTAACTGTCAAAGAATATTCTTTTCTCTGTTTAAACTATTACTCTAGTTCTTATAATAGTGGTCTTATACAATATTTGTCCTTTTGCAGCCAACTAATTTCACTCAGCATAACGCCTTCCAGGTTTCTCCATGTTATGTTTCACAGATTCATCATTATTCTTTATTAATGTGTAATATTCCATTGTGTGAATATACCATAATTTATCTGTTCATCCATTGATGGGGACCTTGGTTGCTTCCAACATTTAGCTACTGTAAATAGTGCTGCAATGAACATGAATGTACATATATCTGTTCATATAAAGGTTCTTATTTCTCTAAGATATGTTCCAAGGAGCGGATTGCAGGATCATATGGTAATTCTATATCTAATTTTTTAAGGAAGCACCAAATAGATTTCCAAAGTGGTTGTAGCATCTTACATTCCCACCAGCAGTGTATAAGCGTTCCTGTCTCTCCACAACCTCTCCAACATTTATTATTTTGTGTTTTTTGGATTAATGCCAGCCTTCTTGGAGTGAGATGGAATCTCATTGTAGTTTTGATTTGCATTTCTCTAATGGCTAATGATCGTGTGCATTTCCTTATGTAGCTGTTAGCTACCTGAATGTCTTCTTCAGTGATGTGTCTGTTCATATCTTTTGCCCATTTTTTAGTTGGGTTATTTGTCTATTTGTAGCTGAGTTTTTGCAGTATCATGTAGATTTTAGAGATCAGTCACTGGTCTGAAATGTCATGGCTAAAAACTTTTTCTCAGTCTGTAGGTAATCTTTTTACTCATTTAGTGAAGTCTTTGGATGAGTGTAAGTGTTTGATTTTTAGGAGCTCCCAGTTATCTGGTTTCTTTTCTGCATTGTTAGGAAGGTTTCGTATACTGTTAATGCCATGTATTAGGGCTCCTAGTGTTGTCCCTATTTTTTCCTCCATGATCTTTATCATTTTAGATTTTACATTTAGGTCTTTGATCCATTTTGAGTTAGTTTTTGTGCATGATGTGAGGTATGGGTCTCGTTTCATCTTTTTGCAGATGAATATCCAGTTATGCCAGCACTATTTGTTAAAAAGATTGTCTTTTCCCCAGTTAACTGATTTTGGGCCTTTGTCAAATATCAACTGCTCATATGTGGATGGATTTATGTCTGGATTCTCAATTCCATTCCATTGGTCTATGTATCTGTTGTTGTACCAGTACCAGGCTGTTTTGACTACTGTGGGGGGTATAATAGGTTCTAAAATCAGGTAGTGTGAGGCCTCCTACTTTGTTCTTCTTTTTCAGTAATGCTTTACTTATCTGGGACCTCTTTCCTTTCCATATGAAGTTGGTGATTTGTTTCTCCATCTCATTAAAAACTGTCGTTGGAATTTGGGTCGGAATTGCTTTGTATCTATAGATCGTTCTTGGTAGAATAGATATTCTTAAAATGTTAAGCCTTCCTATCCATAAGCAAGGTATATTTTCCACTTATGAAGGTCTCTTTTGGTTTCTTGCAGTAGTATCTTGTAGTTTTCTATGTATAGGTCTTTTACATCTCTGGTAAGATTCATTCCTAAGTATTTTATCTTCTTGGGGGCTACTGTAAATGGTATTGATTTGGTGATTTCCTCTTCAGTGTTGTTTTTGGTGGTGTAGAGAAATCCAATTGATTTTTGTATGTTTATCTTATATCCTAATACTCTGCTGAACTCTTCCATTAGTTTCAGCAGTTTTCTTCAGGATTCCTTAGGGTTTTCTGTGTATAAGATCATGTCATCTGCAAATATAGTTTCAACTTCTTCCTTACCAATCTGGATGCCCTTTATTTCTTTATCTAAGCCAAACTGCTCTGACTAGGACCTCCAGCACAATGATGAATAGGGTGCTGATAAAGAGCATCCTTGTCTGGTTCCCGATTTCAAGGGGAATGCTTTCAGACTCTCTCCATTTAGGATGTTGGCTGTTGGATTTGCATAAATGCCCTTTATTATGTTGAGGAAATTTCCTTCTATTCCTATTTTGCTGAGAGTTTTTTTTTTCATCATGAATGGGTGTTGAATTTGTCAAATGCCTTTTCTGCATCCACTGATAAAATCATGTGGTCCTTGTCTTTTATTTTATTTTTATGATGGATTACATTAATTGTTTTTTCGAATGTTGAACCATCCCTGCATACCTGGTAGGAATCCCACTTGGTCATGGTGAATTACTTGTTTTGATATGTTGTTGAATTTTATTGGCTAGAATTTTGTTGAAGATTTTTGCATCTAAGTTTCTAAGGGATATATGTCTGTAATTTTCTTTTTTTTTATGGTGTCTTTACCTGGTTTTGGTATCAGGGATATGCTGGCTTCATAGAATGAGTTTGGGAGTATTCTGTCCTTTTCTATGTTCTGAAATACCTTTAGTTGTAGTGGTGTTAATTCTTCTCTGAAATTTTGGTAGAACCCTGTAGTGAAGCTGTACAGGCCAGGGCTTTTTTTGTTGGGAGCTTTTTGATTACCTTTTCAATCTCTTCTTTTGTTATGGTTCTATTTAGTTGATCTACCTCTGTGTTAGTTTAGGTAGGTAGTGTGTTTCTAGGAAATCATCCACTTCTTCTAGGTTTTCCAATTTGTTAGAGTACAATTTTTCAAAGTAATCTGATATTATTCTTTTAATTTCAGTGGGGTCTGTTGTAATATTGCCTGTCTCATTTCTTTTTTGGGTTATTTGCTTCCTCTCCTGTTTTTCGTTTGTCAGTTTTACCAATGATTTATCGATTTTGTTAATTTTTTTCAGAGAATCGGCTTTTGGTCTTGTTAACTCTTTCAATTATTTTTCTGTTTTCTATTTCATTTAGTTCTGCTTTAATTTTTAATATTTCCTTTCTTCTAGTGCCTGAAGGTTTCTTTTGTTGTTCTCTTTCTATATGTTCAAGTTGTAGGGATAATTCTTTGACTTTGGCCCTTTCTCCTTTTGTGTGTGTACATTTATTGATATAAATTGACCCCCGAGCACTGCTTTCACTGTGTCCCAAAGGTTCTGATAGGAAGTATTTTCATTCTCATTGGATTCGATGAATTTCTTTATTCCATCCTTCATGTCTTCTATAACCTAGTCATTTTTGAGCAGGGTATTGTTCAGTTTCCAGGTGTTTGATTTCTTTTCCCTGCTTTTTCTGTTAATGATTTCTACTTTTATGGCCTTATGGTCAGAGAAGATGCTTTGTAATATTTCAATATTTTGGATTCTGCTAAGGCTTGCTTTATGACCTAATACGTGGTCTATTCTAGAGAATGTTCCATGTGCACTAGAAAAGAAAGTATACTTGGCTGCTGTTGGGTGGAGTGTTCTGTATATGTCTGTAAGGTCGAGTTGGTTGATTGTGGCATTGAGATCTTCCACGTCTTTATTGAGCTTCTTTCTGGATGTCCTGTCCTTCACTGAAAGTGGTGTGTTGAAGTTTCCTACTATAATCGTGGCGCTGTCTATCTCACTTTTCAATGCTGTTAGAGTTTTTTTTTTTTTTTTTTATGTATCTGGCAGCCCTGTCATTGGGTGCGTAAATATTTAATATGGTTATATCCTCCTGGTATATTGTCCCTTTAATCATTATATAGTGTCCTTCCTTAACCATTGTGGTGGTTTTAAGTTTAAAGTCTATTTTGTCAGAAATTAATATTGCCACTCCTGCTCTTTTTTGATTGTTGTTTGCTTGGTATTGAGTTATAGTTTGTTTGTGTCTTTAAGTCTAAGGTGTGTCTCTTGTAGGCAGCATGTAGACGAATCATGTTCTTTTATACATTCTGCAACTCCCTGTCTCTTTATTGGTGCTTTTAGTCGATTAACATTCAGCGTAATTATGGATAGGTGTGAGTTCAGTGACGTCATTTTGATGTCTTTTTTGTGTGTTGTTGACAGTTCTTTTTCCCAGTTAATTTTTTGTGCTTATTAGTTTATCTTTATGTATTGTCTTTTCCTCTTCTTCATTGTTGTTGATTTTGTTTCTGCTGGGTCTCTATTTTTTTCTTGTATTTTATTTTGATGAGTAGGGCAGTTAGTCTCCTTTGTGGTTACCTTAATATTTACCCCTATTTTTCTAAGCTTAAACCTAACTTTTATTTCTTTATAGCGCCTTGTCTTCCTCTCCATAGGACAGATCTATGACTACATTTCTTAGTCCCCCTTTATTATTTTAATGTTATCTTCTCTTACATAATAACATTGCTGTTTCCCTGTTTTGAGCATTTTTAAATCTTGATTTATTTGTTTGATTTCCCCGTCTGAGTTAACATCTGATTGCTCTGTCCAGTGTCGTAGTCTTGGGTTGATACCTGATATTATGCATTTTCTAACCAAAGAACTCCCTTCAGTGTTTCTTGTAGTTTTGGTTTGGTTTTTATGAATTCCCTAAACTTCTGTTTATCTGGAAATGTCGTAATTTCACCTTCATATTTGAGAGACAGTTTTGCTGGATATACAATTCTTGGCTGGCAATTTTTTCCCTTCGTGCTTTATAAGTCATCCTATTGCCTTCTTGCCTGCATGGTTTTTGCTGGGTGGGCCGAGCTTATTCGTATTGGCTGTCCTTTGTAGGTGACTTTTCATTTATCCCTAGCTCCTCTTAAAATTCCTTCTTTATCTTTGGTTTTGGCAAGTTTGATTATAATATGTCTTGGTGATTTTCTTTTTAAATCTACCTCATGTGGAGTTCGATGAGCATCTTGGATTGATAGCTTCACATCTTTCACAATATCAGAGAAGTTTTCTGACAACAAATCTCTTTGCATTTTCTGTTATCCCTCCCTGTTCTGGTACTCCAATCACTTGTAGGTTATAGAGTCCCACATGATTCTTAAGGTTTCTTCATTTTTTTAAATTCTTTTATCTGATTTTTCTTCAAACATATTGGTGCCAAGTGCTTTATCTTCAAGCTCACCAATTCTGCCTTCCATTTGCTTGATTCTGCTCCTCTGAATTTCTGTTATCTAATTCTGTAATTTTATTGTTAATCTTCTGAATTTCTGATTGCTGTCTGGGTTTTTTGTTGGGTCTCTCTACAGGTTCTTGCAGCTTCTTAAATTTTTCATTATGTCCCTGAATAACCTTTTTAATTTCTTCAACTGTTTTGTCTGTGTGTTCCTTGGCTTGTTCTGCACATTGCCTGACCTCCTTCCTAATGTCTTGAAGAATTCTGTATATTAATCTTTTGAATTCTGCATCCGAGAGTTCCAGGAGGGCACCTTCATCCAGAAGATCCTTTGATTCTCTGTTTTGAGAGCTTATTGAAGTGATCAGGGTCTGTTTATTTATGTGGTTTGATATTGTCTCCGAGCCATCTGTAAGTTATTGTATTAGTTTATTTTATGTTTGCTTACTGTATCCTAGCTTCTTGCTTTTTTTTTTGTTTTGATATGCCCAAATGGGTTGCTTGAGTGAGCTAGCTTGATTATTTTTGCCTTTCAAGTGCTGATGTCCTGTCACCAGATGGGTAGAGCTGTTATCAGGTATATAAGCTTATGAGTCCATTCACTTTTCTTGTGTGGATTCAGCTCAGGTGTCCATGTAGTTGGTCATCAAGTGTGTGGTATAGGCTCTGTCCTGCAGTCTTAGAGGGGCAGGGGTAATTGGTGTAGGTACCAGTATCTAGTTGTAGCAGGGGGTCACACTCTGAACAGGGCAGAGGCCTGAGAACCAGCCCCCGAGTGTCTCTGAGGAAAGCGTGTTCCTGTTCCCTAGAGCATACAGGTGGGTGGGTTCTGCAGATGGACAATGGGCACCCAATGCTTTTGGTTGTAAGGATTAGGAGGTACCAGTTATCCTTGGACCCCTGTCATGGGTGGTTGGGTGACCTGAATGGAGCCATGAGTCCTTAGGCCCCTGATATGGGTAGGTGAGCAGCCTGTTTAATAGGCAAAGTGGTGTCAAATATCAAACACCCACCTCTCCATCACACAGCTTAAATAGTTGCAATCTGCCAGCAAGGGCCTATTCTCCTAAAAGGCTCACGCAGGTCCATGCAGGGGGGGAAAGGTATTCAAAGACCATGGACCATTTATGCCTGGACAGGAGCCACTTTCTGTCCTGAGCTCCCCAAGTGAGTGGAGCCATCAAATTATCTTTTTCCTCTCTTGTGAATTTATTCCTTCTCCATGTCTGGGAACATGACTCAGGGTGCTCAAATGGGCTGATCTCAGGCCCAGGGAAATCAAAAGCCACTGAAGCTGGCTTGGGGACGGGGGCATGGTACAATATATGCAAGTACTTAGCTTTTGCCGAGAACGCCATTCTTCTCTGGTTCTGGAGGTGTGAGTAGGCTGTGCAGCTGGCTGCTTCTCCCTGAGGAAACTGTGGCTGAATGCTACTACCAGCCCGCTGCAGCCGCTCCTGGGTGTGGTGCCCAAGGGATCCCAGTGATTCAGGTCCAGCAACTCCTGTCCATCTCTGAACGGTCTCTTTCTCCCCGTGCCGCTTAGTCCTTTTTCTAACTTTGCCTTTGATCTTCAGGGCTCCTAGCTTGTCATAAAGACAATCATTTCACTTGATTTTTCAGGTCTTTGTTGTAAGAGGGATCACTGGAAGCATCTGCTTATTCTACCATCTCAGCCCCACCTCACGTAAACCTTTTCTTGAATTTTTATAATAGTGGTCTCATACAACATTTGTCGTTTTGTGACTGACTTCTTTCACACAGCACAGTGGCCTCCAGATTCATCCATGTTGTGAGATGTTGCATAGATTCATCATTTTTATCACTGCACAGTGTTCCACTGTGTGTATGTACCATAATTTGTTTACTCATTCATCTCTTGATGGGTATTTAGGTTGCTTCCATCTTTTTGCGATTGTGAATAGTGCTGCAATGAACATGGTTGTGCATATGTCTATTCATGTGACAGCTCTTATTTCTCTATGGTAAATTCCTAGGAATGGGATTGTTTCATCATATGGTATTTATATTTTTAGCTATTTAAAGAAATGTCATATCATTCTGTAAAGTGGCTGTACAATTTTACATTCCTACCAGCACTGCATGAGAGTTCCAGTCTCTCCACCACCTCTCCAACATTTGTTATTTTGTGTTTTTTGGATTAGTGCCAGTATTGTCGGGGTGAAATGGTATCTCATTTTAATTTTGATTTGCATTCCTCTAATGGTAATAATGATCAGGAGCATTTCCTCATGTATCTGTTGGCTGCCTGAATGTCTTCTTTGGTGAAGTTCATATCCTTCGTTCATTTTTTTTTTAATTGTGCTTCAAGTGAAAGTTTACAAATCAAGTCAGTCTCTTATACAAAAATTTATATACATCTTGCTAGGTACTCCTAGTTGCTCTCCCCCTAATGAGACAACACACTCCTCCTCTCCACCCTGTATTCCCCATATCCATTCAGCTAGCTTCTGTCCCGCTCTGCCTTCTCATCTCCCCTCCAGAGAGGAGCTGCCCATGTAGTCTCATGTGCCTACTTGATCCAAGAAGCTCACCAGTATCATTTTCCATCTTTATAGTCCAGTCCAATCCCTGTCTGAAGAGCTGGCTTCCAGAATGGTTGCAGTCTTGAGCTAACAGAAGGTCTGGGGACCATGACCTCCAGGGTCCTTCTAGTTTCAGTCAGACCATTAAGTCTGGTCTTTTTACAATTTACAAGAATTTGAGGTCTGCATCCCACTGTTCTCCTGCTCCATCAGGGATTCTCTGCTGTGTTCCGTGTCAGGGCCATCATAAGTGGTAGCTGGGCATCATCTAGTTCTTCTGGTCTCGGGCTGATGTAGTTTCTGATTTATTTGGGCCTTTCCGTCTCTTGGGCTCATAATTACCTTGTGTTTTGGGTGTTCTTCATTATCCTTTGCTCCAGATGGGTTGAGACCAATTGACGCATCGTAGATGGCTGTTTGCTAGTGTTTAAGACCCCAGATGCTACTCACCAAAGTGGAATCCTTTGCTCACTTTTTAATTGGATTATTTGTCTTTTTTATTATTATTATTATTATTATTAAGCTGTTGGTGTATTTTCTAGAGTTTAGAGATTAGACTCTTGCTGGATATGTTGTAGCCAAAAATTTGTTCCCAGTCTGTAGGTTCTCTTTTTACTCTTTTGGTGAAGTCTTTTGATGAGCTTCAATGTTTAATTTTTAGGACCTCCCAGTTATCTGGTTTCTCTTCTGGTGTTTTTACAGTGTTATTTATTGTTTGTATACTATTTATGCATTTATTCGGGCCCTTAGCATCCTAGTTTTTTCTTTCATGATCCTCACTGTTTTTGATTTTATATTTAGGTCTTTGATCCATTTTGAGTTAGTTTTTGTGTATAGTTTGAGGTATGGATCTTATTTCACTTCTTTGCAGTTATGTCGGCATCATTTATGCTAGCATGATTTGTTGAAGAGAGTGTCTTTCCTGCATTTAACAGACTTTGGCCTTTTGTCAGATATCAACTGCACACAGATGGATAGATTTATGTCTGAGTTCTTCATTCTATTCCAGTGGTCTATGTGTCTGTTGTTTTACCAGTACCAGGTTATTTTGACTACCCTGGCTGTATAATATGTTCTGAAATCAGGTAGTGTGAAACCTCCCACTTTGTTCTTCTTCAGTAATGTTTTAGTTGTCTGGGGCCTCTTATATTTCCATATAAAGTTAGTGATTTGTTTCTACATCTCATTAAAGAATGCTGTTGGAATCTGGATAGGGATTACATTATATCTGTAGGTCGCTTTGGGTAGAATTGGCATTTTCACAATATTGAGTGTTCCTATCTGTGAGCATGATATGTTTTTCCACTTATTTAGGTCTCTTTTTGTTTCCTGCAGTAGCTTTTTTAGTTGTGTTTACATATTTCTTTTATGTCCCTGGTTAGGTTTATCCCTAAGTTCTTTATATTTTGGGGGCTACTGAAAAAGGCATTGACTTGGTGGTTTCCTTTTCCAAGTTCTTGATGGTGGTGTAGAGGAATCCAACTGATTTTTATATGTTAAATCTTGTATACAGCTCCTTTGCTGAAATCTTCTATTAGTTCCAGTACCTTTCTGGTGGATTCTTTGGGGCTTTCTGTGTATAAGATCACATCATCTGCAGACAGAAATAGTTTTACGTCTTTGTTACCAATTTGGTTGCTGTTTATTTCTTTTTCTTGCCAAATTGCTCTAGCTAGGACTTCCAACACAATGTTGAATAAGAGTGGTGATAAACAGCATATTTTTTTGTTTTCTATGGATGATTTCGGAAACCCTGGTGGCGAAGTGGTTAAGTGCTACAGCTGCTAACCAAGAGGTCAGCAGTTCAAATCCGCCAGGTGCTCCTTGGAAACTCTATGGGGCAGTTCTACTCTGTGTCCTATAGGGTCACTATGGGTTGGACTCGATGGCAGTGGGTTTGGTTTTGGTTTTTATGGATGATTTCAGTCTCTCTCCGTTTAGAATGATGTTGGCTGTTGGTTTAGTAGAAATGCCTTTCATTATGTTGAGATATGTCCCTTCTATTTCTATATGGCTGAGAATTTATCAGGAATAAGCGTTAGACTTTGTCAAATGCCTTTTCTACATCAATTGATAAGATCATATGGTACTTTTATTTATGTCGTGGATTACACTGATTGATTTTCTAATGTTGAACCATCCTTGCATAACTGGAATGATCCCACTTGGTTGTGATGTATTATTTCTTTAACATGCTGTTGAATTCTATTGGCTAGAATTTTGTTGAGAATTTTTGCGTCTATATTCATGAGAGATATTTGTCTGCATTTTCTTTTTGTGTGGTGTCTTTTGCCTGGCTTCACAGAATGCATTTGGGAGTATTCCTCCCTTTTCTACATGGTGAAATAATTTGAGTAGTGCTGGTATGAGCTCTGCTTTGAAAGTTCGGTAGAATTCTCCAGTGAAGCCGTCCGGAGCAGGGATTTTTTTTTGTTGGAATTTTTTTTTTTTTTAATTAGTTCTTCACTCTCTTTCATTATGGGTCTGTTTAGTTTTTCTACGACAGTTTGTGTTAATTTAGGTAGGTAACGTGTTTCTAGAAATTTGTCCTTTTCCTCTAGATTTTCAAATTTATTGGGAGTACAGTTTTTCATAGCATTCCGTTATGATCCATTTTATTTCAGTTGGGTCTGTTGTGATATCGTCCCTCTTATTTCTTATTCACATTATTTGTTTCTTCTCCTGTTTTTCTTTTGTCAGTTTGCCCAATGTTTTGTCTATTTTGTTCATCTTTTCCAAACAACCAGCTTTTGGTCTTGTTGATTCTTTCTATTGTTTTTCTATTCTCTATTTCATTGATTTCTGCTCTAATCTTTATTATTTCCTTTCTTTTGGTGCCTGAAGGCTTCTTTTGCTGCAACTTGTTTGAGTTTTAGGGTTAGTGTTTTGCTTTGGCCCTTTCTTCTTTTTTGATGTGTTTATTGCTATAATTTGACTTCTAAGCATTGCTTTTGCTGTTTCCCAAAGGTTTTAGTAAGATGTGTTTTCATTCTCATTTCAGTATATCAATTTTTTTTATTCTATCCTTGATTTTTCCCATTACTCAGTAGTTCTTAAGCAAGGTGTTGTTCAGTTTCCATGTATCTGACTTTTTTACTTGCTGTTTCTATATTGATTTCTACTTTTATGGCATTACGATCAAAGAAGGTGTTTTGTATTTTGTACGGCTTGTTTTGTGGCCTAAAATGTAGTCTATTCTGGAGGTGGTTCTATGAATGTTGGAAAAGAATGTGTACTCTGCTGCTGTGTGGGGGGTGTTCTACATATGTCTATGAGGTTGAGTTGGTTGACTGTGGCATTTAGATCTTCTATATCTTTATTGAGTTTCTTTCAGATGTTCTGTCTCCCACTGAAAGTAGTGTGTTGAAGTTTCCCACTATTATTGTGTAACAGCCTATTTTTCTTTTCAATGCTGCTAGAGTTTATTTTATATATTTTGGAGCCCTACCAATGTTTGCATATATATTTATTTGGTTATGTACTCCTGGCGTATTGACCCTTTAATCATTTTATAGTGTCCTTCCTTATCTTACATGGTGGATTTTGTTTTAAAGTCTATTTTAAAGTATTGTCACTCCTGCTCTTTTTTGGTTATTGTTTGCTTATGTATCTTTTTCAATCCTTTGAGTTTTAGTTTTTTTATGTCTTTGTGTCTAAGGTGTGTCTTTTGTAGACAGCATGTAGATCTATTGTTTTTTTAATCCATTCCGCCACTCTGTCTCTTTATTGGTGCATTTAGGCCATTTACGTTCACTGTAATTATTGATAGGTATGAGTTAATTACTGTTTTTTGATGTATTTATTTCTTTTTTTTAGTGTTGATGATTTCTTTGTTCCACTTAATTTTCTGTGCTGAGTTCTTTTTGTTTATGTATTTTCTTTTAATCTCATTACTGTTGATTTTGCATTTGCTGAGTTTTTATGATTTTTCTTATTTTTAACTTTGATAGGTAGGTCTGTTATCTTCCTTCGCGATTACCTTGAAACTAACCTTTATTTTTCCAAGTTTAAACTGGTCTTTTATTTCTTGATATCACCTTGACTTCCTCTCCGTATGGAAGTTCTAGGAGTACACCATTATTCCCTCTTTTTGTTTTGATGGTTGTCATTGTTTACATATTGATGACTCTGAATTCCTATTTTCAGTATTTTAGCTTTGTTATGTTTTTTGAATTCCCTATCTGGGTTGGTATCTGGTTGATCTGTCCTGTGTTCTAGTCTTGGATTGTTGTTTGACATTGTTGGTTCTCTAACTGGAGGACTCCTTTTACTATTTCTCGTAATTCTGGTCTGATTTTTACAAATTCCCTTAATTTCTGTTTATCTGGAAATGTCCTAATTTCACCATCATATTTGAGAGACAATTTTGCTGGATATATAATTCTTTGCTGGCAATTTTTGTCCTTCAAGGCTTTATATATGTCAACCCATTGCCTCTTTGCCTGCATGGTTTCTGCTGAGTAGTCAGAACTTAGTCTTATTGGTTTTCCTTTTTAGGTGACTTTTCATTTATCCCTAGCTGCTCTCAGGATTCTTTCTTCATCTTTGGTTCTGGCAAGTGTAATTATGATATGTCTTGATGACTTTCTTTTTGGGTCTATCCTGTATGGGGTTCAATGAGCTTCTCGGATGGATATCTTTTCATCTTTCATGATATCAGAGAAGTTTTCTGTAGTTAACCTTCAATAATTCTATGTGTTTTTCATTGTACACCCCTCCCCGCATCATGGAACTCTGATCACACGTAAGTTTTTCCTCTCAATAGTGTTTCCCAAAATTCTTAGGCTTTCTACATTTTTCTTCATGATTTTTCCTGAAACAAATTAGTGTCAAGGTATTTGTCTTCAATTTCACTAATTCTATCTTCCATTTTCTCAATTCTGTTTCCATGTCCTATTGACTGGTCTATTTCTGAAATTTTGTTGTTATTCTTTTGGATTTCTATTTGTTGTTTTTCTATGGTTTCTAATTGCCCATTTATTTTGTTGTTTTGTTCTTGTATTGTTTTCCTGAATTCTTCTGTTGCTGTGTCTGTGCTTTCCTTGGTTTTGTCTGTGTTTTCCCTGAACTCTTTCTTGATCTCTTGTAGCACTCCATACATTAGTTTTTTGTATCTTTATCAGGTCGTTCCATTGCCTTTTCTTCCTCTGGAAGGTTTTCTGGTTCTTTATTTTGATCACTTGCTGGAGTATCTTGTCCTGCTTCTTTAAGTGAATTGATATTGTCTGTTGTCTCTGAGGCATCAAGAATTTTTTATATTTATTTATTTATTGTATGTTTGCTGCAATCTGAATTTTTGTTCTGTTTTGATATATCCAAGTATGTTGGAGATGTGTGCTACTCTGTCGCTAATCTGGCTGCACTGAAGCTCTCACCCCTTGTCTCTTGGTGGGTTAAGCAGCAAATGGCTGTGTAAGCACAAGTCCCTGCTTGCTGGTTTTGCGAGGCTGCTGATGAGGTAGGTGACATTTTCGGTGAGGTGATGTATCTGCCCTACTGTTCACCTGGCTGTAGGTACAAGGGCATTCTCCCTGGCCCTTGAGTTGGGTGTTGTGAGTATGCTCTGCTGCTTGGCAGTTGGTCAGAGTGAAGGTGCCCAGGTTGTCAGTCACCAGGTGGGCAGTGCAGAGACTCTCATCAACAGACCCGGGTAAGCAGGGCTGTTTGGGGGTGTTCGGAGAAGGCATTTTGCCTGCCCATGGAGGGGGTGTCCCTGTCTGCTACAGTGCATCATGAAGGAGTCAACCTAGTACTTTCAGAGCACAGTACCTTGTATAATATCTGCACATTCTATTCCACTTTGGGGAGCCCTGGTGGTGTAGTAGTCAAAGTGCTCATCTGCTAACCAAAAGGACGGCAGTGCAAACCCACCAGCTACTCTATGGTGGATTTGCTTCCATAAAGATTACAGCCTTGGAAACCCTATAGGACAGTTGTACTCTGCCCTACTGAGTTGCTATGAGTCGAAATTGACTCAACAGCAATGGGTATGGGTATTCCATTTCATCCTCAAATGAAATAAAAATCAGCATTATTAGACCCATTCTACTGATCAGAAAACTGAGACATGGAAAAGTAACACATCTTTCTAGTGTTACAAAGTGAGACCATAGCAAACTAAAACCCAGATCTTCAAACTCCTCTTCACTCCATCTACCACATGCCCCTTCCTCTCTGGGATGGTATATTTCATGTATCTCCTCTCTTCTCTCCAAACCTACCCACCATAGGCACAGGGAAAGGAAAGGAGAGTGTTCTCAAATTATCTTTGCCAGTCCCTATCCCTGAATTTTATTAAACCAAGTATATAGCGTCAGATTCTCTACTGGCAATGTGAAACATATTTTAGATGAAAGAGGGAACTGCACATAGGGAATACTGCAGCCATTCTTCCTAACTGGCGGGGACAGTCCTGGTTTCATATGATTTTATTCTTTTCATAAAAGGTGATTTAATAATTTCTAACTAACCAATGTAGTAATTTTCTTTGATTTTTCAAATGAATTTATTAAAAAATAATTAAAAATTGTTTTGTCAGACCATGTACTCTGATTTTTGGTTTGGAAAACACAACCACAGTATCTCTAAGCATCTCTATTCTTTAGGTGCAAGGGCAGCCCTTCCAGTTGTGGAAGGTTTGTCTTTTGCTTCCTTTCAACACCCTTATCTGTATCTCTTCACCAACTGTCTATTATTCCTGCCTGAAGTTTTCCTAATGTCTCACAGAGTTCCCATCCTGAATTCCATTCCTGTAGACTTGTTTCCAGCTGGCAGCAGCTGATGAAGCATAATGTATTACATCTCTTGGGGATGGGAGGGAGGTACAGCAGTGGCCTTCTTGAGGATTAAAAACCTTGAGGAACTGAACAACTGCAGGCATTAGAGGTAATGTTTTTAAATTTGGCTGAAGGTGGAGGGGTACATTCCCTTCAACCTACACTCTGAAGGCAGCTGCCTACTGTGAGGCTTGTCCTTCAAAGATTTCCTACAGGAAACAACTGCATTTTGACTGGATTACAGACTAAAACAGACATATATTAGGAAGGTGGATAAACCCAAACACATTGCCATCAAGTCAATTCCGACTCATAGCAACCCTGTAGGACAGAGTAGAACTTAGAACTGCCCCACAGGGTTTCCGAGGGTATAATGTTTATGGAAGGAGTCTGCCATGTCTTTTTCCCATGGAGTGGCTGGTGGGTTCGAATTGCCAATCTTTCAATTAGCACCTGAGTGCTTAACCACTGCACCCCAAGAGCTGGAAAGCCCATGCAAAAATGCAGGATTTAGACAGGCCAGAGTTGAAATTCTAGCTGTACTTCTTAGTTTACAGCCTCAGGAGAGTTCCTGGTATTCTTTTGAGTCTCAGTTTTCTTTTCATTTATAAGATGTGGACAAAAATACCTTCCAAGGATTTTGAAGAATAAATACATGAAACAGCAGAGTTTCTGGCATATGGTGAGTGTTAAAGAGTTATAATTCACATGACCTAATACATTTGAAAGAACCTGGAGTTAAGGGAAAAAAGAAGAAAAGTTTTGGTGGGGGTGGGGGCGAAGGTAGTTCTGAGCATTCTAAAATTGCCTGTATTGTTAAATTTTAAAGTTTAAGATCGAATGCAAGTAACTGGAAAAAAAAAAGTGTACCAATGCACATCCACTTGATATCTTTCTGTCATGTGGCATATATATAGAAAGAGTGACCATATGTTTTTATATGTTTGGGACAATTACCATTTACCCAAGTTGTGTGAGGCAACAAAATCTCAGATTATGCCTGTTGTCAAGGTGTAAATATAAAGTCATTGAGTCAATTTCATTGAGTCAATTTCAACTCATGGCAAACCCATATGTTTCAGAATAGAACTATGCTTCATAGGGTTTTCATAGCTGTGACCTTTTGGAAGTATATCACAAGACTTTTCTTCTGAGGCATCTCTGGGTGGGCTCAAACCACCAACCTCTCTGTTAGTAGCCCAGCGCTTAACAGTTTATGCAACCCAGGGACTCAAATATCCTGATTTGAACAATAAATTCTGTGGTCACCAACACATAGAGAATAACCCTTTTTATTTCAATGGAGCATTTTACTAGCTGCTGGTTTTCTTAATCTTTCCAGCTCTCCAAGATCTCTAACACCCCAAAAGTCAGTAAATTCAATTATTGAAAATACCTGCTTCAAAATGCTCTCCATTACATACTTTTGTAGAGACAGCTCCAGTTCAGGATCAGACTCCAGCATGCACGCAAGCCTCAGGACATCTAAGAGGACAGAAAGAAGGGTTGGGCTCAGAATGGGAGATGTGGCCTTTCAAGCCCAAGGAGAGTAGCCCCCTAAGTACCCATTTCTTTGGGTGGTCATCACAGTTCAGTCAGGGCACTCTGGGATACCAAGTAGCCAAAGGGGGGGGAAAAATCCAGTGAGAAATTCTTAGAAGTTGCAGGTTTCCAAAAATTCAGTTGTATGTAGCTCAAAATGCTCTTCTAATTATTGTCATACTTTGGGATGTGGGGAGATTTTCACCCCCGGACTTGAGCTAAAATTATTGCCACAGGAGATGGGAATGGGCAGATGAACGGATGACCATAGAGGAGGATGGTGACAGAATGAAGGGGACGATAGATTTGAAAGAGCACCACGACTGAGTCAGGAGCCTGGTTTCCGGTCCCAAGTTTGATAACAACTTACTATGTTACCTTGGACGAGTTACTGCACTGATAGTATACTATTTCCTCATCTGGGAAAGGAGCAGTTGAGCTGCAATAGTTCTATGGTTCCCTTCACTATAAGGGTTGATAGTTCCATGCACTAGAATAGACTGATAGGAGGTGGGAGAAATGAGCATGAAGAAATCAAAAAATTAGGGAGAGAGAAATGATGAGAGGTTTCAGCAGGAAACAGAACATTATGCAAAAAAATGAGATGACTATCAAGGAAAAAATTAAAATGGAGGCTGAAAAGGATGTAAGTTAAGCAAATTTAATTTTAAAATTGTTTTTTTGATCACTTCATATATTCAAAACATCATGCCAGATACTGTGATGGAAAAGAAAGTAACTCAGAAACTTGGGCTTTTCCTTGAAGGAACTTACTTATCTCACTGGATATTCAAATATAATATGCATGGAAAAGTTAAATGGCCAAAAAAAAAAAAAAAATGGCTAATCATTTGTAAGAGACAGGGACCAGAGAAACTCAGAGGAAGAATAGATCAATATGAGCTGGTTTGATCACAAAAGGCTTTACAGGAGAAGAAGAAATAGAAATGGATCCTGAACGAATTTTACTAGAATTGAGGAGGGCATGCCTGACAGTAGGCTAAAGAATGAGCACAGTATGTTAAAGGACTGGTGGAGACTCTAGCCTGGTTGCAATCCATATGAGTGCTGGAAAATGAAGCAGTGACGCTGAACATACTGTGGAGAGAGGCAAGGAACTCAGGAGTTTATAAAGGCTTGGACCATGAGAGTGGCAGTGGGGATGGAGAGGTATGTGCCCAAAACGAGGCCTAAAGAAACCCTTTAAACAAGTCACCATTAAGACTTAGAAGACGGGATGCAGTATCTAGAGCTCAAGGAGAGGGTAGTATTTCTGGGCTTTCTCTTTTTATCTCTGGATCTTCTGGAATTCTTGGCCTTTCCTGGTCAATTTTTCCCTTCATTACCTATTACAGCTTTCTAAAAGTACAATTTGCTACTTATAATGTTCAAAATATTCAAGAATTGTATATAAATGATGAGGAGGAAGAATGATTCAAAGATGTTTCCAATTTGTAAGAAGAAACACTTTTTAGGGAAAGATAAGTAACAAGATTTCAGACATGTTAATGTTGGAAAGCCTGTTTGACATCTGGTGCAGATGCTCCATAGATAGTTCTTGTTTTGTTTCCTTTATTAATCTAAAATTCAGGACAACGGTATAGGTTGTATTCTGACAGTTAGGGCCAGAACTGGGGTGATACAAGCCACTTACAGGAGACCTTGAGAGGGAGTGCCTCCTTAAATTTTGTGCCCTAGGTTCCTTGCTTGTTTCACCCTAGTCCTGGCCCTCCTGGGAGTCAAATGGAAGTTAAGCATGAATGAATAGTTCACCAAGAAATGAGTGGAGGAGAGCAGAAGGTCAAGGACAGATCCCTGGGACCACCAATGTTTAAGGAATAGGAAGGAGATTCAGCAAAGTCTATTAAAAATGGGTAGTATGAGGAGTAAAAGGAAGATTAGTGGAGAAAAATTTTCTTGAAGCCAAGAACAGAGGAGAAGATAGTACCCAGAGTGAGAAGATAATCTAAGGCCAATCACCTAGGATAAGGCCTGAAAAGAAGTTATTTGGTTTGGCAAGCTGATGGTCAAGAGTGGCCTTGATTCAGTAAGTAGAACAGAAGGGCAAGTGAGTAGAAACTACACGTCAGGACTCAAGACTGAAGAACAGATGAACACATACCCCCTAGGGTGCATGTAATCAGTGTTTATTGAGTGAAAAAATAAACGAAGGGAAGGAAGAAGAGGTACAAATATGCAGATTACTCACTTGAGATGTGTGGAGGTGAAAGCTAGGAGGGGAAAGTAAGATCAAGGAGGTTTTTATTTATTTATTTTTTTATCACTGGGGAGGCTTGCAAATGTTTGAAAGATGAAGGAAAGTATTCAATGTAGCAGGAGAGGCAGAGGGGCTGAAGAAGGGTGTATTTAGAATTGCCGTTCTGGGAAATAGGGTAGTAGGTCCCCTTTGTGTTCTGGGAAGAACCAGGGAGATGTGTTGAGGACTCAGATACTTGTAATGGAGCAGCTGGCGTTGGTATAAGACCCAGTTCATCACTGGTAGAGCAGAGACTTCTGTCCATGGAGGGTACTCACTTTTGTTATCACCAGAAGGATAATAATCCATGAAGTGCATACACTTGGCGAAAAATTCATCAAAATTAAAAGTAGGGGGTGGTTTTAAGAAGTTAACCTAAATAAAATGAGAAGTTTTCAGTTATTCTGAGGGTTATCTGGTCCTCCAAGTATAATTTCTCAGTAGAAAGGGTAGGAAGCATGTTTTTGAATGTCCAGGACATGGTAAATAGTTACTGGCATAAACACTGAAGATAATCAACTTGGTTTGTGATAACACTAAAACATATCACCAATTATTCATTAAGATCTCAATCTTCAGTACACATAGAGGGCCATTCCATGGGGCTAACCTGCGCACTTTTCCACCCTCAGAGTAGTTTTCTTCTTTATTTTTTCTTGTAATATTTTAATTCAAATAAAACATTTTCTCCTTATAAGTGTAAAAAGACAAAGCGGGTGGGTGCCCAAAAAGGTAGTAGAAACATCACCAGGAATAAGACATACCAACGTCATAAACGCCATGATACCATACACTGAAAATAGCATAACATCTTTTCTGTGGTATTTTTGCCAAAAAACAATTCCTAATCTCAGTCCAGTAATGAGAAAACATTAGACAAAACCAAACTGAGGGACATTTGAGAAATTAATGAATCAATACTTTTCTGAAGTGTTAAGGTCATGGAAGGCAGCAAAGACTGAAGAATTATCACAGAAAGTGGGAGACTAAATAAAAATAACAACAAAATGCAATGTGAGATCACATATAGAATATCCTGGAAAAACTGGTGAAATTCAAATAACATCTTTACTTAGTAAATAGTATTGTAGCAATGTTAATTTCCTGGTTCTAACAATTGAGCTCTGATGCTATAAGATTTTAACATTAGGGGAAGCTGGGTGAGGAACATAGGGAAACTGCACTATTTTTGGAACTTTTCCGTAAGTGTAAAATTAATTCAAAATAAAAAATTCAAAGGCATAAGAAATGATTGAGGAAGATAGGAAACGAGGTACTGCCAGCCAGTCAGGCCATGTAGCCTGATGTGGTTGCTGGAAGGGTGAGCGGGGGTGTTGGGAAGGGTTGAGGAGGGAAGAGTTGGTGTGGGACAGATGAGTGCCTTCCATCTTTGCCGGCATCTACACGGATTCTCTGTCTTTTCTTTCTGTCTGTCATGCAGTTTCATTCCCCTGGTTCAGCTAACAACACAGCTCTCTTCCCATCTCACGCCCTCAAAGCACAGTTCCTCTAATTGGACATATCCCAAGGAGAGTTCTGCTTACAATCTTCACCTTAACCAGGGTGTTTTTACTAGGCAGGGTCCAGGGGAAGGTCTCTCACTGCTGCGTTTGCCTGTTTCCAATCTTTCACCCTCTGTGATCCACTAACCCCTGGGTTATAAGGATGATGGCTAGTCAAAGTGAGAGCCCAAACTCCTCCCTTCTGCTCAAGAGTAGCCAGGAAACTCTTTCTGTTCCTTGAGCAAGGTCACTAGTCCCCCAAAAGGATCAACACCCAAATTCTACATCTTAGTTACCCGCAGAGATAAGCCTAATCATCTCCTCCTTGAGTTCCCCAGTCTTTGCTCATCCCAGACAACATATCCTGGATTAAAGCCTCTTAAACCTAAAACCAGACTGACTCTCCCCCAGCCTCCACCCCAGTAGTTTCGCACAGCCAGCCTTTCCAGTGGCTCCTCTGGCAGGAGGCCGCTGGTGTATACTGCCAGAACTTTCTGCAAGCGGCAGAGCCACACCTACCTTAACTGCTCTCTGGTCTGGAATCCTCTCGATTTCAACCATGTTTCTGTCACAGAGCTGCCAGCAGTTTGGCGACAGAATGACATCGTTCATCTGCGCCATGTTCTGCGCAAAGCGGACGTCATCCACGGCCTGACCAATCACCAGAAAGTAGTTGCGTGTTTCATCCCCAAAGACCAAAATGCTGATGTGGCCAGCAGACAGTCCTGGTAAGAAGGCAAGCAGTAAAGTTTGTGCAACAAGCTCTGGGTGATTTCTCACCAGCACTAGTTCTTGGAAAAATGAGAATCTTGGAGTGATTATACTACTTCAGAGCAAAATCTAGGCTTCTGAAATTTAACATAGGAATCGAAGAATGTCTCCTGTAGCCCCAAACCAAAAACAAACAAACCTGTTGCTGTCAAGTCAATTGCGACTCATAGCGACCCTATAGGACAGGGTAAAACCGCCCCTATATGGTCTCCAAGGAGTGCCTGGTGGATTCAAACTGCCAACCTTTTGGTTAGCAGCAGTAGCACTTAGCCATTACGCCACCGGGGTTTTCCTTGTAAACCAGGCCTTCAAAAACTCTTCTCCCAAGCTAGGAAGTTCAGCTACTAGCTCTCATCTTTCTGTGGCCCTTACCTCTGTAGTGCCCAAATTTATTTCATCTTTTTTTTTTTCCAATTTATTTATACTTAAAGGCAATGGCAGAGAACAACTTTAATAATTCCTATTTGGGGAGAATTTTCATTTTATCAGAGATTTTGGATTTAGTTAAAAAGAAACCCTCATGCTCAAATTTCAGGTAATAGCCAGAGGGTTGGGTAAAAGGACTGGGCATTTTGGTAGTCAGGTGTCCCATCCCAACGTTTCCTCTAGTTATTTTAAAGATGGGAGCTGAAGATTTTGGTATCTGATAACAGCAGCCAGAATGTTGGAAAATGTGACATGTACATAAAATGCATGTATAAATGAATGACAAATGATATTTTTAAAACGATTACTATTAATATTATTAAAGTTTACTTTTTTATTTTTGTAGTACCAGGGGAGATCAGCATTAATGACCATCATGTACAGCAGAGACCATATGGTTTATCCTTTAGCTGAAACACACTGATGCTCAGAGTCATTAAGCGGAAAGGAGCTGGAACCTGCACTCCCAACAGCCAGTCAGCATGTATTTGAGAGGTCTGAGCCTCCATCATTCTCAAGCAGGATAGTACATCAGACTCCCAGAGTGTTAACTAGGAAAAAATGTTTAGTATTCTAGCAACCTTAATTTTTCTGACAAAATATTTAACCTATTTGGAAATTTTTAATAATATCAAAAGGGGCAAAAGGTGGCATATATTAAAGAAGGTTAAAGGTGGTTTCCACCAGCTCCTACACTTCAGAATTCTAAGTTTACACAGCTTAGTTAGGCAGAAGCTAAGGAACAGGAACAGCAGCAGCCATAAGCTCTAGCTGTCACTCAACATTTACACCTCTCAGAACCTTATTCCTCACCTATCCATCAGGGCTGTGGAGAAGTGAGAATGATACAATGTGTGTGATGTCTGAAGAGCAGTGAGGAGATGTGTGTTATTGTTATTATAGGTGTGAACATCAAAAGCCCTCTGTGCAGCTGGAGCTGTGCTGCAGTCCCACCCAGTAAGCTTTTCTTGTCATCCTTATGAAGTGGGGGATGACCAGTCTCATACTATTGCTGAACCTATGTAATAACAAACTACTGTCTATTAGACTTGATGATGTACATAGTTGACACGCTGCAAAACAAACATAATAATAATATAGTCATAATAATGGACTCAAACATATCAATGATCATGAAGATGGCACGGGATCAGGCAATGTTTCGTTCTGTTATGCATAAGGTCACCATAAGTTGGAGCCAACCTAGCAGCAACTGGTAACAACATAGTAACAATAACGACTTCTGTTGAGTGGTTACTGTGTGCCAGGCACTCCACTAATTTATTCTTTGTATTAACCTGCTGTTGTTAGTTGCTGAGTTGATCTGACTAATGATGGCTGCGTATGTGCAGAGTAGAACCGCTCCATGGGGTTTTCAAGGTTGGGACCTTTCGGAAGCAGATCACCAAACCTATCTTCCAAGGCACATCTGGGTGGGTTCAAACTGCCAACCTTTTGGCTAATAGTTGAGCGCTTACATATTGCATCACCCCAGGATTCCTGTATTAGCCAAAGAGGTGATTGAAAAAAAAAACCAAACCTGTTCCTGTCGAGTAGATTCCAACTCACAAGAACCTGTAGGATAGATCAGAACTGTCCCATAAGGTCTCCAAGGCGTGCCTAGTGGATTCAGACTGCCAACCTTTTGTATAGCACCTGATCTCTTAAGCACTGCACCACCAGGGCGCCTGCCAAGGAGGCAGGTATTTTGATTAGCCCACGTTCACTTAACTGGTAAGTGAAGGAGTCAAATTCACATTCTGGTCTGCCCGATTTCAAATTTAATTCATAATAGCAGGGCTGAGCCAGTGTTCCAGCATTTTCTCCTTGGGAGAGAGATCCCTCAGGAGTCAGGACTCACATCCAAACTGCTATAGCATCTGTTCCTTCATAAATGCTTACCTATCTTGACCCGGATATCTAGGCCTTCTTCAGACTCCTGGGTCTCAAACAATCCGTGGATCTCCAGGCTACATTTAATGACCACTGTGATAATGTTTTTCAGTTGCTTTCGTTCCACCTTCCAAAGGGCTAGCAGCGCGTCACCTTTAAGAGACAGACACACCGGAGACTTCTGACCTGCCCTAGGGACCATCGGTCTGTATAAAACCTATACGAAACTTACTTGTTGAACACTCTTCAGCCCCCTCCTGGCCCTGACTTTCTTTGAGTTGCCTCCTTTGTCAGAGCTCAGGCACCTCGGCACTCACTTCTTACCCTTTCCTTTTCAGTTAGCCCTCATACCTGCAAATTTTAGGATGTCTCCTCCAAAAATTAACACTTCTGAGAAAAAAAAGAAAATAAGTTAAATCAAAATCTGACTTCTTAAAGCTAATAAAAAAAACATTCATTCTTCATCAGTGGAATAGAAATTGGGGCAAGAGAATAGCATTTTAGAGAATAGACTTATAACAAAAATGTCTTCTTAGACAGGTTACTTAGCCCATTTGAGGGTATTTCCTCAGTGGTAGAATGAATATGTAGAAGTAGATTATGTGTACACTCCATTTCTGTGAATGGGAAAAGACTGGAAAAAAGGAAGGTGGGGTTTCTGATGAGGACCTCGGGCAGCTATCCCCCTCCCACAATAATGGGGTGCTTTTTTTATAGATCAGTACAAGTCATGACCTGCGGATTGAGTGAGCATGGATGGGTGGATAAATGACAGGATTCCACAAGAACCGAGAATCAGAAAAAGGGGAAACCTTTTGGTTTTGTTTTGTTTATAAATGGACAGTTTTTCTCTTAATTACGCATTATCACAAATTTGTTGAGCATCTGCTGTACGCTAGTAGCTGAGTGGAATGCAAATGAATTAGATACAGCTTCTGCTTTTAAGGAGTATTATATTCTGTCTAGCGGGTAAAAACAAGATATTACAGGTAGTCCCCAACTTCAGACAGATTTGAGGTATGACCGTCTGTTTTTTTTTTTTGAAATCTTATCGTTATTAATGCGTACTACATACAGTGTTGCAGCACGTAAGTTGCTGGTGTTATCGTTCTCATGCCAACCTCCAAAACAAATAAAGATCAGATTTATAAAGATACTGATAATAAAAGCCAATACTTATGAAAACTTAAAAAATGAGGTATTTGATTTACATCAGAACCATCTTGACAGAACGGAACCCCGTCTTAGGTGCGGGTACTAGGCAACTTAAAAAAGAAAAAGTTGCTGTCTAGTCAATTCCAACTCATGGTGACGCCATGTATGTCAGAGTGGAATTGTACTCCACAGAGATTTCGATGGATGGACTTTCTTCCACGGTGCCTCTGGGTGGACTAGAACCTCCAGCTTTTGGTTAGCAGCTGAGTGCATTACCCGTTTGCACCACCCAAGGGCTCACTAGGGAACTGAGAGCCTGATGAAAGACTAGACCTAGAGTTTACCTTATACAGGAAATCATTTTCTTCATAAATAAATTAGTAATGCAAACAAAATGGTAGGCAGAGATTGAAAAGGACGCCCAACTTTCCAGTTTGCTGTAAGTGCTTCAGAAGCCGCCCTTAGGCGACAAATTACTGATAACTTTATTACAAACCACTCTTATCTCTCCATATAAAGCTCTCTCAATGACCACATTTGCGTTATACTGATGCTAGATTTTCGACTGATTGAATATAACTAAAAGTACCACTACTACAGTTCTTTTTAAAAAAAAAAGTTTTTTTTTTAAAGTAGTATGTAATTCAGTCTTTCAGCTAATGCAAAACATTCTTTCCCTGAAATAGCCTGTATTAGTGAGGTTTGATTATATTCCTTGACTTGTACTATATCATATTACAAAAACTATTGATTTCATAAAGATTTCATGGGGAAAATGAATGGCAAGCAATTGTACTCAATCAGGTTATAACCAACAAATAAAGAAAAACTGAACTGAAATCTTCTCAAGCCAGGAACCTATGGGAATACTTACTCTCTACTATTGCGCTTATGTAGTGATTGAGGATCTCCACCAACTGCTCAGCCCCTCGGTCCATATACATGGCCCTGCTGAACTTCTCAGTCATTGCAGTAAAACCTGTAATAAACGTGCAGCTGGTACCCTTGGCTGCTTGGAGGAGCCAGTCAGGAGAAGAGGGTCACGCTGGAGAGCAGTGGCCTCAGCTTTTAAGAACGGACAGATTTTCTTCTCAATGATTTTTGTACCTGACCAAGTGCCAGATATGCAGCTTCCTCTATGGTTATTAGTTTTTTTCTTTAGGTGGAAGTTAACAAAGCAAATTAGTTTCTCATTAAACAATTAATACACATATTGTTTTGTGACATTGGTTACCAAAACCTGGGATGTGTCAGGACCCTCCCCTTCTTGACCCCATTTACATTCATCTAGCTTTCCTGTCCCCTCCTGCCTTCTTATTCTTGCTACTGGGCTAATGTGCCCATTTAGTCTTATATACATGCTTTAGCTACATGTATTATTGTTTGTTTTATGGGCCTGATTAACCTTTGGCTGAAGGGTGAACCTCAGGAGTGACATCAGTACTGAGTTTAAGGGCATCTAAGGGCCATACTCTTGGGGTTTCTGTAGCCTTTATCAGACCACTAAGTCTAGTCTTTTTTGTATGTGTGAGTTTGAATTTTGTTCTACATTTTTCTCTCATTCTGTCTTGGACTCCCTGTTGTGGTCCCTGTTAGAGCAGTCAGTGGTGGTAACCGGCACCATCTAGTTGTACCGGACTCAGTCTTGTGGAGGCTGTGTTAGTTGTGGCCCATTAGTCCTTTGGACCAATCTTTCCCTTGAGTCTTTGGTTTTCTTCATTCTCCCTTGCTCGGGTGGGGTGGGTCCAAAAAAGGTGGGGTGGGTCCAGTAGATGTATTTTAGACAGCCACTCACAAGCTTTTAAGACCCTAGATGCTAGCACCAAAATAGAATGTAGAACATCTTCCTTACAAATATGTTATGTCAGATGAGCTAGATGTTCCCGAGACCATGGTCCCCAGCTCTCAGCCCAGTAACTCAATCTCTGTGGGACTTTGGATGTGTCCATGAAGCTTCTATGGCTTTGCCTTGGTCAAGTTGTGTTCGATTTCCCAGTATTGTGTACCGTCTTACCCTTCACCAAAGCTACCACTTACCTATTGTCTAGTTAGTGTTTTATCCTTCTACCCCTCCCCTCCCTCACAACCACCAAAGATTGTTTATTTTTGTGGATAAACCTTTGCATGTGTTTTTATAATAGTGGTCTCATACAGTATTTGTTCTTTTGTGATTGACTTATTTCACTTGGCATAATGCCCTCCAATTCATCCATGTTGTGAGATGTTTCACAGATTCATCATTGTTCTTTATCATTGTGTAGTATTCCATTGCGTGTATGTACCATAGTTTGTTTATCCAGTCATCTGTCGATGAGCACTAAGGTTGTTTGCATCTTTTTGCTATTACGAATAATGCTGCCATGAACATGGCTGTGCGTATGTCTGTTCATGTGATGGTTCTTATTTCTCTAGGATATATTCCTAGGAGTGGAATTGCTGGATCGTATGGTATTCCTATTTCTAGCTTTTAAAAAAAGTGGCATATCATTTTCCAAAATGGTTGGACCATTTTACTTTCTGACCAACAGACCTTAAGAGTTGGTTAGGTCTCTACAGCCTCTCCACCATTTGTTATTTTCCTTTTTTTTATTGGCGCCAGTAAAGTCGGAGGGAAATGGTATCTCGTAGTTTTCATTTCCATTTCTCTAATGGCTAGTGATTTTGAGCATTTCCTCATGTGTCTGCTAACTTCTTCAGTGAAGTGTCTGTTCATATCCATTACCCATTTTTAAATTGGACTGTCTTTTTGTTGTAGAGGTGTTGGATTTTCCTTTAGATTTTAGAGACTAGACCTTTGTTGGATTTGTCATAGCCAAATTTTTTTCCCTAGTCTGTAGGTTCTCTTTTTACTGTTTTGGTGAAGTCTTTCAATGAGCATAATAAGTGTTTAATTTTTAGAAGATCCCAGTTATCTAGCTTATCTTCTGGTGTTTGTGTGTTGTTAGCTATGGTTTATATGCTACTTATGCCATATATTAGGGCCTCTAGCATTTACCATATTTTTTCTTCTATGATCTGTATAATTTTTGGTTTCATATTTAGGTCTTTGATCCATTTTAAATTATTTTTGTGTATGGTGTGAGGTATAGGTCCTATTTCATTTTTCTTTATGGACATCCAGTTTTGCCAGCACCATTTGTTAAAAGCAATGTCTTTTCCCCGTTTAATGGCCCATGGGTGGTTGTAGAAGATCAGGTGACTGTAAGTGTATGGATTTACATCTGCATTCTTCATTCTGTTTCATTGGTCAATGTATCTGTCATTGTACCAGTACCAGGCTATTTTGATTACTGTAGCTGTATAGTAGGTTCTGAGGTCAGGTAGTGCAAGGCCTCCTACTTTGTTCTTCTTCAATAATGCTTTACTTATCCAGGGCCTCTTTCCTTTTCGGATAAAGTTAATGTTTAGTTTTTCCATCCCGGAAAGAATGCTGTTGGTATTTGGAAGAGAATTGCATTGTATTTGTAGATTGCTTTGGGTAGAATTGACATTTTCACAATGTTCAGTTTACCTATCCATGAGATGGTATGTTTTTCCATTTATGTAAGTCTCTTTTGGTTTCTGGCAGTAGTGTTTTGTAGTTTTCTTTGTATAGGTGTTTTACATCCTGGATTAGATTTATTCATAGGTTTTTTTTTTTTTAATCATTTTAGGGGCTATTATAAATGGTGTTGTTTTCTTGATATCCTTTTTGTAGTTTTCTTTATCGGTGTATAGGAATCCAACTGATTTGTGTATGTTTATCTTGTATCCTGCTACTCTGCTGAATCTTTCTGTTAGTTCCAGTAGTTTTCTTGTGGAGTCTTTTCGGTTCTCTATCATATCATCCATGAATAGGGATAGTTTTACTTCTTCTTTACCAATTTAGATGCCTTTTTTTTTTTCTTGCCTTATTGCTCTAAGTAGGACTTCCAGCACAATGTTAAATGGGAGTGATGATAGAGAGTATCCTTGTCTTGTTCTTGTTTTCAGGGGGAATGTTTTCAGCTTTTCTCCATTGAGAATGATGTTGGTTTTGTATAGATGCCCTTTATTATGTTGAGGAATTTCCCTTCTATTTCTATTTTATTGAGAGTTTTTATCAGGAATAGGTGTTGGACTTTATCAAATGCCTTTTCTGTGTTGACTGAGATCATCATGTGATTCTTTTGCTTTATTTATGTGGCAGATTATGTTGATTGATTTTCTAATTTTGAACCGTACTTGCATACCTGGTGTGAATCCCACTTGGTCATGGTGTGTTATTTTTTTTTATACAATGCTGACTTCTATTGACTAGAATTTTGTTGAGAATTTTTGCATCTATATTCATGAGAGATACTGGTCTGTGATTTCCTTTTCTTTCTTTCTTTTTTTTTTTTTTTGTGGTGTCTTTGCCTGGTTTTGGTATCAGGATTATGCTGGCTTAATAGAATGAATTCGGAAGTATCCCTTCCTTTTCTATGTTCTGAAATAGTTTGAGTAGTACTGGCGTGAGCTCTTCTCTCAATGTTTGCTAGAATTCTCCAGTGAAGCCATCTGACCAGGGTTTTTTTTTAATTGGGTGTATTTTTCTTTATTACCTGTTCAATCCCTTCTCTTGTTATGGGTCTGTTCAGATTTTCTACCTCAGTTTGTATTAGTTTAGACAGGTAGTGTGTTTCTAGAAATTTGTCCATTTCCTGTATGTACTTAAATTTGTTGGAATACAGTTTTTCACAGTATTGTGTTATGATCCTTTTTACTTCAGTTGGGTCTGTTGTTATGTCCCCCATTTCATTTCTTACTTGCTTTTCTTTTATCAGTTTCACCAGTGGTTTGTCAATTTTGTTGATTCTTTCAAAGAACCAACATTTGGTCTTGTTGACTCTTTCTATTGTTTTTCCACTCTCTGTTTCATTTATTTCTCTCCAATCTTTATTATTTCCTTTCTTTTGGTGGCTGTGGGCCTCTTTTGCTGTTCTCTATCTATCTGTTCAAGCTGTATAGCTAACATTTTAATTTTGTCCCTTTTGTCCTTTTTAATGGTGAATTTATTGCTATAAACTGACCTCTGAGCACTGCCTTTGTTGTGTGCCAAAGGTTTTGGTATGCCATGTTTTCATTCTTGTTTGATTCTAGGAATTTTTTTTTTATTCCATCTTTGATTTCTTTTATCACCCCGTGCTTTTAAAGCAAATTCTTATCCAGTTTCCATGTATATGATTTTTTTCCTTGCTCTTTTCATTAGTAATTTCTTTTATGGTGTTGTGATCAAAGAATATACTTTGTGTTATCACAATGTTTTGAATTTTGTTGAGGGCTGCTTTGTGGCCTAAGATGTGGTCCATTCTGGAAAACATCCCATGTGCCTTGGAAAAGAGTGTATACTTTGCTGCTGTTGGGTGGAGTGTTCTGCATATGTCTGTGAGGTCAAGTTGGTTGATTGTGGGCTTTAGATCTTCTCTCTGCTGAGTTTCTTTCTAAATATTCTGTCCTTTAACAAGAGTGGTCTGTTGAAGTCTCCTACTATTATTGTGGAACTGTCAATATCTCTCTTCAGTGCTGTTTGAGTTTGTTTTATGTATTTTGGAGCCCTGTCATTGGGTGCAGAGATATTTATCATGGTTATGTCCTCATGGTGGATTGTCCCTTTAATCATTATATAATGTCTTTCCTTGTCTTTTATGGTGGATTTTGTCTTAAAGTTTATTTTATCTGAAATTAGCATTGCCACCTCTGCTCTTTTTTGGTTGCTCTTTGCTTGATATATTTTTTTCCATCCTTTGATTTTTGATATATTTATGTCTTTGTGTCTAAGGTGTGTCTCTTATAGACAGCATATTGATGGGTCCTGTTTTTTTTTTCTTTTTAAATCCATTCTGTCACTCTCTGTCTCTTTATGGGTGCATTTAAGCCATTTGTGTTCAATGTGATTATTGAAAGGTGTGAGTTTCTTTTTCTCATTTTGTAGTGCTTTTTAATGGTACTAATGTTTTCTTTGTTTCTCTTTTCTCCTGTGCTGAATTGCATTGTGGATTTTCTTTTTTCATTTCTTTCATTCTTAGTAGATTTCGTGTTTACTGAGACTTTATGTTTTTCTTCTTTATTTTGATGAGTAGGTATGTTAACTTTCTCTGTGGTTACCTTAAAATTTACTCCATCTTCATAAATTTGAACCAGTCGTTTATTACTTGATATCACCTCCATTTTAAAGTTCTATACTGACACTGATTATTCCCTCTTTTATTGTTCTGATGTTGTTGTCATTTACAGATTGACATCTCTGGTTCCCTGTTGTTAATCTTTTAGTTTTGTTTTATTCTGGAGAGCTCATTCCCTAGGTTGGTGTCCGGCTGATGCTGTCCTGGGTCCCATATTCAGGTTGTTGTCTGTGTCTGATGTTATTTGTTCTCTAACTGAAGGTCTCCCTTTAATAATTCTTGTAAGTTTGGTTTGGTTTTTACATATTCCCTTAATTTCTGTTTATCTGAAAATATCTTAATTTCATCATCATATTTGAGTGAGAGTTTTGCAGAATATATTATTCTTGATTGGCAATTTGTTTTCTTTCAAGGTTTTATATATGTCATCTCATTGCCTTCTTGCCTGTATGGTTTCTGCCAACTAATCTTATTGTTTCCCCTTTTTCTTTGACTTTTGTTTTCATGAGCTGCTGTCATGATTCTTTGTGTTTGGTTTTGGCTAGTGTGACAATGATACGTTTTGTTGACTTTCATTTGGGGTCTATTCTATATGGGCTTCATTGAGCTTTTCATCTTTCATGATATTAGGGAACTTTTCTGTCAGCAAATCAGCGATCCTCTCTGTGCTTTTCATTATCTCCCTCTGTTCAATCATGCATAAATTTTTGTTCTTGATTGTATCCCACATAATTCTCAGATTTTCTTCATTCTATTCTCTGATTTTTCCTCAAACAAATTGGTATCCAAGGATTTGTCTTCAATATTGTTGATCCTGTCTTCCATTTTTTCAAATTGGCTCCTAAACACTTCTATAGCATTGTCCATTTCTGAAATCTTGTTTATCTTTTGGATTTCTAATTGCTGTTTTTATATGATTTCTAATTATTTATTTTGACATTTTGTTCCTGTGTTATTTTCCTGAATTCTTTCATTGCTTTGTCTGTGTTTTCCCTAATTTTGTATTTTCCATGATTTTTTCTGTTTTTTCTTTCATTTTGTCTGTGTTTTCCTTCATCTCTCTCTTAATCTCTCTGACAACTCTGAATATTAGACTTTGAAATTCCCTATCAAGTAGTTCCAGTGCCTTTTCTTCTACTGGAAGATTATCTGGTGTTTTATTTGGTCACTTACTGGAGTTATCCTGTCCCTTTTTTAAATGTATTTTGACACTGCTGTCTCTGAAACATTCAGGAATTATTTTCTTCATTTATTGATTGTAGATTTGTTTTGTCATGCTTTTTTGTTTTATTTGGTTACATCTTGGTGAGCAAACTGTGTGTGTTTTGTTGCTTGCTTGTCTGTGGGCTTGTTACTTCTCACTGCCTTGTCTAGGTGGGCAGGGCCAGTTGCTCAACTATGGTGCAGCAGTGCAGGTCTGGGGGAGGGGATGGGTGGGAATAGGTCAGTAGCAGCATGAACTGGGGCTGAAAAAACATGGCACTGGGGGAGCTGACCATTGGGGGTGTGGCAGACCTGGGGCGACAGTGAGCATGTATATCTCTGGCCAAGCGGCCATGGCCCATTGGAAAGCAGCTGAGGCAGTGTACAGGGCAAAAGGGTGTGGGGTTCCAAAGCATGCACCCCTGGTTATCAGGTACTCTGTCTCCTGTTGGGAGTTCTGTGAGTATGCCTTCCCATCCTCCCTGTCCAGGCTTTGGTTCAAGATGGAGAATTCATGCCATGCTAGCTGGCAGGGGACCTCCACTCCATAGCTCTCCTCGTTCTCTGTCTGTTTCTTCTTCCATTTGGTATGTGATAGAGTTCTTTATCCCTTTATTTGATGCTTAGGGCTCCAGATTGATGTTTCTATCTGTTTTACTTAGTTTTTGGGTCTTTGCTGCAGAGGAAGGGCGTGGTCCGTCTGTCTATAGCACCATCTTGGCTTTGCCTCTATGTTTATTATTTTAGGGGTTAAAGACTTTGTTTTACTTCTCACTCCAGAATTTTCAATCCATACAATTATGACTGAAATTCCTTTAACTGGAATAGAACTTTTATTCCATAGTAACAAAAACACACAAAGCTCAAACACTTGTGAACAGGTGGCAAATTTATAGTTAGGGATAAACATCTGGGGAGATCATTTCCTGAGGTCAGTTTTGACTGGGATGTGAGGGGCTTGGAGGGGGGAATGAGTCAGTGAAGTTTGGGCAGGGACATTGGGCCTGAAGTTCCAGGCATAGGACTTGGGCAACTTAAAGACTTGCCCATGACTGGAGATACTTGACTAAGGAAAAGTGAGAGCCAGGTCCACAGGATATCCCCTCTCTGCTATTTCTTCAGCAGAGACTATCTGCTGTAACAGCCCAGAGACTCAAAAATGGCATCCCCATTCTGTCATCAAGCTCTGTATGTGATTTCTGATGTGAGACTGCTGCTTACTGACATTAAAAAAACAACAAAACCCAGTTGCTGTTGAACCAATTCCAACTCATGTTGACCAACATGTGTCAGAGTAGGGTTGTGCTCTATAGGGTTTTTTTAATGGGAAATTAGATTGCCAGACACCTTTCTTCCAAGGTGCCTCTGGGTGGATTTGAACTACGAACCATTCAGTTAGTAGCTGAACACTTCACCATTTGTACCCCCCCCCCAGGTATTCTACATTAAATATCCATTTTGTGCTTGCCTGAAATATCAACAAACATCAAGACTCCATCGAAATATTTCACAGAAGGTCGCTCTGGAGAGAAATCTCCATAGACAATGAGGTCCGGTAAATGAGCTGCTATTTTGACGATGGCCCGGTCTTGTGAGTCTTCTATTCGAGTACTCATGTTCACAGCAAATGTTCAGGATTTTATGGTCATGGGAAGCAGTCCACAAATAGACCTTCTAGAAAGAAGAACTCGGAATGAAGGAAATTTGATATATTCATTCACTCATTTTCCTATTTCTTTTTCTCCCCTTACTTTGTTCTAACTCGTGTTCATTCTTATTTAAATGAGTGATTGAGTGATGCTAAACATGCCAGAGTTGTTGAGTCACACAGAGGAAAAAACCTTACAGACTGATCCTCCAGCCCTGCATAGCTTTTACAGAAATGAACACCATTACAAAGAGGGTGAAATGAAAAAGAGTAGCTGAATGGCTCCCCCCATTTTCATGAAGGGGTAAGCCTTTAAGGAGCAAGTCCTGCTGTCTGTGGGCCAGAAGCACTGTCCACTCAGATTAGGCTCTGTTTCATTTCATCCTCCTCCTCCTCCCTTTTGGTCTGTCATCTTTTTTCTCTCCTATTTGAAAATTAAAAAAAAAAATGTGGGTTTGACTTTATGTGTGAGAATATACATGTGGAGTTGAGGATTATTACATATAGGCAGAAGATTAAATACAAAGTGGTTTAGCTAAAATATATAGAGGGTAAGAGTTCAAAGATATGTGTGTTTGTGTATGTATGTGTGTGAGACAGCTGGAAAGGTAGAAGGCCTAAGCTGTAAGTGGAAGGAAATGTTGAAATTTTAATTTCTTGCCAAGTTCGTTCTGAGAAAATTAGGATTTCCTAAGACCTTCCTTTAACTAAAAAAAAAACTAGGGCACATTAAATGCTCATGCCTGAATGTTGTAAAAAACATACTCTACCAGCCTGAACAGAAAGAGTGTTCCCAACTTTTTCAGAGCAACTCAAGTTCCTGGAATAGGTGATGCAAGAAATAGGAGACTTAAAAAAGGGAACTGTTACTTTTGGTTTAATTCTGCTCAGTAAAGAGGAACTGCTTAGTAATTTTAATCACACAAGGTCATACTGAAATATATACCTAAGAGAAAAAGCAGGACACGGTCATATACAGCTAAGACTTAAGGAAGGCATTTTTAAAGAAATCAGGGAAAATGATAAATTCAACAAACTTTAAAGTATAGGAATTTCTAAAATCAAGTTATAAATGTTAGGTGTTAGACAACTTTTAAAAGGAAAAGCTCTGGTAAGCTAAATGTTAAGAAGATAGAAGAAGCATACACTAAGGTTTTTTTTTAAGAGTAGCATTAAAAACTAAATAAAAACCACAACATGTACCAGGAACAGTCAATTAGATAATAAACAAGTAAATCAAATAAATAATTTCAGGTTGCGAGTTTCTAAGTGCTATATAATCTGCTGCTGTCAAGTTGATTTCAACTCATAGCAGCGACCCTATAGCAACCCTATACAACAGAGTAGAGCTGTCTCCATAAGGTTTCCAAGGCTGTAAATCTTTACAGAAGCAGACAGCCACATCTTTCTCCCGCAGTATAGTTGGTGGGTTCAAACTGCTGACCTTTCGGTTAGCAGCTGAGCGCTTTAATCACTGTGCCATTTCATCTTCATAAGTGCTATATGAACTTACAAAAAGGGTGTGAAAAAACAGAATGCCCAGAATAAGCTGAGACTTAGGAAAGTTGCCGAAGTTAAGAAAACCTAGAGGGATTTTTAAACTTTATTCAAAACAGGGAAAGTAATAAAGGAGTAATAAGAATAAAGCTTCAATATAGTGTACTGTTCTTTTGTTTCTGCCTGCTCCATCATGGAGAATAGAAGAATTTAACAAGTATTGCTAAGAAAGAATTGAAGTCCAAGATAAGAAAGTAGTGATAAAGCACCCAATCATTTTAAATAAATTCAAGTAACCATATACAAATAATTTGTATTGACAAATGCTGAAAACTGACACATGCAAAGCCAGCCATCTTAAAACATCATGGAGGAAAAGAGATGGACTGAAAAACCAGACATGGGCACATTATCTTTTGAGTTTCAAAAGATGAGGCTACATGATGATTCCAAAACACACAGATTGGTAAACTTGATATACCAGCCCAGATAAGTGAGATAATACTTCTTTAATGATTAACTGCAAAACATTAGTGGCTTGTAAAAACAGTGGTGTACTTCTTGCTCATTTCTTGCTCATGCTACAGGTCCATTGCAGGTTGGCCGGGGGCCCTCCTCTGTGCTGTTGTCCTCACTTTGGGACCCAGGCTGGGATGTTATACATGTCGTCAAGACCGTGAGAAAAGGGGATGCACTGAGGCACAGACTCATTCTTAAGATTTCCTCCCAGACGTCCCACATGTCACTTCCACTCATATTACATTGGCCAAAGTTTCATGGATACATCTAATTTCAAGTAGGGAAGGGCAATCCTACCATGCATTCGGAAAGCGATTGCGAGCAGTGCAATGGTTATCTTACATGATAATATGTGGACATACAGATCAGCAAGAGGTGAGTAAAAGGGGTCAGAATGGATTTAAAGCCCCAGACCAAATTAACCTTATTTCCTTTTTTGTAGGGTTATTAAAGTTTTTAATCAAGAGAACGCTAGACAAAAACTATATCTGGACTTTAACAATGCATTTGACCAAATTTCTTATATCCTTGTGGGTAAGATAAAAAATAATAGGAATGATGAAAATACAGTTAACTGGCTAAACAATCAGATCTAAAGCATACCGATTAGAGCTCCGGTGTCAGCTTAGAGGGAGGCCTCCAAAGGCATGCTAGAGGACTTTAATAAAGACGCAATTGCAGGAGAGCTAATGCACTGAATGACAGAGTCAGGATCTCACTGAAATAACAATGAAATTTCAGAAGAACAAATGCAAAGTGCTCCATTTAAATTTTAACAAAATCAAATGCATAAGCATATGGTGTGAAAAAAAACTAGAATTACTGCAAATGTAATGCTAGCTTTTTAAACTTTTATTGAAACATAACATACACACAGAGGAGTACACAAAGTATAAGTGTATAGCTTGATTGAGTATTAAAAAGTGAACAAATCATGTAGTCCCTACTTATATCAAAAATGAACATTACAGGCACTATAGACACCTCTCTTGTGCCAAGTCGCAGTCACTTGTCCCTTTTCCCCAAACATAACCATGTCTCCAGGTTTCTAACACTATAGATTGATTACCTTCACCAGTTTCCTAACTACATAAATGGAATCGTACTAAATATATTCTTTTGCGTTTGGTTTCTTTTGCCCAAATATTTGTTATTCATCCATGTTGCTGTGTATATATTGTTAATTATTTTTAATGCTCTATAGTATTCCATTCCCTGAGTTTACCACAGACAGTATTTATGAATTCCACTACTGACATCCCCACATGTCTTTCAGTTTGTCCTACTGTGTTGCTGTGATCCTGGAAGCTGTGCCACTGGTATTTCAAATACTAGCAGGGTCATCCATGATGGACAGTTTTCAGCTGAACTTCCAGACTAAGAAAGACTAAGAAGAAGGATCTGGTGTTCTACTTCTGAAAAAATTAACCAGTGAAAACTTTTTGAAAGGTAGTGGGACATTGTTTGATATACTGCCAGATGATGAGCCCCTCAGGTTGGAAGGCACTCAAAATATGACTGGGGAAGAGCTGCTTCATCAAAGTGGAGTTGACCTTAATGATGTGGATGGAGTCAAGATTTTGGGACCTTCATTTGCTGATGAGGCAACTCAAAATGAGAAGAAACAGCTACAAACATTCATTAATAATAGGAACGTGGAATGTGTGAAGAATGAACCTAGGAAAATTGGAAATGGCCAAAAATGAAATGGAACTCATAAACTTCGATATCCTAAGCCTTAATGAGCTGAAATGCACTGATATTGGCCATTTTGAATCAGACAATCATATGGTCCACTACGCCAGGAATGGCAAATTGAAGAGGAATGGTGTTACATTAATCATCAAACAGAACATTTCAAGATCTATCACAAAGTACAAGGTAGTCGGTGATAGGATAATATCCATAGGACAACAAAGAAGACCAGTTAAAACAACTATTATTTAAATTTACACACCAACCACTAAGGCCAAAGATGAAGAAATGGAATTTTTTTTTTTTTTTTTTTTTTTACCAACTTCTGCTTTGAAATTGATCAAATGTGCAATCAAGATGATTGGACTGATTATTGGAATGTGAAAGTTGGAAACAAAGAAGAAGGATCAGTAACTGGAAAAAATGGCCTTAGTGAGAGAAACGACGCCAGAGATCACATGATAGAATTTTGCAAGACCAATGACTTCTTCATTGCAAATACTTATTTTCAACAACATAAATGGCAGTTATACACGTGGACCTCTCCAGACAGAATACACAGGGATCAAACTGACTGTATCTGCGGAAAGAGACAATGGAAAAGCTCAATATCATAGTCAGAACAAGGCCAGGGGCTGATTCTGGAACAGACCATTAATTGCTCATATGCAAGTTGAAGCTGAAGAAAATTAGGACAAGTTGATGAGAGCCAAAGTACAACCATGAGTATATCCCACTTGAATTTGGAGACCATCTCAAAAAAAGATTTGACCCATTAAACACTAATGACCGAAGACCAGATGAGTTGTGGAATGACATCAAGGACAACATACATGAAGAAAGCAAGAGGTCGCTAAAAAGATAGGAAAGAAAGAAAAGACCAAAATGGATGTTAGAAAAGACTCTGAAAGTTGCTCTTGAATGTAGAGTAGCTAAAGTGAATGGAAGAAATGAAGTAAAAGAGCTGAACAGAAGATTTCAAAGGGCAGTTCAAGAAGACAGAGTATAGTATTACAATAAAATGTGCAAAGACCTGGAGTTAGAAAACCAAAAAGGCAGAAAACACTAGGCATTTCTTAAGCAGAAAGAAATGAAGAAAAAATTCAAGCCTTGGGTTGCAATACTGAAGGATTCTACAGGGAAAATATTGAAAGATGCAAGAAGCATCAAAAGAAGATGGAAGGAATACACCAAGTCACTGTACCAAAAAGAACTGATAGACGTTCAGCCATTTCAGGAGGTAGCATATGATTAAGAACCGATGGTACTGAAGGAGGAAGTCCAAGCTGCATTGAAGGCACTGGTGAAAAACAAGGCCCCGGGAAATGACAGAATACGAACTGAAATGTTTCAACAAACAGATGCAACCCCGTAAGTGCTCACTCGTCTATGCTAAGAAATTTGGAAGAGAGCTACCTGATCAACCAACTGGAAGAGATCCATATTTGTGCCCCTTCCAAAGAAACGTGATTCAACAAAATGCAGAAATTATTGAACAATACCATTAATATCACATGGAAGTAAAATGTTGCTGAAGATCATTCAAAAGTAGAAAATGAAGATCATTCAAAAGCTGCCAGAAATTCAAGCTGGATTCAGAAGAGGACATGGAATGATGGATATCATTTCTGATGTCAGATGGAATGAGGGATATCGTTTCTGATGTCAGGTGGATCTTGGCTGAAAACAGAGAACAGAAAAAAGACGTTTACCTGTGTTTTATTGACTCTGCAAAGGCATTCCACTGTGTGGATCATAACAAATTATGGACATCATTGGGAAGAATGGGAATTCCAGAACACTTAAGTGTGCTGACGTGGAACTTGTACATACACCAAGACGAAGTTATTCAAACAACAAGGGAAATGTGGTATAAAGTCAGGAAAGGTGTGCATCAGGGTTGTATTCTTTCACCATACTTATTCAATCTGTATGCTGAGCTGGACTATATAAAGAAGAATAGGGCATCAGGATTGGAGGAAGACTCATTAACAACCTGCAATATGCAGATGACACAACCTTGCTTGCTGAAAGTGAAGAGGATTTGAAGCACTTACTGATGAAGACCAAAGACTACAGATACAGACTTCAGTATGGATTACACCTCAACATAAAGGACACAAAAATCCTCACAACTGGACCAATAAGCAATATCATGATAAAACGGAGAAAAGATTGAAGTTGTCAAGGATTTCATTTTATTTGGATCTGCAATCAACACTCAGGGAACAGCAGTCAAGAAATCAAATGACACACTGCATTGGGCAAATATGCTGCAAATGACCTCTTCCAAGGGTTAAAAAGCAAAGATATCACTTTAAGGACTAAGGTGCACTTGACCCAACCCATGGTGTTTTCAATCACCTTATATGCATGTGAAAGCTGGACAATGAATAAAGAAGACTGAAGGAGAATTGACGCCTTTGAATTATGGCGTTGGTGAAGAATATTGAACTATACCATGGACTGCCAGAAGAAGGAACAAATCTGTCTTGGAAGAAGTACAGCCAGAGTGTTCCTTAGAAGCGAGGATGGTGAGGCTTCATCTCACATACTTTGGGCATGTTATCAGAAGAGCCCAGTCCCTGGAGAAGCACATCATGCTTGGCAAAGTGGACAATCAGTGAAAAAGAGGAAAACCTTCAACAAGATGGATTGACACGGTGGCTGCAACAATGGGCTCAAGCATAACGATTGTGAGAATGGCGCAGGACAGGGCAGTGTTTCGTTCTGTTGCACACAGGGTCGCTGAGTCAGAACTGACTCGATGTCACCTAACAACAACTATTGACATATGAGTTTTAGGCTGTTAGTAATGTTGCTGCTAAGAACATACTGGTACATGTCTTTTGGTGAACATGTGTGTGCATTTCTCTTGGCCATATACCTAAGAGGAATTGCTGGATCATAGGATATACATATACAGAGCTTTGGTAAATCCCGACGTTTTACAAAGTTGCTGTACCAATTTACACTCCCACAAGCAGGGTATGGGAGTTCAGTTGCTCCATATCCTGGCCTACACTTGGAATTGTCAGTCTTTTTATATTTCAGCCATCTTGGTAGACGATCGGTGGTATATGTAGTTTTGATGTGTTTCCCTGGTGGTACTAATGATAATCAGCACCTTTTCATATGTTTATAGGTCATTTGGTTGTAGTGCAATCTTAAAGTACATAAGCTGTGTTCAAATCTAATCCAGCGTATTGGTTTATTTCTGCCCACTTTATTTGAAGTGCACTGACTAAATGGAATGTGAGGAATGGTGAAAGAGGCTGGAAAATGTTGTCAGGAGATGATGACATTTGGGTGAAAAGAGTAGTTTTCCAATATATGGAATGAAATGTGAAAGCTGTAGGGTAACTAGGAGATGCAGGCTGCTGTACAACATCTAACATGAGCCCTTGCAGTTAAGAGTCCCCCTACTTTCTCCCTCAGGTAGGAGTTGGGTTCGGCTAAGGAAAGTTGGCATTTTTTTTCCTCAGTGGAGGGAGCCAATTTATCAAAGAATAGGTGACTTTAGATAGCACGCTTTCTGAAAAGGCTTCCACAGATGTCCTGAGCAGCCACAGAACTGAGACCAGTTTGAGCAGAACTGAACAAGGGTGTATGCGGCCGTATTCTTCCTCCTACTGACCCAGCTCATTGACTATCTCAACTTTGTTCTTTTTGGCTACCACTTATAGGATTGCTAGATTCAGCAAACCAAAATATAGGATGCCTAGTTAAATTTGAAATTTTAAATAAATAATTTTTTTGTGTATTGCCCCAAACACTGCATTTTATCTGGCAGCCCTAATACAAGCCCCTTCAGTGTTGGCAATTCCATAGTCTCCTTTCATGCCTAGTGGACTGTTCTGCTTTAGTTTAACAACACGTGAGAAGTGGATTAGCTTTATTCTTTGTTACTCCAGAAGGATCAACGAGAATCAGTGGGTGGCAATCACTGGGAGGCAAATTTAAACAACGTAAGAATAAGCCTTCAAACTGGGCAGTTTATGAAGTATTGGATTTCCTTATGAGAGGCTGTATGGCTATCTGCCTGCAGAGGCGCTTCTTATATTTGGTGGAAAGAGAATTCGATGACTGCTAAGATTCCACTGGTTTAAGTAAGGTGATTTGATAACTTGGACAGACTTTTCTAAAACTTATTGATACTAGGTAAGGAAAGTAGATGCACCTCGAGATTAAGAAGACAAATGTGGAGAGCTAGACGAGGAAAATTATTTGTTCATGGGCTAGAGAGGCAAAGACATCTGAAATGAACAGAATAAAAAGACAATAGAATATTTCTATTTTAGAAGACTTAGTTTTCTGCTTGAAAGCTCTGCAACATTAGAAAGTGATTAGTGACAGAGATATTTATTTTGTACGGGCATTCACCACATTATAATTTGATAAGACATTTTAATATAAAGCATTTTACATAGGTTGCCTCATTTAATCCTCAAAGCAGCACTATGAGGGAGGCCTAATCCCCATTTAACAAACAAAAAAAAAAAAGATAAGGAAAATGAAGCTCACAGAAATTACTTTGCCCTGGGTTACCAGCTACAAAGCCCCTATTATTTCTACTATGCCATGCTACATCCCAATTGTATATGCTTTATGACACTCTGGGGGATGTCTATGACCTAGATGTATTTGATTTTAGAGCATTATCAGTGCATGTGGATAGTACCCTCAGTAATTGCCTGGCCAATTATATTTGCCACATTAAAAAATACTACTGTCCCTCCTAGTACTCATGACTTCCTTCTTCCTTTTTTTTTTAAATGATAAGGCTAAGTGGTCACCGATGTCTTTCTGTAGCAGATCTACACAGTTATCCTACACAAACGATCACAAACAATTTCAAAGAGGAGGGAACCCTGGTGGCATAGTGGTTAAGAGCTACAGCTGCAAACCAAAAGGTCGGCAGTTCGAATCCACCAGGTGCTCCTTGGAAACCCTATGGGGCAGTTCCACTCTTTTCTGTTGGGTCATTATGAGTCAGAATCAACTTAACAGCGATGGCTATTACAAAGAGGAAGGGAGAGTTTTCCTTAAAGTCTACAGCCTGATGTTTCTAAGTCACATCCTAGTAGTTTCAATGTATGGGTCATTAGGTTATCTTGTTCTAATCTAATCCATAAGATCAAGGTCAAGAGTAGAACATAAACAGAGTGGGCATTGAGGAAGCACCAGACCATCTAGGAATGAAGACACCTGAAAGAGTAAAAGAGAAAGTGGGTGAACAAGGTCCCAAAGATAAACCAAGGCAGGAAGTTTCCTGTATGAGTGGTCTGAATGAAAACAAAGTGTGTGTAGGTAAGCTGCATTCTTAATTTTGGTTAGCAATAACCAAAAATGAAAATGAAAGACAAATTAGGGATCAGTTGTATCCATTACTATTCCTCTAAGCAGATATCTCTTCTAGAAATTTCCAACAGTTTTCCATTTACATCCAATGTTTCATCAATATCATGTGAAGTCAGATTTCACAATAGTCCAGAGAAGGAGAACCTCTGGACTTAGAGGTATAGTGTTATCTGTTGCAGAAGTTTTGCCTGACAACTCTGGACCACGTTAACTTTTCTTCTGGGCTATTGTGGCATTTAGCCACATAAGTGGCTCATTTTCTAATTAAATATCCTTACCTTTTGATCTGTTGCTGAATTGTAAGCTCCCTGTGTTTAGAGACTGTGTTCTGCATATCTCTATTTCCTCCACAGCCTCTTTCCAAGTGCCCCCTTCACATTTGATGACTGATAAAAGACATTATATGAAAAGTTGTAGAAGAGAGGTAAAGTGGGTAAACTAAAAAGAGCATCCAATATAAACAAGATAAGGAAATATTCAAACCATTAAATGTCTAAAAGACTGACAGAGATATACCCAAGCTTGGATCCTGACTCCTAGTCCAAGGCTTTCCCAGTTCCTCTAAGCTCTGATACCTGCCTTCTTCCTGGATGGCTGCTCTCTTCTTCAGCTCTGCAACCATTCTTCCTATTGAGACTCCTACTTCCACATACCTCCTCTTTCTCCAAGGCTAAGGAAAAGCCAGAGCCTATATTAGGGTCTAGATCTTTCAGAAGTGCAGAAAACAGGAAAGGGGCCTGGGTGACACTATTTTGAAGACAGCAGAAGTGCCATGTCTGTCTGTAGGTGACCCATAAAATGACAGTTTTGTCTAAAATCCGTTTTCCAGGCCACACCCTCATCAGTTCATTGTTTCATGCCCACTGACTGTGCTTCTGATTGGCTGGCACTGCCCTCCCCTCCCCCACCAGTCTCAGCGGCCTATGGCTTGTACACGGGCTGCTTGAGTTCAGGCTCTCATGCCAGGCAATGGTCAGGGAGGCTGATTTGACCACAAAGTAGTTTTCACAACTCCCTCCCTGACTATGTGGAAGGCGACTAAAATTAGGAAATAGTTGGTAGCTGATTATCATAAAGACAAGTATCTCTTGAGGAAGCAAGCATCCAACTTTAGTCAATAGCGACTATCGCTTTTTACCAACACTATGGAATTTACTGGTTATAATATATTCAGTATGACTTCAGGGAGTTTTGTGAGGTAAATTTTTGTTTGCTTTAAGAATTATATACCTATCCCTTATGACTAGTCCAGTGCATACTCCTAACAAAATTTACCCAAAAGTTAACTGAAATCCAATGTGACGTTGGATTTGAGTTTTCTTAATCCAATGTGACACTGGCAACATGTGTATTAAGAGAGAGGCATATTTCCTAATAGCTTAACCCATGTTTTGATTTTCTAGCTATTTTCAAGTATATCAGAACTACAATCACTATTTAGTGACATACATTTAAAATTTGAATAACAACAACAAAAAAAAAAACCTAACTGAAAAAGCAAGCAAACTTTCTTAAATAAAGCCAAGACCTATAATTAAATTCACCATGTTTCAAAATGTTATAAAATACAGTTATCTCAGGGGAGGAAAAAAGTTCATTTAATTACAAAATGTTGACTGAATTTTCTGGTGTTACTTGTAGAAGCCAGTCTTAATATAATTAGAATCATACCTCATAAAATTAAATATCCCTTAGGGAGAAAGCTAGTGTTAATAAATACCAGTGCTTTCTGTTTCTTTTTCATTATACAAACTGGTTTCTGCAGAGACTGTTTCGCTTTATAGAGAGGAACCTGGGCTTTGAAGTTAACCCTTGTTAGTCAATCTTTTACTACCATTTTAACAAGTTAAAAACAAACCTGCTTAATATGGAGAAATAAGTGTTTACATACCATGGATCAATTATTTCTTTGAAATGAATGCCAAATCACAAAAAAGATGAAAGAATTTACCTTATTAAGATGAAAGAATTTACCTTATTGAGCATTCTCCACCTACCAATCTCCAAGCAGTTTGTTTTCTGATTTAGCCTGTGAAACCTTCAAGAGTTCTAATAGTTATTACCTCAGAAGGTATGCAAATAGGTTAATGTGTCTTTCTGCAGTTAAGTTAAAAGTTCCTTTGTCTAAGAAAGTACTTCCTGGGTCTATCATTTTAATAAGCTTACCATTTTCTGAAACTTCCGACATTTATTTAATGCTCAGCATGGACCACTCAGTCTTTACAACAACCCTATGAAGTTAAGTACTATTATTTTCCCCAATTTACTCTTACCTGGTGGCACAGTGGTTTAAGCGTTTGGCTGCTAACCAAAAGGTTGGAGGCTTGAGTCCATCAGCTGCTCCGAGGGAGAAAGACGTGACAGTCTGCTTCTGTAAAGATTTCAGCCTTGGAATGCAGTTCTACTCTGTTCCTACAGGGTCTCTACGAGCCGGATTCGACTCGACAGCAACTGGTTTGGTTTTGTAACTTACTCTTAAGAATACTAAAGCTTAGAAATAGAGGTTAACTTGCCGAAGGTCACAGTTAATATGTGGTGGCAGCGTTGGGCTGAAACCCAGGTTTGTCAGATCCAGCTTTGAGAAAACTTGCTTAATGAAGGCATCAATAAGGACTTGCTAGAAAATTTTCATAAAGATAGGATTCAACTCAACTCGAGTTACCTTGGTGGTACAGTGGTTAAGCACTCAGCTGCTAACTGAAACGCCGGCGGTTAGAACTCACCAGCGGCTCCTCGGGAGGAAGATGTGACAGTCTGCTTCTGTAGATTTACAGCCTTGGAAACCCCATGGGACAGTTCTACTCTGTCCTACAGGGTCACTATCACTATGAGTGGGAATTCGCTCAATGGCAACTTTTTTTTTTTTTTTTTTTTAGCATCATCAAGTGATTTGTACCATGTGGAAGGTATTTTTATAGAGTTTGGTTATCTACACTAATGACTTGTAGTATATCAATTCTTCTTACTAAATTTTTGATTCAATAATGGGATGGATTGAGCATTTTTGGATAGAAAGGAAGCATGACAGAGTGGTTTGCTAATGAAACTGCTGAGAACCAAGAGGAAAACTGTCTGTAACTGCATCTAAATGCCACAGTTTGCAATTGTAGCTTAGGAGAAGTGGTATAAGAAATGTTAGCGCCCGTGAAGTTGGCCCTGACTCAGGGCAACCCCATGCACATCAGAACAAAACACTGTTCAGTCCTGCACTACCCCCATGATTGCTTGCTGATCGGAATGTTGTGAGCCATAGATTTTTGGAAGATCGCCAGGCCTGTTGTCTTCTTAGTCCACCTTAGTCCAGAAGCTCCACTGAAACCTGTTCAGCATCATAACAACACACAGGCTTCCACTGACAGGTGGTGGCCACGCATGAGGTACGGTCATCGCTCAAGGAATCCCGGGTCTTATTCACTGAAGGTGAGAATTCTACCACTGAGTCACCAGTGTCTTCCCACACAGGGAAAACAGGTTTCAATGAAAGGATGTGAAACACTAATTCTGCATTAACATCTTAATAAACTTTTTTGTGTCTGCATTTCATGTTATTCCTAACTGCTTAACCCCATAAACACACAGACACACACACACACAGACACCAAGCTATTTTAAAAGTGTGACTTACGGGAAGAAAGTAATACTAATTTCACATTACAGGACCTCCTCACTTTTGCCTCTATTAAATTCTCCAATCCCTCACTCCTCAAAAAATACACTATGGTGAAGGGACAAATGATAAAAGTACAAGTTTTTCAATTGCTAATTGTCAAATTTTCATTAGTAATAGTACATTGTTATTGTAAAAAATCTTTTGTTATTTATTTCTTCAAATTTAGAAATAACCTGCTTTGCTGATTCATCTGACTATGGTTCTAATAAAACTGGCTTTACTACCGTAATCAGAAGAATGCTTAGTACTCCAAACCGGAGCCCAAATCAATAGACTGCTGATTATTTCTACTATGGAACAATCTGTACCTAATCTCTAATCACTATGGGTCACTAACATTTACAGAAAGCCTACTTATGTCCAGGGATTCTGCCAGGCACTTTCTTAAATTGCCCAAAGCCATAAGCTTCTATATGAAAAAGCTGGGATTCAAATTCAGGTCTGTTTGATTCTAGGGCACTGTCTGCTATATTAAGGCAATTGCTGAGTATAGTTAAAATTTTTAGAAATTCTTTGTCACTCTGTAGCTGTAAAAGAACTTCACACAATATGCAAAAAAAAAAAAAAAAATTCTTTATTTCAAAATGCTTCAAGTTAAAATATTTTAACAGTTTGAGGTAATTTTGCCAGTCATCCCACCACTCACATCTCACACACCTCAGCTCTAATTCCTCTCACCTGACCAATACTTGCTGTACAGGAAATTATTCAACCTTTCAGTCTTCTGCATGTGTGTGCTCTCGTATTGATACACTTTGGCTGACTAGAACAGAAGGCGGTTGGGGGCATGTATGAAGAAGTACGATTTGTCATGAGCAAATGGTAGAAAGAATGCTACCAACCTTCACAGATAAGTTCTGTAAGTCATATGTTAAGAGAAAAACTGTTATTAAAAGTTTGCTTTATTTTTCTGTTGAATCAAGCACTAGCTACCGAGTTACAGTTAATTTATTTTTGCCTTCCAAATGTTAACATGGTTAGCATCACCTTATCAATAACCAAATAATACATAAAACTAGGTCCCAGTGGTTATGTTCATCACATCTAGATTGTTCAGGTGATCAGGATCTCTTTTATTTGTTTGCTTTAGCTTTTAGTTCTCGGTTATATCTAAAAAAGAAAAGAGAAAGAAAAATAATCATCAACCATAACAGATAAATTTATGATAAGAAGGGAATGTAAAGCCATCTCCTCTTTCCCAGTAGCCAGGAAGCTATGTAGTTATAAATGCTATCTTCCCGGGTACTTGAAGTAGAACAGGCAGAAGGCAAAGTGAGCCAAGGAGTTCATTTGCATCTGGTTTGTGTTTTCCAACTGCCAAAAAGTTTTAACAGCTTAACTGACATATATATAAATATATATATATATAACAAAACCAAACCCAGTGCTGTCCAGTTGTTTCCGACTCATAGCGACCCTATAGGACAGAGTAGAACTGCCCCATAGAGATTCCAAGGAGCACCTGGCAGATTTGAATTGCCGACCCTTTGGTTAGCAGCCGTAGCACTCAACCACTATGCCACCAAGGTTTCCTAACTGACATATACAAAAGTATTATTATTATTGTAAGTATATATATGACAAAACATTTGCCAATTCAACCTTTTTTAAAGTGTAATCTGGGAATGCCTAACAGACTGTTAAAGTGAGATACATTTCACCTTTTAATTAATAACCTTTTAAAAATTTTTTTATTGTGCTTTAGGTGTAAGTTTACAGTGCAAATTAGTTGTACATTCAAAAATGTACACACAAATTGTTTTGTGATACTGGCTGCAATCCCCTCAATGTGTCAGCAAGCTACCCCTTTCCACTTCTCCAGTTTTCTTGTCCCTCCCTTCTTTCTAGTCTTTGCTTCTGGGCAGGTGGTGCCCTTTGGTCTTGTATACTTGATTGAATTATGAAGCACATTCCTCACGTGTGTTACTGTTTGTTTTATGAGCCTATCTAATCTTTGGCTGACAGGTGGATCTCAGGAGTGGCTTCAGTTCTGAGTTAGCAAAGTTCTGGGGGCCAGTCTCAGGGGGTTCTTACAGTCTCTATTCGGCTAGTACGTCTGGTCTTTTTTTGTGAATTTGAATTTTTTTCTACATTTTTCCCCTGCTGTGTCTGGGACACTCTATTGTGACCCCTGTGAGAGCGGCTGGTGGTGCTAGCTGGGCACCATCTAGTTCTTTTGGGGTCAGGTTGGTAGAGGCTGTGGTTCATGTAGTCCATTAGTCCTTTGGACTAATATTTTCCTTGTGTCTTTGGTTTTCTTCATTCTCTTTTGCTCCAGATGGGATAAGACCAACAGATGTATCTTAGACGATCACTTGCAAGCTTGTAACACGCCAGGTGCTACTCACCAAAGTAGGATGCAGAACATTTTCTTTATTAACTAGATTACGCCAATTGGCCTAGATGTCCCCTGAGACCATGGTCCCCAGCCCTCATCCCAGGAACTCAGTTCCTCAAAGTGTTCTGATGTGTCCAGGAACCTTCTATGACTTTGCCTTGGTTAAGTTGTGCTGACTTTGCCTTGGTTAAGTTGTGCTGACTTCACCTATATTGTGTGTTGTTTTTCCCTTTACCAAAGTTAATATTTGTCTACAATCTAGTTAGTGATTTCCCTTCCCTACCCCTCCCCCGCCTCGTAACCATCAAAGATTATTTTTTTTCTGTGTGTAAACCTTTTATTGAGTTTTTATAATACTGGTCTCATACCGTATTTGTCCTTTTGTGATTGACTTCTTTCACTCAGCATAATGCCCTCCGGACTCACCATGTTGTGAGATGTTTCGGAGATTCGTCACTGTTCTTTATCATTGGGTAGTATCCCACTATGTGTATGTACCATAACCTGTTTATCCACCATCACATTGCAACATTTTTTATATGTACAGTTCAGTGACATTGATTACGTTCATGCTGTGCAACCATCACCACTTAGAAGTATTATTTTAAGAAACAGTTTCATTTTTGAACCATACAAGAGTATAGTAAACATGTGAACAAAGTGTACAAAGCACTTTTCCTGAGAATAAAATCAGTTGAGAGTAGGTTCATGTCTAATCACTAAAAGTAAAATTTACTTCTCTGATGCAGGTAGGCTATTGGGTTTAGCAGATTATAAACATTAAGTTTACTGAGGCTAAGGATTGTGTTCTCAATCCTCATTAATCCAGAGAAGAATTAACCACAAAGCCACCGAGTATTTTCCTTCCACAATGCCCTGGGCTTCATTATTATTCTTCCCAGCTTCCAACAGAGAATAATATAAGAACAAGAAGGGACTCATTCTATGAAGCCTACCAAACCTCCTAGATTTCCTAAAAGGTCTTGATTTCAAATTGTGTTTTCTCCATAAGCTATCTAAACCCCCAGTGGGAATCCAACACATACCCTTCTAACTAAATCCCAATCTGCTGTTGGACCTGAAAGCCAAAAATCCTGTCAAACTGTATCTGAATTTCTGATATTAGAAATAATAGCTCTGCATGTGGCACTTAGCCTTCTTTTAGCTCTACAATCATGAGGTTCAAATGAAATAATGAATGAGAAAAATACCTTGTGAATAAAATCACTGTACAAATTTGAATTTTTATTAAGTAAGCTCTAAAAATGGCTACCAGATATACTATGGGATGAGTGAGCTATTTATTTATCTGTACATAATATGCTAGGTAATTATGAAAGGATT